>NC_089516.1:100775163-101375163 GCF_036850995.1 Saccopteryx leptura | reverse complement strand
TCTCAACTATCCCTTCTTTTGGACCAACTATGAGAGGTAATTATTTACAAGCACTGAATTCTAATTCATGAGCCAAGATTTATTCAGCCATGATATCAGGGGTCAAGTGACATATGTCAACCTTATTGGACTTAAAGTCACCTAAGACAATGCAGTCATTCCTTGAAATTTCTTGGGTATTAGCAAAGGGTCAATCCTTACTTCTCCACTGTGAATGTCTAGATAACCAGATTCATCAAACAGGGGAGGAGTTTTTCTGTATCTTGACCTTTGTATCTATCCCCATTATCCTTTCTACTTTTGTAATCACCTGATCCAAGACAGCCAAAACCTTTTACATTGTAGTGAGAACCACCCTGTCTTAGAAGGACTTAGTGACCTCCATCTGTACACTTATTTCTATGAAAAGCATCTTTTGGAGTCAGAGCTGTTTGATCATCAAGGCCACCTGATATTGGTGTGCTCTCAAAACCACTGCAGGCTAGAGCATAAGAGATGGGGTCATGACATCATCTTGTATCAGATAGGTTATTCTGTTTTCTTTAGGCTATACATATAATCAGCAGCAGCACCTCCAAGTTTTTCCTGATTTGGGGGAGTTCTGCTTCATTTTGACAATTTTATTGCCTAATTCCAGCAGATTGACAACCATATGTGGTATAGCAATAAGATTTTAGAGAATTTCTCAACTGAAGCACTATTTATGTTTGAGCCTGAAAAATTATTTGTTCTGGGAAGCTATCCTGGGCATTGCATAATCTGTACCATCATCCTTAGTCTCTACCCACTAAATGCCAGTATAGCATCTACCTACCTCAACCCACTTTATTTGTGTCAATCAAAAATACCTCAGACATTTCCAAATGTGCCCCAGGAGGAAAGTTTGCCAGGTTGGTTACCTGGTTGGTACCAATTGTATTAGAGCAGTGGTAGTCAACCTGGTCCTTACTGACCACTAGTGTGCGTTCCAGCTTTCATGGTGGGTGGTAGCAGAGCAACCAAAGTATAAATAAAAAGATAGATTTAACTATAGTAAGTTGTTTTATAAAGATTTATTCTGCCAAACTTAGCAAAAATCCACCATAAAGTACTTGGTAAGTAATTATTATTATATGCTTTAACTTGCTGTAACTCTGCTTTATAAATTTTATAAAGTAAAGTTACTTCCCTACTTTATAAATCACTATTACTGTGGAACCGGTGGGCAGTTAGAACATTTTACTACTAACAGAGATACAAAAGTGGGCAGTAGGTATAAAAAGGTTGACCACCCCTGTATTAGAGGAATACCAGCTCTACTAATATCCTACCAAAATATGACTGATCCATTTCTCTCAATACAACAGAGATGCTTCCAAAAAACTTAAATCTTAGAAAAAAACATAGGTAAACAAATTTGAGACAACTCTCATAATATTTTTGCCAATATATCTTCTCAGGCAAGGAAAACAAAAGAAAAATAAACAAAAGGGACTACATCAAACAAAAACTTTTGCACAGCAAAAGAACCCATCAACAAAATAGAAAACAATCCACTAATTGGGAGAACATATTTGGCAATGATACATCTGATAAAATGTTAATTTTCAAAATATATACTTAACACCAAGAAGACAAACAACCTAATTAAAAAATGAGCAAATGAGCTGAATAGACACTTCTTTAAAGAGGACATATAGATGGCTAATAGGCATATGAAAAAAAATGCTCAGTGCTTTCTTGTCCTGATATGCAAATGATGTAGGTTTGATCCCCAGTCAGGGCACATACAAATTGATGTTTCTGTCTTTCCCTCTCTCTCACTCCCTTCCCCTATCTCTAAAATCAATAAATATATTTTTAATGTGCTCAATTTCACTAAGCATCAGAGAGATGCAAATTAAAACCATACTTATATATTTTCTCACACCTGTCAGAATGGCTATCATAAATAAATCAACAAAGAGTAAGTGTTGGTGAGGATGCAAATAAAATAGAACCCTTGTGCACTGGGAATGCAGATTGGTGCAGTCGCTATAGAAAACAGTATAAAATTTCCTCAAAAAAAATAAGAATAGAACTGCCTTTCTACCTATTTCTTCCATTCCTAGAAATATATCTAAAGAAACCTGAAACATTAATTCAAAACAATATATGCACCCCCATGTTTACTGAAGCATTATTTATAATAGCCAAAATCTGGAAACAGCCCAACTGTCCATCAGTGGATGAGTGGATAAAGAAGTTGTAGTACATTTTATTTATTTATTTGTTTGTTTGTTTGATTTATGTATGTATGTATGTATGTATGTATGTATGTATGTATGTATGTATGTATTTTTAGTGTGTGTGAGAGAGAGAGACAGGGACAGACCAGGACAGACAGACAGGTAGGGAGAGAGATGAGAAGCATCAATTCTTTATTATGGCACCTTAGTTTTTCATTGATTGCTTATTCATAGGTGCCTTGATCTGAGAGTTGTAGCCGAGCCAGTGAACCCTTGCTCAAACCAGCAACCTCTGGGCTCAAGCCAGTGACCATGAACTCATGTTTATGATCCCACACTCAAGCCAGTGACCCTGCGCTCAAGCTGGTGAGCCCATGCTCAAGCTGGATAAGCCTGCACTGAAGCCAGTGACCTTGAGGTTTCTTTTTTTTTTTTAATAATTTTATTTTTTTAATGGGGTGACATCAATAAATCAGGATACATATATTCAAAGATAACAAGTCCAGGTTATCTTGTCGTTCAATTATGTTGCATACCCACCACCCAAAGTCAGATTGTCCTCTGTCACCTTCTATCTTGTTTTCTTTGTGCCCCTCCCCACCCGCTATCCCTCTCCCATTCCCCCCTCCCCCCCGTAACCACCACACTCTTATCAATGTCTCTTAGTTTCACTATTATGTCCCACCTACGTATGGAATAATACAGTTCCTGTTTTTTTCTGATTTACTTATTTCGCTTCGTATCATGTTATCAAGATCCCACCATTTTGCTGTAAATGTTCCGATGTCATCATTTCTTATGGCTGAGTAGTATTCCATAGTGTATATGTGCCACATCTTCTTTATCCAGTCATCTATTGATGGGCTTTTTGGTTGTTTCCATGTCCTGGCCACTGTGAACAATGCTGAAATAAACATGGGGCTGCATGTGTCTTTACGTATCAATGTTTCTGAGTTTTTGGGATATATACCCAGTAGAGGGATTGCTGGGTCATAAGGTAGTTCTATTTTCAGTTTTTTGAGGAACCACCATACTTTCTTCCATAATGGTTGTACTACTTTACATTCCCACCAACAGTGTATGAGGGTTCCTTTTTCTCCACAGCCTCTCCAACATTTGCTATTACCTGACTTGCTAATAACAGCTAATCGAACAGGTGTGAGGTGGTATCTCATTGCCGTTTTGATTTGCATTTCTCTAATAGCTAAAGAAGATGAGCATCTTTTCATATATCTGTTGGCCATTTGTATTTCTTCCTGGGAGAAGTGTCTATTCATATCCTCTTCCCATTTTTTTATTGGATTGTTTATTTGTTTGTTGTTGAGTTTTATGAGTTCTTTGTATATTTTGGATATTAGGCCCTTATCTGAGCTGTTGTTTGAAAAAATCATTTCCCATTTAGTTGGCTTTCTGTTTATTTTGTTATCAGTTTCTCTTGCTGAGCAAAAACTTCTTAGTCTGATGTAGTCCCATTCATTAATTTTTGCCTTCACTTCTCTTGCCATTGGAGTCAAATTCATAAAATGCTCTTTAAAACCCAGGTCCCTGAGTTGAGTACCTATGTCTTCTTCTATGTACTTAATTGTTTCAGGTCTTATGTTTAGATCTTTGATCCATTTTGAGTTAATTTTTGTACAGGGGGAGAGACTGTAGTCCAGTTTCATTCTTTTGCATGTGGCTTTCCAGTTTTCCCAGCACCATTTATTGAAGAGGCTTTCTTTTCTCCATTGTGTGTTGTTGGCCCCTTTATCAAAAATTATTTGACTATATATATGTGGTTTTATTTCTGGACTTTCTATTCTGTTCCATTGGTCTGAGTGTCTATTTTTCTGCCAATACCATGCAGTTTTGATTGTCGTGGCGCTATAATAGAGTTTGAAGTCAGGTATTGAAATGCCCCCAGCTTCATTCTTTTTCTTTAGGATTGCTTTGGCTATTCGGGGTTTTTTATAGTTCCATATAAATCTGATGATTTTTTGCTCTATTTCTTTAAAAAATGTCATTGGAAGTTTGATGGGAATTGCATTAAATTTGTATATTGCTTTGGGTAATATAGCCATCTTGATTATATTTATTCTTCCTAGCCAAGAACAAGGTATATTCTTCCATCTCATTATATCTTTTTCGATTTCCCTTAACAATGGTTTATAGTTTTCATTATATAAGTCCTTTACATTCTTTGTTATGTTTATTCCTAAGTATTTTATTTTTTTTGTTGCAATCGTGAAGGGGATTATTCTTTTGAGTTCCTTCTCAGTTGTTTCATTGTTGGCATATAGAAAGGCTATTGACTTCTGTATGTTAATTTTGTATCCTGCGACCTTACTGTATTGGCTTATTGTTTCTAGTAGTCTTTTTGTGGATTCTTTGGGGTTTTCAATGTATAGTATCATATCATCTGCAAAAAGTGATACCTTTACTTCTTCTTTTCCGATATGGATGCCTTTTATTTCTTTGTCTTGTCTGATTACTCTGGCTAGAACCTCTAGTACCACATTAAATAAGAGTGGAGAGAGTGGACAACCCTGTCTTGTTCCTGATTTAAGGGGGAAAGCCTTCAGTTTAGTGCCATTTAATATGATGTTAGCTGATGGTTTATCATATATGGCCTTTATCATGTTGAGATATTTTCCTTCTATACCCATTTTGTTGAGAGTCTTAAACATAAAATTGTGTTGTATTTTATCGAAAGCCTTTTCTGCGTCTATTGATAAGATCATGTGGTTTTTGTTCTTTGTTTTGTTGATATGGTGTATTACGTTAACCGTTTTACGTATGTTGAACCATCCTTGAGATTCTGGGATGAATCCCACTTGATCATGATGTATTATTTTTTTAATATGTTGTTGTATTCGATTTGCTAGTATTTTGTTTAGTATTTTAGCATCTGTATTCATTAGAGATATTGGTCTGTAGTTTTCTTTTTTTGTGCCATCCTTGCCTGGTTTTGGTATGAGGGTTATGTTGGCCTCATAAAATGTGTTTGGAAGTATTGCTTCTTCTTCAATTTTTTGGAAGACTTTGAGTAGAATAGGAACCAAGTCTTATTTGAATGTTTGATAAAATTCGCTGGTATAGCCGTCAGGGCCTGGACTTTTATTTTTGGGGAGGTTTTTAATGGTTTTTTCTATTTCTTCTCTACTGATAGGTCTGTTTAGGCTTTCTGCTTCTTCTTGACTCAGTCTAGGAAGGTCGTATTGTTCTAGGAATTTATCCATTTCTTCTAGGTTGTTGAATTTAGTGGCATAAAGTTTTTCATAGTATTCTACAATAATTCTTTGTATATCTACGGTGTCCGTGGTGATTTCTCCTCTTTCATTTTTCGATTTTGTTTATATGAGTTCTTTCTCTTTTTTCCTTGGTAAGTCTTGCCAAGGGTTTGTCAATTTTGTTGATCTTTTCAAAGAACCAGCTCTTTGTTCTATTAATTTTTTCTATAGTTTTTCTGTTCTCTAATTTATTTATTTCTGCTCTGATTTTTATTATCTCCTTTCTTCGGCTGGTTTTGGGTTTTCTTTGTTCTTCTTTTTCTAGTTCCTTAAGATGGGAAGTTAAGTGGTTCACTTGGGCTCTCTCTTGTTTGTTCATATATGCCTGAAGTGATATGAACTTCCCTCTTATCACTGCTTTTGCTGCATCCCATAGATTCTGATATGTCGTATTGTCATTTTCATTAGTCTGTATATATCTTTTGATCTCTGCACTTATTTCTTCTTTGACCCATTCATTTTTTAAAAGTATGTTGTTTAGTTTCCACATTTTTGTGGGATTTTTTTTCCTCTTTTTTGCAGTTGAATTCTAGTTTCAAGGCTTTATGATCAGAAAATATGCTTGGTACAACTTCAATTTTTCTGAATTTGCTGATGTTGTTTTTGTGGCCCAACATATGGTCAATTCTTGAGAATGATCCATGTACACTGGAGAAAAATGTATACTCAGTCACTTTGGGATGAAATGTCCTGTAGATGTCTATCATATCCAGGTGCTCTAGTGTTTTGTTTAAGGCCACTATGTCTTTGTTGATTCTCTGTTTGGACCTTGAGGTTTCAAACCTGGATCCTCAGTCTCCCAGGCCGACTCTTTATCCACTGTGCCATTGCCTAGTCATGCTATAGTACATACATACAATGGAATACTAATTGGCCATTAAAAAAAAGGGAAATCTTACCTTTTGTGACAGCATGGATGAAACTGGATGCTAAGTGAAATAAGCCAATCAGAGAAAGACAAGTTCCATATAATTTCTCTTATATGTGGAATCTAATGAACAAAATAAACTTATAAACAAATTAGAATCAGAGGCATGGATGCATAGAACAGACTGGCAGCTGTCAGAGGAGATGAGTGTTGGAGGACTGGATGAAAAAAGGTGGAAGGATTAAGCAAAACACACAGACAATAGTGTGCTGACAGCCAAAGGGAAAGGGAAAAAGGGAGTAGGGATTAGGTGAAAGTGGACAAAGTGGGGAATGGAGATAGAAAAAGACTTTGCTTGGGGCGGTGGGTACACAATGCAGCATGCAGAGGTTTTATTAAGGTGTACACTTGAAGTTTGGATGGTTTTGTAAACCAGTATCATACCAATATATACATTAAAATAAATAAAGTACAACATATGGAAAATAGTCAGTAACATTATAGTAACCATGTATGGAGTCAAGTGAGTACTCAACTTATTGGAGACCACTTCGTAAGTTATATAAATGTGAAATCACTATGGTTTACACCTGAAACTAATATATCATATGTCAATTGTCACTGAAAAAAAAAAACAAAAAACTGCAGGCCATCTTTCAAAGCAATCTTTTTCTTAGCATTCATAGGTTTTATTGATAGTATTCCATATTTACTGGAGCTACATGATCCTTAGGAGTTTCAAAAATCCTCTGCCATGTAAAGCATTGGTTGGAAAAAAATACCAACTAATAACAAAGCACAAGGAAAGAACTTGATGGACCATACTACATGGTCCTCTTTCAGAATCTGGTGTAAACAACCCATTTATTTTAGAATCTGGATGGTTACTATTTGGGACTGAAGTGAAAGAGGTTGTGAACTCCAAAGTCTTCCAACTTCAGCATACCTCTTCTTCGCCTATTCAACTAGTTTTGCCTTGCTGCTAGCATCCCAGTAAGGGGTCAACAACCTAAGTTGAGAAATGTGAGTTTATTATGCAAAGCATGATGGATTCAAGGTAAGTTCTAAGAATTGGCACCCAGGAAGTAGTAAATTCCTTAGAAGCAGCCAAAGAACTTGAATAATGCTCTTGGAGTTGTGGAGTACACAGCTATGCCATAACAATTTGCAGGGGCGTATTCTAATCTCTGGATCCTTCCAGACACTTCAGAACCTCTACCAAGCAAATTCTGAAGGGACAATGACTCATTCCACCGGACAAAAGTCTGTGAAGAATAATTAGTGTTTTTTACACATCAGTCCCTTTATTTGTTCCTAACATGCCCATGCCAAATACCCTAATAAGCACCTTATGTAAGCCACTTCTTCCAGGTTTTATCTCATCTTTAACCTTTGAATCTCACACAATGGCATCTTCTGGCCCTGTCTACATCTCCCAGCCATCACTCTTTCTCTTTGATCATGCTAGTCCTGCCACAGTGGTCTCCTTTCTCTCATTGAACATGCCAAGCTCCTTTCTTGCCTTCAGGCCTTTGTAGTTGTCCTCTGCCAGAGATACTCTTTCCTCATACTCTCTACTTACAACTCTTATTAATCTTTAAAATAGTATTTTATTTTTTATTTATTATTTTTTTTTTGTATTTTCTGAAGTTGGAAACAGGAAGGAAGTCAGACAGATTACCGCATGCGCCCGACCGGGATTCACCCGGCATGCCCACCAGGGGGCGATGCTCTGCCCATCTGGGGCATCGCTCTGTTGCAACCAGAGCCATTCTAGTACCTGAGGTAGAGGCCATGGAGCCATCCTCAGCGCCCGGGCCAACTTTGCTCCAATGGAGCCTTGGCTGTGGGAGGGGAAGAGAGAGACAGAGAGGAAGGAGAGGGGGAGGGGTGGAGAAGCAGATGGGCACTTCTCCTGTGTGCCCTGGCCGGGAATTGAACCCGGGACTCCTGCACACCAGGCTGACGCTCTACCACTGAGCCAACCCGGCCAGGGCTTAAAATATTATTTTAAAGATTACTTCCTCAGGGAGCTTATGCAGGACTTGACAGTTTAAATTACTATTCTCCTGTATCCTACTTCACTATCTCTTTCATAGCACCCTATACTTTCTCCTATAGCACTTACTGCACTAATTCATTTTGTTTGTTTGTTTACTGTCTCTTTCACTAGACTGAACTCCATGAAAGAAGAGATGGTTTTGACTTTTGTGTACCATTATATTGTATCCTCAGTGCTTAGCACAGTGCTGGACACATAATATGCTCTCTAAAAATATTTTTCAAATAAATTATTGTGCACGATTTGTAGTGTTTTCCATATGAAAGATAAATTACATTACCCTGAACACTTACTTTTAAAAAGATCAGCTGTCAATCTGTACTTTACTTGATTCCAACACCCTTTCCATGGCTAATTTGTTTGTTTGTTTGTTTGTTTTACAGAGACAGAGAGTGAGTCAGAGAGAGGGATAGAAAGGGACAGGCAGACAGGAACAGAGAGATGAGAAGCATCAATCATCAGTTTTTCATTGTGCGTTGCAATACCTTAGTTGTTCATTGATTGCTCTATCATATGTGCCTTGACCGTGGGCCTTCAGCAGACCAAGTAACCCCTTGCTGAAGTCAACGACCTTGGGTTCAAGCTGGTGGGCTTTTGCTCAAACCAGATGAGCCCGTGCTCAAGCTGGCGACCTCGAGGTCTTGAACCTGGGTCCTCCGCATCCCAGTCTGACACTCTATCCACTGCACCACTGCCTGGTCAGGCTCTATGGCTAATTTGATCTAAGCTGGTTAAAATACTTTTTTAAGAAACACAAATTGAATCATGTCATTACCTTGCTTAAAGTCATTTCAAAGCTTGCTATGGCCTACAGAAAAATATCCAAACATGTTAGCATGGTTTACAAAGCCCTCCATGACAATGGATTTCAAATATTTTTGTCTGTGACTCATAGTAAAAAGTACATTTTACTGCAACCCAGTACCCCCACCTACATAACTTGTATATAAATAACCTAAACAATTCACGTAAGAAGTGTTACCTTTACAACAGGAAATGCATTATAGTTTCTTCTCTAATATAGTCCATATCATTTAATATAATGTTGGTTATGACTCAACAAATTGATTTCACAACATAATGATGGGTTGCAAGCTACAGTTTGAAAAATATTTCTGTGTGATTTGGCCTTCATCTTAGTCCTTCAAACCATACTGAACCTCTCAAAGTTCCCCTCATGAACCAAACCATCTCATCTTCATACATATTGCTCCCCCCACGCACCATAGAGCACTTACTTGTTTTTCAAGACTCATTTCAAAACTCAATGAGGCTGCCTGGCATCTCAAAGGAGAAATGCTCTCTTTCTCTTCGAGGTCGGCCTGACCCCAATCTTTAGCACCTTATATCAGCATCCTCTTTCAGAGTGAGTTCTTAACAAAAGTGGCATACGTTTTCACTTATCTAGTCCTCTTCAGGACCATTTTGCAAAGTGAGGGTTTAAATGCATGAAATAATGGAAGATTATTAGTCCTTCTTATCTAAAAAAGATAGTCAGTGATTCTTGGGGATTATTAGGTAGGTTCATTCTGATCTCCATTATTCAATCCTTATTATTCTGTAAATGAACCACAGAAGAAAAGAACAGACATGATTTGGGTACAATGGAAGGAATTAATGAGTTTCTATGCATCGCTGGAGTAGAGGGTATATTCTTATACTTTTTCCTCCATATTATATGTTTACCAATGGGCCTATAATTTCCTACTGCTGGTTAAGGGCTGGAGAGAGAATGTGACAGTCCCAGATGGTGGTGTCTTATAGGCTTAAGTTGCACATTATAGTTGGCTCAAGTTTGCCAGGTCAGTACTACTCTGACATTTAACACTATTTATTAGTTTTGGTTCCATTCTTGGCTTTTGCAATTGAAATTTGTACTTGATTTCCTTGGCTTGAGCTCCTGTACTCCATAGATTTGAACCCTTTGCTTTGGCCTTTTATATTTCTGGCTGTCTCAGAGTGAGAAGGATGTGGTTTTTGTTCCTCATAACTCCATCCTTAACATTGGCTCACTTGGGTAATACTCTTAGGGAATTGCCCTAGTCCCCTGAGATGGTAAGTTCACAGATATAAAAATGGTTAAGACAGAGCCTTGTCCTCAAGAAGCATATAATTTAGAGAACATATTGAACAGCTAGAACTATCTTTAACTCAACATCTCTGGTTTTGGTCACTAGAATTTCATAGCTGGAAGTCCTTCACTCATGAGTATTAGGGTTCCAGATCTTCAACTGCCTCAGCTATTTATTTATTTACTTATTTATTTGTTTGTTTGTTTATGTTCTTTTGTGAACTATGCACACAAGTCATCCAAGGTGGTCACAGAATATACCTAGCCAGGCAGAAATGCAGTTCCCCAGAGACTTCCTTGTAACAAAGGTAGTGAGCACATAATACTTCCCTCTGTCTGGAGATAAGATATTATACTCATTTTTCCTAAGGTAGTGTAGCATCAGGCAACCACAAAGCTATGGTCTCAGAACATTTGAAGTGAACCTATGGATAAAGTTCTTTATCTCCCACTCATAAATCCTACTTCTTTTTATGAAAGAAAAGAGAGAGAGAGAGAATGAATTTGAGAAAAGGTTAGGATGCTTAGAATATCAAAGCAGTATTAATAGTGAAACACAAAATTTTTTGTTCAGCTCTAGAGTTTCATATCAACTTAGGAGTGTGGGAATTCATAATCTAGATCAGTGGTAGTCAACCTGGTCCTTACCGCCCACTAGTGGGCATTCCAGCTTTCATGGTGGATGGTAGTGGAGCAACCAAATTATAAATAAAAAGATAGATTTAACTATAGTAAGTTGTTTTATAAAGATTTATTCTGCCAAACTTAGCAAAAATCCACCATAAAGTACTTGGTAAGTAATTATTATTATATGCTTTAACTTGCTGTAACTCTGCTTTATAAATTTTATAAAGTAAAGTTACTTCTCTACTTTATAAATCACCATTACTGTGGAACCGGTGGGCGGTTAGAAAATTTTACTACTAACAGAGATACAAAAGTGGTCAGTAGGTATAAAAAGGTTGACTACCCTGATCTAGATCCTCACAGGGAGTACATGTTCCCATCTAAATCAGGGAAGAAACAAATAAAAGGCAGAATTTCAAACTTTCTTAGGATTAATTAAGTGGGTTGATGATTCCTTTTGGAATATACAATGATTCAGTGATACATCCACACCTTGTGAATGACACCATCCATGAGACTGAAACTGATTGGTTTCTTCAAGAACATATTGATATATTTTCAAGATGTGTTCTCCCGTGAGACTCTGGTTTTGGCAATGCTGGAGTGACTTCAGAAGGACCACCAAATGCATAGGAGACAACATAACATCACTACCATCACTCCCTTGGTGAGATCATCCATTATAGTCTCTTATAATTCTATTTCTATACTGTTGACTATCAAAGTTACATCAGCAGTTTGTACCTTTCCTGGAGACTAATATGTTAATATCTCCAACAGCTTCTTTGACTCTTTACTTGGATGGCTAATAAGCATCTCAAACTGATCATGTCCAAAATAGAAGTCCATTTCTGTCCTCAAACTATTGAAACTCTCATAGACATCCTAATAGCAACTAATGAAAACTTCATCTTTCAAGTTGCTCAAGAAAAAATAAAACTTGACTCATCTTTGATTCCTCTCTTTCACTCAGATTCACATTCAGCATGCCAGTAAACTGTGTCTACTTTATTGTTCAAATATATCCATGATTCAATTACTTGTCACAACTTGTATTGTTTTCATCATGGTTCAAGCCTCCATCTTAAAAAAAAACAACTATTCAGATACACTCCATATATCATACAATTCACCCCTTTAAAGTATACAATTGAATGGTTTTCAGTATAGCCACAATATTTTTGACTGTTACCAACATCAATGTTAGAATATTTCATCACCTTCAAGAGAAATCCTGTACCTGTTAGCGATCACCCACTATTTGCCTATCATCTCATTCCATCAAGTCTTAAACAGTTATTAATCTACTTTTAATCTCTATGTAATCACATGTTTTAAATATTTAATATAAATATAGTCATGTACTATGTGTTCTTCTGTGATTGGCTTCTTTAATTTAGCAAAATATTTTCAAGATTTACCCATATTATAGCATGCATCTGTACTTAAATTATCTTTTTGCCTAATATTCCATTATATGTGGATATACCACTTTTTGTTTATCCATTCTTCAGTTGATGTACATTAGGGTTGTTTCCAGTTTTTGACTCTTATGAATAATGCTGCTATAGCCATTCATGTACAAGTATTTGTGTGGACATGTTTTCATTTTTCTTGGCTATATGCCT
This sequence comes from Saccopteryx leptura, assembly GCF_036850995.1. Lineage (NCBI taxonomy): Eukaryota > Metazoa > Chordata > Mammalia > Chiroptera > Emballonuridae > Saccopteryx > Saccopteryx leptura. Next base: position 101,362,431 of record NC_089516.1, on the reverse strand, counting down.
AGCAGTGGAATTGCTTGGTCATATGGTAACTCTGAGTTTAACCTGTTGAGGAATTGGCAAATTGTCTTCCCATCATCTTTTATTTGAATTATTTCAATAGATTCCTAATTATTCTTACTTCTGCCTATACTCTTGTTCAGTTTATTCTAACTTAATAACAATCAGTCCTGTTATACCCTAATTCAGAAGATACTCCTTAGTTTCAGTAAGAGACAACGTCCTAGAAGCTCTCTATGATCTGGTACCTTAATTAAATCCCTGACTTCATATCCTATTACTCCCCCCTGTATTCACTCTGTTGCAGTAACAGTGGCCATTTACCTATTCCTCTAATACACCTGACATTTCTGCACCTCAGAGTTATAGCACTTGCTGTTATCAAAGCCTTAAATGCAGTTCTATTAGATGTCTACATAGATGCTCCATCATTTCCTTCTGGCTCTTTCAAGGAGTTTTTTTCTGTCCACCTTATTTTTACCTCCAAACATATTGTATCACTATGTCCCTGATTCTTTTTCTTTTGGCACAACCATCTTTCATACCATATACTTTGTTTACTTAGTTTATTGTCTGTTTACTGTACTGAAGTGAAAGTTCTATGAGGGCAGATATTTTTCCTGTTTTGTTCATGTTCACTACTGCATACTCAATATCGAGACCATGTCTGCCTCATAGTAGGGGTTCAACAAATACTTGAGTAAATGAATGAATGGTTAGGATCACAAGCCTTGGATTTAGACAAACCTAGTTTCAAATCTCAGCTGTGCCACTTACTAGCAATATGACCTTGGGAAAGTTTATCTGAGCCTCAATTTCCTGCATGACTCACAGGGCCTCTGTAAGAATTCTAATGTGATAATCTATGTAAAGCCTTCAGTATAATTCTTGGAATATAGAAAGTATAAGTGGCGTACAAAAATAATACTTATGACATATTTTCTAAAATACATATGTGAAAAGACAGAGAATAGATTCCTAAACCATGTTTTGGTTTAAGCTGGACTTGGCATTCTTGGATGTGAAATGACAAAATTTCTGAACCAACAAAGGAACAACAGATTCTTGGGGGTTATAAGGTATCATCTGGGGGTTTTGTCCATTTTCCCAGCTTAAACACCTCTAGGAATGATCACTATAAGAAGATATGAGGCTTCCTCTGACTCCAGCTTTGTTTGAAGCCAATTCATCTCCACACAGTCTTTGCATACCCTGACAGAGCTCACCCATAATTAATGTAGATAAGTACAGTGGTCCCTCATCTATCAGGGGGGTTAGATTCCAGAATCCCCCACAGTAGGCAAAAATCCTCGAAGTAGCAACCTTATATTTATTTTATTATTTATATATATTTTAAGGATATAGTCGCTTTGCCAATCAGTGCCCAGGATTGGGCACAGAACACAGTGCTCTGGCTGGTCGCCTCCCATCCATCAGCCAATAGTGGGCTGTGTACAATTTCACCTTAGAAAACTAGCTCAAGAGGTAGCGGCCATAGCTATGTTTTCTATGCGTGCAAGTCTTTGTCTACTCATCTGCTGTACACTATGAATTTATTTTGATTTAATATTATTATAATATGTTTTAATTAATATTTTATATTTTTTTCAATTTTTAGGTTAGTAAATACTTATTTTACCACAAAAAGAATTAAAATAATAAGTATATAAAATATCTATGTATGGCAAAATCGCGCGATATAGTGAAAAATCCACGATACAAAATTAGATGTATAAAATTTAAAAATGTGCGAAAAGTGAACCATGATATGGCAAGAGATAATTGTACTTTCAGTATTGCCATAGGATCATCCTGTCATAAAAGGAACCCTGAGAGCAATCTTCCCGGAAAATATTGTGAGCCCATTCTGGAATCTCATCAGAAGGCAGCAGCAAGGTCTCAGAAAATTATTTTTGTGACACTTAAGAGATGGGATGTAGAAGTAGTGATGTTGTAGCATCAGAATCTCATGGAGATTTAGTAAAAACAGAAATTATAGAACTCTACCCAGAAGGATCTGATCTAGAGCTTACGCAATTTTATTTTAAACAAGTTCCCAGGTGATGCAATGCTGCTGTGGAATTAGGGATACCCTTTGAGAACTACTGCCCTAGTCCAACCATATAATCAATCTCTAAGCCTAAAAATCTGATTCAGTAGTTCCCAGCCAAGGATTCTTCATTTGAAGCAAGCACTCTAGGTAATTTTAATGCAGGTGTTCTGTTGACCTACAATCCTTTGTGATGTTTATATAAATGCTCAGACCCTATCCCTGAAGACACTGGTTGAGTAAGTTCTGGAGTGGAGCCTCAGAATCCATGTGTTGAACAAGTTCTCAGCTGGCTCTGAGGCATATTAAAGTTTGAAAGTCATTGATTTATCCCGTCATCTGTTAGCTGGGCTGATGAAACAGCTCTTACTTGTCCTTCATAAAGACAGCAAAGTGATATAGAGGAAAGAAGGGATGCCCACATCAGTTAGTGAGAGTTTGTATGGAAAAGGCCTTTGAGAGAACTGCTTTTGTGTATAAGGACCATTGTGCAGGTAGGGCTAACAGGGGGCGAGAAAGATTAAATTAAGTAGCTTGAAGGTGTAAGCAAGGTTTGCAAGGGAGGCCAACTTTTGGTCACTTAGTCAAAAACCACTCTGATAACAGTATATGCAAGGGAACTCCTACTCACCTTTCAATACCTTGTTGCATGATGGTGACTTCGGTGGCTTCCTTAGAACCAACTCAAAGTCATTCTTTGGACAACTCCTCATTAAGAATTCTAAGATGGGGTCCTGGCTGGCTGGCTCAGCAGTGGAGCGTTGGCCCTGTGTATGAAAGTCTCAGGTTCAATTCATGGTCAGGGCACACAGGAGAAGTGACCATATACTTCTCCACCCCTCCCCTTCCCCCTCCCTTCCCTTCCTATAGCCAAGGCTCAAATTGTTCAAGCAAGTTGGCCCTGTGCACTGAGGGTGGCTCCATGACCTCACCTCAGGTGCTTAAATAGCTCGGTTGCCAAGCAATGGAGCAGCAGCCTCAGATGGGCAGAGTACTACTCAGTAGGAGCTTGCCAGGTGGATTCTAGTCAGGGCACATGTGGGAATCTGTCTCACTGCCTTCCCGCCTCTCACTTAAAAAAAGAAAAAAAGAATTCTAAGATAGCAGGGTTGAGAGAAACCTCAGAAATCATAACCTAAGTTTTCCTCATGGCATTGGGGATACACAGACTGAGTCCCAAAGAAAGAAATGGACTTAGAAGATAATGAAACCCACACCTGAGCCAGAAAGGAACCCTGCACATAATCTAGTAACAACAGCTAGGGACTGTGCTAGTCATTTTATATATGTATTACTTCATGTAATAATCATAACAATCTCATTAACTGAGCACTAATATTATCCCCCTTTACATTTTCTCCTGCACCGTGAGACCTAATAAGGTTTTTGTATTTACAGAGGAAGGTGTATGTATGCACTTCAGTAGAGGTTGTTATAAAGGCATGAGCTGGAGAAAGCAATAGGCATGCAAACAATATCAGCCACCTGATTAGTCAGAGCACTGAATTCCAACCACCTAGCTACCATGTTTGAGGAGGAGGATTGACAGCTATTGCATCTCTGGGGAGGAAAAGAGACAAAATGGCTGCCACCTAATAACTGCACATGTGCAGTAAAGGGGAGTAGGGGGAGAGTTATACATACAGAAGGGGATTTTTTTCCTGCCTAGAAGCAGTAAAAAGACAACTATGCAGTTGAGTGTGTGTAGCTGGGACAGGGTTATGTAACAAGGGTTCCTGGGGCTCAAGCAGCAAGATGACATTAATATATTTGAGGGTGGGGCTTCAACACAGTTAAAGAGTAGCTAGATGGGGGGTTGAATTCAAGTCTGTTTGAAACAAAATCCTTCACTGTTAACTTTAAATCAGTGAATATTACAATTTTGGTGCTTCAGAATGAATTGTAGAGCTACTTATAAATATAGGAACCTAGGCCAAACCCAGAAGAATTATGATTCAGAGGGTTTTGGATGGGGTTCAACCAGCCAGCCCCTCCAAGAGATTCGTCCGCAGCTGGTCCACAGTCCATAATTTGAAATTTAGTACCTTGGACAGTCTAACAGACCAACACTATTCCCAGGCCACAAAACAGTAGTCATCATTAACATCCACATAAAGACAACACATGTCCTCCCTTACAGCATGCACCCTCTCTGCTGCCAGATGTTTTCAGCTCTGGTCACTGAGATACTGTTCATTAGACGGTACCTCAAAGTGTTCAAAACCAAATGATCTGACTAAAGCCCCCAATTCATGACCTTTTTTCCCCCTCCATACAAAAAGGCATAAAGTGATCACATATGACCCATAATTACTGATAACCCATTAGTGTTCTTAAGTTTTTAAATTTACACATGGTTTATAAAATACAAAAAGTTAAAAGAAAGACAAAATAATTGTAGGGTATTGTTTCTCACCTCCCACTCCTTATTGCCAGTCATTCCCTCTAAAGGAAATCATATCAGTGATATCTTCATATCCTTCCTCTTTTTTTTCTTTATCAAGTACTGACTCTGGAGGGCAGCCTTTGAATCTACCTGTTTGCCTCTAAAGGTCAACAATTACAGTTAAGACTGAGTGAGTCTTGCGGTAAAAAAAAAAAAAAAAAAAAAGACTGAGTGAGTCTTATATATGTGCCAATCATTTTCTACCTATTACCTCATTTTATCCTCACAATAATCCTGTGAGGTTAAGTAGTATTATTATTCCCATTTTGCACATGAGAAAAACTGAGGCTCTGAGAGAATAATTAATTTTCCCAAAAGTTACATAAAAGTGCATGTCAGAACTAGGACCTGTCTCTGAGCCCAGAGCCTTCATGTTTAACTATTCAGCTGTATTACTTCTTGGAGCCATATAACAATAGCTAACATACATTGAATTTATAGCCTGACCTGTGGTGGCACAGTGGATAAAGCGTTGACCTGGAATGCTGAGGTCACTGGTTCGAAACTTCGGGCTTGTCTGGCCAAGGCATATATGTGAGTTGATGCTTCCTGCTCCTCCCCCTTATCTTTCTCTGTCTTTCTCTCCTCTCTCTAAAATGAATAAATAATAATAATAAAGGATTTGTACTGCATGCCAAGAACTGTCTAAATCACTAATTAGTACTTGCATTACCTAATTTAACACTTACAATTACCTGTCAAGGTGGGTATTACTTTTATCCTTATTTTACAGATATGCAAGCAGAATCACAGAGAGGTTAAGCACATTTCCCAAGGTCACACAGCTGCTAACAAGGAAAGTTGCAGTATAAAGCTGAGTAGTGTGGCTTCAGTGCCTGCATGCACACACTATGCAGACTCCTTAGGCAGAAAGAACCCAGAAGAATCTAAAGGCCTCAGACCTCAAAACTGCTTAATTAACACATAATTGTTCCTGGTGTTCCCTGTCGAAAACACCCTCTGTCTCAAAAAGCTTGACATGCCCTCAGTGCCTTCATGCACCCTAAACTCCCCTCACATTAAATATCTGAGGCCAACTGACATGCCTGCTGATCTACAGTGCCCAGTCACATGACCCAGATCACATCAGAATAATTACCTGCAGACTGCTGTGCTCTATTTCTGCCAAGCTATGGCCCTTTGGCTTTTCAATCCCTTGGTAGTCTTTATTGTGCAATCTCTGGACCTTAAACGTGGCTATGGGACTGAGCCTTTCTAGTATCTCACCTTATTTTTTTTCTCCAATGGAATCGGCTGTGGCTGGCCCTCCAGGTTTTGTGGACCACTTCATCTCAGTAGAAATGACCACTCTTCTTCTAGCACTGCAGGACCAAACCTTAAACCCAGCTGCTTTTAGTTCTTCCTGTGTGGGCCAGCCTCAGTCTACAACCCCATGTAGTGAAGAATCCAGCAGTTTGCCTCCAACTCAGAGCTGCTTTTCAGAGCTGTCACCTACTGTTTGGGGAAGGAAAAGGCTGATTTCTCCTGGCAGTTGCTCATTCTGGCAGCTGAATTAACCACAGATTGGTCAGAGCTATTCTTCTGTGGGTGGTGATTACTTGGAGTACAATTGCCAAGGAATCTCCAGCTTTGCCTTTATGCCACCCTCTGGAGAAAGAAGGAAATTATCTAAGAAAAAAAGAGAAGAAAAACCCGAGAATAAAGATACTGCAATCTTTGGGTCCCTGCCCTAGCATTCCTGCTTTATAGAGGATCCTGAAAGCAGAGGAGCAAAAAACCGAAGAGGAGATGCTGCTCTAGTAGTTATTCGGTTCCCTCTAGGAGTATTCTGTAGTTAACTTGATTCCTCTCCTCTAACACCTGCCTGGGAGGCATTAGCCAGGTCTGCAATCTGCAACCCCCTGGCCCACAGATGCTCTAAACCTGGGCACAACAGATAGGGTTCATCCACACGGAAGATCTAAGAACTTGGACACAGAAAAAACATCTTTGTCTTCACTAACCTCTAACTTCAATTTCCTTCATTTAATGTAGCATTTCCTTCCATTATAAACATAAGCAACAAACCATGGTGTTATTAGCAGTACCTGTGACTTTGTAGCAAGAGAAGTGACAGATGGTCGCCTATCACATTACAACAGCCTCAGCTATCTTCCAATAATGTTTATGTTTATAAATGCTTCAAAATTATGGTCATAGTGAGACCTGCCACTGTATCTTTTTATTTAATATGTGATAAAAAAGCACATAAATCACATATTCATTTTTAATATTTTGACAACTGTATTTGAATATAAAAGGTTTTGTTTCTATTCCTGTGTATTTTGTTTTATGAATTTACAAACATATTTCTAAGAAAGGGTTCTGTTGGTTTCACATATCTACCAAAGAGTTCTGTGGCACCCCACAGTCAATAATTATACCTTTTAGGAATTCTGTCTAGGTTTGGCCCAGGTACTAGATGGGTATATTAACATTTATAGTGATGCTGGGAAGGCTGGGTGGCCTGGAATGCTATGAAACAAACAAGTATGGTTGCTAAAATTGCAAGCAGAACAGAACACAAACTTAGTGTGGAGCTGTCTATCACACCACAGACCTTACCTCCTCTCCACAGCCACAGGAACCCTCCCTCCCTCTACCAGGAGGCTAGAACAACTCTGCAGCAAGTTAAAACTCATTCCCACAGCACAGCATATACCACCAGATGGCGCTATGTATGAGCTGGTAACCAGGAGGCGACTGCCAAAAAATCTCCTGTGATACCGGCTCCATTACTAAGTTGTGAGGCTTCTTGACAAGCCCCAGTTAGCACCCTCAGTGGCCTGGAAACAATATGGTGTTCCTCTCATGTGCAATGTAAAGTGAAAGCAAAACTGAACTGTAAATGATTTTGCTGAAATTCTAGCAACATTTCTAGATTTCCTAACTGTGAAATTCTGGATAAGATCTCTGAATTAAAACTTTCCTGTGCCTCTGATGTGTAGTCTGCTTATCAAAAAGTCCAGCACTTCCTACAGGTAAAGGGATAACCAAGGAAAATCCTGCTCTGGATCCCAACTGAACCGTAGCTCCCCTCCCCAGCACAGGCCCCAGTTGCAATGTGCTGGACAGTAGCAAAATTCAAGACATCTGGTTACTATCTCCAGATTTCTAGTGGAATAAGGGGCTTCAGAAAACTTTGTGGACACTACCCCAATCAATTCACATGCCTCAAGTTAGCTTAAGCATGAGTGGACCCCAAACTATGATTTGGAAAATGAATAACCACTGACATGTACATAAGAGTGTACAAAAGGCATTATACAATTACTATGACCACATATAATGTCACCCTAGAAACTTACCTCTCACCTTCACCCTGCCTCTTGGTCCCTGGCCTCTCTGGGCTACAAAGCCAAACTTCTACCATTTGCAGCCTGAACAGACAGTCCGCAACTTACAATGATCTGACTTACAATTTTTTGACTTTACAATGGTGTGAAAGTGATACACATTCAGTGGAAATCATACTTCAAATTTGTGTGTGTGTGTGTGTGTGTGTGTGTGTGTGTGACAGAGACAGAGAGAGGGACGGATAGGGACAGACAGGAAGGGAGAGAGATGAGAAGTATCAATTTTTTGTTGTGGCACCTTAGTTGTTCATTGATTGCTTTCTCATATGTGCCTTGACCAGGGGACTACAGCACACTGAGTGACCCCTTGCTTAAGGCAGCAACCTTGGACTCAAGCTGGTGAGCCTTGCTCAAACCAGATGAGCCTGCACTCAAGCTGGCAGTCTTGGGGTTTCAAACCTGGGTCCTCCGCATCCCAGTCCAATGCTCTATCCATTGTGCCACCACCTGGTCAGGCCAACTGTTTAATTTAGGTCTTTTCCAAGATAGCAACATGCAGTACAATATTCTTGCATTATGCTGGACAGCGGCAGAGAGCCTGTAGCTTTCAGTCAGCCACATGATCACAAAGGTAAACAACTGATACTCTACAGCCTATTCATTATTAAATGATTTTGCCCAGCTGGAGGCTAATGTAAGTATTCTGAGCATGTTTAAGGTAGGTTAGGGCACACTATGATGTTATTTTGGTAAGTTAGATATATTAAATGCTTTCCAACTTGGGATATTTTCAACTTATGGGCTTATTGGGACATTACCCCATTACAAACTGAAAAGCATCTGTACATCTCAGCATTTTTCTAGCAGTTGTTTCTACAACCTTTTTTGCATGAATTTCTGCCAGGCTTAATCAGACCTTCTACCTCTCCAGCAGGGACCCAATATTTCTTGTGAAAAGTAAAATCAAGATCTCTGTCTCTGCCAGGACTCTACAGTGTCAGTTTTTTAGTACATGTATATGGAATCTTTCCCAATTCCAGTAGTTCCTCAACTTTTGCACTAATTCTCAAAGAACCCAGGGGTTATGCAAAGTTAGACTTTTAGGTCACTTAACAAATATACCTGACCAAATCCAGGAGGGTGACCAAGAAACTTCATCACTTTACACCTGTTCCAGACATTTCCTGAGATTGATACCTGCCTGCAGCTTGTGCATGTCACCTTTTCAAACAGCTGGTGACCTGGATCCCATGAGACCTTTGTATCTGAATTTCACTGTTACTATCTCTGTACTGCAAGTACTTGGTTCAGCCATCCCTGAAGCTGTTGCAGCAGTATTTACACTGGTAACTGAACATTTCACAAATGGAGAGTTCTTTAGCTTCTTTCTTTTTGCCCAGGGCATCTTTATACAGTCAGGTAAAATAGAAACCCACTAATCTAGAGAAGGATCCCTGTGAACCCTGAAGGATATACAGTAATTTATGCCTTTTACTGAACACTATTTTAGTTTTCTACTCTTTTTGTCCCACTGCCACCAAGTGCCAGGAAGTAATTCAGTTGGGATAAAGTGTACACTGGAGAGGCTATAGCCCTCTATCACACAGACCTAGACAAGGCTGCCTTTTGGAACGCTTGGATTAGGGAAGGGATAGCAGGAGTAGTATCTGGGCCCATTTGATTCTGGGCCTGTAAGCCAAGTAAATGGTCCTGCTCCATGCAGGCCACTGTCATTTATTAGAGATGGAATACCATATCAAGTCTGCACCTTTTTATAGCTTAGGCACAATCTACCTGCTTATAGCTATGTGCTTAATTTTATCTTAAAATTTTAATTTTATTAACCATTGTGATCCCAATAAATTCAATAAAAATAAAGGTACTTTAACAAGTATTTTTGATGATTACCATGTGCCAGACATCCTAAGCTCTTTACATATAACACATTATTTAATCTTTACAGTAACTTTCCTACATAGATACTATTTTAATTTCCATTTTAGATATGAGGAAACCGAGCACAAAGAAGTAGAGTAACTTGCTTGAGGTCAAACAGCTGGTAAGCAGTAGAGTCAGAATTCACGTGTAGAAAGCCTAGTTTCACAGTTCATGGGTATAATTACTAATGCTATAGACTGCTATGCCATGCTATGCTTCAGACAATATCCTTGCCTTCCCTGTTAAGTTCTAGTGCACAACCTTCTCTTTCATTCATTTGTTCCCACCCATTCTGGATAAATGTCATGATTATTGTTGCACAGCGACAGAGATTTCACCTAATTAGAGTCCCAGGAAAGCTGATCATCTCCTCATGTGTAGCCAAGGTATACAGATACAATATAAAGACAGGTGAAGGACAGTGAGGGGCTGAACTGGAAAGTTTGGCACTGCGTAAGGAGAGGCAGCAGATACAAGAGACATTTCTAAGTAAAATGAGGATTGTGAGGCATATGAAAGAAGAGATCAAAGATTATCTGCAGGCCTTATTAAAGTTCATTTTCTTTCTTCAAAAAAATAAACAGGTGGATGTTGATGCCACTTACTGAGATGGAGGCACAAAAGGAAGAGCAGGTTGGCTGGGAAGGTAGTGATAACAGATCGTATCTATGGTTCATGCATCATTCAAGAAAGAAGGCAGGTGCCTGACCAGGTGGTGGCACAGTGGACAGAGCATCAGACTGGGAAGCAGAGAACCCATGTTCAAAACCCTGAGGTCTCCAACTTGAGCACGGGCTCATCCAGCTTGAGCGCGGATTGACCAGCTTGAGCACAGCATAGTTAGCTTGAAGCCCAAGGTCCCTGGCTTGAAGCCAAGGTCGCTGGCTTCAGCAAAGGGTCACTCTCTCTGGTCTATACCCCCCTCCCAATTAAAACACATATGAGAAAGCAATCAATGAACAACTAAGGTGCCGCCTTGAAGAATTGATGCTTCTCATCTCTCTCCCTTCCTCTCTCTCTCTCTCTCTGTTTCTGTCACACAAAAAACATCAGAAAAAAGAAGGCAAACACTTAACATGTATACTATACAGGAGCGGACATGTGAGCTTCTGAGACTTGAAGTAACTTTACAGAGTTCATACAGTATGTAGCAAGGCCTGTCTACATAACCTAGGTCTATGTGACTACAAGTCTGTGCTTTTAACTAGCTGAATGGAAGACAGCTGATTTGTATTCAGACCCCCTTCCATTGTTCTCCACTATTTCAATCTTGGTTGTAGTTTGTCTTTCTGATTCCTGATTTGCTGCCTTTCTAGGGTCTTAACTTTGACTTGAAATTTGGTCTTGGCTGCCTACCTGGCAATGGTTTCTAGTCTCTCTATAATCTTCTCTGTCTGAATAACTACCCTTTTGCTGCCACACTCTCCACTCCATTCCCCTGTAGCCCTTCACCCCACCCCTTTCCCTGCATGCCTCATCCATACTCATGACTCAACTGAATCTACAGCTTTTAGGACCCTTCTCCATATCTCATGCATCACTGCATTTCCATCCTTGAGTTCTTTCCCAGGCCAGCCATGTAATACATGTTAGGGCTCTTACTCAGTTTCTCCCTTGAAACTTTGTGCCATTCAGGAAATTATCTAAATCAGTGGTCTGTGTGCATGTATGCATAAGTCAGGGATTGGTTCCACAAAGGGGGAGGTTTACTGGCATTCAGTGGGCATAAGGCTAGATATCTCCTATATGCTGGACAGTCCCACACAGTGGAGAATGCCCTGTATTCTTCCAACACTTGAATACCACTTCCACCCAGTTGTTCATATAGGTAAAAAAAATTTGTTTATAATAACCCGTGAATAGGACGTAACTCTGCTTTACACAACACAAATTATTTTTTCATAGTTTTATATATATTATAATTTCCAGGAATACAATTACCATGTAAATTGAAGGAAAATTATACTTTGTTTTGTTTATAATTCTCCCAAGAGTTGTTTAACCTTTCTGAAGATAAAGTTGCAGACAGTAATGCTACTTACAGTAATTGAGTCACTAATGAAATTCCATACATGGGTTTACATTTGTAGTGTTTGCAATCATGGTGTTTCTACACATAGGTGCAAATTTCTGCCTATTTCCTTAGGTCTTCTAGTATCGTCTGGCCTGCTGAACCTTTACATATGAACAAATAGATTCTTTTGTGTGTGTATGTGTGTGTGTGTGTGTGTATTTTTCTGAAGTGAAAAGCAGGGAGGCAGAAAGATAGGTTCCAGCATGCGCCTGACTGGGATAAACCAGGCATGCCCATGAGGGGGTGATGCTCTGCCCATCTGGGGCATTGCTCCATTGCAGCTAGAGCCATTCTAGCACCTGAGGTGGAGGCCATGGAGCCATCGTACTCAGCACCCAGGCCAACTTTGCTCCAATGGAGCCTTGGCTGCGGGAGGGGAAAAGATAGAGAAAAAGGAGAGGGGGAAGTGTGGATTAGCAGATAGGCACTTCTCTTGTATACCCTGGCAGGGAATCAAACCCAGGACTTCCACACACTGGGCTGATGCTCTACCATTAAGCCAACTGGCCATGGCCAATAGATTTTTGATTAATTACAAAGCCCTTCCTTTTCTTTCTCATTTACACTATAGTTAGGTCCCCCCACCATTTCTCAAGTAAAAAAATATTAAGTGTGTGTGTGTGTGTGTGTGTGTGTGTGTGTGTGTGTGTGTCTTAAGCATATTATATTATCCACAATTTCTTTTGTTTTATTTCAGGGTAGTAAAGGAGTTGTAACAAATTATTTGTTTAAAATGTAAGTACTTACTAAAGTGCTCAAAGTTGTTTCACATTCTTTATATATATATATCTCACTAATCCGCACAAAAAACAAATAAGATAGAGATTGTTTTCATTTTTATTTTGTAGATTAAGAAACTGACACACAAGGAGGTTAAGTAATTTGCTCAAGGTCACACAGCTAGTAAGTAATAGATCAGCAAATCTCTTTGACTCATAATGCAGTGTACATTCTGGCATTTGTAGTAGATTATCTGTAATATTTTTTATTATGGTTAAAACAGGCTCAGGATGATTCTAAGGTCATTATATTCCAGGATTATTCGAGGGTTCCTATAATAATATAGATATTTTCAGGAAATCTGGAAAGAGTCATGTATATATTTGGGTAAGCAACATATAGCCAATCAAATAATTTAAATCAAATTTAATGGAGTCTAAATCCTTAATTGTTTCTTTTAAAAAATGTATTTATTTAGAAAATCAAATTAAACAGGATGACATTGATCAATAAGAATACATAGGTTTCAAGTGAATATCTCTATAGCAATTCAAATGTTGATTATGTTGTATACCCATCACCCAAAGTAAAATCATTTTCTATCATTTTATATTTGTCCCTCTTTATGCCCTTCTCCCACTCTCTCCCTCATTTCCCTCCCGATGGTAACCACTTCACTTTTATGTATGTCCATGAATCTCAGTTTTATATCTCACCTATGTGTGATATCATATAGTACTTAGTTTTTTTCTGATTTACCATGTATAAGAAGCACCTTTTTCCAAAAAAATTGGGGTTTAAAAACTGGGTGCATCTTATACAGTGTTTGGAGAAGTGTGGCATTTCAAATGCCATAGATGGAACTGAGAATGAGGCAATATATGAAGATAGTGATTCGTCATCAAGCACAGATGAGGATAAGCTAATGGATAGGAATTTTGACAGTGATGAGGAGTTTTATGAATTTTATGATGAATAAAACTTGAGTTCAGTAACTTTATGTAATACATTTTTTTCTCAAATTTCGGGTCCCAAAATTAAGGTGCATCTTCTACATGGGAAAAGACGGTATTTGTTTTACTTACTATAATGTTCTCAAGGTCTATCCATGTTGTTGTCATAAATGGCAATATGTCTTCATTGCTTATGGCTGAGTAGGATCCCATTGAATATATGTACCACATCTTCTTTATCCAATCCTCTATCTAAGAACATTTTGGTTGTTTCCATGTCTTGGCCACTGTGAATAATGTTGTGATGAACATAAGGGCACATGTGCCTTTGAATACCAATGTCTTTGATTTTGGGGGGAGTAGATACCCAATAGAGGGATCATTGGGTCATATGTTAGTTCTATTCTTAATTTTTTAAGGAATGACCATACTGTCTTCCATAATGGCTGTACCAGTTTACATTACCGCCAACAGTGAATAAGGGTTTGTTTGTTTGTTTTCAAAGCCTCTCCAACACTTGTTATTACTTCTTTTGCTGATAACAGCCAATCTAACAGGTGTGAGGTGGTTTCTCATTGTAGTTTCAATTTGAATTTCTTGAATAGCTAGAGGAGATGAGTATCTTTTTAAACATGTATTGACCATGTGTATATCTTCTTGGGAGAAGTGTCTGTTCAGATCTTCTTTCCATTTTTAAATTGAATTGTTTGCTTGTTTGTTGCTAATCTTTGTTTGTTATCTATATATTTTTTATATTAACTCCTTAATAGAGCTGTTGTTTGCAAATATCTGCCATTTGGTTGGCTGCCTATTTGTTTTATTGTCAGTTTCTTTTGCTGAGCAGAAGATTTTTAGTCTAACATAGTGCCTTTTATTTATTGTTGCCTTTACTTCCCTTGCTTTAGGGTAAAATTTATAAAATGTTCTCTAGGGCCAAGGTTCATAAGTTTAGTATCTATGTTTTCATCTATGTAATTTACTGTTTCAGATATTGAATTTAGGTCTTTGATCTATTTTGAATTAATTTTTGTGCAGGGGAATATGGTGTAGTCAAGTTTCATTTTTTTTTTAATGTAGCTTCCAATTTTCCCAAAACCATTTATTGAAGAAGCTTTCTTTCCTCCATTGTGTATTTTTGGCTCCTTTGTCAAAGATTATTTGTTATTTACATGTGGTTTTATTTCTGGGCTCTCAATTCTGTCCCATTGGTTTGTACGTCTGTTTCTCTGTCAATGCCATGCTGTTTTGATTATTGTTTTTCTATAGTATAATTTGAAGTTAGGTAGTGTAATACATCCCGTTTCATTCTTTTTCCTCAGGATTGACTTACTTATTTGGGGTTTATTATAGTTCCATACAAACCTGATGATTTTTTTTTGTTATATTTCTTTAACAAATAACATTGGGCTTTTAATGGGGATTGTGTTAAATTTGTATATTGCTTTGGGTAATATGGCCATTTTAGCTATGTTGCTTCTTCCAATCCATAAACATGGAATATTTTTCCATTGCATTGTGTCTTTTTCCATTGAAATATCAGGCTTTGTAGTATTAAGTATATAGGTCCTTCACATCCTTAAATTTATTCCTAGGTAATTTTTTGTTGTTGCAATTGTAAAAGAAATTGTTGGGTGGTTTTTTTTAGTTCATTTTCCAAATTTTCATCACTGTTATATAGGAAAGCAATAGACTTTGGTATAGTAATTTCATATCCTGCAACTTTACTGCTTATTGCTTCAAATAGGTTTTTTTTATGGAGTGTTTGGGGTTTTCTCTTTTTTTGTGACAGTGAGAGAGAGAGAAAGACAGAGACAAGGACAAATAGGGACACACAGACAGGAAAGGAGAGAGATGTGAAGCATCAATTCTTTATTGCATCTCCTTAGTTGTTCATTGATTGCTTTTTCAGATGTGCCTTGACCTAGGCAGGGGGGCTACAATGGAGAATGTGACCTCTTGCTCAATCCAGCAGACTTGGGCTTAAGCCAGTGACCTTGGGCTTCAAGCCAGAGACCTTTGGCCTAAAACCAGTAACCATGGGGTCATGTTTATGATCTCACTCTCAAGCCAGAGATCCCATGCTCAAGTTGGTGTGCTCATGCTCAAGTTATGAGCTCATGCTTAAGTCGGCGACCTCGGGGTTTCGAACCTGGGTCCTCTGCATCCCAGTCTGACACTCTATCCACTGTGCTACTGTCTGGTCAGGCTGGGGTTTTCTATATACAAGATCATGTCATCTGCAAAAAGTGATACTTTTATTTCTTCTTTTTATTTTATTTTTATTTATTTTTATTTTTTTGCATTTTTTTTTCTGAAGCTGGAAACAGGGAGAGACAGTCAGACAGACTCCCGCATGCGCCCGACCGGGATCCACCCGGCACGCCCACCATGGGGCGACGCTCTGCCCACCAGGGGGCGATGCTATGCCCATCCTGGGGGTCGCCATGTTGCGACCAGAGCCACTCTAGCACCCGAGGCAGAGGCCACAGAGCCATCCCCAGCGCCCGGGCCATCTTTGCTCCAATGGAGCCTTGGCTGCGGGAGGGGAAGAGAGAGACAGAGAGAAAGGCGTGGCGGAGGGGTGGAGAAGCAAATGGGTGCTTCTCCTGTGTGCCCTGGCCGGGAATTGAACCCGGGTCCTCCACACGCTAGGCCGACGCTTTACCGCTGAGCCAACCGGCCAGGACCTATTTCTTCTTTTTTAATGTGGATGCCTTTTATATCTTTCACTTGCCTGATTTTTCTAGCTAGAACTTCCAGAACTATGTTGAATAAGAGTGAAAAAACTGGGCAGCCTTGTCTTATTACTGGTTTTCAAGGAAAGGTCTTCATTTTTTTTATCATTTAGTATGGTATTAGCTGATGGTTCGTCATATATGGTCTTTATTATGCTGAGGTACATACCTTCTTACCCATTTTAATGAGCGCATTAAACATAAATGGATGTTTATGTTATCAAATGCCTTTTCTGCATCTATTTTTAAGATCATATTTTTTTTTCTTTTGTTTTGTTGATGTGATGTATAGTCATCCGTCCCTTGCCATACTGTGGTTCACTTTATTTTTATTTTTTATATTTTTTACAAACAGAGAGAGAGAGTCAGAGAGAGGGATAGATAGGGACAGACAGACAGAAACGGAGAGAGATGAGAAGCATCAATTATTAGATTTTCGTTGTGGCACCTTAGTTGTTCATTGATTGCTTTCTCATATGTGCCTTGACCATGGGACTAAAGCAGACCGAGTAACCCCTTGCTCGAACCAGCGACCTTGGGTCCAAGCTGATGAGCTTTGCTCAAACCAGATAAGCCCACGCTTAAGCTGGTGACCTCGAGGTCTCAAACCTGGGTCCTCTGCATCCCAGTATGATGCTCTGTCCACTGTGCCACTGCCTGGCCAGACTAAATTGTATATATCTAATTTTGTATCAGGAAGTTTTTGCTATATCATAGGATTTTGTGGTACATAAGTACAGTATTTTTATATATTTATTATTTTAATTATTTTTGTGGTAAAATAAGCATTTTCTAGTATGAAAAATTGAAAACAATATAAAATATTAATTAAAACATATTAAATAAATATTTAATCAAAATATGTATATTTACTGGTGAGTACCTATACAGAGTTTTATTTATTTATTTATTTTAGATAGGAGAGGGGAGATAGAGAAATAGAGATAGAGAGAGAGAAGGGGGAGGAGCAGGAAGCATCAACTTCCATATGTGCCTTGACCAGGCAAGCCAGGGTTTTGAACCAGCAACCTCAGTGTTTCCAGGTTGACACTTTATCCACTACGCCACCACAGGTCAGACCAGAGTTTTATATGTTGTTAAAATTATGTAGGTTTAAGAGTGTAGAAAGTATTTAAGAGCATAGGAAGTGTTTATAAGAATGTAGGAAAGGTTAATAACAGTGTGGGAAAGGTTTATAAGAGTGTGAGGAGGGTTTATAAAGCCTTAAAATATATAAATAATAAAATAAATATAAGGTCACTACTTCGCGGATTTTTGCTGATTGTGGGGGGTTGTGGAGCCTAACCCCCACAATAGATGACAGATGAGGGATCACTGTATTATATTGAATGATTTACGTATGTTGAAACATCCTTGTGCTCCTGGAATGAATTCCATTTTATCATGATGTATTATTTTTTTTTAATATATTGTTGTATTCAGTTGACTAGTATTTTGTTTAGAATTTTTTGTTCTCTATTTCTTTTACTTTTGCTCTAATTTTTATTATTTCAATTCTTTTTTCTGATTTTGCATTGCCTTTGTTCTTCTTTTTCTAGTTTTTTCAGATGTAATGTTAGGTTGTTTACCTGGGATATCTCTTGTTTCTTGATGTAAGCTTATAATGATATAAACTTCCCCTTTATTATTACTTTTGTTGCATCCCAAAAGTTTTGATATGCCATATTTTTATTCTTGTTTGTTCGTACATATATTATTGCCTTTGCTTTTATTTCTTCTTTGACCCAGATACTTGTAGTAGTGTGTTAATTTCCATATTTTGTAGGTTTCTTTACTTCTTTTTTGCAGTTGAATTCTAATTTTAAAATCTTATGATCAGAAAATATGCTTGGAATAATTTCAATCTTCTTGAATTTGTTGATATTAGTTTTGTGGTCTATTTTTGAGAATATTCCATGCTCACTGGAAAAGAATGTATAATCTAATGTTCTGTGATGAAATGTTCTGTAAATATCTATTAAACCCATTTGTTCCAGTGTGTCATTTAAGGTCAGTATATCTTTACGGTCTGTTCTTTTTGTTTGGATGATCTAGTTAAAGCTGTCAATGGTGTCTTGAGATTTCCAAGTATGATTATTTTTTTGTCTGTTTCTATTTTTAGATCAATTAGTAGATGTCTCTTACATTTTGGTGTTCCCTGATTTGGTGCATATATATTGTAAAATATTAAGTCTTCTTGATACAGTGTTCCTTTTATCATTATAATGTGTCTATCTTTGTTTCTTGTCATCTTTGTCGTCTTAAAGTCAATATTGTCAGATACAAGTATGGCTACACCTGCTTTTATGGGGGTATTATTTTCTTAGATAATTGTTTTCCAACCTTTCATTTTGAGTCTACTTTTTTCCTTGCAGCTTAGATATGTCTCTTGAAGGCAGCATATGGTTGGGTTTTGCTTTTTAATCCAATCTGTTGCTCTGTACCTCTTTATTGGTGAATTTAGTCCATTTACATTTAAGGTAATTATTGATGCTTGAGGATTTCCTATTGCCATTTTATGTTTTGTTTTCTGGTAGCTCTGTATCTTGTTTGGTTTTTCATTTTTTTTGTTTTATTTTTTTGTTGTTTTTTGTTTTTTGTTTCTGTCAGTTGTCTTTGTTTGGTGGTATTTTGTACTCTTTCTCCCATTTCTTTTTTCTTTTCTTTTAGGCTGTATATTTCAGCAGTGACTTTCTCTTGGGTAGTTACCTTTAGGATATTAAGACAAAAATTGCCATATGTACAAGAGTTCTTTTTCCTATGAATGTTCCTGCACTCTATTTTTTGTTGCTACTGCAGACTTTTCTCTGCTCCTTTTTTGTGTTATTGTCACAGATTATCCTTGTTTTTATTGTGACCTTGTTGGAGCTTTTACTTGTAGTTTTGATTTGTTTTGTTCTTTGTAACTGGTCAAATAACCCCCTTAAGTATTTCCTGCAGTAGGTGTTTTCTGATGATAAATTTCGTCAGCTTCTGTATGTCTGCAAAGGTTTTCATTTCTCCTTCATATTTGAAGGATAACTTCGATGGAGATAGTAATCTTGGCTGGTAATTCCTCTTTCAGTACTTTGAATGGTTTAGTCCATTCTCTTCTGGCTTGTAGAATGTCTGCTGAGAAGTTTAATGATAATTTAAAGGGCTTTTCTTTATATGTATGTTCTTCTTTTCCCTACCTGCCTTGAGGATTCTTTCGTTGTCATTTAATTTTGACAATTTTATTATGGTGTGCCTTGGAGAAAGTTTGTTTGTGTTGAGATAACTCTGTGTTCTGTTTGCTGCTTGAATTCAAAGCTCTAACTCTTTCTATAGGCTTGGAAAGCTCTCATTAACTATTTGTTTGAATAGGTTTTCCATTCCCTTCTCCTTATTTTCTTCTTCTGATATACCCATTATTCTTATATTGCTCTTTCTGATGGAGTCAGACAATTCTTATAGAACACTATTATTTTTTAAAATTTGTAAGTCTCTCTTTTCTTAACTTTGTAGCATCCCTAGTTTCCCATTTTTAATTTCATTGATTATCTGAACTATGTAGCCTGTAGTATTAGCTAAATTTACTAACTAATTTTTTAATTCATGTATTGAGTTATTAGTCTCTGTTTGGTTCTTTTTTAAAGTTCCAATCTCCTTGCTGAAGTACTCATTTTGTTTTTTAATTGTTTTTTATAGTTTATTAAATTGATTATTAGTGTTTTCTCGAGTCTCACTTAGTATTTTCAAAACAAAAGTTTTCTCTATTGTTTAACTCCAACATTTCCATATGATTGAGATTGCTTTCTGGAGATTTTTCACTTTCTTTCTGAACTATCTCAATATCTCATGTAGCCATGGTATTCCTTTTCTTCCTCCTTGATGACACTTGATAATGATGTTATTTAGAAATCTAACAAAAAATAACCAAAACATAAAAATATTAAAATATGAAAAGTAAACATAAAAAACTACAAAAAAGAGCTAAAACTAAAAAATAATAAAAAACAAAACACTCATAAAATAGAAAAATAATAATTAAAGATAAAATTCAAAAGGAAAAAAAGAGAAGAAATTTCAGTTTTGAGAGGTTTCTCTGTTTTCTTCCAGTCAGTGGTGCTGTGTCACAAGGTTTAGCTCTCTGAAATCTCCCAGCTGACCTCCACTGAGATATTTCTGTCACAATCATAGAGGCAGGGCTGCAGTCATGATGATGGGTGGGGCATGCTTTGAGGGTTTACTGCTTTAGCAATGGCAATCTCAGGCCTCTGGATGCTCCTCCCAGCATTTCAACAGACCAAGGAACAAGACACAAAGCACATCTTTTGTTTATGGGGAGAATGGCTCTGGGGAATGATCTATGGAGTATGTCTCCACTGCTTTCCATACCCCATGAGATAAAGAAGGCAGGATCTGGCAGGGTGTGGATGTTGCACTTTTTCTCTGTCTTTGTGCTGAGTGTGGGCTGCTGGCAGACCTCAGAAACACTGCTGCTGCTTCAGTTTAGTATCTCTCCCACTACCTGTCAATATCACTGTTCTTCCCAGCAGAAGAAGTTCCAGGCTTTCTGTGTTTGCCCCATCTCCAGATCCTGGGCTGACAAAAACTCAGCCATTCCAGGTTTCTCTCATCTCTGGAGCTGACCACGAGTGCATCTTATCTTCTACTCCCTCTCTCAACCCTTCCCAAATTTAGCTTATTTGGTGGACCGATCTTTCAGGCAAGCCTAGAAGTCCAGCTGGTGTTCTTTCACTACATTATACCTATTGAGTATGTCGAAATTTCAAGGGGAGAACCAAAGGTATCTCTGACTCCATCATTACTTTGACCCTTAATAGCTTCTTATGATTAATCAGGTTGTATAATGCCTAACAGAAGCTCTGTGCCAGCCATATTTTTTTACTTAAAATATAAGGTACATTATAGGACATTGAATGTGACAATGGAACCAAATAGTTTGTATCTGGACTATCTTGGAAAATTCCCACCCCATCAACAACTAATCACATTAATAAGATTTGGTGACTACTGAATGTGATATCCAAACTTTTATTATCCTTAGTTAACAAGATATATTGAGTGAAAATGAACATTGCATACCTGCCTTATTCAAGAATTTTGGCCATTCATCTTGTTCCATGTAGGTGCAGCCTCAGTGGTTTTCCATGCTTCGATGTAGAATTGCAGATCTCATGCTCAAGCATCCTCTGAATTCCATCACTAGATGGTAGCATTCTCCAAGCTTTGAGTAGCATAAAAGGCTAGTTTGTTCAATGCCTTGTTTATGTGAGTCATAGGTCAAATTAACCATTTTCCCAACACCAGAAAAGTATCCAGCCATTTTCGATGCTGCAATTTCAGGAGAGGTAACTTATCTTTGTAAACTTGTTGGCATTTTAACAACTTTAAGCCTATTAGTGTAGTTTAATCTCCTCTGTTCAGTTTAAACACTCACTGAACACATACTATGTCACAAAAATGGTGCTAGATGCTGGTGGTACAGAGATGAAACCAAGCAGGCTTGGCTCTTAAGAAAGACAGTCTAGCAAGTGATGTCAGGGAAATGGTGCCGTGAGGAGCGCGACCAACAATTCTCCCCAAAATTTCAACAAGTTCATCAACCGGAGACAGAAAAATCTATCCTTTGTGCATATGGAAGTTCCACATACTAAAGGCAAAGGTAGGATCTAGCGAAAAATTAACTAAATATATAATCATCCCTGGAGGAAATAAGTAGGACAAAGAAACACTCTGCCTTCTTCACTAACCTGAACAAAGGCTGCTTTCACCTGGAACAGAGAGTCGGGGGTGGAGGGCTAAGGGTGTGGAGGAAGCTAGGCTGGGGCACAAACGTTCGTTCAAGCTCAGGAAAGAGTGTGCCTGTGGTGAATCAGCCCACGCAAGCAACTGCCTGCGCTCTGCGAGCAACCCAACCACCAGTGCGCGAGCAACCACCTGCGCCACGAGCGGCAGCTGCCAGTGGCACACGGGGAGTGCGCCAAAGTGAACTTCCCTACACCCGAGCTTCTCTAGGCGGGTGGGGCGCCTCACCCAGCCATTCAAGCTAACAATCAAGCATCAGGGGAAGGGTGTGCGGGCAGCTTGCAGTCCTTTCTGGAGCAACTCGGTGGATCCAATCTCTGAAATTAGCTTAACCCACAGGCTGCTCACCTCCCAACTTACCTACCCGGTTGTAATTGACAAGATCTCTCTCAGTTCAGCGATCCAAGACAAGAAGTGTGATATTTTTTAGTGCCTCTTGCTAAAGGGGTGGGGGCAACTTCTGATTGGCAGAGCTTTCATACTCAGGGATATACGCTAAAAAGAGGGACTTGGCAGATGTTAAGACCTCCTGTACTGCAGGCAGCAACTAGGGCACCTTCTTCCCAGCCAAAACAAGTTACAAAGTGTAAAAAGCCTGGAGAGAGTGGTCCCACAGAGTGCTAGGCATGCTGAACAGGCCTGGAGGGTCATAGAAAGTCACCTTGAAAGCAATTGGCTCCCAGCCCCGCCTGATTATGCTGGCAGCTCTGACTGCCAGAGCATTACCCAGAGCCCTGCATTGGGTGGGGATAATGTGGGGATTTGCCAGCTTTTTGAGCCTCTTACTCCCCAGGCAGAGGCAGCAGCAGCCTCATAGCTGGATCATCAGGCTGCTAATTCAGGAAGGAGAGACTAGGAGAGAGGCTCTGTGTAAAAGGACTCTCTCATTGTGGGAGCCTACAAACTCTAACAAGCCTTGACTACCAACAAGACTGAAGCCAAATATATAACATGGCCGTAGAGTCTCATCAACTTCAAATCCCTACCTAAGCATGCCACAGGGGCAGAGCCTGGGTACAGAGTCACTGACCAGGAAGAGGGAGAGGAAAGAAAAAGGAAGATGTTAACCTCTCAAAATCAAGAAAAATTCACAGACTTTATCATTTGTTACACTATTTTTTTATCTCTTTCATCTTCTGGCCTTTATTATTATTATTTCTATTTCTTCCACCTTGGTCCTTTTATTCTCTGCCCATCTTATTCTTTCCTCTTCTTGAACTACACTACCCATAAGTGTTACATTTTATTTTTCTTCTTCCTTACTCTCCATGAGGGTTACACTCCAAAACCCTTAACTCTCTCTCTCTCTCTTTCTGTTTTTTTTCTTTTTTCTTCCTTTCCTTTTCTCCTTTTTCTTGGTTCTCCCTTTCTATTAGTTTATTCTTTTCTCCTTTTAATTTTCCTCTCATTCAATCCTCAATCACAAACAAATTATTTATTTGGGGACTCAAGTTTATTTGTTTGGTTTTTTTGTGGCATTTTGGGTGCCTTTTACTTCACTTTTTAACTCATTAGCATTCCTCCCAACCCAGGATCTCCATTCTATTCAGTCTTTGCACCACATAATACAATAGTTATTTTTTTTCCTTTTTCCTGTTTCCCTCTTACCCCTCTCATTATATCTCTTAGTTGACCATCACTTACAAGCAAATCATTTTATACTTGACCCAAATTTTTTATTTATTTTTTTGCATTTTGTGGATCCCTACTTCCTTTTTTACCCCTTGAACACGTCCCCCAACACAGGCCCTCCATTATAGGCAGTTTTTGTTCCATCTAGCATAATATAATTCACAGTTTATCATGATATTTTCCCAAGGAGGAGGGGAGAAGAGGGGAAGAGAAGAAAGAAAAGGAGAGGGAAATAATAAATTATTATTGGGGTTTTTTTCCCAATTTTTATATATTTTTTACTTTTTTTTTACTTTTTATTCCTTAATAATTCTTATTAGTGCTATCAACAAGATCACCCTCAGAAGCCATTGAGAAAAAGGAACTTGAATATTATGAATACAAAAGATAGAGAAGTAACACAGCTAGATGTGGAAAAATCTATGAAGAAAAAATTTAATATATTGGAAACCTTGGAGCTAAATGACAGAGAATTTAAAATAGAAATCCCCAAAATACTCAGAGGTATACAAGAAAACACAGAAAGGCAATTTAGGGAGCTCAGAAAACAACTCAACAAACACAAAGAATATATTACCAAGGAAATTGAAACTATAAAAACAAATCAAACAGAGATGAAAAACTCAATTCATGAACTGAAGAACGAGGTAACAAGCTTAGCTAATAGTACAGGCCAGATAGAAGGTAAGATTAGTGACATAGAAGACAAGCAACTTGAGGCACAACAGAGAGGAGAGACTCAAAAATTTAAAAAAATGAGAAAGCCCTACAGGAATTGTCTGACTCCATCAAAAAGAATAACATAAGAATAATAGGTATATCAGAGGGAGAATAGAGAGAAAATGGAATGGAGAACATATTCAAACAAATAATAGATGAGAACTTCCCAAGCCTGTGGAAAGAACTAAAGCCTCAAATTCAAGAAGCAAACAGAACACCGAATTTTCTTAACCACAACAAACCTACTCCAAGGCACATCATAATGAAAATGGCACAAACCAACGACAAAGAAAAAATTCTCAAGGCAGCCAGGGAAAAGAAGAATACAACATATAAAGGAAAGCCCATTAGATTATCATCAGATTTCTCAGCAGAAACTCTACAAGCTAGAAGAGAGTGGACTCCAATATTTAAAGCCCTCAAAGAGAGAAACTTTCAGACAAGAATACTATACCTATCAAAGCTATCCTTCAAGTACGAAGGAGAAATAAAAATATTCAGAAATACAGAAAAGATGAAGGAATTTATCATCAGAAAACCCCCACTCCAGGAAATACTAAAGGGGTTTTTCCAACCACATTCAAAGAACAAAACAAAACAAAACCACAAGTAAAAGCTCCACCAAGAACACAATAAAACCAAATTTAAACTGTGACAACAAAAGCCAAAAAAAAGGGGTGAGGACGGAGATTAACAGTAGCAAAGGACGACGAAGTGCACAAACACTCATAAGATAGGGTACTACAATGAATATGGTAGGTACCCTTTTCATTACTTAATGGTAACCACCCTTGAAAAAATCACCACAGAAGCACATGACTTAAAAAAGGTAGCAACAGAGGAAAGAAGTATGGAATACAAACAAACAAAAACAAATAATAGAAAAACAAAAAAGAAGAATCAAACAAGATACAAAATTAACAGAAAGCAATTTATAAAATGGCAGTAGGGAACCCACAAGTGTCAATAATTACACTAAGTGTAAATGGATTAAATTTATCAATAAGAAGACACAGAGTAACAGAAGGGATTAAAAAAGAAAATCCAACTGTATGCTGCCTACAAGAAACATATCTAAACAACAATGATAAAAACAAATTCAAAGTGAAAGGCTGGAAAACAATACTCCAAGCAAATAACATCCAAAAAAAAGCAGGTGTAGCAATACTCATATCTAATAATACTGACTACAGACAGAAAAAGTACTCAGAGACAAAAATGGTCATTTCATAATGATTAACAGGACACTGAATCAAGAAGACATAACAATCCATAATACATATGCACCAAACCAATCATACTTGGAGACCTCAATACACTGCTGACGGTTCTAGATTGGTCATTCAAACAGAAAATTAACAAAGATATAGTGGCCTTACACAAAATACTAGAGCACTTGGATATGATAGACATCTACAGGACACTTCATCCCAAAGCGACAGAGTATACATTTTTCTCTAGTGTACATGGAACATTCTCAAGAATTGACCATATGTTGGGACACAAAAATAACATCAGCAAATTCAGAAAAATTGAAATTGCACCAAGCATATTTTCTGATCATAAAGCCTTGAAACTAGAATTCAACTGCAAAAAGAAGAAAAAAAAAACCCACAAAAAAGTGGAAACTAAACAACATACTTTTAAAAAATGAATGAGTCAAAGAATAAGCGCAGAGATCAAAAGATATATACAGACAAATGAAAATGACAATACAACATATCAGAATCTATGGGATGCAGCAAAAGCAGTGATAAGAAGAAAGTTCATATCACTTCAGGACTATATGAACAAACAAGACAGAGCCCAAGTGAACCACTTAATTTCACACCTTAAGGAACTGGAAAAAGAAGAACAAAGACAACCCAAAACCAGCCAAAGAAAGGACATAATAAAAATCAGAGCAGAAATAAATGAAATAGAAAACAGAAAAACTATAGAAAAAATTAATAGAACAAGGAGCTGGTTTTCTGAAAAGATCAACAAAATTGACAAACCCTTGGCTAGACTCACCAAGGAAAAAAGAGAAAGGACTCATATAAACAAAATGCAAAATATAAGAGGAGAAATCACATCATAGATATACAAAGAATTATTGTAGATTACTATGAAAAACTATATGCCACCAAATTCAACAATCTAGAAGAAATGGATAAATTCCTAGAACAATACAACCTTCCTAGACTGAGTCATGAAGAAGCAGAAAGCCTAAACAGACCAATTAGCAGGGAGCAAATAGAAAAAACTTTTATAAACCTCCCCAAAAATAAAAGTCCAGGCCCAGACGGTGACACTAGTGAATTCTTTCAAACATTCAAAGAAGAATTGGTTCCTATTCTACTCAAAGTCTTCCAAAAAATTGAAGAAGAAGCAATACTTCCAAATACATTTTATGAGGCCAACATAAACCTCATACCAAAACCTGGCAAGGACAGCACAAAGAAAGAAAACTATAGACCAATATCTCTAATGAATACAGATGCTAAAATACTAAACAAAATACTGGAAAATCGAATACAACAACATATTAAAAAAATAATACATCATGATCAATTGGGATTCATCCCAGAATCTTAAGGATGGTTCAACATACGTAAAACGGTTAACGTAATACACCATATCAACAAAACAAAGAACAAAAACCACATTATCTTATCAATAGATGCAGAAAAGGCATTTGATAAAATACAACACAACTTTATGTTTAAGACACTCAACAAAATGGATATAGAAGGAAAATATCTCAACATGATAAAGGCCATATATGATAAACCATCAGCCAACATCATATTAAATGGCATAAAACTGAGGACTTTCCACCTTAAATCAGGAACAAGACAGGGTTGTCCACTCTCTTCACTCTTATTTAATGTGGTGCTAGAAATTCTGGCCAGAGCAATCAGACAAGAGAAAGAAATAAAAGGCATCCATATCAGAAAAGAAGAAGTAAAGGTATCACTTTTTGCAGATGATATGATCCTATACATCCAAAACCTCAAAGACTCCACAAAAAGATTACTAGAAACAATAAACCAATACAGTAAGGCCTCAGGATGCAAAATTAACATACAAAAGTCCATAGCCTTTCTATATACCAACAATGAAATATTAGAAAATGAACTAAAAAAAATAATCCCCTTCACGGTTGCAACCAAAACAACAAAAAATACCTAGGAATAAACATAACAAAGAATGTAAAGGACCTATACAACAAAAACTACAAAGCATTGTTAAGGGAAATCAAAAAAGATACAATGAGATGGAAAAATATTCCTTGTTTGTGGATAGGAAGAATAAATATAATCGAAATGGCCATATTACCCAAAGCAATTTATAAATTTAATGCAATTCTCATCAAAAATCCTATGACATTCTTTAAAGAAATGGAACAAAAAATCGTAAGATGTATATGGAACTATAAAAATCTCCGAATAGCCAAAGCAATCCTAAGGAAAAAGAATGAAGCTCGGGGCATTACAATACCTGACTTCAAACTATATTATAGTGCCACGACAATGAAAACAGCATGGTATTAGCAGAAAAATAGACACTTAGACCATGGAACAGAACAGAAAGTCCAGAAATAAAACCACATATATATGGTCAAATAATTTTCGATAAAGGGGTCAGCAACACAGAATGGAGAAAAGAAAGCCTCTTCAACAAACGGTGCTGTGAAAACTGGAAAGCCACATGCAAAAGAATGAAACTCGACTACAGCTTGTCCCCTTGTATGAAAATTAATTCAAAATGGATCAAAGACCTAAATATAAGACTTGAAACAATAAAGTACATAGAAGAAAACATAGGTACTCAACTCATGGACCTGGGTTTTAAAGAGCATTTTATGAATTTGACACCAAAGGCAAGAGAAGTGAAGGCAAAGATAAATGAATGGGACTACATCAGACTAAAAAGTTTTTCTCAGCAAGAGAAACTGACAACAAAATGAACAGACAGCCAACTAAATGGGAAATGATATTTTCAAACAACAGCTCAGATAAGGGCTTAATATCCAAAATTTACAAAGAACTCATAAAACTCAACAACAAACAATCCAATAAAAAAATGGGAAGAGGACATGAACAGACACTTCTCCCAGGAAGAAATACAAATGGCCAACAGATATATGAAAAGATGCTCATCTTCTTTAGTTATTAGAGAAATGCAAATCAAAACTACAATGAGATACCACCTCACACCTGTTAGATTAGCTATTATCAACAAGACAGGTAATAGCAAATGCTGGAGAGGCTGTGGAGAAAAAGGAACCCTCATTTACTGTTGGTGGGAATGTAAAGTAGTACAACCATTATGGAAGAAAGTATGGTGGTTCCTCAAAAAACTGAAAATAGAACTACCTTATGACCTAGCAATCCCTCTACTGGGTATATACCCCCAAAACTCAGAAACATTGATACATAAAGACACATGCAGCCCCATGTTCATTGCAGCATTGTTCACAGTGGCCAAGATATGGAAACAACCAAAAAGCCCTTCAATAGAAGACTTGATAAAGAAGATGTGGCACATATACACTATGGAATACTACTCAGCCATAGAAATGATGACATCGGATCATTTACAAGAAAATGGTGGGATCTTGATAACATTATATGGAGTGAAATAAGTAAATCAGAAAAAAAACCAAGAATTGCATGATTCCATACATTGGTGGGACATAAAAACAAGACTAAGAGACATGGACAAGAGTATGGTGGTTATCGGGGGTGGGGAGGAGGGGGGGCGTGGGAGGGAAGAAGGGAGATGGGAAGGGGGAGGGGGAGGGCCACAAAGAAAACTAGATAGAAAGTGACGGAGGACAATCTGACTTTGGGTGATGGGTATGCAACATAATTGAATGACAAGATAACCTGGACATGTTTTCTTTGAATATATGTACCCTGATTTATTGATGTCACCCCATTAACATTAATAAAAATTTATTTATAAAAAAAATAAGAAAGTCAGTCTAGTTGAGGAGACTGGTGCCTAAAGAAAAAAAAATTATGTGACAATATCTTAAGCATTGTAATGGGGTAAGCACCTTAAACTGGAAGCTCAGGAAAGTCTTTCTGGAACAGGTGACACTGAAAGCTGAATCTTGAAGAATGGGTAAGTATCAGCCAGTAAGAATATGGGAGAGGGAATTTCAGGAAGAAGATATCGAGCAAAAATCTCACAACAACCTAATATGTTTTGGGGAAATAGATAGGAGATGTTGAGCACAATGAGAGAATATGGTATGAGGTACAGGGATAGGTAGTGGTCTAGCCAAGGTATGCATAATAATGCCATGAACAAGAAGCAATATAGACAGCCACCTGCTTTTCCCAACTACTTCTTAAGATAAGAGCATCACAATTTTACCTCTAGAAGGAATGATCTCTCCATTTCTCACAATCTTACAAAACAGTTCAAAATACTTTGGCAGCATGACCATGCGGTTACACAGTGGATAGACGACCCAAAATCGAAACCTCGAGGTCACTGGCTTGAGCATGGGCTCACCAGCTTGAGCCTGGAGGCCCTGGCTTGAGCATGAGATCCTAAACATGGTCCCTTGGTTGCTAGCTTGAGCCTAAAGGTCACAGGTTTGAATCTCAAGACTTGAGCAAGGGTCACCACTCTGCTGGAGCTGCCCACCCCCCCCCCCTTGGTCAAGGCACATATGAGAAAGCAATCAATGAACAACTAAGGGGCCACAATGAAGAATTGGTGCTTCCCATCTTTCTCCCTTTCTGTCTGTCCCTATCTGCCTCTCTCTCTCTCTCTGTCTTTGTCTTTCTCACTAAAAACAAATAAATAAAGTTACATTGGCAAACATTTATTGAACCTTTACTAAGTACTGAGCACTGTGCTAACAGTTACTACATGCATTGCTTTCTTTCATAGCAATATTTCTATAAGATGGTTAGTATTATGATATTATTATCTTCATTTTACAGATGAGGAAATGAGCTCAGAAAGGTTAAATGACTTGCTCTAGATCGTGCAGCAAACAAGTGACAGAGCAGGGATTTTAAAAATAGAAGCACATTTTAAGTACAGAAGTACAGGAGAGGTAGGGAATCACTAATAATGTTAGTAGGCATGGTTTGAGAGTGTCACAGAAGGCTTTCTGATAGAGTTTATGCCTAAGCTGTATGTAGGAAAATGAATAATAATGCTTGCAAAATACTTAATATCTTTAATTATGTGCTATATACTAGACTCTGGGCTGAGTGTATTATACGTATTACCTTATTTAATACTTGCCAGAGCCATATTATTATCCCCATTTACTTAAGAGAGCACTGAGGCAAAGAAGAGTTAAAGAACTTGCCCAAGGTCCCTAGGACAGTAAGTGGCTGAGACTGGTGGAGCCAAAAAGCCTTGAGTGAAAAATATGAGTAGGGCCATTTTAGGCAGAGGAAACAGCATGGATGGTTGTGAACTCAAAAGAGTTCTAAGAGGTCAGGATCATGAGGCCTGAGAGGCCCATGGGAGCCATATTGTCAAGGGTCTCAGGTGCCCTGTAGGTAGTTTGGAATTGACATGCAAGGAACAGGAGGTAGGGACATACAAGAGAATTATAATCAGCTTGACTAGGCAGTGCCACAGTGGATAGAGGGTCAGACTGGGACACAGAAGACCCAGGTTCGAAACCCACAGGTCTTCGGCTTGAGTGCAGACTCATCTGACTTGAGCGGGGGCTCACCAGCTTGAGCATGGGTCACTGGCTTGAGCAAGGAGTCAATCACTCTGCTATAGCCCCCCCATCAAGACACATATGAGAAAGCAATCAATGAACAATGAGATTAAAGAGCTGCAACAAAGAATTGATGCTTCTCATCTCTCTTCCTGCTTGTCTGTCCCTATCTGTCCCTCTCTCTGTCTCTCTCTGTGTCTGTCACAGAAAAAAAGAGAACTGTAATCAGGGAAGAGACCTAATCATACAAATTCATTGATCACCTTCCTTTCGCCAACTCCCTTAGGTAACCTACTCATTCTGCAACACAGACAACACAAAAAAGTTTGTATCTTTTCTAAATGTGCATAATTTTACTTTTTTTCTGTTCCATTTTCAGATATCTCTATGACATCTATACTCTAAGCCAGTGGTTCTCACAGGAAAGACCCTGGACCAGAAACAGCAGTCTCATCTGGAAACTTGTTAGAAATGCAGTTTCTCCAGCCCTATCCAGAACACACTGAATTATAAACTTTGGATGGGTGGCTTGGCAATTTATATTTTAACAGGTCTCCAGGTGATTCTCAGGTACACTGACAGTTAAAAACCATTGTCTTACACTATTGCTTCAAAATTGCCTATATTTGTGATTTATTTCCTCTCCTAATTCTTTGAGGTAAGGAACCACACCTTCTCTTTTATCACCATGCTAGCTAGCCACCTTTACTTCCTGTCCCTGGCATGGAACACCATGCATTTCCCAGCTGTGACACAGACTAGCTAGCTGTGTGTAAGTCTCTTATTCTTTCTATGCTTCAGTTAAATAATCTGTAAAGTGGGAACAATAATACTAATAATAGTTCATTTAGTTAATGTGAATATCAAAAGAGTTACTGCAAATAAAGCTCTGGAGGGCAGCTCTTCTTGATCCATATTAAGGACTCAATTTTATATACTATTAGTTGTACTTAATGTTCAATAAATACTTGTGAAGTGATTTTAAAAAAGAGTAGATTTAAACAAAGAGAGGAGAAAATATAAAAGCCAAAGGAGATAGCAAGCCAGAGAAAACGAGAAAGGAAAATCTGTTTTAGACAGGTTCAGCACGCTCATTTAGAAGTCTGACTTTGTGAGGAGTCAAAGAGGGAGAAGGAGGAAGTAGAAAAGGGGCAAAATAGGCCTGGTCCCATTATATAAATTGTCCAAAAGAGGCAAGTCTATAGAAGCAAAGCGTGGTTGCCACAGGTGTGGGCATTGGGAATGAAGTGTGACTGCTAGAAGATATGGGTTTTTCTTTGGCAGGGGTGATGAAATTGTTCGGAATTAGATAGTAAGGATGGCTGCACAATTCTTTGAATATACTCAAAACGACTGAATTGTACACTTAAAATGGTAATTTTGTGGTGTGTGAATTATCTCTTAATTAAAAAAAAACCAACAACAAATAGGTTTGATCAATGTGAGAAGTCAAGACCTTTACCTTTTTCTTCAATTAAGCCCCAGGAAACTAGGCACAGAGCAGGTGCAGAACTGAGACCAAGAAAGAAAGTCTTGTGTCTGGATTTTGTTCTAATTTATTTGCTTCCCACATAGGGGCACCCAACTCATTTCCTGTGTCATTACTTCTAAAGACATAAAGAAGTCTGACATTTTCATTAAGACCCACCATATCAATGGCATAAAATTAAATTGCAAGAGAAGGGCATAACCTTTATTGTAATGAAAGTACAACACCATATTGGCACCTAATGGGGAATCTCACAAACATGTGTGTCACATGCTTGAGTTCAACATGGATGAAAATATCAGCCTTCATTTCTTATGTCCTCAGGGAACCTGGTCAAACAGTTCTGAAAGATCTAATTATAACCCCTTGGGGTCCAAACCACTTAAGTAACCCTCCCAGCTTTTAGCGTTTCCAGGAAAATCATTCAATGATTATGTTATTAAGTGATAAAAACAGCCTTACACTTTTATAATACAGGGTGGATGAATCAGAACTTTGGGACTTTTGAAGTGAAAATATATGCTCAGTATTGTTAATTGTGTTGGAGATGTTACTTTATTTTATTAAAGAGAGTCTAAACGTGACTGTTTTATAGAACCTCTCTGTGACAAGATTGCTTACTGCCAAGGGAGTTCTACTAGGAAAAGTCTGAGACAAGAATCATAATGAATAAGCATTAAGCAATGATTGCTGGCATAAGTAATTTGAACCAAGGCAAAGGGCAGGGCGTATAGTACAGTGATTAGAGAAAAGGATGCTTCATGCCACAGACCTAACTTTATCAGATTTTAATCCTAAAGATTATGAATCTATATAGCACAAGGATTAATTATGCATAATCTATAATTAAGCTGCCTGGGTTTAAATGTTTACTCTATTTTCTATCGTCCTGACTTTCCTCACACATTAGTCATTTTATTTCTTTCATAGTACTTACCAAAATCTTTATTGTTATGAAGTAACTCCTACTAGATATTAAGTTCTATTAATAAGACAAGAGGCCATGTCTGACTTGGCATATAGCAGGAACTCAATAAATATTTGTGGAATTGAATAGAACTCCAACTTTTGTGTCCTTGAGCAACTTGCTTCTCTGTTGTTGTTTTTCCATCTGTCCATTGGAGATGGTGATAATATCCACTTAATAGTATTGTTGAGAGAATTCTACATAAAAGCACAGTGCTTGGCATCTATCAAGAGCTCAAAATGCTACTTATTATTATTATTATTATTTTATTATAAAGGAGAATTTTGGGATAAGCTGTAAGCAGATACTGGAAGACACAACTCAATAAGCTAGAGTCCTTTCTTTAAAAATGATATTTTATTTGTTTAAATTTTTTTCTGAAACAACCCTAACAAGAATACTAATGCATAATTTCTGGGTCATAAATATTTCAGTGTTTTTAATATTATTTTCTACATCTTTATATGTGTGGTAGTTTTAAAATTTGGCCTCAAAATCTTTGACAAGTTTTATAGAAAGGTATGGCATTCTTTTATTTTTAATTTTCAATTACAGTTGACATTCAGTATTATTTTATATTAGTTTCAGGTGTACAGCACAGTAGTCAATTATATAATTTACAAAGTTATGCTCCTGATAATTCTAGTAAAACATTGCATCCTAGATAGTTTTGACACTATTATTGACTATATTCCCCATTCTGTTCTTCGCATCTCCATAACTATTATATTTAGTAACTACAAATTTGTACTTCTTAATCCCTTCACTTTTTTTACACATTCATCTTTTTCACACATTCCTCTAACCATCTCTGATTTGGCAACAATCAGTTTGTTCTCTGTATCTATGAATCTGTTTTTATTTTGTTTGTTCTATTTTGTTCTTTTGATTCCACCTAAAAGTAAAATAATATGGTATTTATCTTTCCCTGTGTGACTTATTTCATTTATAATATCCTATGGCTGTATTCATGTAGTTGCAAATGGTAAGATTTCATTCATTTTTATGGTTGAGAAATATTCCATTATATATGTATCATATTCCCCCATGTATAAGATGCACCTTAATTTTGGAGCTTGAAATTTGAAAAAAAAAAATGTATTACATAAAGTTATTAAACTCAAGTTTTATTCATCACTGTAAAAACTCCCATCCATTAGCTTGTCCTCATCAGTGTCTGATGACGAATCACTGTCTTCAACAATGAGCACAAAAACAAGTGCGAAAAAGCGAGAAATGCAAGTAAAAAACTCTACAACAACTGTATAAGATGCACCCAATTTTTAGACTCCACATTTTTATAAAAAAATATGCGTCTTATATATGGGGAAATATGGTACCACTTTTTTATCCCATCTTTTATTGAGGGACACTATTATTGCTTACATATCTTGGCTATTGTAAATAAAAATAAGGATGCATATATCTTTTCAAATTAGTGCTTTGGGTTTCTTTGAATATATACCCAGAAGTGAAATTTCTGGAACATACGTTACTTCTACTTTCAATTTTCGATGATCCTCTGTACTGTCCTCCAGAGTGGCTGCACCAATTTGCAACCCTCCCAAAAGCACATGAGCATTTCCTTTTCTTACATCCTTGTCAACACTTATTGCTAGTTGATTTATTGATGTTAGCCATCCTTATAACTATGAGGTGAAATTAAATTATGGTTTTGTTTTCATTTCCCTGATGATTAGTTACATTGAGTATCTTTTTTTTGTCTATGGCTATCTGTATGCTCTTTGGGAAAATATCTGTTTAGGTTCTCTGCCCATTGGGTTGTCGTTTTTCTTTTATTTTCATGTCATGTGAGTTTATAAATTTTGGATATTAACCATTTACTAGATTCATCATTGGCAAATGCCTTCTTTTGTCCATAGGATGTCTTTTTATTTTGTTGATGGTTTCCTTTGCTGTGCAAAAAATTTTTAATTTTATATACTGGCCATAGCTGGTTGCTCAGTAGATAGAGGGTATGGACATCCCAAGTTCAATTCCCAGTCAGGGTACACAGAGAAGCAACAATGTGCCTCCCTCTCCCGCCTCTCTACCTCTTCCCCTCCCACAGCCAGTGGCTCCATTGATTCAAGCATCGCCTTGAGCCCTGAGGATAGCTTGGTTGGCACAAGTGCATCAGCCTCAGGCACTAAAAATAGCTAGGTTCATTAGATCATCATCACCAGATGAGGGTTGCAGGGTAGATCCCAGTCAGGGCATATGTGGAAGTCAATCTCATTATCTCCTGTTCTTTCACTTAAAAAATAAAATAAAATAAATATATATATCACTTTATTACAAAACTTTTCCATGCCAATAAATATATTTCTATAACAAAAAAAATATGTAGTTCCATTTATTTTTCTTTTGTTTTACTTACCCAAGAGCAATGCCAGAAAGTTTACTGTTTATGTTTCCTTCTAGTTTTTTGGTCTTGAGTATTACATCTAAGTCTTTAATTCACTTTGAGTTCATTTTATCTGTTGCAAGAAGGTGTATAGTTTCATTTTCTTTTGTATGTGTCTGTCCAATATTCTCAACATCATTATTGAACAGATTGTCTACCTCACTGTATTTTGTTGCCTCTTATTAATTGACCATTTATGCCTGGGTTTATTTCTTGGCTCTCTGTTCTGTTCCATTGATCTGTGTGTCTGTTTTCATGCCAGTACTGTAATGTTTGGATTACTGTAGTCTTATAGTATAGTATAAGTATAGTATAGTATAACCTTGATATCAGGTTGTGTTATACCTCTATCTTTGTTCTTTCTCAAGATTTCTGTGGCTAGATAAATTGCACTGAATTTATAGATTGCACTTGGTAATATGGGCATTTTATGTTAATTCTTCCTTTCTGTAAGCACAGTATATGCTTCTATTTATTTGTATCTTTTATAATTTCTTTCTTCATGTCTTATAACTTTCTAAGTACAGTTTTTATTTTATCTTCTTGGATAATTTACTCCTAGGCATTTTATTGTTTTGTTGCAGTTGTAAATGGAATTTTATTTTAATTTCTCTTTTTGATAGTTAATTATTGGGGTATAAAAATAAAAGATTTCTTAATATTCATTTTGTGACCTACTAGTTTACTGAACTTGTGTATTTCTTCCAGTGGTTTTTTTTGGTCGAATCTTTAGAATTCTCTTTATATAATATCATCTCATTTGCAAATAATGACAGCTTTACTTCTTCCTTTTCCATATGGGTGCCTTTTTTTTCACTTGTCCTATTGCTGTGGCTAGGACTTCCAATACTGTGTTGTATAAAAGTGGGAAAAGTGAAAAACCTTGTCTTCTTTATGATTTTAGGAAAAATGTTTTTACCTTTTTTCCATAGAGTACAATGTTACCTATGGGTTTGTCATGTGTGGCTTTGATTATGTTGAGATAAATTCCATCTGTTGCCACTTTGCCCAGAGTATTTTTTATCAAAAGTATGTGTTGGATTTTGTCAATTACCTTTTCTGCATCTATTAGTATGATTATATTATTTTAATTTTGTTGGTATTTTTCTGAAGTGAGAAGCAAAGGGGAAACAAACAGACTCCCGCATGAACCTGACAGGGTTCCACCCGGCATGCCCACCAGGGGGTGATGCTTGGCCCCTCTGGGACATTGCTCCACTGCAATCAGAGCCATTCTAGAGCCTGAGGGGATGGTCCTCGAGCCATCCTCAGTGCCCGGGCCAACTTTGCTCCAATGGAGCCTTGGCTGCAGGAGGGGAAGAGAGAGATAGAGAGAAAGGAGATGGGGAAGGCTGGAGAAGCAGATGGGCACTTCTCCTGTGTGCCCTGGCTGGGAATCAAACTTGGGACTTCCACACATTGGGTGGACACTCTATCGCTGAGCCAACCAGAAAGGGCCTGATTTTAATCTTTTATTTTGTTTATGTGGTGTAGGGTTTTCATTAATTTGCAGATAATTGATCCAACCTTGCATCCAAGGAGTAAATTCCACTTGATCATGATGTATAATATTTTAAATGTATTGCTGAATTTATTTCTTAATATTTTGCTAGGAATATTGGCTTATAATTTTCTTGTTCTATAATGTCTTTGACTGATTTTGAAATCAGGGTAATAGTGCCCTTGTAATATGAACTTAGGAGCCTTATCCTTTCTTGAAATTTTTTGGAATAGTTTGAAACAGGTGTTAATTCTTTTTTGAATGTTCAATAAAATTCACCTGTAAAGCCATCTGGTCTAAAAGTTTTGTTTATTGGAAATATTTTTATTACTAATTCATTATTATTGGAAGTAATTGGTCTATCCAGACTTTTTGTTTCTACATCATTCAGTCCTAGAAGATTTTTTGTTTCTAGGAATTTATCCATTCCTTTCAGTTTGTCCAATTTGTTGGCAGCTGAGTGGTCATAATATTTTCTCATAATCCTTTGTATTTCTATGAAGTCAGTTGTTACTTCCTCTCTTTTATTTCTGATTATATTTATTTAGGTTCTTTCTCTTTTTTTCTTGATGAGTTGGTTCAAGTTTTATCAATTTTGTTAATTATTTCAAAGAACCAGCTTTTGGTTTTATTGATTTTTTGTATTTTTAAACTCTATTTTATTTATTTTTGCTTTTTCTGTGACAGAGACAGAGAGAGAGAGAGAGACAGAGACTGTGGACAAGTCCTGCCGGGGGTGAGGATGACGGAGACGCAAAGACCCAACTCCGGGGACCAGGTTCAGTGACGCAGATCCACTTTATTCAGGAAGTAAGCTAGCTTATATAGATGGGTTCAGCCTATAGGGTGTTACAGTATGTCCTTCATAGCCAATGGCTGAAAAGATCAGGGAGCTGCTGCATGGTTGGCGCTAAATCACTTCCTTATAGTGGGCAAGCTTCCTTCCTGGGTATGCCCAGGAGGCTTCTGGGAGTTGGAGTATTCTCACAGCATTGCATCAGCCGCAGCTGCTAAGAATGTGCTCTGTGC
Source organism: Saccopteryx leptura (assembly GCF_036850995.1). Taxonomy (NCBI): domain Eukaryota; kingdom Metazoa; phylum Chordata; class Mammalia; order Chiroptera; family Emballonuridae; genus Saccopteryx; species Saccopteryx leptura. Next base: position 101,323,993 of record NC_089516.1, on the reverse strand, counting down.
TCCACCCAAAAGAGAGAGGAGAGATAGGGACAGACAGAAAAGAAGGGAGAGAAATAAGAATCATAAATTTTTTGTTGTGGCTCTTTAGTTGTTCATTGATTGCTTTCTCATATGTGCCTTGACTGGGGGAGCTGCAGAAGAGAAAGTGACTCCTTGATCAAGTCAATGACCTTGTGCTCAAGCCAGCAACCTTGAGCTTCAAGCCAGTGACCTTTGAGCTCAAGCCAGCGACCATGGGGTAATGTCTATGATCCCACACTCAAGCCAGTGACCCTGCGTTCAAGCTGGTGAGCCCACACTTAAGTTGAATGAGCCTGTGCTCAAGACAGCAACCTTGGGGTTTTGAACCTGGATGCTCTGCATCCCAGTTTTATGCTCTATCCACTGCGCCACTGCCTGATCCACCCATTTATTTCTGCTTTGATCTTTATTGTTTCCTTTCTAATTCTCATTTTGGGTTGTGTTCGCTGTTCCTTTTCTAGTTTCTTTGAATATAAAGTTATGTTGTTTATTTGAGATCTTCTGGTTTCTTGAGGTAAGCCTGTATTGCTCTGAATTTACTTCTCAGGATTACTTTTCTTGTGTCCCATAAATTTTGGGTTGTTTTACTTTCATTTTAATTTGTCTTAAGATATCTTTTCTTTTTTTCCTTGATCGCATTGTTAACACATTCATTGTTCAGTAGCATTTTATTTGATCTTCATGTGTCTGTGTGTTTTTTGGTTTGTTTTCTTTTTATAATTGATTTCTAGTTTCATACCATAAAGTCACAAATTTTTTCAATTATTTTAAAGTTATTGAGACTTGCTTTGTGACCTGATAGGTGGTTTATCCTAAAAAAAAAATTTTATGAATATTTGAAAAGAATATATATTGTGCTGCTTTGGGATAAAATACTCTAAAAGTATTAATTGAATCCTTCTGGTGTAATGTGTCATTTAAGGCCACTGTTTTCTTGTTGATTTTCTGTTAGGAAAATCTATTTATTGATGTCAAAGGGGTATTAAAGTCCCCTACCACAGCTATATAATTATTGATTTCTCCATTTATGTCCATCAATATTTGCTTTATATATTTAGGTGCTCTTATATTGGGTGCATAAATGTTTACAAGGCTTATATCCTCTTGTTGGATTGATCCCTTTATCACTATGTAATATCTTTTTTATCTCCTATTATCATCATTTTAATAATCTATTTTATGTAATATTATGTATTGTTATCCCAGCTTTATTTCATTTCCATTTTCATGAAATACCTTTTATATACCATTATTATTATTTTTTTTTCAGAGAGACAGTCAGAGAGATGGATTGATAGGGACAAACAGACAGGAATGGAGAGAGATGAGAAGCATCAATCATTAGGGTTTTTTTTGTTTTTTTTTGTATTTTTCTGAAGCTGGAAACGGGGAGAAACAGACAGACTCCCGCATGCGCCGGACTGGGATCCACCCGGCACGCCCACCAGGGGGCGACGCTCTGCCCACCAGGGGGCGATGCTCTGCCCCTCTGGGGCGGTCGCTCTGTTGCGACCAGAGCCACTCCAACACCTGGGGCAGAGGCCAAGGAGCCATCCCCAGCACCTGGGCCACCTTTGCTCCAATGGGGCCTCGCTGCGGGAGGGGAAGAGAGAGACAGAGAGGAAGGAGAGGGGGAGGGGTGGAGAAGCAGATGGGCACTCCTCTTGTGTGCCCTGGCCGGGAATCGAACCCGGGACTTCTGCACGCCATGCCGATGCTCTACCACTGAGCCAACCGGCCAGGGCAATCATTAGTTTTTTGTTGCAATACCTTAATTGTTCATTAATTGCTTTCCCATATGTGCCTTGACTGTGGGGCTACAGCAGACCGAGTAACCCCTTGCTTGAGCCAGCGAACTTGGGTCTAAGCTGGTAAGCCTCACTCAAACCAGATGAGTCTGTATTCAAGCTGGCAACCTCGGGGTCTCGAACCTGGGTCATCCGCATCCCAGTCTGACACTCTATCCACTGCGCCCTGCCTGGTCAGGCTATATACCTTTACATTTATTCTGTATGTGTCTCTTAATCTGAAGTTAGAGTCTTGTATGTAGCATATGTATGGGTCTTGTTTTCTTATCCATTCAGTTACCCAGGTCTTCTGATGGAGCTTTTTATCCATTTACATTTAAAGTAATTATCAATAGGTACATATCTGTTACTATTTCATTATTCATATTTATATCCTTAGTTTTACCTTTAGTAATATATCCCTTTAACATTTATTGTAATACTTATTTGGTGATGAACTCCTTTAACTTTTTCTTGCTTAGGAAACTATCTTTCCCTGAATATAAATGATAGCTTTGCTGGGTATTATAGTCTTGGTTATAGATCCTTGTTTTTCATTATTTGAAATGTTTTATGCCAATTTCTTCTGACCTAAAATATTTCTGTTGAGAAATCAATCAACAGTCTTATGGTAGCTTCCTTGTAGTTAATTGTTTTTCTCTTGTTGCTTTTAAGATTCTCTTTTAGTCTTTAAACTTGGCCATTTCAATTATGATGTCTTTGTGTGTGGGCCTCTTTGGGTTCATTTTGTTTGGGACTCTCTGCACTTTCTGGACATGTGTGTCTTTTTATTTCACTAGCATACTACTTCTTCAGATAGGTTCTTAATCACTTGCTCTCTCTCTCTTCTCCTTCTGGCACCATCATAATGCAAATGTTGTTATGCTTGATGACGTCACAACAGTCCTTTAAATTATCCTCTTTATTTAATTCTTTTTTTTTCTTTTTACTGTTCCAATTTGGTGTTTTCTCCTAACTTGTTTATATATACTTTTATTTAGAAAATTGAATTAAACACTACATAGATTTTAGCCTTTGTCAAATTGGTGATTTGATTTTCTATTTCATATAATCTTCTGTTAATTCCTTTTAGTGTATTATTTATTTCAGTTATTTATTATATTCTTCATTTCTGACTGATTCTCTTTTATAGTTTTTATACCCTTTTTAATGCCTACTATTTCATTGTTGAAGTTCTCACTAAGTTCTTTGAGCATCCTTATAACCAGCATTTCAAAATCTATTGCTCATAAATTGCTTACATCTATTTTTTTAGGTCTGTTTCTGGAGATTTCTGCTATTCTTATTTTTGTGTGTGTGTGACAGAGACAGAGACAGGGACAGATAAGGACAGACATACAGGAAGGGAGAGGGATTAGAAGCATCAGTTCTTTGTTGCAGCACCTTAGTTGTTCATTGATTGCTTTCTCATATGTGCCTTGACTAGGGGGTTACAGCAGACCGAGTGACTCCTTGCTCAAGCCAGTGACCTTGGGGTTTCATATCTGGGTCCTCTGCATCACAGTCCAATGCTCTATCCACTGTGCCACTGCTTATTCAGGCATACTATTCTTTCATTTATGTCATGCTTCTTTTTCTCCATATTTTGGCTGCCTTTCTGTTTTTGTTTCTATGTATCATATTAAGTAGATCTGCTATGTCTCCCAGTCTTGGCAGAGTGGCCTTATGTAATGGGTGTCTTATGCAGCCCAATCTGTCTTGTCACCTGTTTTGAGTGCTCCAGGTGTGTCCCTTTTGTGAGTTGTGCATTCCTTCCTATTGTAGATTAATCTTGATTGCTGTTGGCACATTAACCATTGGATTGGCTGTCAGGCTGAGTAGCTATGAGGATTGGCTATGACCACAATGTACCAGTGGCTTTGCAGGGGTTGACCCCCACAAAGGAAGATTTGCCTTATTAATGTCTGGTGCCTTCAGAGACTACCTTTTGAATGGCCACTTACGGAGGTAATAAGGTGGGGCTCTGTTGTGTTCCAAAATTAGACACCAGATGGATTGGTTCTGGGGTCTTTTAGGATGGGACCCAGTGCAGGCCAATGTCAGATGTTACCTGAGACTGGTTTGGGGTTTTCTGTTAGGAGTAAAAAATTGGTTGAAAGTTAGTAACTGACTGTGTTGGGTCTGCATGCACGTGGGAGAAGCCACACTGTGAACTAAGACTGGCAGCCACCAGTAGGGTGCTTGGAGCAGGTCAGAAATTGATCCAAGGTATCCTGAGACCTGCTGCAACCTGTAGGCTGCCCATAAGGCTCAGCTGAAAGAGCTTTAGGCAGTACAGAAGTTGGTGAGGCAGGTATTTAGAGAGTTATTAGGATGGGGCAAATGGTGTTCATAGGGAGATTGTAGATTTATATTTGGTACAAGCTCTAAGCCGGTGACCATTCAGCATATGTCTCAGGGTACACAAAAGCCATCTCCACCAGCCTAAGGCTTATGGACCTTTGGGGTAGGGCAAAGTCTCAGGTAGTCTTCAGGCTGGAGTGAGTACATTCATTAGGTTAATGCAGATTTATATTGTCCATATGGAGGAGGGCTCAACACAGAACTAAAGGTGGCCATCCTTCCAGCCCTTGTGCTGAAGCCACACAACTGAGTTTCTCCCTGTATGTTTCTAGTGCCACCTGAGGGAGCCCAGTATGAGTGTCTGTGAGGAAGAGTTTATACACAATCTCTTTAATGGAATACCTTTTTTTACACCAGCAGCCTTTTGTCTCACCCGGATGTATGGATTCTCCACAGATATTCACAGCCAGTTGTCTTGTGGTCTCTTCTTCCCAGAATGAGTGTTCTGGGCTGAAAGCCCATTGTAGGGCTGAGATGCTTCACGTCTCATGCGGGACATCTACAGCTGAGATAATCCTCCAGATTCTCAACTGCCACACATGGGAGTGGTGCCAGCTTGTTTTGCAGTTTGATTTCTCCTACCAGTTTCTACATGCCTTTTTATTTTATTTATTTTGAAATTAAATTTAATGGGATGACACCGATCAGTATGAGTACATACAATTCAGGTGAACATTTCTATAGCATTTGAACTGCTGACTGCGTTGTGTGCCCATAACCCAAAGTCAAATCATTTTCTGTCACCGTATATTTGTCCCTCTTTACTTCTCTCCCCTATACTCCCTCTTCCCAGAATACCCTTTCACTTTTATCTATGTCCATAAGTCTCACTTTTATATTCCATCTATGTGTGAAATCATACAGTTCTTAGCTTTTTATGATTCACTTATTTTACTTACTATAACATTCTCAAGGTCTATCTATGTTGTCATAATAATAATATGTCATCATTTCTTATGGCTGAGTAGTATTCCTTGTATTTACATACCACATCTTCTTTATCCAGTCATCTATTGAGGGACATTTTGGTTGTTCCCATCTACATGACTTTTAAAAAATATTCTTAGTGATAGGACTTCTGTTCAGCTAGTTTTCAGATGTTTATCCAGGTTGATTGTTTTACAATTTAGTTATAATTGTTATGTAGTCATGGGAGGAGGTGATACAGTGTCCACCTGCTCTCCCACCTTGACTGGATCACTCTATCTCCTCTTGTAGCCATTTTTTGTTGTTGCTTGTATTTTGAAATTATGCCATTTGATTATTTTTCCCAACTTTATTGAGGTATAGTTGACAAATAACATTGTTCATATTTAAAGTATGCAGTGTGATGATTTGATGTACTTATGCTTTACAAAATGATTAACAATTTAAATTGACAAGTGCATAAGATCTAGTCTCTTATCAAATGTATTTGTCTAACTCTGTGTGACTTATTTTATTGAACATAATTTCCTCTAGGATCATCCATGTTGTTGTGACAGTTTTCTTTTTTTTTTTACAAACTGTTTTTATGGTTGAATAATATTAATATATATTCATATAAGTGAATTTTTTTTTACCCATTCATCTGAAAGACACTTATTTTGTTTCCATAGATTGGCTATTGTTAATAATGCTAATAATGCTACAATAATAATGAAGTACAGATATCTCCTTAAGATCATTATTTTTAATTAAAAATTTTAATTTATTGTGTTAACATGGATGCAAGTGTCCCACTCAATATAACACCCTCACCTCCAACCATGTTCCACTCATTACTCCCCTTTACTTCCCTCCCCCTAACCCCCTTCCCCCTTCCCTCTGGGATTTGCTGTCCTGTTACCTGTATCCATGCTATGTATATATAATTTTACTAGTCCCTTCACCTTCTCTGATCCTGTCCCTTCATCCCCTTCCCTCTGACAGCTGTCCCTTTGCTACTTGTGACCCCTCCACTGCCTCTATTCTGTTCCTTAGTTTACTTCATTCATTAGATTCCATATATAAGTGAGATAATATGATATTTGTCTTTCTCTGCCTGGCTTACTTAACTTAGCATAATAATCTCCAGGACCATCCATTCCATCACAAAAGGTAAGATTTCTTTCTTTTTCATGGCTGCATAGTATTCCATTGTGTATATGTGCCATGCCTTTTTTATTCACTTGTCCACTGATGGAAAAATGGGTTTTTTTTTCCATATTTTGCTTATTGTAAACAATACTGCAATCAGCAGGGGGGTGCATATCTTCCTTTGAATCGATGTTTTGGGATTCTGAGTGTATATTACTAAAAGCGGAATAGCTAGGCTTGGCCAGGCACTGGCAGAGTGGATAGAATGTTGGGCTGGGACAGAGAGGACCCAGGTTCAGAGCCCCAAGATCACCAGCATGAGCATGGGCTCACCTGGCTTGAGTGTGAGCTCACCAGCTTGAGTGTAAGGTTGCTGACTTGAGCATGACATCATAGACGTGACCCCATGGTCACTGGCTTGAGCCTGAAGGTCACTGGCTTGAAGCCCAAGGTTGCTAGCTTGAGTTCAAGGTTGCAGCCTTGAACAAAGGGTCCCTTACTCTGCTGCAGCCCACTGGTCAAAGCATAGATGGGACAGCAATCAATGAACAACTTTAAGGTGCCTCAATAAAGAATTGGTGCTCCTTATCTTTCTCCCTTCCTGCTTATCTGTCCCTATCTGTCCCTCTCTCTGTCTCTCTTTCTGTATCTCTGTCCCTCATGCTAAAAATAAAAATAAAAAGTGAGAATGCTGAGTCAAAATTCAGTTCCATTTTTTAATTTTTAAGTAAACACCATACTGTTTTCCACAGTGGCTGCACCAGTCTGCATTCCCACCAGCAGTGCAGGAGGGGTTCCCTTTTCTCCACACCCTCACCACCACTTGTGGGTTGATTTGTTAATAAATGCCATTCTGACAGATGTGAGGTGATCTATTTGTGGTTTTAATTTGTATTTCTCTGGTTATTAGTGATATTGAACACTTTTTCATATGTTTAGTGGCCAACTGTCGGTACTCTTTGAAAAATTGTCTATTCAGTTCCTTTGCCTATTTCTTAATTGGGTTGCTTACCTTCCTCATATTGAGTTTTAAAGTTCTTTTCAAATTTTAGTCATTAACCCCTTATCAGACGTATTAGCAAATATGTTCTCTCATTGTGTGAATTGTCTTTTTATTTTGTTACTGATGTCTTTTGCTATGCAAAAGCCTTTTAGTTTGATGTAGTCCCATTTGTTTATTTTGTTCTTTATTTCACTTGCCAGCGAAGATATATCAGCAAAAATATTGACACAAGTGATATTGGAGAGTTTACTGCCTATGTTTTCTTCCAAGATGTTTTTGATTTTGTAACTTACCATACATTGAAGTTTTTAAACCCATTTTGAGTTTATATTTGTTAATGGTGCAAGTTGGTCTAGTTTATTTTTTTGCATGTACCTCACCAATGTTCTCAGCACCATTTATTAAAGAGACTGTCTTTATTCCATTGTATATTCTAACCTCCTTTTTGAAATAAAAATTCACCAGAAAGGCATGGGTTTATTTTGGGTTCTCTATTCTGTTCCTTTGATATATATGCCTGTTGTTAAGCCAGTACCAAGCTGTTTTGATTACAGTGGCCTTGCAATATACCTCAATATCAGGAAGTTTGTTACCACCCACTTTATTCTTTATTTTCAAGATTGCTGAAGCTATTTGGGTTCTTTTTTGGTTCCATATAAAGTTTTAAAATATTTGTTCTATATCTTTTAATTATGCCTTTGGTATTTTAATAAAAATTGCATTGAATCCATAGATTGCTTTGAGTAGTATAGATATTTTTGTTTTTTGGGTTTTTTGTTTTTTTTTTGTATTTTTCCGAAGCCAGAAACGGGGAGGCAGTCAGACAGACTCCTGCATGTGCCTGACCGGTATCCACCAGGCATGCCCACCAGGAGGTGATGCTCTGCCCATCTTGGGGCGTCGCTCTGCAGCAATCAGAGTCATTCTAGTGCCCGAGGCAGAGGCCACAGAGCCATCCTCAGCGCCCAGGCAAACTTTGCTCCAATGGAGCCTTGGCTGCGGGAGGGGAAGAGAGAGACAGAGAGGAAGGAGAGGGGGAGGGGTGGAGAAGCAGATGGGTGCTTCTCCTGTGTGCCCTGGGCGGGAATTGAACCCGAGACTCCTGCACGCCAGGCAGACGCTCTACCACTGAGCCAACCAGCCAGGGCAGTATAGATGTTTTAAGGAAGTTTATTCTTTATATCCATGAACACAGTATATGCCTCCACTTGTTTGTATCTTTCTTGATTTCTTTTTTCAATGTCATATAATTTTTCAAGTACAAGTCTTTTACCTTTTTGGTTAAATTCTTAGGTACTTTATTTATTTATTTTTATATTTTGGTTGTAATGGTGAAGGAAATTGTCTCTTTAATTTTTTTTTCTCACAGTTTATTTTTGGTGCATAAAAATGCCACTGATTTCTGAATATTAATTTTATATCCTGACACAGTTCCAAATTCATTTATCAGGTCTAGTAGGTTTTTTTACTGAAACTTTAGGGATCCAGTTTGCTAATATTTTCTTGAGAATTTTAGCATCTATGTTCATCAGATATTGGCCTATCATTTTTCTTTGTATAGTCTTTATTTGGTTTTAGAATGAAGATAACGCTTGCCTCATAAAATGAGCTTGGAAGTCTTCCCTCCTCTTGAATTTTTTGGAATAGCTTGAGAAGGATAGATGTTCTTTAATGTTTAATAAAATTTGCTTGTGAAGCCATTGGGTCCAGGTATTTTGTTTGCTGGGAGTATTTTGATAACTGTTTCAATTCCTTTTACTGTAATTGGTCTCTTTAGGTTTTCTGACTCTTCCAGATTGAGTTTTGGATGATTGTATGTTTTTAAGAATTTAACCATTTGGCTAGGTTGTCCAATTTTTTGGCATATACATCTTCATAGTATTTTCTTACAATCCATGGTATTTCTGTGGTGTCAGTTATTACTTCTCCACTTTCATTTATAATTTTATTAATTTGGATCCTCTCTCTTTTTATCTTGATGAATCTGATTAAAGTTTTCTTAATCTTGTTTACCTTTTCAAAGAACCAGCTCCTGGTTTCATTGGCCTTTTGGTTTTTTGGGGTTTTTTATTGTTTTTTGTTTGTTTGTTTTGGGGTTTTTTTGTTTTGTTTTGTTTGTTTTGTTTTTTTTTGCCTCTATGCCATTTATTTTTGCTCTGATCTTTATTATTTCTTTCCTTTTACTTTATCTGGGCTTTATTTGTTGTTCATTTCCTAGTTTTTTTAAGTGCAGGGTTAAGTTGTTTATTTGAGCTTTTATTTGCTTTTTAAGGTATGCTTGCAGTGCTATAAACTTCCCTCTCAAGACCGCTTTTGCTGTGTCCCATAGATATTGGGTTGTTGTATGTTCATTTTAATTTGTTTCAAGGAAATTTTTTATTTTTTTCTTGGTCTCATTGTTAACCCATTTGTTAGTTAATATTATGCTATTTAGCCTCCTATTGCGTGAGTGTTTTTTCAGTTTTTCTATTTTAGTTTCATGCCATTGGGGTCAGAGAAAATGCTTGATATGATTTGAATCTCCTTAAATATGTTGAGACTTGTTTTATGTCTTAACATGTAGTCTCTCCTAGAAAATGTAACATTAACTCTTGAAAGGCATGTATATTCTGCTGCTTTGGGGTAAAAGGCTCTGAAGATATCAATGAAATCCAGTTAATCTACTGTGTCATTTAAAGTCAGTGTTTCTTTGTTAGTTTTCTGTCTGTGGGATCTATCTATTAATGTTAGTAGGATTTTTAAATCCCCTAATATTATAGTACTGCTGTGATCTTGTCCTTTATGTTCATCAAAGTCTGCTTTATATATTTAGGTGCTTCTATATTAGCTGTTTAAATATTTATAATGGTTATATTCTCCTGTAGGATTTCTTCTTTTATTATTATGTAGTGACCTTCTTTATCCCTTACTATATAAGTTTTGTTTGAAAAACTATTTTGTCAGATATAAGTATTGCTACCACAGCTTTTTTTTAATTTCCATTTTCATGAAATACTTTTTCCCATCTCTTCACTTTCAGTCTTTTGTTCTGATATGGGTCTCTTGTAGACAGCATATGTATGGGTCCTATTTTCTTATCCATGCAGCTACCCAATGTATTTTGATTTGAGCATTTAATGCATGTACATTTAAGGTTATTATTGACATGTACTTATTTATTGCAATTTTATTTTTTAATCCTACTATCCTCTTTCTCTCATTTTTTTCCTTTGTTCTTTTCATAGCAGATTCCTTAACATTTCGTGCAGTACTGTTTTGGTTGTGATGAATTCCTTCAGTCTTTTTTTGTCTTGGAAGCTTTTTATTTCATCTTCAATTTTAAATGGTACCTCTGCTAGATAAAGCAGTCTTGGTTGTAGTTCTTTTTCTTTTTTTTCATGGTTAATCCAAAGGTGTCCTAAGACTGTCATCACAGCAAGGTTGTAGTTCTTGTTTTGCATTATTTTGAATATTTCTTGCCAATCCTTTCTGATCTCAAGTGTTTCTGTTGGGAAGTCAGATATCATCCTTATGTGGGCTCCTCTGTAGGTAATTAACTGCTTTTATCTTGCAGCTTTTACTATTCTTCCTGTGCTTCTGGAACTTGTGTGACTTTTTCCTTCATCAATTTTGGGATATTTTCAGCTATAATTTCTTCAACCAGGTTTTCTATCCCTTGTTTGCTCTCTTCTCCTTCAGGAAACCCTATGATACAGATTTTGTTTCTCTTCATTTTGTTGCAGAGGTCTTTTCAAGTGTCCTCAGTCTTTTTGAGCCTCTTTTCTTTCTGCTGCTTTGATTCTGTGCTTTTATTTATCTTGTCCTCTAAATTGTTGATTTGATCCTCTGCTTCATCCAGCCAGCTGTTGATTCTCCCTAGTGCAGTCTTCATTTATAATACTATGTTTGTTATTTCTGACTGTTTCTTTTTAATACAATGTCCTTTTTGATGCTTGCTCTCTCTTTATTTAGGTTCTCATTATGACCATACATTGTTGCACTAAGATACCTGAGCATTTTAAAAATCATTATTTTAAACTCTGCATCTGGTAGTTTGGATACTTCCATTTTATTTACAGTGGTACCTTGAGATACGAATTTAATTTGTTCTGTAACTGAGCTCGTAAGTCAGTCAACTTGTATAGCAAACTGCCAAAACTGGACCCGAACACCAATGCTCCAACTAGCGGCAGCTTCCCGAATCACGACTCATATCTCGGAATTTCGCTTGGATCTCGAACAAAAATATTGACCGAGTTGCAGCTCATATCTTAAAAATTTGTATGTTCATCTGTTTGTATCTCAAGATACCACTGTAGTTCTTTTTCTGAAGAATTTTCTTGTTGATTCATTTAGGTAGTATTTCTTTTTCTGCCCATTTTGTCTGTTTATTAGGTAGAGCTGTCTGACTTTAAAATTTGTTGTGATGACATTATGAGGAAGATGGGCTAGGTGGTACTGACCTCCAGGACACCTGAGTTGCTTCTTCTAGGATTGTTTATTGAGGGTAGTATTTACCCTCTTGCTGTATGTGAGTATTGAATTCAGTGGGTCCTTTTATGGGTGCTGTTATTCTTTCAGGCTGACTGGCTCTAAGGGTCAGCCTTGATCATGTGTATTAGACACTGTGCAGTGTTTATCCAGTTGGGCATATTTATATTCCATAGTGTCTGGTGCCTGGTTGACCTCTTTTTGGAGCATGCTGCTTGTTTAGCTAGCTGAGTCTAGCATTTGTGCTTTCTACCACCTATTACTCATTGTGTTTGTTCTAGATCTTCTTGGGAAGACATCAATTATTTTTTGTAATCTGACATGGGCTACCTGTATGGTGCTACTGCTCTGTTTTCTGTTTTTATCTGTGTTTTCTGTGCCTGAATACTGTTGGAAGGGCTAAGCTGTCTATAAGAATCAGCTTCTTCCTCCTTAGAGATGACAGAAACTCCATAAAAACCACAAACTCTGTAAAATTTGCCTCCACTATTCAGTTGCTACACCTCCTCTTAAAGCTGCCTGGTCTTCTCATGGACTCTTCTGTAGAAAGACTGTAGTATAGACCCAGACTGGCCTCACCCAAACATACCCTCTAGAAGTTTCAAGCTTGGTGGGTTAAGGCAGCTGAATTTGGGAACTTGACATTAGTGGGATCACCTACTGCAGAGGTCTCTTGGTCAGGATCTCTGTATGAGGAAAGTTGCCCTTGCTCAGAGCCTAATTTGTCAGCCACTACTGGATACCCAAATTTTATTTTTCTCCAGCAAGTTGAGCAGCAGATTCAGATTGAGTGGGGCCGACAGGCCCCTTTGCAGAAGTTCTTCCAGCTGGTGAGAACTTGGTCTCAGATAGTGTTGGTCAAATAAATTTGTAAATATGATATATATGTTCGCTTGCTTATAGTTTGCATTGGGTGTGGGGACAGGCTGTAAGCAGGCAGGGTGATTATAGCTTAAGGCTTAGTTTTAAGGCTAAGCTTTTCCCCACACCCTTGACTGATTGCATGATGTGGGGTGGTGCACTCTCATGAGGAATCCCATTATACCTCAGATAAGTGACTTTGTATCAAAGACTTCCTTATTTGCATGTTGGATTAAAGGTTTTGATTTCTACACTATAAAATAGGGGCAGACTGGGAGCTTGCTCTTTTGGTTCCTGAGATTAGCATTAGAGAGGAGAGCACAGAAGAGAGCGGAGGCCAGGAGAAGCAGCCAAGATGGCAGAGTGCTGAAGGAAAAGCCAGTTTGTGCAGGGAGAAGGAAGGAGATGGGGAACAGAGGTGAATAAGGCTAGTGAGCTAGAAACCTTTGATTCTAGGAAAACTCGGATAAGTCAGTAGCTTTGTGAGCACTGAATGAGTGGGTTTTAGAGCCCAGTGTGAGTTTTTACTTGCTCGCTGGGTGCAAGCTAGGATTAAAGATAATGGCCCACCAGTTTTTGGCTCTGTTGTTTCTTTACTGACTGTCTGAATTCAATGCAAACCTGCATGGGCCGGGTGGCTGTGATGGTGGCCCTGGCTACTGGCTTTACAGATAGGAAGACTGAAAGAATCCTACCCTGGAACTGACTATGCCCCCAAGATTTGGGTAATCTCCTCAACCAAACCCAATAATAGGCTTTAAATGTCAGTGCTCCAAACTTCTCTTCCTTCCCTCTGTGGAACCTAGCCTAGTGGGGAAGGATATCTAACACACATGCCAGCTGAATGTGAAGCTCCACCCTGTCCAGTGGACATGAGCTGCTGTGCTGGTGCTGATCACAGAAAATAGAACTTGCTTCAGCTGGGACAGGTGTGAGGAGACTTTCCTTAGGACATGCCACCAACAAGGACTGTTAGGTCCTGAACCAATGCTCTCCACAGCTGGCCACTGCATGTGCTGTGCCTGGACCTCCCTGGAAAAAACAGCACAGGCCACTGGGGGACACTACCTGTTACTGGTCCTCTGCAACCTTATTGGAGCTACAAACAATCCATAGTTTGTGGCTACCTTTGCTGGGCCCATGTGCACACAGAAATACCAAAAAGTACCCCTAGGCTGGCTTCTACCCACACTGGACCCAAAGGAAGGTCCACAATTTTTGTGGACCAAGGTTCACTGACTCCTCCTCCTACAATTTCTGTCTGCTGGCTGATTGTTGGGTTTGAACACTAAAAAAAATCTCTGCTAGAGTCTGTAGCCTGGGGTAATTCAGGGATTAGGAAGGGTGGTGGGTGTGGCTCAGCCCCAGGTGTCAGTTTGTTCAAACTTTTTTATTGACCTCAGTAGAATGTAGCCACCAGGAATCCATGGGTTGTTGCCTCTGAGACCCAAAGGTGTGGTCTTCTTGCAGTCTGGACAGTTTCTATTGAATCTTCCTCAGAAAGGAAGCACCAGTCATAGACTAGAAAGCATGCAGGGTAAAGCTCCAGCCTCAATGCCAGAAAACTGAGTCACTGATGCATACCCTGCTTCCTGGTTGACTTCTCAGAATAGCCCAATCTTCACTGAGTGGGGTAGGAAAGATTCTTGAGTGTAGGGAAGTTGCTTTCCCCCAGGCTGATGCTAAATGGAGGGGACTGTTCCACCCTAGAAAGATGGTGACTACAGTATTGAAGAATGACTCAGCATGAGTTCTGGTGGTTGTCCTCCATGGTGTTTCCACTATGGGCTTCCAACTTCACAGTGTCCTCACACAGCTTTAGTCTTCTTAGCACTTCCTCTGCCAGAGCCTCTGGTAAGTGGCTGTGAATAAAATTTTCTGCACTGGCCTTTTTATATGATGCCTGTGTCTTTGAGAGCTCTGTCTCTTTCTCACAGACAAAAACCTCAGCTCTTTTCACCACCAAAAGTTATGTGGGTGCCTTTTCTATGCTCTGGGCTCTAATCTATGGCATCCACCCTGGGGTTTAAGACCCTGTTGGTCAAATAAGTTTTTAAATATGATATATGTTTCCTCGCTTATAGTTTGTATTGGGTGTGAGGAACAGGCTGTAAGCAGGCCAGGTCATTATAGCCTAAGGCTTAGTTTTAAGACTAAGTTTTACCCCACACCCTTGACTGATTGCATGATACGGGGTGGTGCACTCTCATGAGGAATCCCATTATGCTTCAGATAAGTGACTTTGTATCAGAGACTTCCTTATTGGATTAAAGGTTTTGATTTCTACACTATAAAATGGGGGAAGACCAGGAGCTTGCTCTCTCTCAGTTCCTGAGATTAGCGTTAGAGAGGAGAGCAGAGAAAGGCCATGTGGAAGAGAGGAGAAGCAGCCAAGATGGTGGAGTGCTGAAGGAGAAGCCAGTTTGTGCAGAGAGAAGGAGATGGGAAACAGAGTTGAATAAGGCTGCTGAGGTAGAAACCTTTGATTCTAGGAAACTCAGATAAGTCAGTTGCTTTGGAAGCCCTGAATGGAAAAGGAAGTGTTTACCCACTTTATGTATTTCTTGCCCATCGAGTGCAAGCTAGGATTAAAGCTAATGGCCCACCAGTTCTTGGCTTTGTTGTTTCATTACCGTCTGTCTGAATCAAATGCAAACCTGCACGGGCCAGGCAGCTGTGCTGGTGGCCGTGGCTACTGGCTTTACAGACCCTCACTTTTCAGGGTGACCCTCCCCATAGTGAGAATCCCTATGGACCCTCAGCCACCACTAAATCCTGAAAGCCAGGCAGCCCTATTCATGTCTCTGCACTTCCTACCAGTCTCATTGTGGCTTCTTCTGTGACCCTTGTGTATAGACTCCTCTTCAATTAGTCTAAAGTTGATTTTTCACGATGATTGTTCTTAAATTAAGTTGTAATCTAACTTGGTCCTAGAAGGTGGCAGTTGGTATGTTTGCCTACTCTGTCACCATCCAAGATCATGATTTTGTTTACAGCAAATATATGCCCAGAAGTGGCATTTCTGGATTATATGGTCATCTAAATTGTTGAGGAACAGATATACTGTTTTCAAAATGGCTATATCAATTCACATTCCCACCAACTCTGCACATGGGTTTTCTTTTCTCCATATTCTTGTCAATAATTACCATATTTCCCATGTATAAGATGTACCTCTTTTTGAAAAATTTGGGGTCTAAAAATTGGATTTGTCTTATACAGTGATTGTAAATTTTTTTAATTGAATTTCCCACTTTTTCACTTGGATGAGGAATTCTATGAGTTTTATGATGAATAAAATTTGAATTCAATAATTTTATATAATACTATTTTTTTCTCAAATTGCAGGCCCCTAAAATTAATGAGAAACTTATACATTGGAGTATCTTATGCATGGGAAAATATCTCTTAGGATTTTTTTTTATTGCTTGTTTGTTTGTTTTGGTTAATAATCATCTTAACAGGTATGAGGTGGTATCTTATTATAGTCTGATTTGTATATATTTAATGACTAATGATGTTGAGCATCTGTTCATATACCTGTTGGCCATTTGTATGACTTCTTTGGGAAAATGTCTACTTGGGTCTTCTGCCCATTTTTTATTGAATTACTTCCTTTTTGCCATTGAGTTGGATCAGTATCTTATATATTTTGGATGTTGTGGAAGTGACACAGTGTGAGTCTGAGATGAGATGAGAAAATGTGATTTCCATTACTACTTGCTGGATCATTTACTCAAGGAGACTTGAGCCACCATATAAGGCATTTCACTATGCTGAAGTCACCGTACAGTGAGGATGCCAGCTATGTGCATGAGTCACATGTAGGCACTTAAAGACTTTGTGTTTTCCCATCTCAGGCATCTAAGTGAACAAGACTTTACATAATCTAAGGCCCTGACCATCAAGTAAACCCAGCCTTTGCTTGACTTAGTGGTGATGAAGTGAATACAGTGTCAAACTGGAATGCAGAGGAACTAGGTTTAAAACCCTGAGGTCACGGACTTGAGTGCATGTTTATTCAGCTTGAGCACAGGCTCACCAGCAGGAAATTCAAGTACGGGATTGCTGGCTTGAGCGTGGGATCATAGACATGACCTCATGGTTGCTGGTTTGAGCCTAATGGTTAATGGCTTGAAGTCCAAGGTCACTGGCTTGAAGAAAGAGTGACTCGCTCTGCTGAAACCCCCAAGTCAGTGAACATATGAGAAAGCAATCAATGAAAAACTAAGTTGCCACAACAAAGAATTGATGCTTCTCATCTCTCTCTCTGTCTCTTGCTGTCTGTCTGTCCCTATCTGTCTCCCTCTCTTTCTCTCCCTGTCTCTGTCACACACACAAAAAAAAGTAAGCCCAGTATTCAAGTTTTCCCAGGGAAGGTGCCAGACATCATGGAGCAAGAAGGCTCTCCTTTTTCTGCCCTTTCTAAATTCTTGACCTACTGATTTCATGAGCATAAAATCATGATTGTATTTAGGCTACTAAATTGGGCAGTCATTTGTAACTGTGTGTTTGAAATATTTGGTATTTTTTCAATATTTATTTATTTTTAAATTGAGATATAATTAACATATATACCACAATATTAGTTTCAGGTGTACAGCATAATTATTCACTATTTGTATATATTATAAAATGAACATGACAATAAGTCCAGTTTACTTCTATAATACTATATAGATTTTCATTTTTTTTTCTTGTAAAGGAAACATTTAAGACATTCTCTGTTAGCCTGACCAGGTGGTGGAACAATGGATAGAGCATCAGACTGGGATGCGGAGGACCCAGGTTCGAGACCCCAAAGTCGCCAGCTTGAGTGCGGGCTCATCTGGTTTGAGCAAAAGCTCACCAGCTTGGACCCAAGGTCACTGGCTCAAGCAAGGGGTTACTCAGTCTGCTGAAGGCCCATGGCCAAGGCATATATGAGAAAGCAATCAATGAACAACTAAGGTGTCACAACAAAAAACTCATGATTGATGCTTTTCATATCTCTTCGTTCCTGTCTGTCTGTCCCTATCTATCCCTCTCTCTGTTAGTAACTTTTTTTTTCTTTTTCTTTTCCTGAAGTTGGAAACGGGGAGGCAGTCAGACAGACTCCCGAATGCGCCCAACTGGGATCCACCCGGCACACTCACCAGGGGGCGATGCTCTGCCCATCTTGGAACGTTGCTCTGCCACAATCAAAGCCATTCTAGCGCCTGAGGCAGAGGCCACAGAGCCATCCTCAGTGCCCGGGCCAACTTTGCTCTAATGGAACCTTGGCTGCGGGAGGGGAAGAGAGAGACAGAGAGGAAGGAGAGGGGGAGGGATGGAGAAGCAGATGGGCGCTTCTCCTGTGTGCCCTGGCTGGGAATTGAACCCGGGACTCCCGCATGCCAGGCCAATGCTCTACCACTGAGCCAGCCAGCCAGGGTAGTAACTTTTAAATATATAATACAGTATTGTTAACTATCATCACCATGCTGTACATTGCATTATAGTCACATAATTTATGTTTTATATCTGAAAATTTGTAAATTTTGATGTTCTTGACCCATTTTACCAATAGGTTTCTTATATAAAAAAATACTGTGACATTTTATAGATAAAAAAGTCCAAATTTTACATCAGTCAAAAATATATTAACCATCACTTCTGTGTGCAGATAAAAACAAATTAAGGTATTTTTAATTTTAGTTCGAAGTGTAATTGTGTGCCATGTAAGCATTAAAAATGTAGCACAGGGCCTGACCAGGCGGTGGCGCAGTGTATAGAGCATCAGACTGGGATGCGGAGGACCCAGGTTCGAGACCCCGAGGTCCCCAGCTTGAGTGTGGACTCATCTGGTTTAAGCAAAGCTCACCAGCTTGGACCCAAGGTCACTGGCTGGAGCAGGGGCTTACTCAGTCTGCTGAAGGCCCATGGTCAAGACACATATGAGAAAGCAATCAATGAACAACTAAGGTGTCACAACAAAAAACTAATGATTGATGCTTCTCATCTCTCTCTGTTCCTGTCTGTCTGTCCCTCTCTCTGACTCTCTCGCTGTCTCTGTAAAAAAAAAAATGTAGCACAGGGTTCCCATCCCACTTCTTACACCGAAAAAAAATATAGCACAATTTGCTTAAGAAAGCAATGGTGCAGTAGTTAGATTGTCCCCCTGGGATACTAAAGACCCAGGTTTGAAACCGAGGTCCCTCGCTTGAGTACAGACTCATCTGGTTTGAGCATGGGGTCCCCACCTTGAGCATGGGATCATAGGTATGACTCCATGATCACTAGCTTGAGCCCAAGGTCACTGGCTTGAGCAAGGGGTCACTGGCTCACCTGGAGCCCCTAGTAAAGGCATATATGAGAAAGAAATCAATGAACAACTAAATTGTCACAACTACAAGTTGATGCTTCTCATCTCTCTCCCTTCCTGTCAGTTTCTCCTTGTCTGTCTTTCTCTCACACTAAAATATATATAGCACAATTTGAGTAACCTGTTTGGTATTTAAAATGTATGTCTATGGGGAATCTTAGTACCTGAAAATCATCCCCGTGTGTCTTGCTCTGTGAGAAGCCCCAGATGATACTAAAAACTGTTGTCATATGTACAAGAGAAAAACTGTCATATGTACAAGAGTTCTTTGTCTTATGAGTGCTTCTGCACCCCATCATTTTTTGCTACTGCAGATTTTTATCCCACCCTCTTTCATGTTATTGTTGTCACAGATTATCTTCGTTTTTATTGTGGCCTTGTTGGAGGTTTTAGTTTTGATTTGCGTGTGTGTGTGTGTGTGTGTGTGTGTTTGGTCAAATAATCTTCTTTAGTATCTCCTTCAGAGTGGTTTTTCTGGTAATTAATTTCCTCAGCTTCCATTTGTCTGTAAAAGTTTTCATTTCTCCTTCATATTTGAAAGATGACTTTGATGAATATAGTATTCTTGGTTGGTAATTCTTCTTTTTGTACTTTAAATATTTCAGTCCATTCTCTTCTGGATTGTACAGATTCTTCTGGGAAGTCTGATGATAACTTAATGGGCTTTCCTTTTATATGTTATGTTCTTCTTTTTCTTAGCTGCCTCAAGGATTCTTTCTTTGTCATTGATTTTTGACAATTTTATTATGGTGTGCCTTTCAGTAGATCTGTGTGTGTTGAGGTAACTCAGCATTCTGTTTGCTTCTTGGATTCAAGGCTCTAACTTTTTCCATATGTTTGGGAAATTCTTATCAATTATTTGTTTCAAAAGGCTCTTTATTCCCTTCTTTCTTTCTTTCTTCTTCTTCTGATATACCCATTATTTTTATATTTCTCTTACTGATGGAGTAAAGCAATTCTTGTAGAGCTCTGTTATTTTTTTAAATTTGTGAGTCTCTCTCTCTCCTCTTCTCTCTGTAGCATCTCTTCTTACCTGTCTCTAATGTCACTGATTCTTTCCTCTATCTGGCTTGTTATATTAGCTAAACTTGCTACCTCAGTCTTCAATTCATGTATTGAGTTTTTGATATCTGTTTTAAAGGTTTCAGTTTCCTTGGTGAGGTATTAATTTTGTACATTAATTTTTTTCTGAGCTCATTAAGTTTCCTATTGATGTCTTCTTGCATCTCCATTAATATTTTCAGAATTTCAATTTTGAATTCTCTTTCATTTAACTCCAGGGTTTCCATGTAATTGAGATATTTTTCTGGAGATTTTTTTATTTCCTGTCTGAACTCCATCTGTCCTGTGTAGCTATGGTAGTCAATTTCTTCTTGAATGTAGTTGAGAGTGGTATTGGCAAGAACCCTAACAACAACAAAAAAGCTAAATAAAATAAAATAAAAAATACAATAAATATAAAAATTTTAAAAATTATAACAAGAAGACAAACCACAGAAAAAAAGACTGAAAGCAAACAAAAAAAAATCAGAAATAAAACACTCAGAAAAAAACATAAAAATTTAAGAAATGAAATTCAAAAGAGAAAAAGAAAAAGTAAAACAAAAGAAAAAAGTGAAAGGGGAAAAGAAAAATTAAATTTAGTGTTGAGACATTTCTTCCAGTAGGTTTCACTTTATTACAATTTATTGCTCTCTGAAGTTCCTGAGCTATCCTCTACTGAGATGTTGCTGTGACAATGATGTAAGCAGGGCCCAAGGCACAGTGATGAGTGGGGTGTTTTGTAAGGGTTTTACAACTTTGACTTTATGGCATTGGATTTCCTGCTTTTCAGTTCGAGCAATGGTAATCTCAGGTCTCCAGCACTCTTTCCTAATTCTCAAGAGACCTGGGGACAGGACATGGAGCACCTCTGTTCTTCAAGGAAGAGAGTAAATCTGGAGAGCTAGCTGTGGGGTTTGTCTCTGCCACTCTCTGTACTGCAAAGTGAAGGAGGCAGGGCCTAGAAGGCTGGGAGGCTGCATTTAATTTTCTCTGTCTTTGCCAAGTACAGGCTGCAGACAGACTGTGGGAACACTGGCTATGACCCAGAGCTCTGGCCACTTTGGTTTATCTCCCCCTCTACCCTTCTACCACACTGTTCCTCCTGGCAGAAGGAGGAACAGTGAATTTCCCTCTCTGTATCCCTCAGACAAAACCCAGAGAGCCTGAGCTTCACTCTTCCACATAGTCAAGCAGAGAGAGAAAAAAAATCACTCCAGGTTTGTCTTCTCTCCTCTCCAAAATTCATCACAATTGTGTTTTATCTACTGCCTCCCTTTCTACCCCATCCCACCCTTAGTCCATTCAGTGCATGGATCTTTCAGATGAGCCTGCAAACCTAGCTGGGTTTCCTTCATTGCACTATAGTTGTTAAATTTGTTGAAACTTCAGTGGGCTAGATCAGGAATATCTTTCATGCCACCATTACCCTGACATCATCTGTCTAGATGTGGGGTTTTCAAATGCTAAGTCCCTTCTGTGAATTTAAATAGGATAGCAGCACACAGGGTTACCATAGCTACTGCTATATTGCACAGGCTTTTGTTTGATGCCAGAAAAGTGTGTGTGCCAGATTGTGGTCAGCCCATTCCCTGCAACTCTAACCTAGCCTTAGAATCTCCCTAATCTGCTAGAAAATACAGGCCTGCAGAAGGCTCTACACAAGCTTCTATCTGATTCTCAGTGACTGCCCAAGGAAACTCAACTTGCTGCTGCTTCTTTTGAAACTAATACATTATGCCCTGTGAGTAGGAGTAATTGCTTGCTGAGAGAACAAAAAGCTCCTCTACCTTTTTTTTTAATGGAAGAATGCTCTATCAACAAATGATGTGCCTTGGTGGTCTTTGGCCCTACCTCCCCTTGGCTCAGTGTCCACAGACTCTGCTAGGTTGGGGTTAACCTCTTCTATGTGTCCTTCTTTTCTTCTCATCTGTGCTCTTCTGCTCTTTTCTATTGTTTCTTCCTTGCATCATTTCCTCTTCCACCTTTCTTTCTTTTTTTAATCTGTTTTCTTTTCCCTCCTCTAGCTTTATGTTTCTCCTCCATCTTTTGGGCTTCCCACAAACCTTTCCTCATTTTACTCTTTTGTTGCCCTTTATTTGATCCTCTACTTTTTTCTAACTTATTTTTTTACATTCTCCTTTTCTTTTGCTTTTCTCTGTTTCTTGTTTTCTAATTACTTATTTCTCTCATCTTCTTCTCTGATCTCTGAGCTCAGCTTTATCTGTCATTCTTTATCCAAAGGTTGCAAACTGGTGACTTGTGTGCCAAACTCAACGCATAGTTGGGTTTTGTTTGGCCCACAGGGTATTTTTTTCTAATATATATATATATATATATATATATATATATATATATATATATATATATGTGTGTGTGTGTGTGTGTGTGTGTGTGTGTGTGTGTGTGTGTGTTTTCTAATATATGTATATATATATATGCATATATATTTGCTAACATTCAACAGTCATGACACTTTTTAAAAAAAATGGATTTTGAACTTTACTGGGAAAACAGTATCTGGTAAACTTGGCCCACATTCCCAAGGTGGTTATCTGCCAGAGTTGAGTTAAGCTGCCTTTGACAAGACAGGTACTCTTTAGTATGCCACAGGCCCAACAAGTCTGTTCCCCCCACAGATACTACTACCTGGTTAGCCCTTGTAAGTATAAGGATGTTTGTTTCCTTATCCTACATTCTTTATTTCCACAACTTCTATTTGGAGGCAGTAAACCCACTGGTTAAGCTCCTAACCTTTGAGGTCACTCAGACCTGGCATCCAATTTCAGTTTATCAAACTATGTGACCTCAGGTAAATCTCTCAACTTCCCTGAATCTTACTGTCTTCATTTGTAAAATGAATATAGGCTTATTAATGCATTAATGACTATCTTATGAATTTACTGGGGAAATCAAATGAGATAATTCCTGTAAATTATTTAGCACAGTGTCTGACACATTGTAGGCCCTCAATTAATTATACTTATTATAATTCTACTCTTATTTACATCTGCTCCATTGCTTTTCAGCCTTCCTTAATTCTTTTTCTTATAGCATTTCTTCCTTCTTTTTCGTTCCCTCCCTAGAGTCTGTTCACTTGTACATTTGCATGTATGCATGTGTATGTATGTGTATGTGTATGTGTGTGTGTCTAGACCCTATTGTTCTCATTTTTTGCTCTTATTTTCTTTCTCTATTTCTTCCCCTTCTCTCATTTTTTGGAGCTTGTTCAATTATTTACCGTTCCTCCACTCTTTCTTCCTTCCTTACTTGAGTTTACACCTTGCTAACTTTCTCCACATTGACATGCCCCAATCCTTCATGAGTTTAGACATATGAAGTTTTAGTACTGTGAAATATTAGTATATATATAATATTAAGATATTTCTCATTGTCAGACCTTGAAAGAAGTCTGGATGGAAATGGTAGAAATCTCAAGATTCTCCCTTGTGAGGCAAAGAAGAGCAAGAAAAATGCATCCCCTCTTCTATTTCTTTAGGCTCTGGTACAACATGCTCAACACTGTAGTCTGAGCTCTTTACTCTATCCAAGACACTGCATTCCCTGAAAACTCTTAAAAATTTTATTGTGAAATAGTAAAGACATACAAAAGGTATATGTACATTCTTGTTTAACTACCACTCAACTTTAGAAATAAAATATCACCAATGCAGTTGGAGCCCCCTTTGTGCCCCTTTCTGGCCACACATTTTTCTTTTTCTCCAGAGATTTCCTCCATCCTAAATTGGGTGATTATCAATATATGTCTTTCTTTATTCTTTTTACTTACATATGTATGTAGCATCAGGAGCTCTTTTAGGGGCTCTGTCGGGTTCGTAGTAATAAGTTTGCATCATCCGTGCAGAGATAACAGAAAGTGAAGGTTTTCTTGATTCTTTGGGGCAGCAAGTTTCAGCTTCACACAGAGTCTATGTGCTATATAGGCTGCTAAGAGCAGAGTGTGGTGGTTATTAGTATCGTTGCTTCAGCCACACTGACTGGGTCCAAATCCCAATGCTATACTTTCTACTTATATAATCTTGTAAAGTCTTTAAAAATAGTACCTGACACATAGTAAGTTCTTTATAATATAAGGTTTAATTAGTAATAGTAAAAGACACTTTCTAAAGAATGAAGATGAATGCCTTTTTACTTGAACATCAACAAAGAAAGGCTTTAGCTAGATATTGAATAGTCTTTGGGAATCCAAATGGGAGGAATATTTTTATGAATCTGGGTGAAATTCATCCAGAGTAACAGTGTTTTGAAACCTGCTTTACTCCAATTGATACCTTGCAAGGTGTTTGATCCTTGCAACAGAATTTATGCAAACCCCTTGAGATTTCCTTCTAAGAGTATATTCCTTATAGGAGCTTAGAGGTTATACTATGAAATGATAATATAATAAATGTGTATGTGATAATTATGAAGCTAATTTTGATCTACCACCTCTCTTTCCCTCATAAAAGAAGGCCAATCACAAAGAACAACAAAAACAGAAAAAAACAATGGATTCATCTTAAGTTTTTGCTGTTGACTTTGAGGTTTATTTCTTGGACCTTGGGAGTACAGTTGTGCCACTGATACGCATAGGAAAGTTGATATTGGGAAGATATTTTGAGTAAAGGACCCTGAGTTTAGATACTTTGAGCTGAAAATTATGATGTACTGTGTGAATGGCAGTGCTCGCTAAGCAGCCTTGTAAAGCAGTAAAACAATAGCTCTATCTGCTAATTGAGTAAATAAAAATTTAGGCAAATGAAATAATTTGTTCAAAATAAACAGCAATGATTCTTAATTTTAGGTTGTATCGATTGGTCTTGGTAAGGATCAGGAATCTCCATTTTAAATACTATTTCAAACAGCCCTGTTACAGGTGGTTTTTGTATGAAGCACACTTTAAAATTTTCTTTTTTTAAATTATTACAATTTTATTTAAATACTGAAGACATTTTAATTGAATTCTATTGTAGTGACACTTATTAACATTCCTGATACATGCTGTGAAAGAGTTTCATTTGGGGAAGAAGTTAGGGTTCCAGGATAATGCAAAGGATAAGCGATCAAAGACTAATCTGGCAAGCTCCTCACAAATGTTTGCTAGGAAGCTGCCCAGCTGAACCAGATGTTTCATTGATAAGTAGGTTCAGTTCCTTCCTTCCATTCCAATTCAGCCTTATCTGGTCTGACTGGGTAATACATCATATATATCTTTGCACTGTTATATTATCATCTAGTTGTTTTTTTTTTTGCTGTTGTTGTATCTGGATTGGGAAGATATGGGGAGTAATCAATGTGTGGGCACAAGGAAGTGTTTGCTGCATTGGGATGGAACCAAGGCCTCTGAGTTTTGCAGTGAGGTTGTACAGTGTAACATTTTCAAAGCTTGCTACTTTGAAAGAAATTGGTCTTCCTAATGGGGTGAAAGATCAGTACTATAGATGTATGTTTCAGAGATATTAGTGTAGATGATAGGTTATAGTGCCACTACACAAATTGATTTGGCAATTAAGCTGTCTATTTGTCAGTATGGACAAGTGATTTGAATAATTCAGGTCATCCACAATGACCATAAACTACATAATTGCCAACTCCCAATCTCACTTTGGACTATTGTAAGCATTGTTCCAGTTACCACTTGGGAAACTTGCCTTGGGAAAGATCAAATGAAAAGTGAAAAGATCTAGATAAAGTGAACTGAGCTTGAAGAATCATAGAACTGAGAATTGCTTTAAGATTGTCAAATCAGAGGAATACTAAGCCAAAAGAGACATAGACTGGGGGAGGGCAGCTTGAAGCTGTTTAAATTTCTGCTGTAACCAAAAAGAACCAACTGACTCCCACTCTTCCTTATAATCTACAAATAAATAAGGGATTATTCAGTGCAACCAATGGCAAATAAACATGGAACAAGTCAAATGAATCATGTATTCTTATAGTATGTGACCTTTCTGTGGAAGTCACTCTTGCAAGAAGCTGTAATGTTGAAATCATACTTTAGAATGGATGGCTAAATTCATAATCTGTTCTAATAACATCTGCCTCATTATCCTAAGTTAAGGAGAATTCATCTTCATATTCAAGTTCCAGGGCCTTAACTTGGCATGTGTGTGGGAGAGTGGGGGCGGTCAGCCTCAAGAAAGATTCATGTCTCCTAAGCACAATCTACAATTAGCACACAGCGTGGCTTTTCTTTAGCTGGTTTGGGTTAGTGTACAGGAGGCTGGCTCTGTTTGGCTCTCACTTCCCTTGGAGCTTTTTTCAGCTTCGCAGAATTCATGATTCATAAAACTCTCAGTACCACTCAATTCAGAGTTGTAAGCATGCTTTAAAAAGTTCTAGCTTAACACTGTCATTTTTCAGATAGAAAATGACTGACTTATGGTCACAAGCTTAGTTATGTGCATGGACAAAGGAAGAAATGTGGTCAAACTAGTATTTGGTCTGGTACAGATAAAATACTCAGGTGTTTGTCTGAATTGACTTCATCAGTGATTCTCAACACAGGTGGTAGAAGTGGTATTCAAAATATTTAATAATGGGTACAATACTGGGCACTGACTAATTAGAATGGAATCTGGCTAAATGCTGAAGCAGAGTTCTGGACGACTCCTGCTGGGCCAAGCATTAACCTTTAAGTTACTGATTGTGGAGAAATCTGGGGGTTCTGGGCTGGAAGAGGTGAAGTCTCCAGTGCACTTGGGTCTCAGTGCATTTGCCAAATTTTATTGAAAATATCTCTCAATATTTTCATAACTTGTATGGCTATACCAGTGAATCTTAACTTATCTTGCTTGGCCTGCACACTAGAATAATTTGAGGATCCTTTAAAAATATCAATACCTGAGTAATTTTAATGTGCAGCCAGGGGTGGGATGTTGGATTAGATGTTCTTAGCATCTAGCTCCTTAAGTTTACCTTAAAACCATCACTCAGGAACATAATTAGACTAAGAACCTGTGGTCAAGCTTGTTGGACTTCTTCTAAGATCTCTGGATTTCATCTTAGTTCCTAAATAAGCATTTCATGGCTTGTCTGAGAAGGCTCTGATGACACTACCTATGCCCCACTTTCTGTACAAACTGTCTCTGCAATAAACTGAAGTTATCATATTTGGTCTGGATGTAAAGGAAAACAAAAACTCCACACAAGGTCATCTTTCACTGCACAAGGGAAGTATATCTTTCTATGTCCATTGCATTTTCTCCTGTGCTGTGAGCTTGTATCTCTGCCAGTGTTAAGCCTGAAAGCTAATATTTTACAGTAGGAGCCAGCAATGGTTTTGGAGCCTCAGCTGGGACAGGGCAATGAAGAGATTCAGTGAACAAGCCAACTGTATCCCTTATCACCAGAGAACAGTCTGAAATAGAGTTAGTGATAAATATGAGATTGGTACGTGGTGGAGGAATAAGAAGTGTAAGGGGACAAGCTATAACCTAAGGAACAAAATCAGAAGAAAAAATTCAAATAGCAAATATGAGTGAGCGTGAAAAAGTCAGAAACAGAAAGAGATGTAGAGAGTAAAGAGATACTACTTGATGAGTCACAACCATCATTGTTTTTTTTCTTTAACATTTTACTATCAATATTTTAAAATATACAGAAAAGTTAGAAAAATTTCACAGTAAATATGCATAAACCAAGCACTTAGATTGTACAACTTACATTCTATTGTACTTTGCCT
Source organism: Saccopteryx leptura (assembly GCF_036850995.1). NCBI lineage: Eukaryota > Metazoa > Chordata > Mammalia > Chiroptera > Emballonuridae > Saccopteryx > Saccopteryx leptura. The sequence goes on along the minus strand of NC_089516.1, from coordinate 101,296,361 downwards.
TATTGTATACTTCATTTCTTATCCCACTATTCATATTCATAACCAATCTTGTTATTTATGTACTTGTCAAAAAATTTCAGACAAAAATATGCTTCTCCCTAAATACTTCAGCATGTCTATCATGAACTAGAGTCCAGATTGTTTATGTTAATTTGTCCTTTTGAGTTTAAAGTTACATAAAATGATATGCATAAATCTTAATTGAACCACCAGTGAGTTATAAAAAATTAATACGCATGTGTAACCTAAACCCCTTTCAAGATATGGAACATGACCATCACTTCAGACAGTTCTTCAAGCCCTTTTCCAGCCAGGCCCCACCCTTCTCCCTGTCTCAGGCAACCACTTTTTATTCCCACCATCTCTTAATTTTGTCATTTCTGGAACTTTAGATAAATGGACTCATACAAGTTTTGTGTAAAGATTCTTTCAGCATAATATTTTTAAGATTTATTCATGCTGTTTTCTGTATCAGTAAGCCATTCCTTTTTATTGCTTAATAGCATGTCATTTTATGATTACCACAAGTTTTATCCATTCATCTCTTAATGTATACATGGACTGTTTCCAATTTGGATGTTTTATGAATAAAAATACTAGGAGCATTTATATAAAGCTTTTTGGATGAAAAAATAATTTTATTTTTCTTTGTAAAATATAGAGAAATAAAATTTTTAGGTATTAGGGTTGCTTTATATTTACTTTTATAAGTAACTTCAAGATATTTTTCCAAAGTGGTTATTGCACTTTATGCTGCAACCAAAAATGTATGCAAGTTCCAGTGGCTCTACATTCCTGTCCTATTTGGTGTAGTCAATCTATTTAATTTTAGCTATTCTTGTGGATGTATAATAACATCTCATTGTAATTTTAATTTGCAATTTCCTAATAACTAATGATGTTGACTATATATTCATGTACTTATTGACTATTCACATTTTGTTTTGTGAAGATTCTATCAAAATATATTGTTCATTTTTATTCGGTTGTTTGTCCTTATATATCCTGAATACCAGTTCTTTATCACATATATGTTTTGGAAGTATTTACTCATAGTATGTAACTTATCTCTTTTATTAACGGTATCATTTGATGAAGACATGTTTTCAATTTTTATAAAGTTTAATTTATCATTTTTTATTATATGGTTATTGCTGTCTGTGTCTTATCTAAGAAACTTTTGCCTACTCCAAGATCATAGAGATATACCCCCTGTGTTTTCTTATGAAAGATTTATGGCTTAAGCTTTATATTAGATTTGTGATCCTACTCAAATGAATTTTTGTGTATGCTTTGAGGTAGGAATGAAGGTCCACTTTTTTTTTTTTACTTGAATATCCAGATTCCGAGCAGCATTTGTTGAAAAATTTTTACTTCTGCATTGAATTGTTTTGTCACTTGTCAAAAATAAAATGATTTTTGGTGGAAGTATGAATCTATTTCTGTGCTTTATATTTTTTCCACTGCACTATTTGTCAATGTCATATGGTTTTAATTACAGTAGTTTTACATTTAGCATTGAAATCAAGTGATTAAGTTTCCAACTTTGTTCTTTTAAGTTGTGTTTTTAATATGTAGGTTCTTTGCATCTAGAAATAAATTTTAGAATTAGCTTATGCATTTCTGTGAAACAACAGATGGTACTATATTTAATATGTCATTGAGTATTGTTTTAGAATTTCATTTCACATTAAAATCTGTTTATTGGCTCTTTAGTTACATTTTGTTGTGTTATACATTTAGTGGATACCCTGGGGATTACAATATACATCCTTAACTTTTTAATCTTTTACATTTTCACATAAAATATAAACAATTTCATCTGTTGAAGTTAATTTACCTCCTTTCCCATCTACATACTATAGTTGTAAGATCTATTTTCTTTTCTTTTTTAAAATATTGTATTTATTCATTTTAGAAGAGAGAAAGAGAGAGAAGAGAGACAGAGAGAGAAAGAAAGGGAAAGGAGCAGGAAGCATCAACCCCTGTATGTGTGTTGACCAGGCAAGCCTAGGGTTTTGAATTGGTGACCTCAGAGTTCCAGGCTGACACTTTATCCACTGTGCCACCACAGATCAAGCTGCAGATCTATATAGTTTGAAGTATACTGACTACTTGCGTTGTCATCTACATTCTGCTGTTAAACCAATTTAGAATTTTTTTAAATTTTAAATATTGTATTTATCCATTTAAAATTTTTCTTTTTTCCTTTGTAACTTAAAAAATATTTGTTCTTTTTATTAATTTTAATTTATTGTGTTAACATGGATTCAAGTGTCTCACTAAATATAACATCCTCACCCCCAACCCTTGTAACCCATTGCACGCCCTTTATCCCCCTTTCCCTAACTCCCTCCCCTCTTCCGTCTGGGACTTCTGGGACTTGCTGCCCTGTTATCTGTATCCCTGTGTTATGTATATATAGTTTCACTAATCCCTTCAACTTATCTGTTCCTATTCCATCATCCCTCATCCCTCTGATCACTGTCCCTCTGCTCCCTGTGACCCCACCTCTGCCTCTAACTCATTCCTCAGTTCACTTTGTTAATTAGATTCCCCATATAAATGAGATCATATGATATTTGTCTTTGTCTGCATGGCTTATTTCACTTAGTACAATAGTATCCAGGTCCTTCCATGCCATTGCAAAAGGTAAGATTTCATTCTTTCCATGGCCACATAGTATTCCATTGTGTATCTGTACCACTTTTTTCATCCACTTGTCCACTGATGGACACTTGGGCTGTTTCCAGATCTTGGCTATTGTAAACAATGCTGCAATAAACTTGGCAACACATATCTTCTTTTGATTCAGGGATTTGATATTCTTAGGATATAATTCTAAAAGTAGAATAGTGAGGTCAAAAGGAAGTTCATTTTTAATATTTGGAGAAAAATGCTTACTGTTTGCCACAGTGGCTACACATGGCTGCATTCCCACCAGCAGTGCAATGGGGTTCCCTTTACACCCTCAACAGCACTTATTGTGTGTTGATTTGTTAATGAGCACTATTCTGACAGATGTGAGGTGATATCTCATTGTGGTTTTAATTTGCATTTCTCTGATGATTAATGATGTTGAACATTTTTTCATATGCCTATTGGCCATCTGTATGTCCTCTTTGGAGAAGTGTCTATTCAGTTCTTTTGCCCATTATTAAATTGGATTGTTTACCTTCCTGGTGTTGAGTTTTAGAAGTTCTTTGTAAGTTTTGGTTATTAACCCCTTATTAAATGTGTTAGCAAATATATTCTCTCATTGTGTGGGTTGTCTTTTTATTTTGTTCATGGTGTCTTTTGCTGTGCAAAAGCTTATTAGTTTGATATAGTTCCATTTGATTATTTTGTCCTTTATTACACTCACCTGTGGAGATAAATCAGCAAAAATATTGCTACGAGTGATATCAGAGTTTGCTGCCTCTGTTTTCTTCCAAGATGTTTATGGTTTTGTGACTTACATTTAAGTCTTTTATCTATTTTGAGTTTATTTTTCTGAATGGTATAAGTTGGTGGTCTAATTTCATTTTTTGGATGTACCTGTCCAATTTTCCCAACACCATTTATAAAGAGACTCTCTTTACTTCACAGTATGCTCTTATCTCCTTTGTCAAACATCAATTGATCATAAAGGTGTGAGTTTATTTCTGGGTTCTCTGTTCTGTTCCATTGATCTGTATGGCTGTTCTTATGCCAGTACCAAGTTGTTTTGATTACTATGTACTTGTAGTATATAACCTGATATCAGGAAGTGTGATACCTACCACTATACTCTTCATTATCAACATTGCTGAGGCTATTCACATTCTTTTTTTGGTTCTATATAAATTTTTAGAATATTTGTTCCATATCTTTGAAGTATGCCATTGGTATTTGAGTAGGAATTGCATTGAATCTGTAGATTGTTTTGGGAAATATAGACATTTTATGATGTTTTTCTTCCTATCCAGGAACACGATATATGCTTCCACTTGTTTGTATCTTCCCTGATTTCTTTTTCAATGTTTTATAATATTCTGAGTACAAGTCTTTTACCTCCTTGGTTAAATTTACTCCTAGGTACTTCATTTTTATTTTTTTATTATAATAGTAAAGGGGATTGTTTCCTTAATTTCTCTTTCAGGCAGTTTATTTTTGAAACATAAAAATGCCACTTATTTCTGAATATTAATTTTATATCCTGCTACTTTGCCAAATTCATTTATCAGGTCCAGAAGTTATTTGACTGAGACTTTAGGGTTTTCTAAGTACAGTATCATGTCATCAGCCAATAATGATAGTTTTACTTCTTTTCCAATTGGATATCTTTTATTTCTTGTTTTTGTCTGATTGCTGTGGGTAGGACTTCCAGAACTATGCTGAATAAGAGTGGTGAAAGGGGGCGCCCCTGCCTTGTTCCTGATCTTAAGGAGATTGCTTTATTTTTTGCCCATTGAGTATGATATTGGCTGTGGGTTTGTCATAGATGGCCTTTATCATGTTGAGGTATGTTCCCTGTATTCCCACTTTGCTGAGATCTTTGATCATAAATGGATGCTAAATTTTATCAAATGCTTTTTTAAAATCTATTTATATAATCATGTGATATTTATCTTTCTTTTTGTTTATATAATGAATTACATTGATTAATTTGTGAATATTGTACCAGCCTTGCCTCCCCAGTATAAATCTCACTTGATCATGATGTATGAATTTTTTAATGTATTGCTAGATCTGTTTTGCTAATACTTTGTTGAGAATTTTAGCATCTAAGTTCATTAGGGATATTGGTCTATAGTTTTTTTCTTTGTAGTGTCTTTACCTGGTTTTGGAATAAGGGTTATGCTTGCCTCATAAAAGGAACCTGGCAGTCTTTCCTCCTCTTGAATTTTTTTGAAATAGCTTGAGACGTATGGGTGTTAGTTCTTCTTTAAATATTTGGTAAAATTTGCCTGTGAACCATCCGGTCCAGGACTTTTGTTTGTTGGGAGTGTTTTGATAACTGTTTCAATTTCATTTATTGTACTTGGTCTTTTTAGGTTTCCTTATTCTTCCAGATTGAGTTTTGGAAGATTGTATGTTTCTAAGAATTTATCCATTTCACTCAGGTTGTCCAATTTTTGGCATATAGATCTTCATAGTATTTTCTTACAATCCTTTGTATTTCCGCAGCGTCAATTGTTACTTCTCCATTTTCATTTCTAATTTTATTGAGTACTCTTTCTTTTATTCTTGATGAATCTGATTAAAGGTTCGTCAATTTTGTTTACCTTTGCAAAGAACCAGCTGTTAGTTTCATTGATCTTTTGTGGGGTTTTTTGTAGCCTCTATGTCATTTATTTCTACTCTGATCTTTATTATTTCTTTTCTTCTACTTCCTCAGAGCTTTATTTTTGGTCTTTTTCTAGTTCTTTTAGATGCAGGGTTAAGTTGTTTATTTGAGCTTTTTTTTTTTTTTGCTTCTTAAGGTATGCTTGTAATGCTATAGACTTCCCTTTCAGGACTGCTTTTGCTGTGCCCCATTAAATGTAAGTTGTTGTATGTTCGTTTTTATTTGTTTTAAGGAAATTTTTTATTTCTTCCTTGATCTCATTGTTAATCCATTTGTTATTAAATAATATGCTATTTAGCCTCCAAGTGTTTGAATGTTTTTCTACTGTATTTGATTTCTAGTTTCATGCCATTGTGATCAGAGATGATGCTTGATATGATTTAAATCTTAAATTTATTGAGACTTGTTTTGTGTCCTAACATGTGGTCTATCCTAGAGAATATACCATGAACACTTGGAAAGATTGTATATTCTGCTGTTTTGTGGTCAAAGGTTCTAAAGATATCTATTAAATTCAGTTGATCTAGTGTGTCATTTAAGGCCACTGTTTCTTTGTTACTTTTCTGTCTGGAAGATCTATGCATTGATGTTAGTGGGGTATTATAATCTCCTACTATAATGGTATTGCTATTGATCTTACCCTTTATGTCAATCAAAATCTGCTTTATATATTTTGGTGCTCCTATATTAGGTGCATAAATATTTACAGTGGGTATATCCTCCTACTGGATTGCTCCCTTTATCATTATGTAGTGACCTTCTTTATCCCTTACTATAGCCTTTGTTTTAAAGTCTGTTTTGTCAGATATGTGTTGCTATTCCAGCTTTTGTTTGTTTGTTTTTTTGGGTTTTTTTTTTTTTTTTTTGGTCTGGAAAGTTCTTTATTTCTCTTTAAATTTTAAATAATAGCCTTGTTGGATAAAGAAGTCTTGGTTGTAAGTTCTTGTTTTGCAACACTTTGAATATTTCTTGCCAATCCCTTCTGGCCTCAAGTGTTTCTGTTGAGAACTCAGATGTCATCCATATAGGGACTCCCCTGTAGATAATTAACTATTTTTCTCTTGCAGCTTTTAGGATTCTTTCATTGTCTCTTAACTTTGGCACTTTATTTATGATGTGTGTTGGTATAGACCTTTTTGGGTTCCTCCTTCATGGGACTCTCTGTGCTTCTTGAAGTTGTGTGACTTTTTCTTTCTTCAATTAAAGGAAGTTTTTGTCTATGATGTCTTCAAACAGATTCTCTATCCCTTGTTTGTTCTCTTCTCCTTCAGGAGCCCCTATGATACAGATGCTGTTTCTCTTCCTCTTGTCACAGAGGTCTCTTAGAGTTTCCTCAGTCTTTTGGGGCCTCTTTTGTATTTGCTGCTCTGCTTCTATGCTTTCATTTATCTTGTTCTCTAAATGCTGATTTGATCCTGCTGTTGATTCTTTCTAGTATAGTCTTTATTTCTCATATTATATTTGTCTTTTCTGACTGGTTCTTTTTATGATTTGAATGTCCTTTTTGATGCTTGCTATCTCTTTATTTAGGTGCTCATTATGTCCATCCATTGTTGCTCTGAGATCCTTGAGCATCCTATAAATCATTATTTTAAACTCTTCATCTAGTAGTTTGGTTACTTCCATCTCATTTAGTTCTTTTTCTGCGGATTTCTCTTTTTGATTCATTTGGGTCACATTTCTCTGTCTTCCCATTTTGTCTGTGTATTAGATAGTACTGTCTGACTTTGAAATTTTTGTGGTGTCTTTATGAGGAAGATGGACTCAGTGGTACTGACATCCCGGCCACCTGTTTTCTTTGTTCTAGGAATGCTTCTTGAGGGTGCTATTTTCCCTCTTGTTGTATGTGTGTATTTAATGCAGCTAGTCCTTCCATGGGTACAATTATCCCTGCAGGCTGTCTGGCTTTAAGGGTAAACCTTGATCACATGCAGTGTCACTGTCATTACACACTGTGCAGTGTCTGTCCTGTTGGGTGTATTTATTCTTCACAGTGTGTGATGCCCACTACACTCCTCCTTTAGGCATGTTGCTTGTGTAGCTAGCTGAGTCTAGGGTTGGTGCTGTCTATCACCCACAATCAGTTGTGTTGGCTCTAGATATTCTTGGGTTGGCATCAACTGTTGTTTGTAACCTGCTGTGGGCTACCTGTCTGCAGCTACTGGACTTTTTGCTGTTTTTGTCTGCCTTTTCTGTGCCTGGGTGGTGTGGGAGGGCCAACCTTTTGTATAAGGATCAGCTTCATTCTGCTTAGAGAGCTCTGTAAAATTCCCAATTTCCATACAATTTATCTCCACCTCCCAGTAGCTCCTTCTCCTCTTGCAGCTGCCTAGTCTTCATAGAGTCTTCTGTAGAAATACTATAGTGTGGGCTCCGACTGGCCTCACCCTACCAACCCCTCTATAGATTGCATGCTTTATGATTTAGGGCAGCTGAAATTCTGAATACAATGTTAATGAGACCTTGTACTTCAGGAGTCTCTTGGTCAGGAGTTCAGTACAGAGAATGTGACCCCTACTCCAGAGTTTAATCCCTCAACCACTACTGGATACTCAAATTTTATTTCTCCCTCAAAAGGTGAGCAGCAGGTTCAGACCTAGTGGAGCCAACAGTCCCCTCTGCTGAAGTTCTTTCAGCTGGTGAGACCCTGGTCACAGGGAAGAAGGCTGAGAGAGTCCTCTCCTGTGACTGACTGTGCTCCCTAAAAAGGTGGCTAACCCCCCCAACCAGATCCAACAATAGACTCACAGGGACCCACACATTAAATGTACATGCTCTAAGCCTCTCTCCCTTCCCCTTGTGGAATCTAGCCCAGCAGGGCAGGATATCCAGCACCCAGACAGGCTGACGGTAAAGCTCTACCCTATCCAATGCACATGATCAGCTCTGCCAGTGCTGATTACATTTAGTAGATCTCGCCTCAGCTAGGCCAGGTGTGAGGAGCCCTTCCTTAGTACACCATTTTAGCAGAACTGTTAGGTTCTGAACTGGTGCTTTCCAAAGCTGGCCACTAGATATGCTAGCCTTGGGCCTCCTTAGCAGGAACCCAGTGAGGGACATTGCCAGTAACTGGCCCTCAGCAACCTTCTTGGAGCTACAAAGCAATCAGGAGTTTGTGGCTGCCTCTGCTGGGCCCAGGTGCACATGAAAATACCAGCTGCACACCTAGGCTTGCTTTTACCCACACTGAGCCTAGGGGAAGGTCGCTTAAAAGATCAAGTTTCCCTGAGTCTCACCTCCTGCAGCTTCTGTCTGATGGCTGCTTGTGGGGCTCAGTCACTGAAAAAACCTCTGCTAGATTCTAGAGCCTGCAGTAATTCAGAGATTAGAAAGGGTGTTGGGTGTGGCTCTGTTCCTCAGCCCCAGGTAAACTTTTCATCTTTTTCTTTTTTATACATTTTTTCTCTTCTGAGATTTCTAATTTTCAGTTGATTTTAAGCATATTTTGATTCACTAAGTATAGTTACATTAGTTGCTTTATGTAAAGTCAGTAGCCACGGCCACCATCACAGCACCCTGGCCCATGCAGGTTCGCATAGGATTCAGACAGATGGTAATAAAACAATGGAGCCAAGAACTGGTGGGCCATTTGCTTTAATCCTAGCTTGCACCCGGCAGGCAAGAAATACACACAGTGAGAAAACACTTCCCTTTCCATTCAGGGCTCCCAAAGCCACTGACTTATCCAAATTTTCCTAGCATCAAAGGTTTCTACCTCAGCAGCCTTATTCACCTCTGTTTCCCTTTTTCTTCTCTATGCACAAACTCTGCACAAATTGGCTTCTTCCTCAGCACTCCGCCATCTTGTCTGCTTCTCCTGGCCTTCTCCACGTGCCCTTTCTCTGCTCTCCTACAGCATGGGCCTCTCCTAGAATGTAATAACTCTTCTCCCAGAACAACATGATCTCTCTTCCTTTTAAAACAGGAGTTGGGAAACTTTTTGGCTGAGAGGTTCCCACATATTTTAAAATGTAGTTCCGTGAGAGTCATAAAATATGTTTAACACTAAATACAAGTAAATGTGTGCATTTTATGTAAGACCAACACTTTTAAAGTACAATAAGTCTCTGAATTCTTTTTAATAATGTTGTTATGCTGTTGCTATCCAATGATGAATAAAGTACTTCTTACCATTAATATGACTCCTGGTGCTGCATGGTTTTGCTGATGGCTTTGTAGTCTGGTTGATACGTGGTGAGGTTAAGCTTCATGCAGGCGTTGAGACTTCCATCCGTTAATCGTGATCATAGGTTGGTCTTAACTTTCTTTAGATGTGAGAAAGACTGCTCACATGCATACGTAGAGCCAAACATTGTCAGTACAGCAATACTCACTTGCTGCAGTGTGTGGTATGTGACAGGAAGTGTGTTCCAAATTTTGACTATCAGCTGGTCTGTGGGTTGAAGTTTTTTCATTTCTCCCCACATGTGTTTGCTTGCCAACTCTGTTTGCTGTCGTGCTAGTCTTTCAAAATCTTCATTCAGTGACTTGAACTTATTCACCCACATGTCTGAGGCCTTCAGGTCAGCAGCTTGTAGCTCAAAATCTCTGAAGGAGACACCAGGGATCTAACTCAGGTTGACGCTGTCCACTGCACACTCGTGTGGATGGGTGATGAACTTAAAAAGATGAATGCACTCACAAAATTCTCCAAAGTGCACTTTGAATGACTATAGGAGATTAGATCTGAAGCCCACTAGCTGCTAGAGATCAAGATGTTGAGCAGGGTCACTTGCTGTGCATGCATCATTAAACTCTTCCAGTTTTTCAAAGTATAGTAAGCAACCTGTTTCAATGTCGGTGATGAAGAGTTCCAGCTTGTTTTCAAATGCAAACACTGCTTGTTGAAGGGATAAGATGTATTTCCAATGCCTTGCATTTTCATATTGAGCTGGTTCAGATGTTCAGTCATGTCCACGAGATAGTAGAAGTTCAGGAGCCACTCAGTGTTATCTAACTCAGGATGCTCGACATTTTTCATTTCAGTAAAAGTCTGGATTTCACTCAGACAAGCCACGAAATGGCTGAGCACCTTCCCTCTTGACAACCAACACACATTGCTGTGCAGAAGCAGATCAGGATAATTATTCCCAACTTCATCCAGCAGTGTTTTAAACTGACGAACATTTAAAGCTCAGGCAACAATAAAGTTGGCCACCCGAATGACCAGCGACATCACCTCACCAAGCTGCTTGCCACACATCTGAGCACAAAGCGCCTCCTGACGTAGGATACAGTGAAAACTTAGGAAGGGTCCCTTTTCATGTTCACGAAGAAGCACTACAAATCCTCTGTTCTTCCCCACCATGCACGGAGAACCATCAGTACACACCAAAATAAGTTTATCCATCGGTAGATTTTTTTCTTTAGTGATCTCAGTGAAAGCCTTGAATAAATCCTCCCCTCTTGTTGTCTCTTTCATAGGCAAAACAGCAAAAGTTTCCTCACATAGTGTGTCACTGACAGCATACCTTGCAATCACTCTGAACTGGGATAAATGGCTTATGTCTGTTGACTCATCCAAAGCGACAGAAAAGAATGGTGCTGCATTTATGTCCTTCACTTGTGTTGCCTCAATTTGATTTGCCATCATGATGGTAGGATTGTGAACAGTTCTTGCCAACAGAGGCACGTCTTTTATTTGTTTGATTATCTTGTCTTTATCCAAAAAGTTCATTGGCAACATCAAGCATGAATGTTTTGGCATACTCCCCATCTGTGAATGGCTTTTCATTTCTCACAATTGCTAAAGCACCAGCAAAGCTAGCCGAATTCCAGTCAGCTTGTTGGTCCAAACACGGAGTTGCTGCTGACTAGCTTGCACTCTTCACAGTAGCTCTTGACATGCTTTCTTCCTGTAGTTCCCCGCTGGATATTACAATGCAAATATAGTATGGCATGTGTCAAAGTGCCGCTTTATATTTGACCGTTTCATCGATGCAATTTTATCATGGCATATTAGACACACTGCTCTCTCCAGAAAGGTGAATTCCTCTGTCCATTCCTGCTAAAAAGTACGATACTCCTCATCTTCTTTCTTTTAGCCATCTTCTTCATCAAAAGGGTTTCTGCAATTAGCTAGCCGACTACTCGATTAAAAGGAGGGAAGTTTACTTCCTGACCTCACAACAACCCATGTACGTTATGCATTATCCAATAAAACTTGGTGTTGTCCCAGAGGACAGCTGTGATTGGCTCCAGCCACCCGCAATCATGAACATGAGTGGTAGGCAATGAATGGATTGTAATACATGAGAATGTTTTATATTTTAACTTTATTATTGTTTTTATTAAAGATTTGTCTGCGAGCCAGATGCAGCCATCAAAAGAGCCACATCTAGCTCATGACCCATAGGTTTCTGACCCCTGTTTTAAAACCTTTTGGCACAAAAGCCCTCCCCAACACATATTAACATAATCACGCCCATTTCAAGCAATCACCTGGGTGACAGGCTTCCATGTGGGCAGCGCCATCTTTAACAAAGTGAGCATAATATATTTTATCTGCCTAACACTTTAAAATCCTTATTTGCTAACTTCAACATGAGCTATTTCAGAGTTGATCCTTAATTAATGCTTCTTCTCCAGAAAATGTGTCATATTTTTCTAATACTTCATACATCACATAATTTTGGACTATAGCCTGAACTTTGTGGGTTTAGTTGATTCTAAACAACATGGGGCTTAGGGGTGCTGACACCATCCCATGCCATCAACTATTGTCACATACTAGTCAACACATGATGGATGGAGATGCTAAGAAATTTTTTTCTACTAGATATTTCTTAAGAGTATAAATATGTTATTTCCCTCATTCTTAAATCCAAAACCTCTTCTTGAGTCCAGTTCCCTCTCCTACTATGGCTCAATTTTCCCCCTTTTTCTCTTTATATAAAAACTCTTAGAATGTACTGTCTAAACTCTCAAGTCCCCTATTTCCCCCCTCCTACTCTTCCTTGAATAGACTTTAATAATGTGTTGGCTTTCCCCATTTCTCCAAAACTGTTTCTATCAAGGTCACCAATGACATGCACATATTAAATATAAGATCAAACAAGTTTGTAAATGTGATATATAGGTTTGCTCGCTTATAGTTTGCATTGGGTATGGGGGACAGGCTGTAAGCAGGCAGGGTTGTTACACCCTAAGGCTTAGTTTTAAGACTAAGCCTTTCCCATGCTAAGTGACTTTGTATCAGAAACTTCCTTGTTTATATATTGGATTAAAGGTTTTGATTTCTACACTATAAAATGGGGCAGACCAGGAGCTTGCTCTCTCTCGGTTCCTGAGATTAGCATTAGAGGAGAGAGCAGAGAAAGGAGATCAGATAAAGGCCATGTGGAGGAGAAGAGAAGTAGCCAAGATGGCGGAATGCTGAAGGAGAAGCCAGTTTGTGCAGAGAGGAGGAGATGAGAAACAGAGGTGAATAAGGCTGGTGAGCTAGAAACCTTTGATTCTAGGGAACTCAGATAAGTCAGTGGCTTTGGGAGCCCTGAATGGAAAGGGAAGTGTTTTCCCACTGTGTGTATTTCTTGCCCACTGGATGCAAGCTAGGATTAAACTAATGGCCCACCAGTTCTTGGCTCCATTGTTTTATTACCATCTGTTTGAATCAAATGCAAACCTGCATGGGCCAGGCGGCTGTGATGGTGACTGTGGCTACTGGCCTTACAGTTCTCATCTTAATTGATCTATCAGCATACTTTTTCACAGCTTATCACTTTTTTCTCAATATATTTTCATCACTTGGCTTCAGGGTACTTCATTTACATCTTTATTCTTCTTCCTCTATGGCTACAATTTATGTGTCCTTTAATAATTTCTCCTTTTCTTCTCTTCTAAATATTGGGCTGCCCAGGGCTCAACCATAGTACTGATTATCTTTTCTATCTACAGTTATTCTTTGGAAGATCTCATTCAGGGACTTAATTTTACATAGCATCAATACAATATAATTACAGCTACTTATTTGATATCCATACTTATAAGTCAGTTATGTATCTTAAACTTACATGGTAATTCTATTGTTAAATTTTTGAGGAACCACCATAATTTCTTCCATAACACTGGGGAACAAAATTTTTGCTGCATCCACAAAAACACTTGTTCTTACCTAACTCGAGCATGCTGATCTCAAATCTGACATTAGTTTTTCTCAGTAAGTTACAGTTTTTTTGCAATTCAAGATTTTAGGTTTACATCTTTTCGTAAAATTTTCAACATTTAGTTTAACATAATGAAGTAGAATATCTTCTTGGGCATTATCTTTGTGAAAATATAATAATATATATAATGCAATAAATACACTAATACACTAAAAGATATGATTGCATCAGAATTTGTCTACAATTTTGAAATAGAACATATTAAAACACTTATTTTATTCATAAAATTTGTGCTAAACTCATTTAAATTCTATTCTAGCAAAAATTTGCGTTTGTAGTTCTTGCATTTGTGTATTTGTTGAGGACAATCTTGTTTGATGCTCTAGAAGTAGTCTGCTCATCAATAACAATTCCAAGATTTTTGGGAAACTTATCAAGGTGACTGTTCAGGAAGTGAATCTTAATGCTCATGTTATATCCAATGTCACAGAAAGCCAACAGCATCCTTTAAACCAGAAGTTCCTAGTTTTCTGCTTTTCTGTTGCCAAGGAAGTTCTTTGTAAATGCCATGCTGCTTTCTCCTTCTTATTTATCTTTCTGGCAAATTCTTCGTCACAGATGAGGGTTCGAATTTGAGGTCCATCAAATACACCTGCTTTTATCTTCTCAAAAGACAAGGCAGGAAAAGCAGAAATCATATGTTGAAAGCATTCACTTTCTCTATTCAAAGCCTGAACACAGCCCTAGCTGGTTGGCTCAGTGGTAGAGCATTGGCCTGGCGTGCAGGAGTCGCGGATTTGATTCCCAACCAGGGCACACAGAAGAAGCGCCCATCTGCTTCTCCACCCTTCCCCCTCTCCTTCCTCTCTGTCTCTCTCTTCCCCTCCTGCAGCTAAGGCTCCATTGGAGCAAGGTTGGCCTGGGCGCTGAGGATGGCCCCATGGCTTCCACCTCAGGTGCTAGAATGGCCATGGTTGCAACAGAGTGGTGCCCCAGATGGGCAGAGCATCGCCCCCTGGTGGGCGTGCCGGGTGAATCTCGGTAGGGCACATGCGGGAGTCTGTCTGACTGCCTCCCCATTTCCAATTTCGGAAAGCTACAAAAAAAAAAAAAAAAAAAAAAAAAAAGCCTGAACAAACTGCTTTATTAAGCCAAACTTGATGTAAATTGGAGGAAAATGATTCTGTCTCAATTAACTACAGCAGGGGTAGTCAACCTTTTTAAGTTACCACCCACTTTTGTATCTTTGTTAGTAGTAAAATTTTCTATCCACCCACCGGTTCCACAGTAATGGTGATTTATAAAGTAGGAAAGTAACTTTACTCTATAAAATTTATAAAGCAGAGTTACAGCAAGTTAAAGCATATAATAATAATTACTTACCAAGTACTTTATGTCAGATTTCACTAAGTTTGGCAGAATAAATCTTTATAAAACAATTTACTATAATTAAATCTATCTTTTTATTTATACTTTGGTTGCTCCGCTACTGCTCACCATAAAAGCTGGAACGCCCACTAGCGGGTGGTTGGGACCAGGTTGACTACCACTGAACTACTGGTTCATTCACAATATTTTGCATCCCTACTTCCAGAGCTTCACGTTTCAGCCACTCCTTCTGTGTCCAGTGTTTCTCCTGAGTTTGGCTGTCCCACAAACAAAATAAGAGGGTGTTTTTTATCAGATACTAATTTTTTACATTTAAAAACAACTACAATTATGTCAAAGTGATGTTTGTAAAACATTAATTGCCTTGTGGTTATGTTCAATCCAAGAGTCGTTTGCCCTTTAACTCCAATTTAAAAACCAATGCATGCCATTAACTGTAATAAAAAGAAATTAAAATTGCATAAAAACTAGAGCATGCACCAAAAATAGACTTCAGATTTGGAATCAGCAATGCAGAAATATATAGACACAGTTCTAAAACCTCATGCAACAGTAAATGAAAAAAAATGTGTTCCCCAGTGTAATAATGGTTGTACTAATTTTTATTCCCATTAATAGTGAATGAGGGTTCCTTTTACTCCGCAGTCTCTCCAATGCTTGTTATTATCTGTCCTGTTGATTGCAGCCAACCTAATTAGTGTGAGATGGTATCTCTGTAGTTTTGATTTGCATTTCTCAAATAGCTAGTGAAGCTGAGCATTTTTCATATATTTGTTAGCCATTTCTATGTCTTCTTGGGAGAACTGTCTGTTCATATCCTCTCCCCATTTTTTTTCTTTTTTTCCCCCCACTTTTTTTATTGGAGTGTTTGCTTGTTTGTTGCTGAGCTTTGTGAGTTCTTTATCTATTCTGTATATTAATCCCTTATCAGAGTTATTGTTTGCAAATATCATCTCCCATTTTGTTGACTATTTCTTTTGTAGTCAATTTCTTCTGCTGTTTAGAAGCTTTTTAGTTTGATATAGTACCATTCACTTATTTTTGCCTTTACTTCCCTTGCTTTTGGGTCAAATTAATGAGTTGTTTTCCATGGCCAAGGTCCATTAGTTTAGTAGCTATGTTTCCTTCTACACAATTTATTGTTTTAGATCTTATATTTAAGTCTTTGATCCATTTTGAATTATTTTTTATGCAGAGGGACAAACTGAAGTCAGGTTTCATTCTTTTGCTTGTCATTTTCTAATTTTCCCAGCACCATTTATTGACGAGCCTTTCTTTTCTCCATTGTGTGTTTTTGGCTCCTTTGTTAAAGATGATTTGCCCATATATATGTGGTTTTATTTCTGGGATCTTGATTCTGTCCCATTGGTCTGTATGTCTGTTTTTTGGCCAATACCATGCTGTTTTGATTATTGGGGTTCTATAGTATAATTTGAAGTCAGGTAGTGTGATACCTCTGGTTTCATTATTTTTTCTCAAGATTTCTTTGAATATTTAAGGTATTTTATGGTTCCATACAAACCTGGTGTTTTTTTTGTGTTTTTTGTTTGTTTGTTTGTTGTTGGTTTTTTTTGTTCTATTTCATTAAAAAATGACATGGGGAATTTGATGGGGATTAAGTTAAATTTATATATTGCCTTTGGGTAAAATGACCATTTTAACAATGTTGATTCTTCCAACCTATGAACATGGAATATTTTTTCATTTCATTGTGTCTTTTTCAATTTTTTTCAATAATGCTTTGTAGTTTTCTGTATATAGGTCCTGCAAATCCTTTGTTAAGTTTATTCCAAGGTTTTTTGTTTATTGTTTTTGTTGAAATTGTAAATAGAATTGTTTTTCCGAGTTTATTTTCTAAAGTTTCATCATTGACATATAGAAAAGCAAAGGATTTTTTATATTAATTTGTGTATTGTGACTTGACTGTGTTTATTGTTTCTAATAGCTTTTTAGTGGAATCTTTGGAGTTTTCTATATACAGGATTATGTCATCTGCAAAAAGTGATACTTTTACTTCTTCTCAATATGGATGCTTTTTATTTCTTTTTCTTTCCTGACCAATCTAGCTAGAACTTTCAGTACTATGTTGAATAAGAGTAGTGAGAGTGGACTGTCATGTCTTGTTCCTGATTTTAGAGTAAAAGCTTTTAGTATCATTTAGAATGATACTAGCTGGTAGTTTGTCATATATGACCTTTATTATATTGAAATACTTTCCTTTTATACACATTTTATTGAGTGTTTTCAACATAAATGAATGTTGTATCTTATCAAATGCTATTTCTTCATCTATTGATAGGATGATATCATTTTTGTCTTCTTTTATTGATGTGGTGTATTACATTGATCGATTTATGCATGTTGAACCATCCTTGTGCTCCTGGAATAAATCCCACTTGATCATGACATTTTATTTTTTTAATGCGCTGTTGTATTTGATTTGTTAGTATTTTGTTTAAGATTTTTGCATTTGTATTTATTACAGATATTAGTCTATAGTTTTTATTTTTGTGTTGTCATAGTCAGGTTTTGATACGAGGGTTATGTTGGCCTCATAATATGTGTTGGAGTGTATTGCTTCTTCTCTTTTTTGGAAGACTTTCAGAAGGATAGGTACCATATCTTCTATGAATGTTGGGTAGAATTCACTAGTATAACCATCTGGTCATGGACTTTTGTTTTTAGGGAGGTTTTGGATAGTTGTTTTTACTTCCTCTTTGCTTATACGTCTAGTTAGGTTTTCCACTTCTTTGAGACTCAGTCTAGAAAGATTGTATAGTTCTAGGAATTTATCCATTTCCTTTAGGTTGTTGAATTTGGTGACATATAATCTAACATAGTATTCTACTATGATCCTTTGTATATCTATGATGTCTATAGTAATTTTTCTTTTTAATTTATAATTTTGTTTATATGAGTCTTTCCTCATTTTTCCTTAGTGAGTCTAACCAGTGGTTTGTCAATTTTATTGATCTTTTCAAAGAACCAGCTCTTTGTTGCATTAATTTTTTCTATAATATTTTTGTCCTCTATTTAATTTAGTTCTGATATAATTTTTACTATTTCCTGTCTTCTGCTAAATTTTGTGTTGTTTTTTTTTTGTTTGTTTTTTAGTTCCTTAAGGTGTGATGTTAGGTTGTTTATTTTGGATCTCTCTTGTTTCTTTTTTTATAATTAATTTATTTATTTATTGTGTTTACATAGATTTTAGTGTCTCCCCAAAAGCATCCCCCCTCCCCTGTATTCCCTTTAACATCTTTTGTTTCTTGATATAAGTCTGTTATAATATAAACTGTCCTCATTACTGTTTTCACTGAATCTCAGAAATTTTGATATGCTGTATTGTCATTTTCAATTGGCTGTATAAATATTTTGATCTCTGCTTTTATTTCTTCGTTAACCCATTTTTTAGAAATATGTTAATTTTCATATGTGTGAGTTACTTTAGTTCCCTTTTGCAGTTTAATTCTAATTTCAAAGCATTATGGTCAGAGAATATAGTTGCTATAATTTCAATATTGTTGCCTTTGTTGATGTTAGTTTTGTGGTCCAAAATATAATTTATCCTTGAGAATATTCCATGCACACTAAAAAAGAATGTATAATCTGATGATGTGGGATGACATGTTTTGCAAATGTCTATTATGTCTATTTTGTCTAGTGTGTCATTTAAGGCCAATACAGGGGGTACTATGTTTATGACAGTCTCGATATATGACATTTTGAGTGTGTGACATTCATTTTCATAAAAACTTGAAGAAATTGGGACATGAGTGTTTCATCTTATGCCATTAGTGTCATGCTTACAGACTACGTGGGCAAACTAGTTTGGTTGTGTGCAGCAGAATACACAGTAATGAGGGTGTTTGAGTGAGGGAATTGGCATCCTCCAGTACACTTACCTACACCATTTTGGATTGTTAAAAGCACAAATATTTTATTTTTGTAAGGGTAGGTTGTGTTTTGACTTACACAAAATTTGGGATACATCACTGTCATAGGAATAGAGCTTTGTTGTAATCCGAGGACCCTCTGTATTTCTTTACTGATTTTTTGTTTGGATGATCTATCCAAAGCTGTCAGTGGTGTGTGAGATATCCAAGTATGGTTGTATTTTTGTCTATTTTTATTTTTAGATAAGTTAGTAAATGTCATATATTTTGGTGCTCCCTGATTTGGTGCATATATGTTAAGAACTGTTATGTTTTCTTGGTTCAATGTCCTTTTTATCATTATAAAATGTCCATCTTTGTCTCTTGTTACTTTTGTTGTCTTGAAGTTATCATTGCCAGATATTAGTATGCTACACCTGCTTTTTGGGGGGTATTATTTGCTTTGAGAATTGCTGTCCCACCTTTTACTTTGAGTCTACTTTTGTAACTGCAGTACAGATGTATCTCCTGAAGGCAGCATATGGTTGGTTTGGTTTTGGATCCAGTCTACTGTTGTGCTCCTCTTTATTGGTGAGTTCATTCTATTTACATTGAGTGTAATTATTGACACTTGAGGATTTCCTGTAACCATTTATGTTTTGTTTTCTAGTAGCTCTGTGTCTCCCTTGGTTCTTTCCCTTTTTGTTTCTGTCAATTGTTTTTGTTTGGGTGTAATACATGTTTCCCCTCTCTATTTCTTCTTCTTTTAAGTATACACTTCAGTTTTGGAAGTTTTTTTGTAGTTTGTTACTGTTACATTATTGAGAAAGAGTTTTCATATATAAAAAAATCCTTTGTTTTGTGAGTGCTTCTGCACTCCATTCTCCTTTATTATTTCAAGACCTATATCTTCTCCTCTTTTATGTTTTTCTTCTCACAGATTATCCTTGTTTATAGTATAACCTTGTTGAGGCTTTTACTTGTTGTTTTCTGTTGTTTGGTAGCTGGTAGAATAACTCCCTTGAGTATTTGCTGCAATTGGAATATTTTGGTGTTAAATTTCCTCAGGTTCTGTATGTCTGGAAAATTTTTTATTTCTCCTTCATATTTGAAGGATAACTTTGATGGATATAGTATTCTTAGATGGTAATTATTTTCTTTAAGTATTTTGAATGTTTGAGTCTACTCCCTTCTGACCAATAAGGTTTCTGCTGAGAAGTCTAATGATAACCTGATGGACTTCTTTTATTTGTTATGTTCTTCTTTTCCCTAGCTGCCTTGAGGATTCTTTCTTTGTCTTTGATTTTTGACAAGAATTTTACACTGTGACTTAGGGAAGGTCTGTTTGGGTTGAAGTAACTCTGCATTCTTTTCACTTCATTAGTTCAAGGGTCTAACACTTTCCATAAGCTTAGAAAGTTCTCATCAATTATCTGCTTAAATAGGCTTCCCATTCCCTTCTTCCTCTCTTTTTCTTCTAAATACCCATTACTATTTTTTAATTATTTTTATTTTTTTAAATTTTTTAAAGCAAGAAAAGGGGAGATAGACAGAGGTGTGCTGGAATCCACCCAGCAACCCCCATCTTGGGCTGATGCTCTGTCCATCTGGGGCCATGCTTACTACCGAGTTATTTTCAGTGCCTGAGGTGGAGGATCCATGAAGCCATCCTCAGTGCCTTAAGGTCAACATCTTTGAATCAATTGAGCTGCAAGAGGGAAAGAGTGAGAAAGAAAAAAAGAGGAGGAAGGGTGGAGAAGCAAATGGTCACTTCTCCTGTGGTCCTAACTGGGAATTGAACTTAGAATTTTCACATGCCAGGCCAATATTCTACCACTGAGCCAAGTGGCCAGGGCCAAATACCCAGTATTCTTATATTGCTTTTTCTGATGTAGTCAGACAATTTTTATTGAACATTCTCATTTTTTACATTGTTGAGTCTCTTTCTTTTTCCCTCTTTATCATCTCTAGTTTGTCTTCAATGTCACTGATTCTCTTCTCTATGTGGCTTGTTCTGTTAGCTTAACTTGATAACTCATTTTTCAATTCATGTGTTGAGTTCTTCATCTTTTTTTAAGGTTTTATCTTCTCTGTGAAGTATTCATTTTGTTCATTAATTTGTTTTCTGAGCTCATTAAATTGCCTAGCAATGTTTTCTGCCATCTCAGTGAGTATTTTCAGAACTTCAATTTTTTTTATATAATTTTATTTTTTTAATGGGGTGACATCAATAAATCAAGATACATATATTCAAAGATAACAAGTCCAGGTTATCTTGTCGTTCAATTATGTTGCATACCCACCACCCAAAGTCAGATTGTCCTCTGTCACCTTCTATCTTGTTTTCTTTGTGCCCCTCCCCACCCCCTATCCCTCTCCCATTCCCCCCTCCCCCCCGTAACCACCACACTCTTATAAATGTCTCTTAGTTTCACTATTATGTCCCACCTACGTATGGAATAATACAGTTCCTGTTTTTTTCTGATTTACTTATTTCGCTTCGTATCATGTTATCAAGATCCCACCATTTTGCTGTAAATGTTCCGATGTCATCATTTCTTATGGCTGAGTAGTATTCCATAGTGTATATGTGCCACATCTTCTTTATCCAGTCATCTATTGATGGGCTTTTTGGTTGTTTCCATGTCCTGGCCACTGTGAACAATGCTGAAATAAACATGGGGCTGCATGTGTCTTTACGTATCAATGTTTCTGAGTTTTTGGGATATATACCCAGTAGAGGGATTGCTGGGTCATAAGGTAGTTCTATTTTCAGTTTTTTGAGGAAACACCATACTTTCTTCCATAATGGTTGTACTACTTTACATTCCCACCAACAGTGTATGAGGGTTCCTTTTTCGCCACAGCCTCTCCAACATTTGCTAGAACTTCAATTTTAAATCCGTTATCATTTCTTTCCAAGGTTTTCATGTAATTGAGATTGATTTATGGAGATTTTTTTAAATTTTCTTTTTGAATTGTGTCTCTTTCTTTGGTAGCCATGTTATTCATATTTGTTTTTTTTCTGCCTGGAGGGCATTTTAGAGTGGCATTTTAAAGAAATTTCAAAAGAAACTCACCAACATAAAAATAAAGATGAAAATAAAAATAAAATAGAAGACTCACAAAAAAACCCAAAGATAAAAACCAAAAATCAATAATCAAAAACAAACAAAACAAAAACAAAGAAGATAATGAAAAAAATCAGAAGAAAAATGTTCCCCAAACACTCAAGGAAACAGATTTCTGAGAGGTTTTTCTATTTTTTCCAGTAGGTGGTGCTGGATTACAAGTTTAACTCTGTGAAATTCCCAAACTGGCCTCTGCTGAGAAGCTGCTATCATGATGATGGAGGCAGGGCTGTAGTCACAATGATAGTTGTGGTGTGATGTGAGGTTTATGTCTGGCAATGGCAATCTCAGACCTTCAGGAATTCCTCCTTGCACCTCAACAGACTGGGAACCAGACATAGAGTACCTCTGTACTTCATGGGGGAAAAGTGGCTCTGTACAACTAGCTGTGGAGTATGTTTCCATCACACTCTGTACTCCACAAGGTGAAGGAGGTGGGATCAGGGAGAATCAGGGTGCACTTTGTTTTTCTGTTTCTTTGTGGAATGTAAGCTGCTGATAGGCCTCAGGAAACTGGCCATGATTTCTTGTTTTGCTGCACTTTGGTTTAGTTTCTTCCTCACTGCCCCTCAATCTCACTGCTCCTCTCGGTAGAAGAAGACCCAGTCACTCTAGATTTCTTCCCTCTTCAAAGCCCTGGCAGACAAAAACCAAGACATTTTGGGGTTTTCCCCTCTGGAGCTGACCATTTGTGCATCTTATCTTCAGCTACCATTCTCAAACCTTCCTACCTCTAGTCCATTTCGTGCAAGGATCTTTCAGGCAGGCTTGTGAGCCCAGATAGAGTTTTTTTGCAAGTTATAGCTGTTCAATTTGCTGAAATTTCAAGAGGAGAGATCGAGGGTATCTCTCACTCCACAGTTAATGTGACGTCATCGGTGTATTTTAAAAAATCATTATCAGTAGCATATTTTCACTTTTTCTTCTATGTTTCACCTTTCATTTTTGTGTATCTTGCATGTTTGTGGGAAGTGGACAAAGAGATGAGTGAAGAAAAAAGTAGTGTCCCAAAATAATTTTCAACCTCTTTTGCTCCTTTGATATCCTTATCATTGCAGCTGCCAACAAATACTTCTTAAAGGTGTATGTACATGGCAATAATATGGAGAATAAGCTTTGAATTGACAACGGAAGTTAAGTTAAAGGAGTATAAAGCAACACCTCGATGCCCACTGGCTAAAGAAGATAAAACAGTGACTATCCCACTGCCCCCTCCTGCAAGCAAAGAGCTGCCTGATCTTTTTTCCTTAAATCAAAGTTTATAAGCCATAGACTATGTAATTGAAAAGAAAAAATATCCTTTAAGCAGCTTCCATGTTTAAATAATTTTGTAAGTATCCTTCCTTTTGAAAACACACATACAAACACACACACACAAACACACCACAAGCACACACAATTTACAACCAAAATCTCCATTAAAACATTTTAAAGTGTTTTTCCGCTACGTGAAACTTGCTAATATCATGAGGTACTTAACTGTGACAGAAAGAAAAATACATTAAGAAATATAAATTGGATATATTTGGGCACTAGTGATGGAGTTACTTTAATGAAGTCAGTGTTCTTAAGTAAATGGAGAGAGAATTTAAAATAGGACTAGAGGATACTAACATCAATGCTGAGCTAAGAATCACATTTTTTCTTGAATTTTTCCTTCCTCACTTATCTGTCTTATGAGAAAAACTAGAAAGAGAAAGAAGATGAAATAGGTTAAGTGGTGTACATTTTACCTTTGAACAACATGTTTTTGAACTGCACAGGTCCACTTATATGCAGGTATTTTTCAATAAATACATACCTTTAATGTTTTCAGTCTGCAGTTGGAAATCTGCAAATGCAGAAGGCCAATGGTATGCATTGTTCTATACTATTTCATATCAGGGGGTTGAGCATTTGGTATCCACGTGGTGGTGAGGGGTTCTTGGGACCAATAAATATCCTGTGGATACTAAGGGACAACTTAAGTTTATGGGGATCCAAATGTGACATGCAAATTTTAGGGTAATGTGCATCCCTAACCGCCTCCTTGTTCAAGAGTGAACTGTACTGTATTTTTACTATCAAGACTAGGATTTTAGAAAACAAGTCCTTTCAGGTGCTTTTTCAGGGGGTCATCCCCATTCTTCTCTCCATTTAACCAATGAATGTCATGCTTAAGGTTTAATTGTGAAAAGAAAAAGAAAACAAAAAGAAAAAAGGACAGAAAACAAAGCCATTGAGTTTGTATCTTCAAACCAATGTATGGTTTCCTTCTAAGTGTTTCCTAGAAGTTTCCTGGAGTTATTCCATTATTATTTTCCCATTCA
The DNA here is from genome assembly GCF_036850995.1 of Saccopteryx leptura. NCBI lineage: Eukaryota > Metazoa > Chordata > Mammalia > Chiroptera > Emballonuridae > Saccopteryx > Saccopteryx leptura. The sequence goes on along the minus strand of NC_089516.1, from coordinate 101,272,247 downwards.
AGCTGATTCATTAAAATCAGCATTCATCATCTCATAGTATGGATATCACAGCATGAATAATGGTATAAAGAAAAGAGTCAATTTGTTGGCTTTTAAACATCATAGAGAAACAAACCAAATGCCCATCCTTGTGAGTCTGGATGAATAAGCTATGATATGTTCACATGATGCAATAATGTACAGCCATCTAAATAAATGATCTAGAGTTACATACACTAATGTTGATGAAGTTGACAATATAATATTAAATGAAGAAAATAAAGTGCTGAAAGATTTTCATAAAAATTGATATTCCTTTAATAGAATTAAAAGCAACAATGATTTTAAAAAGTAAAAAAATAACTTTTCATAAGACATGTAGATAGAATAAAATTATATCAAAAAGAAAGCAAGAGAATAATGAATATGAGATTCAAGATAAAAGATGGATCAGGTAGGGATGTCAAGGGAGGCAGGGCTATGATGGGGTGGAACATATGGTTAAATGTAAGATATTATTAAGGTTCTAACTTTCTAGCCTTTGATTTGAGTGAGGGTGTTTTGAGTGTGTATTACAATTGTTACAAATAAATTGCTAGTTTAAGTATATGTGGAGCCATATGTGGAACAATAATAAATATGTCTCTTAAAACAAAGATTATGATGAACCCACTTCTGTGAACCGAAAGACTTATTTAAAAATAATAGAAAGCAACAAATATCTCTTAGCAGATAGTCATTTAAGAACAACACGTTTTGAGCTTACTTTTCACTTAGCCTGAGACGCTGGGCATGAACAATGCCTATGGAGAAGAGTCTTCTGCATTTCCACAGCAATACAAAGATCTTCCAAAGGGGGAGTCAGAGAGGCAATAGGAAAACTGGTACTGAGTAAGCATAGTGATCCCTGAGTGAGAGGCCCTGTTTCTGATACTTCAGTGGGAGAAACCTTGGAGACAAGAAAAACCATGGACTTTGCAGCTAGTTTAGGAAACCAAAAAGGAGAGTAATCCTGTGAACCTGAAAAACACAAAAAAGTAATTACCCACACCACAGATTATGTGAGATTTGTAGAAATGTCTCTTAATGAGTGTGAGGCAACCCCACTGGATTTCTTACAGCTCCAAAGAGACAAAGTGAGGGGGAAATCTTGTGTTCCATGGGCCAGAGAGACATGAAAGTGGTTGAGAGGAAAGCTAGACCTGAAGAATTCCTATGATGGAGAGAGCAGGACAATATATCAGCAACCTGCTTGAATTCACTGCCAAGAACCAGACAAGATACTGCACATACAAGCAGATGCCAACATTTCCCCTCCTCTAGTATCTCCCCAACCCCATTTTGGGTAAACTCTGGAAACTCTTAAGAAGCTAGGTACAACTCAGCAGAAAGGGGAGGGACCCAAAATGAGAAGACCAGAAGTGACTAAGATTGATAGTCTACTACTGACCTGAAAGAAGACTTTATATAGAGATCAGATTTAGTTATAGAAGATATAACAAAATCAGATTTTTTAAATATAACTGAGCTTGTGGCCTGAGATATAAAATTCTTGCATGCATAAGCTATACAGTCAATCTTTATGAATATCTGATATGGAGGCAGAACATACAGATTAGCCTGATCTTGGATCATGTGACCTTTAGCAAATCTCTGGCCCTCAGTCTAATTTATATAAAATAAGGATGATGGCTAGAACTCAAGTCAAGCTCTAACCCTGCCAGTAAATCATTGTGTTACCTTAGACATGTCTCTTTCTTTCTCTAGGTCTCTGGTTCCTCGTTTTTAATACAAGGGAGTGAGATGTAATCTACGTATTTTTTTTTTAGCTCCAACAATCTATAATGTAACTTTTATTTGAACTTCAAATGGTGTGCTTACAGCTAATATCCTCTGGTTTCACTATTTATATTAAAGTAATTCTTATTTTCTTTTAAAAATTAGACAGCCAAATTGAATTGTAGAGTGTCATTTATCCAAATCTACAGCCTGTCACTCAGATGTCCAGAAATAGCTGTTAATATTTAACCATGAATAATCAACAGGATTCCTTGACAGAGTTACAGTCAACTTTTGTTACTATTCTAAATATTATTGGCTTGGTTGTTTCTTCTTGAGAATGGTTTCTAAGGTTATGAATATAATCAGAGAGTCTTCTTCTTCTGATCCAACCTTTAAAAAGACAAAATAGGTCTATTTTTTTAGGACTGTGCATACATTTTGGCTCCCTGCTTATTCTATTTATTTGGCTGTGAAACACCATAAAGATGAGAAAGTGCAGAGAATAAAACACGATGGACATAGATCTGGTGAGATAGAAATCTGGGGATGGGGAACCAGAGGCATTCCCTATCAGGGAGTGTGTGGGAAAATATAAGCAGTGGTACCTCCTAAGATATGTGTAGACACATGGCCTGCACTTTTGAACCCTTGGAGATACAGAATGGATGGGATAGCATAGGTTTTAGATTCAGACAGGATGGGTTTGAGGTCTGATGGTACTTCTTACTAGCTGTGTGACCTTTCTAATTTGTAATAGATGAGGTGAAAATAATAGCACCAACCTCATAGAGTTGTTATGAGTCTTAAATATAAGAATACAAGTAAAATTACTTAGCATTATGCCTCACAGAGTTGTACATAATAATTGGTAAGTAGTATTCTGGTTATTAGTAATTTCAATTTCACAGATTCCCAAAGTTAAGAAAAACTCTTAAAATCACTTAATTCAGTCCCTTGATTGTAGAGATGAAGTTACTAAGATCCAGAGAGGTGAAACAATTTTCTGTTGGCACATAGCTAGCTAATGACAGTATCAGGACTAGGGGATGGTCTACAGAAGTAGGTTCCTAAAATCTTTCCCCACATGGAATATATATACTTCGTCGTAATTGTGATAAGGGTCACTTTGGTCCTTTATGAACTTCCACACCTCTTTTGCCCATTCTGGTCTGAAGACAAAGGTCTGGGTGATTCTTATTTAGGGTAGATTTAAATCCCTGAAAGCTGTCTTAATGTTATGAAAAATCATGGCAGATAAGAGTTGCAAAAGCAGCTTTGTAAGTAGCCAGAGCTACCTTCCACTAAGCATGCTCTCTGCACACCTACTTTGTTGCATCTGGACTTTACTAGATGCCTTCCTCTATACACGCAAGCTTGCTGCAGTGCCAGTGCTCATGGCTTTGGGACTGCCCTTGGGACTGCCCTTGGGAGTTAAATAGCATGCTGTTGTTTTTCTGACGATCATATGAGCTTTTTTTCAATAAGTTTATCTTCAGTACCACCATCAATTTTGTGTTGTACTTAGCGTGATATCCAAAATTCATTTCTAGTCCAGCAAAGGCAGTAACCAACTAGAAAACATGTCAGAAATTCCACTGTCACAGAATAACGAGGGCCTTCTTCTCTGTCAGCCAGTAACACTTTAGGTGTAGATCATTGGGAGAACTGAAGTGTCCCAGGAGAGGGGCAGGAACAGTGGGAGCTTCAGGGGACACTTGAGGAAGCTTGGGTACAACTGCTCTGAAGCTTCCTGCTCTATGTCATTCTGGATGTACTCAAGTAAGGCTTTAAGTGTGATGCTGACATAAGGAACCAACCAAAGCTGGACCTAGAACTCTAGAAGAATTCTAAAACAGCTGAACAGAAGTATGGAACCCCTTGGAACCACTGCCTGCAGCACATTGTTCCAAAGGTTAATAAGTCTTTCTGCCTAGATCTTTAGCATCTACTGACAAGGATCACAGGAACTTTAAGACATTGAACTTACTACTTTTAAATGAAGAGTCTTTGTTTTGCAATGTATGTATGTATGTATGTATGTATAGATGTATGTATGTATTTATTTATTTTGAAGAGACAAGAAGGGAGATGAGAGAGAGATGAGAATCATCAATTCACAGTTGCTTCACTTTAGTTGCCCATTGATTGCTTCATATACATGCTCTGACCAGGGGGTTCAAGCTGATCCAGCGACCTTGGGCTCAAGCCTGCAACCTTTGGGCTCAAGTCAGTGACCTTGGGATCATGTCAGTGATCCCATGCTCAAGTAAGTAACCCTGTGCTTAAGCTGGCAAGCCTGTACTCATGCTGAATGAGTCCATGCTTAAGCTAGTGACCTCAGGATTTAGAAACTGGGACCTTAGCATCCCAGACCGATGCTCAATCCACTGCACCACCACCAGTCAGGCGATTTCATATTGTTTTGAAAAGGAAATGAAAGGAAAGGCGGTGCTCTGCAGGGGACCCCAATATCTTTTTTAATCCTGATGATTTGCCACATAGCCACTCTCCTTCTTCTTGTCTTATGTGGTAAGGTGTTTCAAGAAACCACAGAATCACTGGATCTCAAAAATGACTCTCCAAAGGCATATTTAGCCTACTTTGTTTTGAAAAAAGTCAAGCTCGTCAAATGGGCTGCCTGAAGATGATAATTAAATTAAATAAAATTAATCCCAAGAACTACTATTATGGGATTGGCTGATTACATAGGTAGCTAAGACCCACTAACTACCATTTTCCCTGCTGGACTAAAAAACGACATTTTTCTTATGGATGAATAAGTAGTAAGAGCAGCACTGCTCTGTCCACAAAAGGAACTCTTCTTTACATGTAGTGTAAATTGAGAGGCAGGACAGAGTCCACGCGTGCACTTTAGCCTTACGGTATCCAGCCTGAATGCTCCTTGCTGTGCTATGCCACCATTAATCAAGCTTTCTAGGTTTTAGTTAATTTCAGGACCCCAATAAATTGGTTTGTACTGGCATTTGGCCAGCCTTGATAATTTCACAGCCCTGTGCTTGGAAACTGCTACAAGTTTGCACAGGACTTAGCAAGCAGGGAGCTGGTGGAGAAAGCATAAAAGAAACTCTTGTTTGGCTTCAGTTCCATTAATAGTAGGGAAAGCTGAACTCTAAGTGACAGAAAAACATGGTTGAGCTCATGGACTTTGTAGATGGGAGTGAGTTTCTCTGCGTTCTTTATACCCTTCCCCCAGCCCCTGCTAGATTTGAAAACAATAAAGTTAAATAAACTCAAACTTTAATTTGACATTTCTCTGTGTCTGATTGTTCTCAAATTTTTGTCTCTGATTTTACAAGAATCCCTTAAGGAATAAGCACTGGAACCCATAATCTAGTAAAAGGTTCCTTTAGGTTTAGACTTTTTTGTTCTTAAAGGTATGATTCTTGGAGATTTTTTTTTCTATTATAAGCAGCTTTTGTGACTGAGAGGTTACTAGGAAAATTTAAAGGTAATAAGAGGAGGAGTCTCTGACCATAATAGATATTTGGGGTTGCCTGTGTAAATTAGTTGCTGTGGAGAACAACCCCAACTACCAAGTTTTGTAAGCTTTCTGGGACTCAGCAATGTCTCTGGCACTTGGGTTCTAAAATGTTCTATAGCTACCAAAACTCAGATTGAAATAGGTCAATAAGCTAAATGAGCAGGCACCTATAATACAACTTTACAATCAAAGATTCTTAGAGCTTGTACTAACTTGAAAAATCAGTTCCACTCTTGCATTTTACATATGGGGAAACAGGCACACAGTGACCAAGAGTTAGGAATATGACCAACACAGGCAGTTATAGGACTGGAGCCAAGAGTTCTAAATCTCAGTTACAGAATTTCCCCACATTCTGATGCTGCTTCTCTAGTGGCTAGAACATCATATTTTCTTTACTATGAAAAGGGGAAAAAGATTTTGACACTTGGTTATAAGGCCAACATGAGAGTGGCTGTTTAGATTTTCAGATTTTCTTGGCAAAACTAGCTGGACGTGCAGATTCTCTCTGCTAGGTTTTAAAATCATCCAAACACAGAGCAAACTGGAAATGAGTGTTTGACTCTGTCTACATGATGCCTAAACAGACAGTTGATTCAGTCAAAAAATATTATTCATGTTGCTGGTTTGGCAACACAACTAGTTGGTGCACTAAATCTTTCACTTTTTAACTCATTGAGACACAGTATAAGGTAGAAGAAAAAGCCCATATTGGTTATCAAAAAGCCTGGCTTCCAGACACATTTGAGCTAATAATACTTCTTTATCTGTGCCTCAGTTTCTCATGTGAATTAATCAGATTTGGGCTAAGTTGTCTCTAAGGTGCCTTAAATTTTTTACTTTCTAGGGTACTATTATATGCATAGTGAGTCATATTCCAGTATAGAATCGAAGAGGATGATGCCCTTGTTAGTGGTATTTGCCATCTGCACATGTGTTCTGCAGCCTCACAGTTCTAGTTTAGAAGAGGTTTCTGGATGTAATTCACAGTTTGTTTCCATTTCACTCCGACCTTGGCTTCTAAATAGGTAGCTGGAGATGACGTCAGAGTAATGGCGGAGTAGGAAGCGATACCGATAAATCTCCCCCAAACCTCAACAAGATCTTCAACCAGAAACAGAAAAACCTATCCTTGGAGCCTCCAGATGTTTCGCAATACACCCAAAGGTATGATCGAGCAAAAAAATGGCTAAATATATAACCAAACCCCGAAGGAAATAGGGAGTAAGAAATGTTCCACCTTTCTCACTAACCTAAACAGGGCGATTTTCACTGGAAACTGAGAATATAGAAACTAAGGCGGGCAAAGGGGGTGAATAGATCCAGGCCACGGCACAAACGGCCGAACCAGGCTGTGGCACGGAGATCTAAGCCAAGGAAAAACTGTTCCTGTGACAACCTGGGCAATACAGCTAACACTCGCGCCAAACCCAGACAAAGAAAGACAAGCGGGGCAGCCATTTTACCTGATCCCCTGGTAGGCGCATAGTGGGCGAGAGATTCCTTCCAAAGCCCCCAGAGGGTGCACCCGTGTTACCCCACAGAGAGGCAGAGTCAGAGGCCTTTGTGTGGGCCAAAAGCCTCCGGGCTGCCCCAGCGCCCGGGGAGAGCCGCACACGGGGAGGAAGCGAGAGCTAATTCCAACACTGGAACTTTTCAGTGCGGGCGGGAGGTTTCACTCAGAGGGCGAGACTCCAGCCTCACATCCTGGTCTGCGCGCACGGAGAGTGGGAAGGAGACTCCTCCCAGCATCTCCAGAGTGGGAGCCCGTGTTGTCCCACGGAGGAGCAGAGTCGGGGGCCTTTGTGTGGGCCGAGGGCGGAGTCACGGGCTGCCCCAGCGCCTTGAAAGAGCGGCACACGGGGACGAGCAAGAGCCAATTCCAACATTGGAACTTTTCAGTGCGGGCGGGGGGTTTCACTCAGAGGGCGAGACTTCCAGTCTAACATCCTGGTCTGCGCGTGCAGACCCGCCCGTGTTACTGGACAGAGTGACAGAGCCAGAGGTCTTTGAGTAGGCGAAAGCCCCGGCTGATTATGTTAGCAGCTCTGACTGACTGAGCCTTACCCAGAGCCCTGTGCTGAGTGGAAATAAGAGTGAGGAGTTGCCCGCTCTTTGAGCCTCTTACTATCCAGGCAGAGGCAGCAGCAACCCCATAGCTGGATTCTCAGGCTGCTGGTTGAGGAAGGAAAGACTAGGAGAGAGGCTCCTGGAACACGGACTCTCTCACTGTCGGAGCCTATAAACGCTAATGAGCCTCGACTGCCAACGAGACTGAAGCACAATACATGACATCGCCATAGAGACTTATCAACTGCAAACCTCTACCTGAGCGTGCCAAAGGGGCAGAACCCGGGGTACAGAGTCACCGACCAGGAAGAGGGAGAGAAAAGAAAAAGCAAGAAGATAACCTCTCAAAATCAGAATAATCCGCAGACTTTATAACCTATCACATTTTATTATATTTGTTCGTTTGTTTCTCTTATCTTCATCTTTGATTTTTTTTTCTTTTTTCTTTTCCTCCTCCAATTTGGTCGTTTAACTCCCTACCAGTCTTAATCTCTCCTCTCCTTGAACTACACTACCCATAAGTGTTACATCTCCCATTATCTTTTCTTTCCTCTTCCTTTCTCTCTATGAGGGTTGCACTCCAAAACCCTTAACTCTCTCTCTCTCTCTCTCTCTCTCTCTCTCCTCTTTTTTCTTTTTTCTTCTTTTAGTGGTTCCCTCTTTTTTTTTATCTCTCTCTCTTCTTTTCTCCCTCTATATTAGTTTCTTCCTTTTTCCTTTACATCTCCTCTTATTCAAACCTCAATAACAAACAAATAATTTTATCTGGGACTCAAACTTATGTTTGTGGCATTTTGGGGGGGTTTTACTTCACCTTTTTAACTCACTAGCAGTGCTCCCATCCCTGGCTCTCCATTTTATCAAGCTCTTGTTCCATTAAATACAATAGTAATTTTTTAATTTGTCCCCCCATTTTCCTGTTTCCCTCTTACTCCTCTCATCATAACTCTTAGTCAACCAACACCTAAACGCTAATCATTTTTTTCTTGATCCAAATTTTTTCATTATTTGCTTTTTGTGGGTCCATACCCCCACCCCTTTATTTATTTATTTATTTTTCTTGCCCCTTTATTACTTTTCCCCAATTCAGGCCCTCCATTACAGGCATTGTTTGTTCTATTAAATACAATATAATTCACAGTTCACCACAAGATTTTCTCAAGAAAGAGGGGAGAGGAGAGGAGAGAAAAAAAAGGAGGGGGGGAATAATTTCCTTTTTTTTAATTTTTATTTTATTTTTCTTTATTTCATTATTAATTTTTTAAAAAAAAACTTTTTTCAATTTTTTATTTTTTTAACTTTTTATTTTTTATTAAATCTCATTAATACTATCAACAAAACCACCCTCAGATGCCATTAAGGAAGAGAAAATCGAATATCATGGATACAAAAGAAAGAGAGGTAACACAGATAGAAGAGGAAAAATCTATGGAGAAAAAATTTAATATATTGGAAACCTTGGAGTTAAATGACAGAGAATTCAAGATAGAAATCCTAAAAATACTCAGAGATATACAAGAAAACACAGAAAGGCAATTTAGGGAGCTCAGAAAACAACTCAATGAACACAAAGAATATATGTCCAAGGAAATTGAAACTATAAAAACAAATCAAACAGAGATGAAAAACTCAATTCACGAGCTGAAAAACGAGGTAACAAGCTTGTCACCACAGAAGCATATGAGATAAAAAAGATAGCAACAGTGGAAAGATGTATGGAATACAACTAAATAAAAACAAAAGATAAAAAAATGAAAGAGAAGGATCAAACAAGACACAAAACTAACAGAAAGCAATCTATAAAATGGCAATAGGGAACTCACAAGTGTCAATAATTACACTAAATGTAAACGGATTAAACTCACCAATAAAAAGACACAGAGTAGCAGAATGGATTAAAAAAGAAAATCCAACTGTATGCTGCCTACAGGAAACTCATCTAAGTAACAAGGATAAAAACAAACTCAAAGTGAAAGGCTGGAAAACAATATTCCAAGCAAATAACATCCAAAAAAAAGCAGGCGTAGCAATACTCATATCTGATAATGCTGACTACAAGACAGCAAAAGTACTCAGAGACAAAAATGGTCATTTCATGATGGCTAAGGGGACACTGAATCAAGAAGACATAACAATTCTTAATATATATGCACCAAACCAAGGAGCACCAAAATATATAAGACAGCTACTTATTGACCTTAAAACAAAAACTGACAAAAATACAATCATACTTGGAGACCTCAATACACCGCTGACGGCTCTAGATCTGTCATCCAAACAGAGAATCAACAAAGATATAGTGGCCTCAAACAAAACACTAGAGCACCTGGATATGATAGACATCTACAGGACATTTCATCCCAAAGTGACTGAGTATACATTTTTCTCCAGTGTACATGGATCATTCTCAAGAATTGACCATATGTTGGGCCACAAAAACAACATCAGCAAATTCAGAAAAATCGAAGTTGTACCAAGCATATTTTCTGATCATAAAGCCTTGAAACTAGAATTCAACTGCAAAAAGGAGGAAAAAAATCCCACAAAAATGTGGAAACTAAACAACATACTTTTAAAAAATGAATGGGTCAAAGAAGAAATAAGTGCAGAGATCAAAAGATATATACAGACTAATGAAAATGACAATACGACATATCAGAATCTATGGGATGCAGTAAAAGCAGTGATAAGAGGGAAGTTCATATCACTTCAGGCATATATGAACAAACAAGAGACAGCCCAAGTAAACCACTTAACTTCACACCTTAAGGAACTAGAAAAAGAAGAACAAAGACAACCCAAAACCAGCCGAAGAAAGGAGATAATAAAAATCAGAGCAGAAATAAATGAAATAGAGAACAGTAAAACTATAGAAAAAATTAATAGAACAAAGAGCTGGTTCTTTGAAAAGATCAATAAAATTGACAAATCCTTGGCAAGAGTTACCAAGGAAAAAAGAGAAAGAATTCATATAAACAAAATCCAAAATGAAAGAGGAGAAATCACCACGGACACCGTAGATATACAAAGAATTATTGTAGAATACTATGAAAAACTTTATGCCACTAAATTCAACAATCTAGAAGAAATGGATAAATTCCTAGAACAATACAACCTTCCTAGACTGAGTCAAGAAGAAGCAGAAAGCCTAAACAGACCTATCAGTAGAGAAGAAATAGAAAAAACCATTAAAAACCTCCCCAAAAATAAAAGTCCAGGCTCAGACGGCTATACTAATGAATTTTATCAAACATTCAAAGAAAACTTGGTTCCTATTCTACTGAAAGTCTTCCAAAAAATTGAAGAAGAAGCAATACTTCCAAACACATTTTATGAGGCCAACATAACCCTCATACCAAAACCAGGCAAGGATGGCACAAAAAAAGAAAACTACAGACCAATATCTCTAATGAATACAGATGCTAAAATACTAAACAAAATACTAGCAAATCGAATACAACAACATATTAAAAAAATAATACATCACGATCAAGTGGGATTCATCCCAGAATCTCAAGGAGGGTTCAACATACGTAAAACGGTTAACATAATACACCATATCAACAAAACAAAGAACAAAAACCACATGATCTTATCAATAGACGCAGAAAAGGCTTTCGATAAAATACAACACAATTTTATGTTTAAGACTCTCAACAAAATGGGTATAGAAGGAAAATATCTCAACATGATAAAGGCCATATATGATAAACCATCAGCTAACATCATATTAAATGGCACAAAACTCAAGGCTTTCCCCCTTAAATCAGGAACAAGACAGGGTTGTCCACTCTCTCCACTCTTATTTAATGTGGTACTAGAGGTTCTAGCCAGAGCAATCAGACAAGAAAAAGAAATAAAAGGCATCCATATCGGAAAAGAAGAAGTAAAGGTATCACTTTTTGCAGATGATATGATCCTATACATCGAAAACCCCAAAGAATCCACAAAAAGACTACTAGAAACAATAAGCCAATACAGTAAGGTCGCAGGATACAAAATTAACATACAGAAGTCAATAGCCTTTCTATATGCCAACAATGAAACAATTGAGAATGGACTCAAAAGAATAATCCCCTTCACAATTGCAACAAAAAAAAATAAAATACTTAGGAATAAACATAACAAAGAATGTAAAGGACTTATATAATGAAAACTATAAACCATTGTTAAGAGAAATTGAGAAAGATATAATGAGATGGAAGAATATTCCTTGTTCTTGGTTAGGAAGAATAAATATAATCAAGATGGCTATATTACCCAAAGCAATATACAAATTTAATGCAATTCCCATCAAAATTCCAATGACATTTTTTAAAGAAATAGAGCAAAAAATCATCAGATTTATATGGAACTATAAAAAAACCCGAATAGCCAAAGCAATCCTAAAGAAAAAGAATGAAGCTGGGGGCATTACAATACCTGACTTCAAACTCTATTATAGGACCACGACAATCAAAACAGCATGGTATTGGCAGAAAAATAGACACTCAGACCAATGGAACAGAATAGAAAGTCCAGAAATAAAACCATATATATATAGTCAAATAATTTTTGATAAAGGGGCCAAGAACATACAATGGAGAAAAGAAAGCCTCTTCAATAAATGGTGCTGGGAAAACTGGAAAGCCACATGCAAAAGAATGAAACTGGACTACAGTTTGTCTCCCTGTACTAAAATTAACTCAAAATGGATCAAAGATCTAAACATAAGACCTGAAACAATAAAGTACATAGAAGAAGACATAGGTACTAAACTCATGGACCTGGGTTTTAAAGAGCATTTTATGAATTTGACTCCAATGGCAAGAGAAGTGAAGGCAAAAATTAATGAATGGGACTACATCAGACTAAGAAGTTTTTGCTCAGCAAGAGAAACTGATAACAAAATAAACAGAAAGCCATCTAAATGGGAAATGATATTTTCAAACAACAGCTCAGATAAGGGCCTAATATCCAAAATATACAAAGAACTCATAAAACTCAACAACAAACAAACAACCAATCCAATAAAAAAATGGGAAGAGGACATGAACAGACACTTCTCCCAGGAGGAAGTACAAATGGCCAACAGATATATGAAAAGATGCTCATCTTCTTTAGTTATTAGAGAAATGAAAATCAAAACTGCAATGAGATACCACCTCACACCTGTTAGATTAGCTATTATTAACAAGACAGGTAATAGCAAATGTTGGAGAGGCTGTGGAGAAAAAGGAACCCTCATACACTGTTGGTGGGAATGTAAAGTAGTACAACCATTATGGAAGAAAGTATGGTGGTTCCTCAAAACACTGAAAATAGAACTACCTTATGACCCAGCAATCCCTCTACTGGGTATATACCCCCAAAACTGAGAAACATTGATACGTAAAGACACATTGTTCACAGTGGCCAGGACATGGAAACAACCAAAAAGCCCGTCAATAGACGACTGGATAAAGAAGATGTGGCACATATACACTATGGAATACTACTCAGCCATAAGAAATGATGACATCGGATCATTTACAGCAAAATGGTGGGATCTTGATAACATTATACGAAGTGAAATAAGTAAATCAGAAAAAACCAGGAACTGCATTATTCCATACGTAGGTGGGACATAAAAGTGAAACTAAGAGACATTGATAAGAGTGTGGTGGTTACGGGGGGAGGGGGGAAAGGGAGAGGGAAAGGGGGAGGGGGAGGGGCACAAAGAAAACTAGATAGAAGGTGACGGAGGACAATCTGACTTTGGGTGATGGGTATGCAACATAATTGAAAGACGAGATAACCTGGACTTGTTGATCTTTGAATATATGTAACCTGATTTATTGATGTTGCCCCATTAAAAAAATAAAATTATAATTAAAATAAATAAATAAATAAATAGGTAGCTGACTGCTTTCCCTGGTTTCTTACCCTAGTTGCCTCCTCATAAGGAGAAAAGGAGTTCAGTATTCAGTTGACAAGAAGAACTCAGCAGTACTGTCAGGAGGCCTGTAATTTGTCATTTGGTCTCATCAAGCTGGTGCCAACACTTCATTAGTCCACAACTACTTTCCAGATTACCTATGTTCAAAGGCTGAATAATTTCCCTGTGGGATTTTTAAAAAGAGGTGGTGCCCCTCTTTTTAAAAGAATGAAACATGCAAAAGAATGAAACATGACTACAGTTTGTCCCCCTGCACAAAAAATTAGTTCAAAATCAATCAAAGACCTAAATGTAAGATCTGAAACAATAAATTACATAGAATAAAACATAGGTACTGAACTTATGGACCTTGGCTGTAGAAAACAATTTATGAATTTGACCCCAAAGGCAAGGGAAGTAAAGGCAACAATAAATGAATGGGTCCTTATCAAACTAAAAAGCTTCTGCACAACAATAGAAACTGACAACAAAACAAATTAGGCATCCAACTATATGGGAGATGATATTTGCAAAGGACAGCTCCATTAAGGAGTTAATATCAAAAATATATAGAGTGAAAAAATATATAGAGGGTGCTCGCTTTGGCAGCACATATACTAAAATTGGAACAATACAGAGAAGATTAGCATGGCCCCTGCACAAAGACTACACACGGGTTCGTGAAGCTTTCCATATTTAAAAAATATATATATATACATATATATAAAATATATATATATGTATATATATATATATAAAATATATATGTATATATATATATATAACTCACAAAGTTAAACAACAAACAAGCAAACAATCTAATTAAAAAATGGGAAGAGGATATGAACAGACACTTCTCCTAAGAAGACATGCAAATGGCCAACAGATAATGAAAAGATGCTCATCTTCACCAGCTATTTGAGGAATTCAAATCACAACTACAATGAGATACCACCTCACACCAGTTAGATTGGCTATTATCTACAAGACACATAATAACAAATGTTGGAGAAGCTGTGGAGCAAAAGGAACCCTCATTCACTGCTGATGGGAATGTAAACTGGTACAACTATTGTATTATAGATGAAAGTATGGTGGATCCTCAAAAGATTAAGACTATAACTACCACATGATCAAGCAATTCCTCTACTGGGTACCTACCCCCAAAACTCAGGAACATTGGTATATAAAGACACATGCAGCCCCATGTTCATCACAGCATTATTTACAGTGGCCAAGACTTGTGTCGCTCGACAGAGGATTGGATAAAGATGTGGTACATATATACAATGGAATACTATTCAGCCATAAGAAATGATGATCTATTGCCATTTACGACAATATAGATGAATCTTAAGAACATTATACACAGTGAAATAAGTAAGTCAGAAAAAAGAAAAAAATTAAGAACTTTATGATTTCACACATAGGTGGTATATAGAACTGAAGCTCATGGACATAAATAACATTGAAGTGGTTACCAGGGGAAGAAGGTAGGTGGAGGAGGTGGTGGAAAGGAGTAAAGAGGGACAAATATAAGGTGATGGAAAATGATTTGCCTTTGGGTGATGGGTATACAACATAATTAACTGTTCAAATGCTATAGAAATGTTTACATGAAACCTATGTACTCTTATTGATCAATGTCACCTTGTTAAATTTAATTTTCTAAATAAAAAATAAAGAAAAAGAGGTAGTGCCCATCAGTAGGTGAGTGGACCAAAAAGCCATGGGTCATGTACACAACAGAATACTAGTCGGTTGTAAAAAAGGAGGAAATCTTACTTTTTGTGACAACATGATTGGACCTGGGGATTATTATGCTAAGTGAAATAAGCCAGTCAGAGAAAAACAAGTACCATATGATTTCACTCATGTGTGGAATCTAATGACTAAAATAAACTAACAAACAAAATAGAAACATACCCAAAGATAAGGAGAACGGCCTGACAGTTGTCAGAGAGGAGTGTAGTTGTGGATCTGAGTGGAAAGGTGAAAGGGTTAAGCAAAAAACAAAACAAAACAAAACAAAATAATACCCCAAACCAAAGGAAAATAAGCCAAATAAAACCTCACAGACACAGAAAACAGTAAAGTGATTACCAGAAAAAAGGGGTGGGAAAAGTAGAGAGGGTAAAAGGGATTAATAGTGATAAAAGGAGACTTGACTTGGGGTGGTGAACATACAATACATTGTACAGTTGATGATTATAGAATTGTACATCTGACACCTATATAATTTTATTAACCAGTGTTACCCCAACAAATTCAATAAGTATTAAAAAAGTGGTAGGAGAAAAGGAAATAGTGTTGACTTAATGATGGGTTCCATGTCAGGTGCTGAATCTATTTGTGGTTAGTTTCTGACTCTTACCTTGTGAATAATATCTCTTGGCTCAGGCCCCTGACCATCCCATTTACTTAATGAAGCTTTTTTGAGTGGATTCAAGTCAGTGGTTATTTGGAGTCAGCTCTCACCAGATTATAGGAGACAATTGTGTGCATCTTTTATCAGCTCTACATTAAGTGACAACACATTGGTAGTTTGAAATCAGCCATTTTGGAAACAATTACATAACAAAAATTAGAAATTTCTACAAATAAGAATGACTTTTCTCCCTAGAAAGCCAGTTCTTAAACAGTTATCACTGTACACTATGGTTCAAACTCAAATATCTCTAAAGTCTAGAGAGTTAATATGAACAAGGAAAACAGGCTTGAAGGTGCCATAAAAAAATGATGACATATTGCCATTTGCAACAACCTGCATTGATCTTGAGAACATTATACTGAATGAAACAAGTAAATCAGAAAAGCTGAGAACTATATGGTTTCACACATAGGTGGGTTATAAAACTGAGACTTACTTGACCTGTGATGGCGCAGTAGATAAAACTTTGACCTGGAATGCTGAGGTCGCCAGTTTGAAACCCTGGACTTGCCTGGTCAAGGCACATGGGAAAAGCAACTACTAGTAGTTGATTCTTCTTCGTAGCCCCACCCTGCCTCTCTCTCTCTCTCTCTCTCTCTCTCTCTCTCTCTCTTAGTCCTCTCTCTAAAAATCAATAAATAAAAAAAAACTGAGACTCATGTACATACATAAAAGTAAAGTGGTTACCAGGGGCAAGGGGTGGGAAGAGGGAAATAAAGTGCAACAAATATATATATATATATATACTGTGTAGGTGGGATATAAAACTGAGATTCATGGACATAGATAAAAGTGAAGTCCTTACTAGGGGACAGAGGTGGTGAAGAGGGGAGTAAACAGAGACAAATATACAGTGAAAAAAAAAAAGGTTTGACTTCTGGTGATAGGTACACAATGCAAGCAACAGTTCAAATGTTATAGAGATATTCACCTGAAACCTATGTGCTCTTATTGATCAATGTCACCACATTAAATTTAATTTCTAAATAAATTAAAAACACAGACCTGAAAGTAACAATAAGGACAAGGTAGGGGATGGTGGGAACTGTGTCAATTAATGAACATATCTGCTCTATAAAAGTAGCAGCCACTATTGTGTTCTATCTTATGTTACCAAGCAGAGAAGTCAGCCTAGTGTTGGCAGCAATTCTAATTTTTAAAGAGGAACTGAAAGTAAAAACTTTTGTGTGAAATCTCCTAATTATAAAAAAATAATCATAATAAAGATTACTTGGAACCAGTTCAAAGTTTGAAAAAGAGTCCCTTTTCAGCCCAAGCAAAACATGTGGACAGACTCTCCTCAGCATTTGGTTATGCAGCTTGCCATCTTGCTTTTTGGATCCCCTTTCTCCTGTTCTTATTCTCTGGGTTATAGTTCTGATGTTGAGTTGCCAACATCGTTTCCTAATCATAAACAAAGAACAGGGAATTCAGATCTGAGAATATCCAGGTGGCTTCTTTTGATTCTGGCTTGTCTTGTTTCTTGTCTATGTGCCATGAAGCTGGAGAAGATGATCCTAGGCCCAAATCTTCATCTAAGATTTTAGTATGTTCTTCCAGCACCAGGACAATACCTGGTGCTTGTACACCTGGGTGTGAGGAGTGAGTGACTTCCATTTTGGCATCAATCTTTTTACTGTTCTACACGAAGGCATGTTGGCACTCTGCTTTCCAACTCATTCCCTGCCTAGAAGAATAGGGTAGGAAAGTGAGCTAATTATTGGTTTTCTCTTCCTGCTTTTATCCACACTTTTTTCTAAAGATAGGCAAACTGAAGCCTGAGTAGCTAATAAAGGACTTCGCTAAATGTGAAATAGCTCACCTTTGGACTAAGTAGATAGGAGCAGAGAGGGCAAAGTGAGCATGGAAACAAATAATGAGCACCTACTGTATGTTAGGCATTATGCCAAGCACTCCATATAAGTCCGGCCATTGAATCTCCACAGCAACATTATTATCATTTCCCTTTTATCCATAAGGGAAGAGTTTCAGAAAAGTTTTACACAATCTTTGTAAGACTGCCAAGAAATGCAGTTAAACTACAAATTTTCAATCAGAAGAGAGTATCTTTTATGCTTTGCCTATTTGACTCATTCATAATAATAGTGGGCACACTACTTTTGGATCAAGGAATGCACTACCATTCTGCAGTATAATGAGTTTGCCTTGTTTTTTAAAATAAATCTATTATCGAAATTTTTATAAACCAAATCTTACTTTTTGAAAGGCCTTTTGGGTAAATCTGAAGACATGCTCCATTGAGAACATTGCTTATAATGCTCCCAAAATACCATATAATCACTTACAAAAAATATTTATACAAAAATATCATTCAGATATAACACAAAACCCAAATAAAAATACCTTGGGCCATATTTATTTGATTCAATACTGGAAAATGACACCATAACTCAAAAGAATATATTGAACCAAAAGAAAAATGCTGTATTAACTCTGTTTTTAAGATTTTCTAAACTACTCTCTTTACTTCTCTGGTTTTCATAAATTGCTAAGAAACAAGATTGTTCTTACTCTTTGTATCAAGTGGGATTAGCCAGATTATACTGCAACATTAAGCAACCTCTTGAAGCCTGACACTCACTTTAGATATCCAAAATAGTGAGTCTGCAGAAGGGGCTTTGCTCATCTTAAGCACTCAGAATTCCAGGCTTCATTTTAATACATGTGTTCATGATTCTTGTGATAGTGTGAGGGAATAGGGCAAACCATGCACTGGATATTAATTTTTCCATCCAGAACTGACATGTCACTATTGCTAAAAAATCACCAGCCAAAGCAAATCTGATGGTCATGCTCAACCCCAAAGAGAGAAGGGGATAAAGTTTTACCATGAACCTGAAAAGAAGAAAAAGCTGGAAATATCAATAGTATGTGAACCACACTAATGACAAGCAATTCTGTATTCTAGCACTTTTTTATAAATGACTATCAGAAAGAAAATACAACAAAAAGATATAAATTTGGTAACAAATGAGAATATGTACAAGAAATAAAAACAACCATATTAATATAAAGCTTAAGGGCTCTAAAAGGTCCATAAAGTTATAATAATTGTCACCTTCTAAATATGAAATTGAGTATCTGGTTAATGCCAACTCTAGGTTGTTCTGATTTTATTTATAAAAAGTAAATGTATACCATAATATAGTCCTCATCAATCTTTATGTACCCTGCCAATTTTTGGGAAGTTAATCAAATAACTCAAGTTTCCCAGATTCAAATGTGACAAGAAGCATTTGAAAGGCTAAAATCTCTATCCTCAAAACATTGTTCAATATTAATCATTCTGTAATACCTTCACTTTCACATTCATTTCTGCCATTTGTAACAACATAGTTGTACCTTGAAGGCATTATAATAAATGAAACAAGTCAAAAAGAGAAAGACAAATACTGTATGATCTCATTTATATCTGGAATCTAAAGAAAAAAATTGTGGAAACAATAGAATAGTGCCTGCCAAGGGCTAGGAGCTGAGGGAAATGCAGAGATGTTGGTCAAAGGCTATAAACTGCCAGCTATAAAATGACTTAGTTCTGAGTATCTATATACAGCATGGTGACTATAGTTAACAATACTGTATTATATACTTAAAAGTTGCTAAGAGAACCTTTTTTAAAACATTTTTTATTTATTTATTTATTTATTTATTTATTTATTTATTTATTTATTTATTTTGTGACAGAGAGAGTCAGAGAGAGGGACAGACAGGAAGGAAGAGAGATGAGAAGCATCAATTCTTCATTGCCGCACCTTAGTTGTTCATTGATTGCTTTCTCACATGTGCCTTGACCAGGGGGTACAGCAGACTGAGTGATCCCTTGCTTGAGCCAGCGACCTTGGGCTCAAGCTGGTGAACCTTGCTCAAACCAGAGGAGCCTGCGCTCAAGCTGGCGACCTCAGGGTTTCAAACCTAGGTCCTCCACACGCCAGTCAGACACTCTATCCAATGTGCCACCGCCCGGTCACGTGCTAAGAGAATCTTAAATGTTCTCCCTACAAAAGCATTGTAATCATGTTAGGTAATAGATGTGTTAACTTTATTGTGGTAATCATTTTATGATATATACATATATCAAATCATCATATTCTACACTTTAAATTCAAACAATGATATCCAACAATTACATCTCAATTAAGTGGAAAAATAAATATAATGAATATGAGTTCTGCAAACCACAGTATACAAAATCTGCCGACAACAATTGATGGTGTCAATATATCATAACAAGGCATATTGGAAACTGAAATTTAAAACACCACAATATTTACAACGGCACCAAAGAAGATGTAAAATATATAGGTATGAATCTAAGAAAACATGTTCAGGATCTATATGCTAAAATCTACAAAGCACTGATGTCTAAAATCAAAAAAGACCTCCGTAAATGGAGAGAAATACTGTATACAAAGATTGAAGGATGTAACACAATAAAGTTGTCAATTATTCCTAAATTGATCTACAGTCTTACGGCAATTTCTATCCAAATCCAAGAAAGGTTCCTGTAGACATAGATGAGGTTATCCTAAAATTTTTTACAGAAAAGTATGAGGCCCAGTTTAGCTGAAACAATCTTGAAAAGAATAACGTGAGAGTAATCAAGATTGGTAAGTATCAAAGCCTATTATATGTCTATAGTGATCAAATTGGATGTTGTTGATACAGAACAAAAGAAAAAAAATACAGAAATAGACCCACACAATGCCTAACTGATATTTGATCAAGTTGTAAAAACCGTTAAATGGAGAAAAGATAGTTTTTTTTAAAAAAAAATGATTCTGGAGCAATGGACATTCATAGACAAAAAAGTGAACCTTGATCTAAAGTCCGCACCTTATATAAAAATTAACTCAAAAAGGACAGTAGATATAAATGTAAAACTTAAAACTATAGCACTTTAAAAATAGGAGAAAATGTTTGCGATCTAGGGTTAAGCAAAAAGCCCTTAGAATTAATTTTAATACAATCAATAAAAGGAAAAATTAATAACTTGTACCTCATAAAATTAAGTTTTGTTCTATGAAAGCTTATGGGAAGAGGATGAAAAGACAAAGTATAGTCTGGGTGAAAATATTTTCAAACCATGTATATAACAAAGGACTAGTATCTAGAATATATAAGCAACTCTCAAAATTCAACTGTAAGAAAACAATCCACCAAAGAGAATATATGCACATCAAATAAACACATAAAGAGATAGTAGATATTATTAGGTATAGTAGGGGTCCCCAAACTACAGCCTGGCCGGCGGGCCGCGTGTGGCCCCCTGAGGCCATTTATCTGTCCCCGCCGCACTTCCGGAAGGGGCACCTCTTTCATTGGTGGTCAGTGAGAGGAGCACATTGACCATCTCATTAGCCAAAAGCAGGCCCATAGTTCCCATTGAAATACTGGTCAATTTGTTGATTTAAATTTACTTTTCCTTTATTTTAAATATTGTTCCCGTTTTGTTTTTTTACTTCAAAATGAGATATGTGCAGTGTGCATAGGTATTTGTTCATAGTTTTTTTTTATAGTCGGGCCCTCCAGTGGTCTGAGGGACAGTGAACTGGCCTTCTGTGTAAAAAGTTTGGGGACCCCTGAGGTATAGTATTAAGGAAATGCAAATTAAAACATAAATGAAATATCACTTTATGCCTATCAAAATGGCTTAAATACATAAATAATGACAACACATGCTCACAATAATGCAGAGAAATTGGATCTCTCATGTGTTACTGGTGGAATATAAATAGCACAATTCTGAAAAAGCACATGGCAGTCCTTACAAAACTAAATGTACATTTACCATACAATCCAGGAACTGCACTGTTGGGTCTTTATCCTGGAGAAATGAAAATTTATGTTTATGCAAAATCTGTAGACAAATGTTTATTTTTAATTACCAAAATCTCAAGTCAACCCAGATGTCCTACAATAAATGAATGGATAAAAAAGCTGTAATACATCCATACCATCGAATACTACTCAGCAAGAAAAGAAAAAAATGTGTACCTGTTCAACTTGAATGGACATCCAGAGAATTAATGTTGAATGAAAAAGGTCACTCTCCAAAACATACATAGTGTATAATTCTATGTAATATTGTTTTTTTCAATTCATTTTATAGTGCTTTATTTTTAAAATTTATTTTTATTTATATTTTTCAATTATAGTTGACCTTCAATATTATTTTATATTAGTTTCAGGTGCACAGCATAGTGGTTAGACAATTATACAGTTTACAAAGTGACCTCTGTGATAATTATAGGACTCACATGACATCATGCATAGTTTTTACAATATTTTGACTATATTTCCTACATTATGTTTTATATCCCTATGGCTATTTTATAATTAAAATGTGTACTTTTTAATGCCTTCACCTCTTTCACTCAGCACCTAACCCCTCCCCCATCTGGGAACTTTCAGTTTCTTTTCTGTATCTATGAGTCGGTTTCTGTTAGTTTGTCCAATTACTTTGTTCTTTAGATTCCACATATGAGTGAAATCATGTGGTATTTGTCTCTCTCTGTCTGACTTATTTCACATAGTATAATACCCTCTAGGTCCATCCATGTTGTCACAAATGGTAAAATTTCGTTCTTTTCTATGGTTGAGTAATGGTTTATTGCATATGTCTACCACTTCCTTATCTACTTGTCTGATGATGAGAACTTGTGTTTCAATTTCTGAATATCAACTTTATATTCTGCTACTTAACTGACTTCATTTAATAGTTCTAGTAGTTTTTTTGGTGGAGGTAATTTTTAAGGTTCTCTCTATATAATATCTTGGTAATTGTAAATAACACTTCAGTGAACATAAGGATGCATTTAACTTTTTGAATTAGTGTTTTGGATTTCGTCTGATATATACTCAGAAGTGGAGTTGCTGGTCATAAGATACTTCTGTTTTCAATTTTCAATGAAGCTCTCTATACTGTCCTATGCAGTGGCTGCATCAATTTGTAATCCTAACAATAGTGCACGAGGATTGTTCCACATTCTCATCAACATTTGTGTTTGTTGATATTGGTAACAGCCATTAAGACAGCTGAAAGGTGATATCTCATTGTGTTTTTTATTTACATTTCTCTGATGATTAGTCATGTTGAGCATCTTTTCAGGTGTCTATTGGCCATCACTATGTTCTCTTTGGAGAAAAGTTTATTCAAGTTCTCTGCCCATTTTTTAAAATTAGATTTTTAAAAATTTTATATATATATTTTTGGTGTTAATTTGTATAAGTTCTTTATAAATTTTGGATATTAATCCCTTATGGGATGTATTATTGTTGAATATCTTTTTCAATTAAGTAGGTTGCCTTTTTGTTTTATTGATAGTTTACATTACTATGCAAAATCTTTTTTGTTTTATGGAGTTCCATTTGTTTATTTTTTTCTTTTGCTCCCTTGCTCAAGGAGATATATCAGAAAAAAAAATGTTACTAAGAGCAATGTTAGAGTTTATTGCCCGTGTCTTCTTTCTAGGATGCTTATGGTTTCAGGTTTTACATTTAAATATTTAATCCGTTTTGAGTTTATTCTTGTATATGGTGTAATAAGGGGGTCTAGTTTCTTTTTTTTTTTTTTCATTTTTGTGTTCAAATTTTCCAACACCGTTTACTGAATACTCTGTCTTTACCCCATTGTATATTCTTACCTCATTTGTTGTAAATTAATTGGCCATATAAGCATGGATTTATTTCTCAGTTCTTTAATCTGTTCCATTGATCTATACGTCTGTTTTTAGGCCAGTACTGTGCTGTTTTGATTACCATGGCTTTGTATTATAATTTGACCTTAGGTAGCATGATAGTTCCAACTTTGTTCTTCTTTCTCAAGATCGCTATAGTTCCATATAAATTTTAGGATTAGTGTTCTAGTTTTGTGGAAAATGCCATTGGTATTTTGATAGGGATTGCATTCCATCTATAAATTGCTTCAAATATGAACATATTAACAATGTTAATTCTACCTATCCATGAGCACGATAATATGCTTCCATTTATTGTATCTGCTTTAATTTTTTTCTTCAACGTATTAAAAATTTCTGAGTACAGGTATTTTAACTAAATTAAATTTATTCTTAAATATTTTATTTTTTGGATGCAATTGTAAATGGAATTGTTTCCTTAATTTCTGCTTTTGATAGTTCATTATTGGTGCATAAAATTGAAACCAAAATTTCTGTATATCAACTTTATATTCTACTTACCTGACTTCATTTCATAGTTCTATTAGTTTTTTAGGGGAGGTAATCTTTAGAGTTCTCTCTATATAGTATCATCTCTTCTACAAGGAATGACAGCTTTACTTCTTTCTCCTTTTCCAGACTGGATGCATTTTATTTCTTTTTATTCTTTGATTGCTGTGGCTTTGTTTTCCAGTACTATGTTGAATAGCAGTGGTGAAAGTGAGCTTCCCTGTGTTCTTCCTGATTTTTTTTTTTTGTATTTTTCTGAAGTTGGAAACGGGGAGGTAGGCAGACAGACTCGCGCATGCGCCCGACCGGGATCCACCCGGCATGCCCACCAGGGGGCGATGCTCTGTCCATGTGGGGCATCGCTCTGCCGCAATCAGAGCCATTCTAGTGCCTGAGGCAGAGGCCACAGAGCCATCCTCAGCGCCCTGGCAAACTTTGCTCCAATGGAGTCTTGGCTGCGGGAGGGGAAGAGAGAGACAGAGAGGAAGGAAAGGTGGAGGGGTGGAGAAGCAGGAGGGCGCTTCTCCTGTGTGCCCTGGCCAGGAATTGAACCTGGGACTCCCGCATGCCAGGCCGACGCTCTGCCACTGAGCTAACTGGCCAGGGCCTGTTCTTCCTGATTTTAAGGGAAATGTTTTTAGTTTTTGCCTGTTGAGTATTATGTTGGCTTTGGATTTGTCATTTATGGCCTTTATTATATTACACTGAGATATATTTCCTCTATTTCCACTTTGCTGCTAGTTTTTACCATAAATGGATTCTAAATATTCTCAAATTCTTTTGCTGCATCTATTGATATAATCATTTGATTTTTATTCTTCATTTTGTTTATCTGGTGTGTCACATTAACTGATTTACAGATATTGAAACAACCTTGTAAATCCTACTTGATGATAGTGTATGATCTTTTTAATGTATTTCTAAATTTATTTCTATATATTTTTTCTGTTCTTATTGAGGTGTTTTCTGCTACCTTATTTTGCAAATCCCTGATTTGATTTTCTGTTGCATTTAATCTATGGATTTTTTAAATAATATTTTTATTTTTCAATTACAATTGACATACAACATTATCTTAGTTTCAGTTGTATAGCCTAGTGATTAGACCAGGGGTAGTCAACTCTTTATACCTACTGCCCACTTTTGTATCTCTGTTAGAAGTAAAATTTTCTAACCGCCCACTGGTTCCACAGTAACAGTGATTTATAAAGTAGGGAAGTAACTTTACTTTATAAAATTTATAAAGCAGAGTTACAGCAAGTTAAAGCATATAATAATAATTACTTACCAAGTACTTTATGTTGGATTTTCACTACGTTTGGCAGAATAAATCTTTATAAAACCACTTATTATAGTTAAATCTATCTTTTTATTTATACTTTGGTTGCTCCGCTACCGCCTACCATGAAAGCTGGAACGCCCACTAGTGGGTGGAAGGGATCAGGTTGACTACCACTGGATTAGACATATAATTTAGGAATTGGTCACTCCAATAAATTTAGCATCCATTTGACACCATGCATAGTTATTAGAATATTATTGACTATATTCCATATGCTGTATTTTACATTCCTCTGACCATTCTGTAACAACCTGTTCATATTTCTTAATCCCTTCTCCTTTTCACTAATCTCCCCAATGCCCCTGCCATCTGGCAGCCACCAAAATATTTTTCGTATCTTTGAGTCTGTTTCCATTTACTTCTTCATTTATTTTGTTTTTTAGATTTAATTATTGATAAATATGTATTTATTGCCATTTTATTATTTATATTTTTGTATCTTCTTTTTTTTCTCATTCTTCTTAAAAGAGACCCTTCAACATTTCATGTAATACTGGTTTGGTGGTGATGAACTCCTTTAGCTTTTTCTTGTCTAGGAAGTTTGTTATATGTCCTTCAATTCCAAATAATGGCTTTGCTGGGTAATTTTTGTTGTAGATCTAGTCTACAGTTGATTGCTTCTCATGTATTCTTCAATTTCGCCTTTTTTTTTATGGTTTCTGTGTCATTTTTAATGTTTGCTATCTCTTTATTGAAGTGCTAAGTTCCTTGAGCATCCTTACAACCAGATTTTTTCTTTTTCTTTTTTTTCTTTCTTTTTTTTTTTTTTTTACTATATATCTATCTGGTAGATTGCTTGCATCCATTTCATTTAGTTCTTTTCTGGGGATTTTTCCTGTTCTTTCATTTTAGAGATTTTTGTTGTCTCCTCATTTTGCCTTCCTTTCTGTGTTTATTTCTATGTACTAGATAGATTTCCTATATCTCCAAGTCTTGGCAGTGAGGTTTTGTGTAGTGGGTGTCCTGGGGGGCCCACTAGGACAGTCTCCCTTGTCACCTAATCCAAGTGCTCTAAATTGTCTTTTGTGTTGGTTGTGTTTGTCCTCTTGTTTTAGTTAAGTGTTCATTGCTGTTAGCACTTCAATGGGTGGGACTGACATTCAGACTGCTTAGTTGTGAGAATTGGCCACAACCATAGCTATGAACTGCTGTGCAGGAGATAACCCCATGAAGAAAGATTTACCCC
The DNA here is from genome assembly GCF_036850995.1 of Saccopteryx leptura. NCBI lineage: Eukaryota > Metazoa > Chordata > Mammalia > Chiroptera > Emballonuridae > Saccopteryx > Saccopteryx leptura. Next base: position 101,245,852 of record NC_089516.1, on the reverse strand, counting down.
AACAGAATCTGGTACCTGCCAAGATTACACTTTAGATGTGCTATTTTTGAGCTAATCAAGTGGTGCTCTGTTTTGTTCTGAAACTGGACACTGGGTGTGATGGTTCTAGGGCCTATTAAGATGGGTTCTGGTACATGCCAGTATCAGATGCTGTCTTTGACAATTCCAGGGCTATCTGTTAAGAGTTATAAAGCAATAAGTAATTGGTAGCTAGCTTTCTTTACTAGGCGTGACTGCACATAGCACAGGCCCTGCTGTGAACTGGGGCTATCATAAGTACTGAACCTGGGGCAGGCCAGCATAATGCATGACACTCCAAGATCTGCCACCACTTACCAGATGCTTATAAGGCTCAGCTATTGAAAGAGCCTTAGGTAGTCTTTGAGTTGAGTGAGGCAGGGTCTCAGGCAGAGTCACCAGAGTGGGTCGTGTAGTGTTCAATATGTTATTTAATAATCAGATTTAGTGCCAGTGCTGAGCCTGAGGCCACTCAACAGAAGTCAGTGTACACCAAAACTAGCTGTCGCCCACATGGGGCCTGCAGACCTTTGCAGTGGGGCAGGGTGTCATCAGGGTGGAGCTAGTAGAGTTCACCAGGTTAATGCATATTCAGATTTAATCATGTAGGGGAAGGACTCAACATTAACCCAAGGACAATGGTGACCCCCCCCCCAGGTCTCATACTAAAGTCACACAACTCAGTTTCCTGTATATATGGTATCCTCTGAGGTTAACTGGAGTTCCTGGAGATGTTTTTGTTTTGTTTTTAGAAAGGCTGCAATTCAGGCCCAGGTTAGCTGCTACTAAAAGAGTTTAGGATAATGCATGACTTGGCTATGATGAGGTCTCAGGAAATCATCAGGTTGGAGTGGGTGGAGTTCACCAACCAAGCTAATACAGATTTAGATTTGGTAATGTTGGAGGAGGATGGGTTGTAGGAGTGCTCAGCAAGAAAGATGAAAGCTGTGAGCCATATGGAAGATGGTTCAACACTAGGACAATGGTGGTTTCTCTCTAGAGCTCACCCTGAAACCACACACCTCAGTTTCTCCTTTTATGTCTATGGTACTCTCTGAGCTGATGCCCCTCTGGTCGAGTCCAGGGTGGGTGTATTTGAGCAAGAGTTTTTGTGCACACTTTTTAAGGAAATGCTTAGGTTTCCTACCAACCTTCTGTCTCACCCTGACAGATGAAAATCCCCCTTATTTTCACAGCCAGATGTTATGTGAGCTTCTCCCCCACCACTGGTGTTCTGAGTTGGGGAGTCCTGTGGGACGGAGACCCCTCACCCCTAAACAAGGAACACTGCAGCTGAAATATTCTCAACATGTAAGTATGAGGCCAGCCCATTTAGCATCTCCATTCCTCTTACCAACCTTGATGCAGCTTATTCTATTTAAAAAAAATTTTTTTTTAGAAAATTAAATTTAATGGAATGACAATGATCAATAAGAGTACATAGGTTTCAAGTAAACATCTCTATAGCATTCAAACTGTTGATTGTGTTGTGTACCCATAACCCAAAGTCAGATCACTCTCTGTTACCACATACTGGTCCCTCTTTATTCCCTTCTCCCATCCCCCCCACAATGCTCTCCTTCTGGTAACCCATGTGGCTTATTTTATATATCCTTAGTATAGAACTTATGTTCACTTAATCTTCAGATTATATTTCAATTGATTGCTCTATTATTTAGTTGTAATTTTGATGTGGTCATGGGAGGAAGTGAATACAGAATCTACCTACTCTGAAATCTTGAATAAAGCTTTTCTTTATTAAAAATTCTAATTAATTCTTTTTCCATTACAGTTGACATTCAATATGATTTTATGCTAGTTTCAGGTGTACAGTATAGTGGTTACACATTTTATAATTTATGAAGTGATCTGCTCTGACTAGTCTACTGTCCACTTGGCACCATACATAGTTACTATAATATTATTGACTATTTTCCTATGCTATACTTTATTCTGAAATGAAATGACAAAATTATAGACATGGGCAACAGTTTAGTTGTTGCCATAAAGTAAAAAGAGGGGAAGAAAAGATAGATGTGATTATAAAAGATTAACGCTGGAAGTTCTTAAGGTGTTGGCACTGTTCAGCATCTTGACTCTTGTGGTAGTCACATGAACATACACATGGAATAAAATTTCATAGAGTGATAGATACAGGCAAATAGATGGATATAAAACTGGTAAAATTAGAATAAGGTGGATGGATTATATTTATGTCAGTTTCTTCTTTGGGATATTGTACTACAGTTATGCATGATGTTACTTGTAGGTGAAGGGTATTTGGGATCCCTCTTAAATTTTTTTTGTATTTTTCTGAAGCTGGAAACGGGGAGAGACAGTCAGACAGACTCCCGCATGCGCCCGACCGGTATCCACCCGACACGCCCACCAGGGGCAATGCTCTGCCCACCAGGGGGCGATGCTCTGCCCCTCCAGGGCGTCACTCTGTTGTGACCAGAGCCACTCTAGCGCCTGGGGCAGAGGCCAAGTAGCCATCCCCAGCGCCCGGGCCATCTTTGCTCCAATGGAGCCTCGGCTGCGGGAGGGGAAGAGAGAGACAGAGAGGAAGGAGAGGGGAAGGGGTGGAGAATCAGATGGGCGCTTCTCCTGTGTGCCCTGGCTGGGAATCGAACCCAGGACTTCTGCATGCCAGGCTGACGCTCTACCACTGAGAAACTGGCCAGGGCCATCCCTCTTAATTTTTATTAACTTCATGTAAATCAACAGCTGTCTTGAAATAAAGCTTTTTAAACAATGAGTATGAGGTTTATGTTTTAATGGTCATTTAATAAATAGGCATAGAGAAAGTCATCAGCTTATTTTGAATAAGATCTAGAAAGAAGTCTAAGTTAAGACTCACTCAAATTGGAGTTTCCAATTCAGAAATCAAGACTTGGAGTAATAAAAGGACCATAAGAATTTATATTAATGAAGAACATTTCAGAGAATTCCAGCAGCCCCTTACACATTTGTCAGTTATATGACATTCCAAGCAAAAACTGCCCAGTTGAAAGAACTTTTGTATCATAATAAGTCATTTTAAACTTTTAAGGTTTGGGGATGGTTTGTTATGCTGCAATCAGAATACTACATCAAGCTAGGAGAGTAAGTGGTTGTAGCCAAATAGATGAGTTCTGAAATCTCAGTGAGTCTACTGATTTGAAATGTTAGGATCCATGTTTGTCCCAGGCTAGTTTGTAAAACCCATTTTCCTGAATACTCTCTAAGCATGTCAAGAGTGATGACAAGGGTTTGGATACACAAGGAAAAAGGAAATTGAATAACCAGTCCTTACCCATGAAGAACTCACAGTCTAGTGAGACAAAACATCAGTGCATTAAGTAGCATGAGAACAGTTATAAGGCAACAAATCAGTAAGTTCAAAGTAATATACTACAATGGCAATGTATGGTTACCTAAGCACCAGAATGAAGCTAGACATTTTTGGCCCTGAAGGCAACATTTCAGAAAGGACCCCCCTTTTTTGTTAACAGTGAAATAAACATCTCCAGCAATGCTGGAGCCAGATGGATGATATTAATACTTCTGTAGAAAGAAAAAAGATGGTTAAAAAAAAGAGAGAGAGATTAACATTTAGGGACAATTATTCTTGTTTTAATTTTCTTCCGATCTCTTTTCTTGATATTTGTATTGTTGGCAAGCCACAATTTCACTGAGCATCTATTTCCTCATCTATAGAGTGGACATAAAAAACCAGAGAGTAGTTGTTTGAAAGTCGGGAAATATGAATTAGAATCTCAAGTATATCACTTATTGGTTGTGTAACCTTGGATACATCACCTCCCCTCTCTCCTCTTCCCCATCAACTTCCTCTTCTGTTAAATAAAAAGGTTGAGTTGAATGGTACCAACTATAAGTTTGAGGCCACAGATAGCTGATACTTTGTTGTGAGAGTTTAAAAAGTATTGTTGATCTATATGAAAGTACTCTGTAAGTCATAAAATGGTATGCCACTGTTAAGGATATCAATATTATCCAGGTCTATGTCCTGGAAAAAAGGCCTGTAGCTCTCCTCCAAGTTAAGGGGCTTAAAATATAAATTGGTACTGTCTGTCAAGGCAGTGCTTTCAGGCCTTAGACATTTCTGGTAATTCTTTGTAAATACTGATCACTGAATAAACACAAATTTAGAATGGTCTTTCACAAGCTCACCAAGGCATAAGCAGTGCTATTGTGATTTCAGGGTTGAGTTCTTGACGGAACTCAGAGTGGTATAAACTACTAAAACTAGAGGCTATGCTGAGCCACTCCAAGTTTTCTTCAAGACCCTTAATGATCATAGAAGTCCTTTCCAGGGGACTTGGGAGCCCTCTTTGTGGGAGAAAACATATTTCTAAGTCACTCCCTCTCCCTCCATGCACACCCTCATCTCCACCCTGCCTTTAAGTACACCAACCCTTTATTAGTTCATTAGCTGCAATGAGAATTTGGGAAACGCCCCAAAATGCTAAGCAGCCTACTAGGACATAATTCATGAGGCCAGCTCATCCTGTGCCCCATGCACCAGCTCAGAACCAGACCAGGTGCATGCACTCAGAAAGGCCATTGTGCCAGAGGAGACGGGTGCAGCCTTCTAGACAGGAAAGTGGTTTGGTAGCTGGGGTCTCATGGCGGCGCAAGAGGTGGTGAGCTCCTGTGTGCATCCTGCTCAGAGGAGGAGAGGCCTGACGAGATGTGCGGTCCCTTTAAGACCCCAAAGCTTGCTTAGCCAGCGGAGGGTGGGTGCAGTGAGGGCGCTGTGTGATGGGAAAGTCGCCGGCTGAGCCTCACACTTTCTCCCGATTCCTTAATTTTCGGGTGTGGGGAACAGGAATAAAGCCTTAGTGCGGGGGCCGAGAACGGGTGCGGGCTGGCAGCGGCTGCGCACTTGCATACTTCCCGCCTGCGCCTAGCAGCCGGCCTTGCGGGCCAAGTGGGGAGCGGGGAGCGGGAGCGGACGGCGGGCAGGTGGCCCCGGGCAGCCGGCGCCCGCGCTTTGGCTCTGCCCCCGGGAGTTGAGCGAACTGCTGCTCCCTCGTGGTGTGAGGGCGGTGATGTTTTTCCTCCCACCCACTTTTGGGTCCCCCCGCCCCCGTCGCGCGCAATCTAGCTCTCGCCACAACCTGCAAGCCACAGACCTCGGAGGAGCGCCCTGGGGAGCTCGGAGCGCGTGCACCCGTGGAAGCCGGAGGAGGCCAGTGAACAGGTCAGTGAGTAGTGTCCGGCGTCTGCTTCCCCAACTATCCTTTCCAGTCTTTGCACAGGTGGGGTATCTTCTGCTGGCCTGAGCCACTCCTGAAATTTTCCCGTGGACGCCTCAAATTCTCTTGACCTGCCACCCAACTCGCTCTAGGTTCCAGCTGCCAGCTTCCCCGGGTGGAGGTGAAGCCCAGGATACAGGATCTAGACAGATTGGGGACTCTGAATTCGAACTCACTACTCTCCACTCCCTACTCAGCCTTCATATTTCCATGTTCTGGTGTTTCTGGAGGCCAATTGGAAAGCTACCTAACGGATTCTGCAATTCCCTTAGTTATCGCGTGTATCCTGATCCCTTTTTCTCACTTGCTGAAGTGCCCTGGACCAGTGGGGTGATTAATACGTGCTAAAGTTAATGAAACAGGGCAGGACGGGGGAGAGGCTCCTCTAAGTCTCTGGGCGATTGCCTCATTTTCCAACCTAAACCACTGGGGTCAGAGTTTGAGATGCTAGGCTCAGAAAGCAATGCAGTATTTCCAGAGTTCAGGGCCTGGAAAGCCTGCATTCTAGTCTCTCTGGCCTAGCCACTAAGTCAGTGAGAAGGGATAATTGAGTGCTCTTAACTCGAGAGTGCCTGAGGTTGTTGTGGAGGATAAAATGAAGTTATAACAAGGTGTTTTGCAAGCCTTTGTTTGTCAATACTAAATAGTAATGAAGGGATTGACGCTGACAGGAGACATGAGGGCTAGAACTGCCATTTTTCAGCAGCAATCCACAATCAGTGAACTGAGGTTTTCTTGTTGGGAGATGGAGTGGGGGAAAAATATTAGCCAGCACTGCCTGAGCCTGCGGTGTCTTCTTATTGTCAGAAAGAGAATTGATACTCTGAGGGCTGTCTCACAGATGATAGTGAATGTGAGATTACAAAATCCTTCTAGCCTCTTAGGGAGGATTAAAGAGACACTGTGGGGCGTGAAGAACTGGCTGACATGTGCTCAGCCCTTAGCCTTCCTTTGAGAATGTTTCTGGTTCTGTTCTACCCAAGAAACCTCTTCTAAGAATGGACAGGCTACTGACAACTTGATGGTATAGACTGCCTTGCAGTTACAGCTGAGCAAGGAGACTTTGGGTCCTTGCTGGATGCAAATGAACAGTGCAAATGCTTGTATCACGCACACACCTTAATCTACACATTTCTTTAAGTTCTGACATGTTTCTTTTACTCTTGTAAAGCCCACTCTCTCTTTCCCTTCCTCAGTGTTAGTTGCAGAGTTTTGTTTTCTTTGTTGTTCTCTCGTGGCCTGGATACCCCTCCAAACATGTCAATGGCTACATTTCTTAATATCCTATAAAGAACCAGTGCGAGTTCAGTGGCACAACAGCCTGTGTGAAGCAGAGAGTTAATGCAGAAATAACTCCAGTTAACTGGGTCAAAGTATAATCTGAAAAATTAAGGACAGTTTGGCTCTTTGCAAGTGTAAGAGTCGGCATGTTTGCTGAGCAATTCTTGCTTGTTTATTGCTACAGTCCCAACAAAATGTCTTGTACTACCCCACTCCACAAAAGAAAAAAGTAAAATGGATAAAGAGAAATTGAATGGTGAGGAGATCTGGGTAGGGAACTCTTCCCAGATTATTTTTCTGCACAGAATACAAAGGCAGGACTTCAGGATCTTGTAAATCAAAAGTAAAGATTTATAAATGATTAGTTTTCTGATTTTCTCTATCAAAGCCTGGGAGGCCACACAGATGACAGAAACACCAACACAAATTAATTGCTCTCTCATCACAAACTTTTCTATTTGCTCATAACATTAGTTGGGACACACACACACACACACACACACACACACACACACACCAATCAGTAAATAAATAAAATAAAACTTCTAAGAGCCATTTTCTTGCCAGAATGAGTTATGAAGCAATACTACTGTTCACCGAGTCACCCAATCATTGTACAAAAACAAACAAACAACAAAAAAACATTGGTTCTTGCATAGGAAGACCTGAAAACTGTGGTTTGATAAATACCTTCTGAGATCTATATGTGACTGTGATAAATTGGATTTTAGTGGTTTAAAAAATCTTTCTCGTTTGGAGGCTGGGGAATAAGCTTATTCAAGTAGAATCAAGAAGAACCTCCCAAATGTTCATGCAAATGATTTGGTTTAAGGGAACCTGGTAGTTCTCAGAACACAAACATTCTGAAGGTGGACCACAAGCTCACAGAGACCAAGACATCAGAGCCCAGACCTTTGGAAGGCTACAAATATGTCCCAGGAGAATTTAGTTCTTGTTTAAGGAACAAGGAGGAGGTAGAGAAAGCAAAATGATACCGCAAATCCTGGCTGATGACACAAATTATTCTCTATGATTATGCTTTAGTTACATATTCATATTTTGAAACCATGGATTTCCAGTTATTCAGACAACTTCATAGCATTTAAATTAGGAGCTGTGATATCCATATCACAGCCCAAAGACAATTCAGTTCTTCAGAATAATCATCTTGCATTCTTTCCAGCTCTTTATACTAGATATTTAGGTTGAACCTTCTGAAAAGATCAATGAGCTGAGTTCCCATTCAAGGTTAACCCCAGATTGAAATGTGGTGTTTCTGGAATACTTAAATATTTTTAAATCACAAATTGGAAGAGTTTTGCAAAGTCTAAAGCCTATGAAATGACTTGTGACTGGATGAAAACTAGAGCCAACTTTCTGTGGTTGAAGGCTCAAGAAAAAATTGAGACTTCTACACCTTAAACTGGAAATGTCTCATATATTTTTAATTTTTTAAAAATTATTTTTATTTATTTATTTACTTATTCATTTTGGAGGAGAGAGAGAGAGAGAGAGAGAGAGAGAGAGAGAGAGAGAGAGAGAGAAGGGGGGAGGAGCAGGAAGCTTCAACTCCCATATGTGCCTTGACCGGGCAAGCCCAGGGTTTTGAACCGGCGACCTCAGCATTCCAGGTTGACATTTTATCCACTGCGCCACCACAGGTCAGGCTAGTCTCATATTTTTAATCATGGTTGCTTTAATGGTCTTTTGTATGGTTGTGTAACGTGAAGACATAACCTATTTAATTTTGCCTAAATTCTCTGAGAAGCATCCCGTTTTAAATTTCCAATTCACAACATGCCTGAGCCATTCAGGTATTTCACTGCATCCATTTACTGATTACATTTATGTTTTCCAACATAAGTAAGCCAAACTGAAGAGTCCTATAGATCCAGTGGAAGACACAGGAGACACACTGATCAATCTGTGCCTCTTCCCTGAAGGATTAGTAAAATAGTAGTCTTGAAGCTAAGATCAGTTACTTTTCATTTCAGAAATTGTTTGGATCCCATGCCTATTATTTTTATCTAGTTTGCCAAAGTAGCTGTTTTGCAAACCCCAGTTTCCCTTTTCTCCCAAAGAAAATCTCTTGAGAAATCAACTTTAATTCCCTTAGAAAGGAAGGTTTTAAAATTTATTTTTATTTCCCTATGACATGCCTGTAAGGATTTTGCCTTAACATTTGGATAGGAATGCATGTTCATCCACTTGAATTTTTCCCCAAAATCTTTGCAAGACAGGAGGGACAGTTTCTCTTTTATACACAGGAAAACAGTGCTTGCACTTATGTAAATTCTCCAGGTTTTTTTTTTTCTTAGCAGTTAAAAGCCTAAGCATCAGTAATCTTTATCACTTTCAGAGGGTCCGTTTTAACTCTTCTTTCTGCTTTCTTCTCAACAGCTTGACTACACCAGGACCTGAATGTTTTAAGTTGCCTTTTGCAGTGGCAAAAATGAGAAAAAAGTGGAAAATGGGAGGCGTAAAATACATCTTTACCTTGTTGCTGTTCTTTTTTTTCCTAGAAGGAAGCAAAACAGAGCAAGTGAAACGTAAGTGTCTCAAGTTTAAAAGACAGGATGCTCTCTTGTAATTTCTTTCAAAATATGGTTATAATCTATGTTGATTGTGATGCAGCCCAAATGTGGCCATGCCATTATTCTTAAAGAAGAAAGTGAATATTACTTGTTTATGAATGAGTTGATAGAAGAATAAGAGCTTTGAATCAGGCCAGATAAATTAGGGTTGTTTTTCTGATTACAATATATTTTTCATCTCATAGAACTGGTGACACATTAGCCTATTTTTCTTTCCCTGTTTTTAACTGTACAAATCCCATTACATTTACCATAACTCTAGAAATATCTGACAGATGAGCTGGATTTTTACCCAAATTTCAGACACTTCAGCAAAGATTTTCAGTTTATGAAAAAATAATAATAGAAAAAGTAAAAGTAAATTGAGCTCTACCTGTTCTCTTATGTCAAAAAATAAAGAAAGAAAAAGCTTTCACATGAACTGGATTCAGATGAAAAATCCTTTGAGGAAATTGAGATTCCAGGGGCTCTGAGCAAATTGGATGCCATTTATTGAAAGGAATAATTCCCCACAAAGCCAGGGAATATTTCTAGAAAGTCAGCGATCCGTGTGATGGGCTAACATGTTGGAGAAAGCAGAGTAGCAGGAAGGGGGGCTAATTAACCCTCCTGCCCTCCACATTTGGGAGATTTATGAGTAACCGTTGACATCTCTGCTCTTGTTAAGGCACTTTCTGCTGCCTTCACACAGTATGAGCCTCACCTTCTTTGGACCACCTGCAGTCACCTTTGAGGTGGACACTTGCTCCAAATCTGAAAGAAAAGCCATAACTCTAGTTCTTCTTTTTGGCTGTATCAAAAGAAGCACAAAGTGGAACTGGTCCAAGAAGGGCATTCTCTGCTCCGCTGAACTTATTCATTAGAAGGAATTGTGAAAATATTCTTGGTAGGAGCTGAAGCAGCATCTGAAGTCCATCATTTATACATTTATTTCCTTCATCAGCATAAGTTAACATATATTAGCCATGAGGTTTGTTGACAGGGATACAATGTCAAGCCTATTTTATTGTTTTGTGTGTTTCTGTACCACTGTGATTGTCATGGTAAACTTAGACTTCTTTCTGGGAGAAATAGTGATTTTAATTAGGCTTTTAAATATGAATGATGTATGGTGATATCTAGCATGATTGGGCCATAAGAGGAAGTTGAACAAGGCATGATCTCAGCATGGAAGCAAAATCAGCCTCTTCCCTTGTATTCCTTAAACAACTTCCTTCTCCTAACACTTAAATATAGTCCATCAGATCCCTCTTTTCTAGAATTCCTTCTTGATTTAAGTGGACCTGATAGAAAAGTTGTCCATCCATTCTCAGCTTGGCTCAACCAAAAATCAGCTGGGATTTAAAAACCTTCCTCTCTTAAGAAGAAACTTCTCTTATGGTCTGTTAGTAATGGCACCATGGGGAAATTATGCTACTCTTAGAACACCATCTCTTCTGGGAAGCCTTCCATAATTGTGAAAAATTGAGGAATATTGTTCATTCAATATAGAGCTTAGCTGACAAATCAAAGGACAATACAGCTTAAAAACTACCATATTTCCCCATGTATAAAACACTTCCATGTATAAGGTGCACCTTAATTTTGGGGCCTGAAATTTGAAAAAAAAAATATATATATATACAGTGTATCCTTAAAGGCATGGTGCACTTTTAATCGGTCACAGGAAAGTAACAAAAGATGATAGAAATGTGAAATCTGCACCAAATAAAAGGAAAACTCTCCCAGTTTCATACCTATTCAGTGCAGTTTCGATGTGGGCTTACGCACGGATTTTTTACGGCTTCTTAGGTAGCTATCCCATATAGCCTCTACAAACTCGTCACTGACTGATGGCCTACCAGAATGGGGTTTCTCCACCAAACTGCCAGTTTCCTTCAACTGATTATCCCACTGAGTAATGTTATTCCTATGTGGTGGCACTTCATTATAAATGTGCTGATATTCACATTGCACTTTGGTCATGGATTCGAATTTAGCGAGCCACAGAACACACTGAACTTTCCTCTGTACCATCCACATCTTGACTGGCCGTGGGCTGCTCCGCTGTATACACGGTTGTTACATCATCATCTGCACAGCGCACATGCTGCCACATCATCCTACAGAAACCGGGAGGGTTTTCCTTTTATCTGGTGCAGATTTCACATTTCTATCGTCTTTTGTTGCTTTCCTGTGACTGGTCAAAAGTGCACCATGACTTTATGGACACACTGTATTACATAAAGTTATTGAACTTAAGTTTTATTCATCATAAAATTTATACAACTCATCACTGTCAAAACTCCCACCCATTAGCTTGTCCTCATCTGTGTCTGATGACAAATCACTGTCTTCATATATTGCCTCATCCTCAGTTCCATCTATGGCATTTGAAATGCCACATTTCTTAAATGATTTGACAACGATCTCAATCTTCATATTATCCCAGAATCTTTTCATCCAGGTACAAACTTCTCCTATAGTTGGTTTCTTCACTCTTCCTGCTGGTGTCAAATTGTCCCCAGAAGACTTCGTCCATTGGTTCCATTCATCTCTCATGGCAGCTTTGAAGGGTTTGTTAATGCTGGCATCAAGTGGTTGAAGCTAGGATGTCAAACCTTCAGGTATAATGGCAAGTTTTGTTTTTTGCTCTGCAGAAATCTTCTTTGTGTTTTTTGTTATGTGTGCCCTGAACTGATCAAGCACCAATAGGGCAGATTTGCTTAAGAGCCCACCTGGTCTCCTTCTCCAAACATTCTCAGACTAGATCTTCATCCCATCTGGATTCATCCAACCCTTGTCATGAACGTGGGCAATCACTCCTTGAGGAATGTCTTCTTTTGGCATTGTTTCACACTTGAGAATCACCATAAGAAGCAGCTTGGTTCCGTCAGCACAACAAGCTAGAACAACTGTATAATGACTCTTTTCATGTCCACTTGTCTTCACAGTTACAGTTTTCACCCCCTTCTAATCAACAGTTCTGTTACTTGGGACATCAAATTGAAGGGAGACTTCATCCATATTTGAAATCTGTCCCAACTCAAACTGATGTTGAGTGTCAAAATGATGACATTTAAGGATCTTGTGCTCATATCTTTCAGGCATCCTTTGGGCATGTCTGGTGCATGTACACATGCTTAGTCCATTTATGAACCTGAAGCACCAATTGTGTCCTCCTTTGAAATCAGTAACTTCTTTTTTCATCAGCAAGTCTTCTTGCCTCATGCTGAACCATCTTTGTGGACACAGGAATTCCAATTTCCCTTTGCTTTTCAATCCATATTTTTAATTCTCTCTCTAAATCAGGTCATTTTTCTGACTTGCCTCTCATGGCCGCCTTCTGCTGTGGCAGTTTCAGTAGGGATTTTTCTTCCTGTAGCCAGTCTCGGATTGATTTCTCAGTTGGAGGAGGACCAAACTTATGTTCAGCAGCATGATTTCCATTCACTTTTGCAAACTGGATCACTTTTAACTTGAATTTAACACTGTATGAAAATCTTTTCTGAGTTATTTCTGGGAAGAACATGGCAAAACGTAACCTACCATAATATACCAGTAACAAGTGCGAAACAATGAGCGCAAAGACAACAAGTGTGAAAAAGCAGGAAATGCAAGTAAAAAAATCTACAAGCACTGTATAAGATGCACCCAGTTTTTAGACTCCAAATTTTTTGAAAAAGTGTGTGTCATATACATGGGGAAATATGGTATTTACAAAGCAAAAACTATGCCTTTTTAAGGTTTCCCACTGCCCATGAATTTGTCCCAAGCCCTTTTGATATTCAGTTAGTGTCAAAATGATGATGTAACACATGGCCTAGAGCAGTGGTCCCTAACCCCTGGGCCGTGGACCAGTCCCGTCCGTGGGCCATTTGGTACCAGTCCGCAGAGAAAGAATACATAACTTACATTATTTCCATTTTATTCTTATTTAAGTCTGAATGTTTTCTTTTTAAAAAATGACCAGATTGAGCCCCTGGAAATGGGCAAGGAGGCACCTGATTGGTGGTGCTGTTCTTATATCAGTCAGGGGCAAAGCAGGTGTTCAGCCCTAGTTCATCCTAGCTTGATACCTGTATTGGTGGCCAGAGCTGTTTCATGCCTAAGGCACATTAAAAAAAAAAAAAAAAAAAGACCAGATTCCCTCTGTTACATCCATCTAAGACTCACTCTTGACGCTTGTCTTGGTCACATGATACATTTACCCGTCCCATTCTAAAAGCCGGTCCGTGAAAATATTTTTGGTCATTAAACTGGTCCATGGCCCAAAAAAGGTTGGGAACCACTGGCGTAGGGTACCAGTTTTGGTCTGGTGTTTCTGGCTTATAATCAGAGGATGAGGTCAAGGTAATGGCCATTCCCTGAATGAGCCGTTCAGCATCATTCTTTGAGTCCATACCAAGGTTTACTGTTTCAAAGACACATGCGAACTTATCTCCACTAAAGGAGAAATCTCAAAGGATATGCCCTATGTATGTTGCCTACACATACAGCCCCCCCCACACACAAACACAAACACACAAACAGTGCATGCACTCTTTATACTGCAGCTCTACCAGTGAGAAATTAGAAGCAGTGGAAATATCAATCCACTGGGGAATGGTTACATATTACATGTAATGTTTTATCATGCAACTATTAAAAAATCTAATTATTGAAAATTTGATAGCCCTGGAAAATATTTATATTAACTTACTATATTAACGTATTTTAAAATGTGTTATATTATAAAATTAATAATACTCTACAAAATGATATGAAAGTATATAAAGAACATGTATTCCACAACTCCCATCCCACTCCCTGGAAGTAGCCATTATTAAGTTTGCTATGTGTTCTTCCAAACACTTTCTTTTGTGTTATAAAAATAAACATATGTCTGTAGAAATTTTTCTTTTACAAAAAGATGGGACATATGTATTTTTCTATAATTTCCTTTTATTCAGCAATGTGTTTAGGACATCCTTCCATGTCAGAATATTGAATATAATAGTACCATATTTTTTCTAATGTCTTCATAGTTTCCAGGTGTGTGTCATGGTTTATTTAACCAGTATCTATTTGTAAATATTTAAGTTATTTTTAATTTTTGATATTAAAAGTAAGGCATTAATAAACACTGTTAGGCACTTAGACAAGTATTTGTGAGGAATTGTAGGTAGAAGTATATGGTCAGTTTTAATCTTATAAGTACTGTCAAGCCTGACCTGTGGTGGCACAGTGGATAAAGCGTCAACCTGGAAATGCTGAGGTTGCCGGTTCGAAACCCTGGGCTTGCCTGGTAAAGGCACATATGGGAGTTGATGCTTCTAGCTCCTCCCTCTTCTCTCTCTCTCTGTCTCTCTCTCTCCTCTCTCTCCCTCTCTGTCTCTCTCTCTCCCTCTCTCTGTCCTCTCTAAAAATGAATAAATAAAATAAATTAAAAAAATTGTCCTCCAAAACAGTTTTATCAATTTATACTTCCATCATCTTTGTATCAGTGTCCATTTCTAATTCCTTCACCAAAAGTTTTATTAATTTTGCATTTTAGGGTAAGTTTAATAGGGAAAACCTTATATCAGTTTTTCTATGATATTTTCTCATTAAGAATTTTAATGTTTTACCTGACCAGGTGGTGGTACAGTGATAGAGCATCGGACTGGGATGCAGAAGACCCAGGTTCGAGACCCCAAGGTCGCCAACTTGAGCACGGGCTCATCTGGTTTTAGCAAAGCTCACCAGCTTGAGTCCAAGGTGGCTGGCTTGAGCAAGGGGTCACTCGATCTTTGGCAGCCCCCCCTGGTCAAGGCACATATGAGAAAGCAATCAATGAACAACTAAGTTGTTGCAATGAAAAACTAATAATTGATGTTTCTCATCTCTCTCTCTCTGTTCCTGTCTGTCTGTCCCTATCTATCCCTCTCTCTAACTCTCTTCTCTGTCTTTGTTAAAAAAAAAAGGAATTTTAATTTTTTTGTGTGTATTCAAAGCTGTGATTACTTTCCTTTATGGCTTCTGGGTTTCTTCTTATTCCTTGGAAGGTCTTTTCAACTCCATATTCTTGTAAATTCTTCTACTGCTTCCATAATTTGTGGTTTTATTGATAGTTCTCTATTCCATCTGAAACATATTCATGTGTAGTGTGTAATAGGGAACCAATTTTCTTTTATCTCCGGGTGATGTAGGTTCATGAATGTCATTTTTGTTCAACTTTGTGCTTCTATTTATTCCAAAGTCCTCCCAATTGGAAATAATTACTTTTCCAAAAGAAGAAAAGACCTTTAAGGTAAAAAATATATATAATTTCCCATTTATTACTGTCCTACTCTAGAGAAGTGTAGGCATGAGAGTGGAATAATGAAAGAGAGGTTTAAAAAAAAACTAAGAGAAACCTGAAATAACTTCAGGACACATATAAGTATAAGGGTAACAAACCTTTACATTTCTTCTTGTTGCCACATACCGTTTTACCCAAGGAGGCCAAGGTTTTTGATCTTTCACGAGATGGTTAGAATATAACCTTCTAGATCAAGGAAGGTGCTCTGTAGCCTGTTTGCTCTTCTATTTTGGGGTATCAGGATGTAATGAAGGGGAGTGCCATTATAGTCAAAGATATTCGATTGGCATAAAATCTGAAGAAGTCTTGGAAAAGGCTATATTTGTGGAAAACTATTTATACAAGGAAATGTTAAGGTGGGTGCTACCATTTGCTAGTACCTAATTATCCATAGTTATAGTTGCCCTCCCAGGAGAGAAGACAAGCTCAGGAACCCAGGAAATACTAATGGTGCACTGCAGCGAATGAATGAGCCATTTGTGTCTTATATAAAAGTTTGTTGCTGTCCAGAATCAGCAAGGTTTGAGTTTTAACTGGAAAATGTCTTTCTATAACTCCATTATGCTCTGTTGTTAAAGTTCTGGTCAAAGAGGCCAGGAAGCTCTTTTGAAATTCAAAGGAGCGTAACATTTAGTGCATAATATTCATGCAAATATGGGACAAATGGGCTGAAGAGTTTGCCTCTTTTGGCAGCTCTAACTTAGGTAATGAACTACTGATCAAAGTGAGGTGGAAGAATTGAGTTGTGAGGAATATTCAATTACGTACTTTGAATGGATCAGCCTGTGCCAAGTCTGGCAAAGGTTCTAGAGAGAGAAGTTGCTCGAGTACTTCACAGAGTCCATTCCTGATTTATAAGATGAATTATCTGGATCTTCCAAGGAACTGGAGTCTCACGTATATATCTCCTCAGGAGAAAACTTCCAACATTCACATTTGGCTGAAAATGGGCCACTGGAGTTCTCAGGAAGGACAAGTCTCCAAAAGATATAAGGGAAGGAATAAGATACTTAGAAAATGTCCAGATATGTGAAGCATGGCCTTATGGAGCCTACCCAGAACCTCTCTATTGTTAAAAGCAATGAGACAGAATTGAATTTCCTCATCCATATTCTCACTTCAACATTTGAAGTGATTATTGGATAATAGAAAGAAGCAAGGAAAAGAGTAGACCTATTCATGTCTTAGAACTTTGTCAGTGAAGTAGAAGAATGGAAGAATACCTTAAAATTAGAAAGCTTAATGCTTTTGAAAGGACATTTCTAACTATTTTTTTATGTTGGAGAGGCAGTGCAGTTGGGTCTAGAGGCCCTGGAATCCACTTATATCAAAATTGATCTCCATGACTTTCTTTTCTACTTTGGGAATGTCCCTTAACCTCTCCAGCTTTAGATTGTTTTGTTTGTTTGTTTGTTTTATCAGTACAGGGGGGGGGTGCAAATAGTAGCATAATGACCATCAGTATGGGCATTTGGAGAATAAATGAGATTGTGTACACCAAGTGATTTGCAAAAGTGGCTGACATATAGTTAGTTTTTAGCAAGTGATAGATATTAGAATAACTCTCTTGAAAGCCAAGTGGTATTATCCACTTAATTTTTTTATGAGAATCTTGAAAATGAAGTCAAGTGACTTTGTACAAGGACAGACAGCAAGTCTAAACTAGGACCAAAACTCAAACCCTGGTCTCCAAATTCGGTGTTTTGTTCACTGTACTAATTTGATTAACAATTCTCTGAGAAAAGTAGTTGTGAGGCTTTTAAATAGACGCCTAGTCTTTTGCACATGGCAGCCAATTATCACATAAGAGATGAGCCAGGTGAATGAATAAAGAACTTTGTAATCAGAACTCCTAGGAGACAATATACAATGTGAGAATTAAAAGACAGAGACTAAGACTAAACTTATTCATAAACCTAAAAAAGCTAAACCAGAGGAGATTTGTGAGGAAGGTTGAAAATATGTGTCTTTATGTCCATACTTCTTATATTTCCCTGACTTCTCAGTAGGATTGGAATGCCCTCAGAGGCTAGTGGAAAGAACACTGTGCTTTAAGTCAGGAGACCTGGTTTTTGGTCAGCTTTGTTTTTTTCTGTGTGGTATTGGTTGAGTCATTTATGCTCTCTGAACTAAAGATTCTCTACTTATAAATTGAAAGGAATTCTTGCTTTCTGGACAGCAAACCAAAGGATGCCAGAATAGTGTCTAAGGAGGTGAAACAAGGGAAACCATGGCTCTGATTTTATGTTCTTGGAGCACACCTGGATTTTGTCACAAGATTTTTGCAATAAGTACTGTATTCATTTAAGACTTATAACTTGTTTGAGTATAAAAATATTAGATACAGGTTATATGTGAAAGAATAGTTGTAAGATAATGTTTTTAAGGATGAAACAAAATAGAGGCCATCTGAAGAAAGTAGAATGAGTGGATATTTTTAACACTTGGTTTGGTACATTATAGTATTAGCACTCTAAATTTGGCTTGTGCTTCCTGGAAGGCTAAAAAGAGGAACTTTGGGTTTGTTGGTAAGAGAAAATGACAGTTTCATCCACAAAAATCACCTCCCACCTATTCAAACAGTATTGACCATGGGATGTTTGAATAAAACACATCTGTAACCTTGTTTTCAGAGAAGAAAAAAGAATTCTCTGTTTGACATTTCTTTATTGACCTTCTGTAAAGGAAGAGGGCAAGTATTAAATTATAACTCAGTAAAGGTCTTCCTACAAGTGCTAAGAAAATGTGGTCCAGGCACTTTAACTTTACATGATCTAAGTTAATAAAAGGTTAGAACATGGACATGTTAAACAAATGGCTGTTTAATATATCTAGTAGAATGTGTTTTCAGTTAACAGATGGCCTAAGCAAGCTTTATATTAACATAATTTCCCCCTGATTTTAAAATAGATTCTCTTTGTTGAATAAGCATTCAGAAGATACATGAAAGTTTAAGGAAAACAAAATATATTGGTAATCTCAACATACAAGATAACCATGGTTAATTTTTTATGTATACTTCTACTCATTCTTTTCTGTGCTCAGCTATATATACATATTATTTTACAAAGATAAAGCACTGTCATATAACCAGTTTGGCTTATTATGACAATTCACAATTGATTTTTAAAATACACCTGTAGTGGAAATAGATCCTAAGTTGTCTGAAGTGAAAGCTTGGTGTTTTAGATACCAATAACAGGGCATGCAAAGTTGACTTTGTTGTGAAAAGTTCAAGATCATAACTTGAATTCTTGACCAAACAGACCACCTTTAGCAGAGATTTGTGCAACGGAGGCGCTGATTGGGGGAAAAATGTTTAACAAGAGTTTTGATTTTGCCTAAAATCCTATGACAGGTGACATATAAGAGATAGTTTAAGGCAAACACACATTCAAGTCAGAATATAACCAGCCAAGCAGTCTTTCTGTAGAAGAATCTCCCCTTAGCTTCATAATGAAGACTGATGAAAATACCATCAACTTCAAGTTATCTGTGTAATGGCGGGAATTTTTTAAACTTTTTTTTAGAAAATTAAATTTAATGAGGTGACATTGATCAACAAGAATGCATAGGTTTCAGGTAAACATTTCTACAGCATTTGAACTGTTAATTATAGTGTGTGCTCATCACCCAATGTCAAATCATTTTCCATCACCATATTATTTATCCCTCTTTACTCCCTCCTACCCTTCTCCACTTGGTAACCACTTCACTTTTATCTATGTCATAGTGGGAGTTTTCTTCCAACAATTTAAGTTTTTCACTCCACGCTCTTTATGTTTTCATAGTTACTGAAGAGAAATCAGATATAATTCTTATCCTTGTTCCTCTATAAATAATGTATTTTCCCTCTGGTTTCTTTCAAGATGTTCTTTATGTCTTCAATTTTCTGCCATTTGAATATGATATGGCTGGAGTGTAGAATTTTTCATATATATTGTGCTTTGTGTTCTCTTCTCTTCCTTGATCTGTGCCTTGGTGTGACACTTATTTTGGAATATTCTCAGCCATTATTAATTCAAATATGTATTTTATTCCTTCTGTATAGAGAAAAACTATCCTTCAAAAGTGAATGAGGCCCTGGCCGATTGGCTCAATGGTAGAGCATCGGCCTGGCGTGTGGGAGTCCTGGGTTCGATTCCCAGCTGGGGCACACAAGAGAAGCTCCCATCTGCTTCTCCACCCTTCCCCTTCTCCTTCCTCTCTGTCTCTCTCTTCTCCTCCCACAGCCAAGGCTCCATTGGAGCAGCGTTTGCCCGGGCGCTGCGGATGGCTCTGTGGCCTCTGCCTCAGGCGCTAGAATGGCTCTGATTGCTGCAGAGCAACGCCCCAAGATGGGCAGAGCATCACTCCCTGGTGGGCGTGCCGGGTGGATCTCGGTCAGGTGCATGCGGGAGTCTGTCTGACTGCCTCCCCATTTCCAACTTCAGAGAAATACAAAAAAAAAAAAAAGGAAAAAAGTAAATGAGAAATAGATTTTTCAGACAAAAATAAGAAATCTGTCACATGCCTTGCAAGAAATGTTAAAAAAAATGTTTTAGAAAGAAGGAAAATGATATAATTTAAAAACTCAGTTCTGCATAAAGACAGGAAAAGCATCAGAGAAAGAAAAATAAAGGTAAAATAAAATATTGTACTTTTTATATTCTTAATTTAAAAAATAATTATTCAAAATAATCATAGCAACAATGAATGATTATAACTTAGAAAAAGTTGAAATGAATGACAATAATTTTATAAAAGATAGAATAAAAGGGATTGGGAATACACTGCTACAAGGAACCTGCACTATCTGTGAAGCAGTATAATGTTATTTGAATGTGCACTTAGATTAGTTGGGCTACTACTGATTTTTTTAAAAAATTACAATTGTTATGCTAAGAGAAGAAAGAAAAAATATAATAAAAAATGCTCAATTAAAATCAGCAAAGGTGGGAAGAAAGGTACACACACACAAAAGAAAAATATCAAGGTCAATGAATAGAAAATCATTATAAATATGGTCAATATTAATTTAGCTGAATCAGTGATTACTTTAAAAGTGAATTATCTATACACACCAATTAAAAGACATCATATCAGAATGCATTAAAAACAAGAACTGACTATATGTGGTCTATAAGAAAGCCATGTTAAATATGAAGATGCATATACATTAAAAGCAAAGAGATGGAGAAATATAAAGCATGCTAATGCTAATGGAAAGAATCATGGGAATAGCTATATTAATTTCAGATAAGTCAGACTTCAGAACAAGAAAAATTATGTGTATGCTACTAACAGCATCAAAATATGAGAGGCAAAAACTGTTTAAGTTTAATTTATTGGGGTGACATTGGTTCACAAAACCATACAGGCTGCAAGTGTACAACTCAATAAAACATCATCTGCATAGTGCATCAGGCACCTATCACCCCAAGCAAAGTCTCTTTTTGTCTTTGTGCTCTTTGGAGAAGTGTCTATTCAGACCCTTTGCCAATTTTTTTAATTGAATTGTTTATTTTCCTGGTGTTAAGTTCTTTATATATTTTTTAATTTAAGCATTTATCACATGTATCATTGACAAATATGTTCCCCCATTTATTGGGTTCCTTTTTCATTTTGTTGATGGTATTAGTTAGCTGTAGTCCCATTTATTTATTTATTTTTATTTTTTCCTTTTGCTCCAGGAGATATATTAGCAAAAATATTGCTACAAAAGATTTTACTACCTATGTTTTCTTCTATAATTTTTATGGTTTTTTGACTTACATATATTTAAGGTTTTTATCCATTTTGAGTTTATTCTACTATACATATGGTATAAGTTAGTGGTCTAATTTCATTTTTTTTGCATGTACCTAATTTTCCCTACACCATTTATTGAAGAGACTGTCTTTACTCCATTGTATGCTCTTTCCTCCTTTGTCAAATATTAATTGATCATAAAGGTGTGGGCTTATTTCTGGGTTCTCTGTTCTGTTCCATTGATCTGTATGCCTGTTCTTATACCGGCAGCAGGCTGTTTTGATTATGATGGCCTTGTAGTATATTTTGAGATCAGGTAATATGATATCTCCAAGTCTATTATTCTTTCTCAATGTTGCTGGAACTATTCAGGTTCTCTTTTGGTTTCATATAAATTTGCGAAATATTTGTTCTAGAACTGTGAAAAATGCCATTGATATTTTAATAGGAATTGCATTGAATCTGTAGATTGCTTTGGATAGTATTGACATTTTTTTTTTCTGAAGCTGGAAACGGGGAGAGACAGTCAGACAGACTCCCGCATGTGCCCGATCGGGATCCACCTGGCACGCCCACCAGGGGCGATGCTCTGCCCACCAGGGGGCGATGCTCTGCCCCTCCAGGGCGTCGCTCTGCCGCGACCAGAGCCACTCTAGCGCCTGGGGCAGAGGCCAAGGAGCCATCCCCAGCGCCCGGGCCATCTTTGCTCCAATGGAGCCTTGGCTGCGGGAGGGGAAGAGAGAGACAGAGAGGAAGGAGGGGGAGTGGAAAAGCAAATGGGCGCTTCTCCTATGTGCCCTGGCCGGAGTCGAACCCGGGTCCCCCGCACGCCAGGCCGATGCTCTACCGCTGAGCCAACCGGCCAGGGCCTAGTATTGACATTTTAATGATGCTAATTTTTTCAATCTGTGAACACAGTATATGCTTCTACTTGTTTATATTTTCCTAATTTTTTTTTCTTCAGTATCCCAGAATATTCTGAGTATAGGTCTTTTACCTCTTTGGTTAAATTTATCTCTAGTACCTTATTTATTTATTGCAATAGTTAATGAGATTGTTTTCCTAATTTCTCTTTCTGATAGTTCATTATTGGTGTATAGAAATGACACTGATTTCTGAATATTAATTTTGTATCCTGTTACTTTGCCGAATTCACTTACTAGATCTAGTTTTTTACAGGTCTTTAGTGATTCTATGTAAAATATCATGTCATCGGCCAATAATGACACTTTTACATCCTCCTTTCCAATTTGGATGCCTTTTAATACTTCTTCTTTTCTGACTGGTGTGGCTAGAACTTCCAGTACTATGTTGAATAAGAGTGGTGAAAGTGAACATCCCTGTCTCATTCCTGATCTTAAAGGAAACACTTTCAGTTTTTGCCCATTGAATATGATGTTGGCTATGAGTTTGTCATATATGGCCTTTGTTATGTTGAGGTATGATTCCTCTATTCCTACTTGATGAGAGTTTTTAACATAAATAGGTACTAGAGTTTATCAAATGTTTTGGGGTTTTTTTGCATCTACTGATTTCATTTTGTTTATATGATGCATTATGTTTATTGATTTGCAAATATTGTACCAACTTTGACTCACCAGCATAAATCCCACTTGATCATGATGTATGATCTTTTTAATGTATTGCTGGATCCTGTTTGCTAATATTTTGCTGAGAATTTTAACATCTATGTTCATCAGGGATATTGGCCTATAATTTTCTTTCTTTGTAGTATCTTTATCTGGTTTTGGAATTAGGATAATCCTGCTTTGTAAAAAGAGTTTGAAAGTATCCCCTCTTCTTGAAATTTTTTGGAACAGTTTGCAAAGCATAGGTGTTAGTTCTTTGAATGTTTGGTGTAATTTGATTGTGAATCCATCCAGTCCAGGAATTTTGTTTGCTGGGAGTTTTTCTGATTACTGCTTCAATTTCATCAGTTGTAATTGGTTTGCTCAAGTTTTCTAATTCTTCCTGATTCAGTTTTGGAACCTTATATGTTTCAAGGAATTTATCCATTTCACCTAGGTTGTTCCAATTTGTTGGCATTTAGTTAGTTATTCATAGTATTTTCTTAAATCCTTTATATTTCTGTGGTGTCAGTTGTTACTTCTTTATCATTTCTGATTTTCTTTATCTGGGCCCTTTTTTTAAATTCATGAATCTGATTAAATTTTCATTAATCCTGTTTTTTCTTTCAAAGAACTAGCTCTTTTTAAATTTATTTTCTTTGTCTCTATGTCATTTATTTCTGCTCTGATCTTTATTATTTCCTTTGTTCTACTTACTCTGGGCTTTGTTGTTCCTTTTTTCATTCTTTTAGGTGTAGGGTTAGATTGTTTACTTGAGATTTTTCCTGCTTCTTGAGGTAGGCCTCTAATGCTATGAACTTGCCTCTCAGAGCTATCTTTGCCCTGTCCTATAGATTTAAGCTGTTGTGTATTAATTTTCATTTGTTTCCAGGTAATTTTGACGTTTCCTTTAATCTCATTATTAACTATTCATTATTGTTTAATAATAAGTTATTTAGCCTTCATGTGTTTGAAATTTATTTCTGTAGGTGATTTCTGGTTTTGTACCATTGAGGTCATACACACTGCTTTCTAAGTTTTCTTTTTTTAATTTTTAATTTATTTTTATTTATTATTTATTTTTTAAGTGAGAGGAGAGGAGATAGAGACAGAGTCTGGCATGTGCCCCAACTGGGATCTACCCAGCAACCCCCATCTGGGGCTGATGCTCAGGTTAGCCCAGCGATCTTAAAAACCTGAGGTCAACACTCAGACCAGTCCAGCTTTTCTCAGCACTTGGGACTGACACTCAAAGGAATTGAACCACTGGTTGCAAAAAGGACAGAGAGAGAAGGGGGAGAGGGAGGGGAAGAGAAGGAGATGGTTTCTTATCATGTGTGTCCTGACTGGGGATCAAACCCAGGATTTCTTCATGCTGTGCTGATGCTCTATCTATTTACTAAGCCAACAGGCCAGGCAGGACCTATATGTTTTCAATCTTCTTGAATTAATTAAGACATTTTGTGTCCTAACATGTGGTCTATCTTTGTAAATGTTTTGTGTGCACTTGAGATTAATATACATTCTGCAGCTTTGGATGAAACATTCTGTAAATATCAATTAAATTCATACAATCCCATGTGTTGTTTATGGTTCCTGTTGCTTTGTTGACTTTTTGTCTTGAAGACATCCATTGATGTCAGTGGGGTGTTAAAATCCCCTACTGTGACTGTATTTTTGTCAATCTCTCCCATAATGTCCTTCAAGATTTTTTTTTAATATACTTAAGTGCTCCTATGTTGGTTGTGTATATGTTTACAGGGTTATATTCTCTTGTTGGATCAATCCCTTTAGTATTATGTAGTAACATTTTGTCCCTTGTTATAGCCTTTGCTTTGAAGTCTTTTTTTTCTTATACTGATACAAGTATTGCTACCCCAGGTTTTTTCATTTCCATATGCATGAAATATTATTTCTATCCCTTCACTTTCAGACTGTCTGTATCTTTTGTTCTGATGTTCTGAGGCAGCTCTCTTTTAGACAGCTTTTATATGGATCATGTTTTCTCATTAATTCAGCTACCCTAGGTCTCTTGATTGGAGCATTTAATCTATTTACATTTAAGCTTATTATT
Source organism: Saccopteryx leptura (assembly GCF_036850995.1). Lineage (NCBI taxonomy): Eukaryota > Metazoa > Chordata > Mammalia > Chiroptera > Emballonuridae > Saccopteryx > Saccopteryx leptura. The sequence goes on along the minus strand of NC_089516.1, from coordinate 101,221,025 downwards.
GATAGGTACTTATTTATTGTCATTTTTCTTTATAACTATGTTTCTCTCTCTCTTCTTCTCCTTCTTCTCCTTCTTCCTCTTTTTTTTCCTCTTCCTCCTTCTCTTCTTCCTCCTGCTTCTCTTCCTCCTCTCCTCTTCTTTTCTTCTTTCTCAGGCCATATAATATTTCTTGGAATATTGGTTTGGTGGTAATAAACTCTTTTAGCCTTTTTTTTTCTGTTTTTCCGTTTGTGGTCTAAGAAGCTCTTTATTTTGGCTTTAATTTTAAGTGATAGTCTTACTGGATAGACTATCTTTGTTGTAGTTCTTTGCTATTCATCACTTTGGGTATTTATGCCAATCCCTTCTGGGCTGAGGTGTTTCTGTTGAGAAATCAGCTGATAGCCTTATGGGAGCTTTCTTACATAACTGTCTCCCTCTTGCTTCTTTTAAGATTGTTTCTTTGTCTTTAATATTTATCGTTTTAATTATGATATGTCTTGGTGTGGGTTTCATTGGATTCATCTGCATTGGGACTCCCCATGCTTCTTGAATTTGTTGTGAATTTTCTCTTCATCTGGTCAGGGTAGTTTTCAGCCATAATTTCTTTAAAAAGTTTCTTTATCTTATGCTCACTTTCTTCTCCTTCTGGTATCCCTATTAAGTTGTCCCAGAGGTCCCTTTGACATTTCTTATTTTTTAAATTTTCTTTTCTTTTTGATGCTCTGCTTGGGTCCATTATGTTATCTTGTCCTTTGAACAACTGATTTGATTATCTGCCTAATCTAACCTGCTAATGATTCTTGCTAGGATATTTTTCAATGAAGATATTCCGTCTCTTTATTTCTGACTGTTTTTTTTTTATTCTTTCTATGTCCTTTATAATGCTTATTATTTATTTGTTTAAGTTCTCACTGAGATCATCTATTATTCCTATAAAGTCCTTGATCATTCTAATAACAATTGCTTTAATCTCGGCATCTAGTAATTTGGTTGTTTCCATTTCATTTAATTCTATATCTTAAGAATATTTCTTGTTCTTTCATTTGGGACATATTTCTTCATCTCCTCATTTTGTCTCTGTGTATTAAGTAGATCTGCTATGACTCCCAAATTTGTTTTGATGCCTTTATTCTAATGATGTCTTGTTGGGCTTAGTGGTGCAATCTTTCAGACCACCTAAGCTCCATGCTCTAGGAATGTTTCTTGTGGTTTATGTGCAACCACTTGTTGTAGTTGAGTCTTGAATGTTGTTGACATTTTCAGGGGTGGAGTTAACACTTCAGGCTGACTGGCTGTAAGGATAAACCTCAGTCACTGTTTATAAGTCTCTGTGCAGAGGCTTCCCTTTGAGGCAGAGTTGTTCCCAGCAGCATCTGGTGCCTGCTGGACTCCCCTTTTAGGTGTGCCACTTATGTGCCTAGTTAATTCAAGCTCTGGTGTGGTTGTATTGGTTCTGGGTTGACTTGGGTGGGTTTTGGGTATAGGTCAATGACAGACATTGTGTGTAACCACCCTTGGATTACCTGTCTGAAGTTACCACACTGTTCACTGTAGGTGGTTGCCTCTATTGGGCCTGGGTGTACATGGAAGGGGCTAATCTGTGTACAAAGGTTGGCTTTCTCTAGCTTAGAGCTGAAGGCAGATTTATAAAAGTCCTTGACTCTCTGAGTTCCATCTCTACCTGTCTGCTATTCTGCCTCCCCCTGTTGTAGTTTAGTCTTCCTCTAGAGCCTTCCAAAGAAATAATGGGCCCAGGATGGCAACTACCCACAGAGACTTCCACAGGTCGTGAGCTTGGTAGGGAAGGATGACTGGATTCTAGAGGATGGGGTTAGTGGGTCACTTTCTTGAGAGCCATGTGGTCAGACACTCAATGAAGGGAAAGTGGTCTCTACTCCAGAACCAAACCATTCAGTCTCTGCCCAAGCCTCCAACTCTGGCTCCTCCAGGGGAGGACACACTGAAAGCTCAGGTTGGATGCAGCCAGCCATCCCCTCTGAAGAAGCAAATTCAGTAGATCAGAACTTCTGGGGTGAGGTAGGAGACAGATCAAAAGAGTCTCCCATTGGGGTGGTGCCACCTGAGGGGTCCAAGAACTTTGTCCTGATCCAAAAGAATAGCCTTCAAAGGAGACACACTCTGAAGGCCCAGCTTGGGACTGCCTTCCCCCTTGGAACTGAGCTCAACAAGGTGAGACCACTGAAACTTGGGGGAAGACAGATCTAAAGAGTCTCAAATTAGGGATGGCGACAAGCCTTTAGGAGGGTGATGAGCACTTTTCCACTTCCCAGAATAGTACAGGCTGAGCTTTCAGGAGAGATAGAAGTACCCCCCACTCTGCAGTGTAGCCACATAACCCAGCACCCACCAATCTAATTCCCCAGACAAAAACCTCCCTGGGCGATGACACTACAAAAGTCCCAGCTCTAAACAGCACTCTAGTCCCTCTGTGCTATTGAAATCAGCAAGGCAGGACCACGAAGTACTAGGACAGGCCCAGTGATTCAACAGGTTGGGGCAGTGGCAGCTGTGCCCTGGAGGTGAAAAAGAATGGTTCCCTTTCCAAAATTCATAGTTCAATCAATATCTGAGTCTGCTAAGAGCTTCTCCAGAAAAAGAGCTCCTCAAACATCCCTGCAAGATGCAGCCAGCAGATCCCTGTGGAGGACCTGAACATGGCACAGAGGTGTCATAAGAAGTTAGAAAGCTAGACAGTGCACTCCCCAGGTTGGTGCTATAAAAATAGGAGGGTTCAACCCTGGGAAGATGGCAACTGGGCCTTTATCGAACTTCCTTCTTTCCCAAGTGGACTGAATCCCCACTGATTTTCACCACCAAATGCTATGTGGGCCCCTCTTCATGTTTCTGTTGCTGTGGGTTAGGGATCCCAGGGATGGGGAGTTTTGTAGTTGCAGTATCCCTCTGGTTTCTTATCTACCCTTTCTGAATCTCTGCCCTTCTTACCAGTCTAAGTGTTTGTTTGTTTGTTTTCTGTAAATCCTTGGTGATAATATTTCAGTTCAACTATCCTTCCCTTAATTATTCAGGTTGAATACTCTATAATTTGACTGTAAATCCAGTTTGGTGCCAGCAGCAAGTGAGTGTAGCTTTCACCTGCTCTGCAACCATCTTGGAATACTGAGGCAAAAACTGTTATAACTGCAAGGAAGAACAGATAAATTTACTATTATATTTGGAGATTTTATACTCCTCTATTAGTAATAAAGAGATCCAGAAGATATAATATCAGTGAGGATATAGTTAAACTGAAGAGCACAGTCAATCAATCAGATCTAATTGACATCTATAGAATATTTAGTCTAACAATAGAATACGCATTTCTTCTCAAGCTCACAAGGAGCATGAACAAGATAGACCAAATTTATGCATCATAAAACACATCTTAACACATTTAAGACAATGGAAATTATACCAAGTATGCTCTCAGACCACACTGCAATTAAACTAAAAATGAATAACAGGTAGATAGCTGTAAAAATCCCCAAATATATAGAGATTAAACAATATACTTCTAAATATCACATGGGTCAAAGGAATCTCAAGGGAAATTTTTAAATATTTTGAATTATTTAAAAATTAAAATATAACATCAAAATTCATGAGATATATTGAAACTAGTACTTAAGATAAATTTATAGCATAGATTAATATATTAGAAAATAAGAAATATATCAACAATTTAAGCTTCACTTTAGGAAACTAGAAAAAATCAAATTAAACTAAGCAGAAGAAAACAAATAAAAGCAGAAATCAATGAAAGTAAAACCAGGAAAACAATGCAGAAAAATTGAGACCAAAAACTAGTTCTTTTTTAAAGTTATTTTTAATTTATTGTATTGACATGGTTTCAATTGTACCATTCAATATAACACCCTCTATAAACTTTATCATGTTGCCCTTGCCCCATGCAAAGTCTATTTCCACCCCCACTTACCCCCTTTACCTCCAACCTCCACCCCACTTCCCTTTGGCAATTGCTAACCTGTTGTCTGTATATATGTGTTATGTATATATGATTTTGGTTAATAACTTCACCTTCTTTGATCTGATCCTCTCTTCTCCCTTCTCTCTGATAGCTGTCAGTCTGTTCCTTTTGACTTTGCCTCTGTTCCTATTTTGTTCCCTATTTTATTGTGTTTATTAAATTCCACATGTAAGTGAGATCATATGGCATTTGTCTTTCTCTGCCTTATTTCACTTAGATAATAATCTCCAGGTCCATTCATCTGGTCATAAAAGGTAACATTTCCTTTTTTTATGGTCACATAGTATCTGATTGTGTAAATGTACCACAGTTTTTCTATCAACTTGTCCAGTGATGGACACTTGGACTGTTTCCAGATCTTGCTATTGCAAAAAATGCTGCAATAAACATGGGAGTACATATCTTCTTTTGAATCAGTGATTTTGTATTCTTAGGATATATTCCTAGAAATGGGATGGCTGGGTAATAAGGCAGTTCCATTTTTAATTTTTTGAGGAAATACCATACAGTTTTCCACAGTGGCTGCACTAAGTCTGCATTCCTACCAATCGTGCATGAAGGTTCTGTTTTCTCTACACCCTCGGCAGCATTTGTTTGTTGATTTTGATTTGTAAATGAAAGCCAGTCTGGCAGGTGTGAGGTGATATCTCATTGTGGTTTTAATTGCATTTCTCTGATGATTAATGACATTGAACATTTTTTCATATATCTATTGAAATACAGATCTTGGTGATCTGTATGTCCTCTTAGGAGAAGTGTCTATTGAGGTCCTTTGGCCATTTCTTAGTTGGAATTGTCTTCCTGGTGTTGAGTTTTATAAATTCTTTATAAATTTTGGTTATTAATGCCTTATCATATGTATCAATGAATATGTTCTCCCTTAGAGTGGATTGTATTTTTATTTCCATAATGATGACTTTTGTTGTACAAAAGCTTTTCTTTTTTTTACATTTTCTTTAGAAAATTAAATTTAAGCGGTGATCTTGATCAGTAAGAGTACATAGTTTTCAGAGAAATGTTTCTATAGCATTTGCACTGTTAATTATGTTGTATACCCATCACCCAAAGTTAGATAATTCTCCATCATCATATATTTGTCCCTCTTTACAAACTTCCCCCATCCCCTCCCCCTCAGTCCCCTCCCTGTTAACCACTTCACTTTTATCTATGTTCATAAGTCTCAGTTTATATCTCACCTATGTGTAAACTCAAACAGTTCTTAGCTTTTTCTGATTTACTTATTTCACTCAGTATAATGTTCTCAAGGTCCATTCATTTTGTTGTAAATGGCAGTATGATATCATTTCTTATGGCTGAGTAGTATTCCATTGTATATATGTACCACTTCTTTTTTTATCCAGTTATCTATTGAGGAACACTTTGGTTGTTTTCATGTCTTGGCCACTGTGAATAATGCTACAATGAACATGGGGGTACATGTGTTTTACGTACTACTGTTATCGAGTTTTAAGGGTAGATACCCAGTAGAGGGATTGCTGGGTCATGTGCTAGTTTTTTCTTAACTTTTTGAGGAAACACCATACTTTCTTTCATAATGGTTGTGCCAATTTGCATTCCCACCAGCAGTGAATGAGGGTTCCATTTCCTCCACAGCCTCTCCAACACTTGTTATTACCTGTCTTGGTGATAATAGCTAGTGTAATCGGTGTGAGGTGGTATTTCATTGTAGTTTTGATTTGCATTTCTCCAATAGCTAGTGAAGATGACCATCTTTTCATATATCTTTTGGCCATTTGTATGTCCTCTTAGGAGAAGAATCTGTTTAGGTCCTCTTCCCATTTTATTGGATTGTTTGCTTGATTGTTGCTGAACTTTGTGAGTTCTTTATATGTTTCAGATATTAACCCCTTATTTGGAGCTGTTGTTTGCAAATATAATCTCCCATTTGGTTGGCTGCCAATTTGTTTGGTTGTTGGTTTCCTTTGCTGTGCAGAAGCTTTTCAGTTTGATATAGTCAAATCCATTTATTGTTACCTTTACTTCCCTTGCACTTGGGGTCAAATTCATAAATTGTTCTCTACATCCAAGGTGCATGAGATTAGTTACCTATGTTTTCTTCTATGTAATTTATTCTTTCAGATCTTGTATTTAGGTCTTTGATCCATTTTTAATTAATTTTTGTGCAGAGGGAAAAACTATAGCCACATTTTATTTTTTTTGCATGTGGTTTTCCAATTTTCTCTGCACCATTTATTGAAGAGGCTTTCTTTTCTCTGTTGTGTGTTTTTGGCTTCTTCATTGAAGATGATTTCTCCATGTATATATGGTTTTATTTCTGGGTTCTCAGTTCTGTTTCATTGGTCTGTATGTCTGTTTTTCTGCTAAAATCATGCCATTTTTATTATTGTGGCTCTGTACTATAATTTGATGCCAAGTAATGTGATATCTCCAGCTTTTATTCTTTCTCCTTAGGATTTTGTTAGATATTTGGGTTTTTTTATGGTTCTATACCAACCTGGTAACTTTTGTTCTATTTTTTTAGAAAATGACATTGGGATATTGATGGAAATTGCATTAAAATTTGTATATTGCTTTGAGTAATATGACCATTTTAACTTTATTTATTCTGCCTATCCAAGAGCAAGGAATATTTTTCCATTTCATTGTATCTTTTTCTATTTCTTTCAATAATACTTTGTACTTTTCAGTATATAGGTCCTTCACATCCTTTGTTAAGTTTATTCCTAGGTATTTTTGGTTGTTGTAATTGTACAAGGAATTTTTTTTTTGTATTTTTCTGAAGCTGGAAACAGGGAGAGACAGTCAGACAGACTCCCGCATGCGCCCGACCGGGATCCACCCGGCACGCCCACCAGGGGCGACGCTCTGCCCACCAGGGGGCGATGCTCTGCCCCTCCGGGGCATCGCTCTGCCGCGACCAGAGCCACTCTAGCGCCTGGGGCAGAGGCCAAGGAGCCATCCCCAGCACCCGGGCCATCTTTGCTCCAATGGAGCCTTGGCTGCGGGAGGGGAAGAGAGAGACAGAGAGGAAGGAGGGGGGGTGGAGAAGCAAATGGGCGCCTCTCCTATGTGCCCTGGCCGGGAATCGAACCCGGGTCCCCCGCACGCCAGGCCGACGCTCTACCGCTGAGCCAACCGGCCAGGGCCTACAAGGAATTTTTTTTAAATTTATTTTCCGCCTGACCAGGCAGTGGCGCAGTAGATAAAGCATGGGATGCTGAGGACCCAGGTTCGAGACCCCAAGGTAGCCAGCTTGAGCACGGGCTCATCTGGTTTGAGCAAAGCTCACCAGCTTGGACCCAGGGTCGCTGGCTCGAGCAGGGGGTTACTCTGTCTGCTGAAGGTCCATGGTCAAGGCACATATGAGAAAGCAATCAATGAACAACTAAGGTGTCATAACAAAAAACTAATGATTGATGCTTCTAATCTCTCTCCGTTCCTGTCTGTCTGTACCTGTCTATCCCTCTCTCTGACTCTCTGTCTCTGTAGAAAAAAAATAGAAAAAAAAGTATTTTCCGAAGTTTCATCTTTAGCATATAAGAAAACAATAGACTTTCTTATATTGATTTTGTATTCTGCAACTTTACTGTATTGGTTTATTGTTTCTATTAGTTTTTTAGTGAAGTCTATGGGATTTTCTATATACTGGATCATGTCATCTGCAAAAAAGCAATATCTTAACTTCTTTCTCAATATTGATGCTTTTCATTTCTTTCTCTTGCCTAATTGCTAGGGCTAAAACTTCTGGAATGTTGAATAAGAGAGGGAAAAGTAGTCAGCCTTGCTTGTTTCTGATTTTAGAGGAAAAGCCTTGATTTTTTCACCATTTACTATATTAGCTGATGGTTTTTCACATGTGGTCTTTATTTTGTTGAGGTTTTTTCATTCTATTTTAATTTTATTGAGTATTTTAAACATAAATGAATGTTGTATCTTATCAAATACCTTTTATGCATCTATTGATAGAATCATATGATTGTTGTCCTTTATTTTATTGATATTTGGGTATTACATTGATCAATTTTTGTATGTTGAACCATCCTTGAGTTCCTGGAATGAATCCCATTTGATTGTGATGTATTATTTCTTTAATGTGTTATTGTATCTGATTTACTAGTATTTTGTTTAGGGTTTTTGCATTTGTATTCATTAGAGATATTGGTCTGTAGTTTTCTTTTCTTGTATTGTCCTTGTCAGGTTTTGGTATCAGGGTTATATTGACCTCATAAACTGTGTTAGTGAGTAATGCTTCTACTTTTTGGAAGACTTTGAGAAGGATAGGTACCAAATCTTCTTTGAATGTTTGGTAGAATTCACTAGTGTAGCCATCTGGTTCTGGACTTTTGTTTTTGGGGAGGTTTTTGATAGTTCTTTTTACTTCCTCCCTGCTTATAGATCTATTTACGTTTTCTACTTCTTCATGATTCAGTCAAGAAAGATGGCATTGTTCTAGAAATTTATATATTTCATTTAGATTGTTGAATTTGGTAGCATATAATATTTCATAGTATTCTACTATGATCCTTTGTATATCTATGATGTCTGTGGTAATTTTTCCTCTTTCATTTCAGATTTTTATATGAGACCTTTCTCTTTTTTCCTTAGTGAGTCTAGCTAGTGGTTTGTCAATTTTATTGATCTTTTCAAAGAACCAGTTCTTTGTTGTTCTAAATTTTTTTATAGTTTTTTTGTTCTCTATTTTATTTAGTCTGCTCTAATTTTTACTGTTTCCTTTCTTCTACTGACTTTGGGTTGCCTTTGTTCTTCTTTTTGTAGTTCTTTAAGATGTGATTTTAGGTTGTTTACTTTGGATCTCTCTTGTTTCTTCATATAAACCTGTGATAATATAAACTTTCCTCTTATTACTACCTTTACTACATCCCAGAAGCTTTGTTATGTTGTGTTGTCATTCTCGTTTGTCTGTATATATCTTTTGATCTGTGCTTTTATTTCTTGTTTGACCCAGTCATTTTTTTAAAAGTATGTTGTTTAATTTACATATTATTGTGGGGTTTTTTACTTCATTTTTGTCGTTGAATTCTAATTCCATAAGCTTATGGTCAGAAAATATCTTAGTATAATTTCAGTCTTCTTGAATAGCCCAACATATGGTTTATCATTGAGAATGTTTTATTATACACACTTGAAAAGAATGTATAATCTGTTATTTGGGGACAAAATGTTCTGTAAATATCTATTATGCCCATTTGGTCTAGTGTGTCATTTAAAGCTGATATTTCTTCATTGGTTTTCTGTTTGGATGATCTATCTAAAGCTGTCAATGGTGTGTTGAGATTTCCAAGTATGATTGTGCTTTTGCCTGTTTTTATTTGTATATCAGTGAGTAGGTGTCTTATATATTTTGGTGTTCTCTGATTTGTTGCATATATATTAAGAAGTGTATCTTCTTGATACAATGTTCCATTTGTCATTATGAAATGTCCATCTTTGTCTCTGCTTACCTTTGTTGTCTTAAAGTCAGCATTGTCAGATGTAAGTATGGCTACACCTGCTTTTCTTTGGGTGTCATTTGCTTGGAGAATTATTTTACAACCTTTCACTTTGAGTATATTTTTGTTCTTGCAGCTTAGATGTGTCTCTTGATTGCAGCATATGGTTGGAATTTGGTTTTTAATCCAATCTGCTACTCTGTGCCTCTTTATTGGTGAGTTCAGTCCATTTACATTTAGGGTAATTGTTGACGCTTGAGGGTTTCCTATAGCATTTTTATGTTGTTTTTGTTTTTTTTCTTGTAGATCTATGTCTCCTTTGGTTATTCTCTTTTATGTTTGTATCAGCTGTGTTGGTTTGGTGGTATTTCATACTTCTTTCCCCTGTTTCTTTCTTCTTTTTTTAATCTATGTGTTTCAGTAGTGACTTTTTGTGGGTGGTTAACATTAGTTATTAAGAGAAAAAATGTTCATATGTACAGGATTCCTTTGTCTTATGAGTGCTTCTGTACTCCATCCTCCTTTGCTACATAAAGTGGGGAGACCCTTTTATGTTATTTTTGTCACAGATTATTCTTGTTTTCATTGTAACCTTGTTGGAGCTTTTACTTGTAGTTTTTAATTGATTTGTGCCTTGTATCTGGTCAAGTAACCCCCTTGAGTATTTCCTGCAGTGGGGATGTCTGGTGATAAATTCTCTAAGTGTGCAAAATTTTTATTTCCTCTTCATATTTGAAGGATAATTGTGATTAATATAGTATTCTTGGCTGGTAATTCCTCTCTTTTAGTACTTTGAATGTTTGTGTCCACTCTCTTCTGGCTTTGTAGAGTTTCTGCTGAGAAGGGTGATGATAATCTAATGAACCTTTCTTTATATAAAATACTCATTTTGTTCATTAATTTGTTTTTTGAGTTCATTCAATTGCCAATCAGTGGTTTCTCACATCTCATTGAATATTTTCAGAACTTCAATTTTTAATTATCTTGTTTAACTACAAGGTATCTTTGTGATTGAGATTGTTTTCTGGTAATTTTTCATTTTCCTTCTGAACAACATCTCTGCCTTATGTAGCTATGGTATTTGCTTTCTTCTTCCCTGATAGCATTTGAGAGTGATATTGTTAAGAACTTTAAGAAAAACAACTTTATTCCATTTGGTGCATGTATCTTTCAGGCAAGTCTGCAAGCCCTGCTGGGATTGCTTTGCTGTATTATAGCTGTTCAATTTGTTGAAATTTCAAGGGGAAAGATCAGGAGTGTCTCTCATTCTGCCATTACTTTGACATCAGCAGTTTCTCTCAAAGCTATATGTGCCCTTACTATCTAATCTATCAACCATCCTTCTAGGTATTATTTATATAAATTTAAAATTTCTTTCCACACAGAAACCTTCACACAAGTGTTTATAGCGCTTAATACACAATTTTCAATAATTTGAAGCAACCAAAATGTCCTTCAATAAGTGAATTGATTAAACAGGCTCTATGCTCCATTCAATTTATTATTTAATGATATAATATTATTTAATGATATAATACATGAGCTGTCAAAACATAGAAAAACATGGAAGAACTTTAAATACATATTGGTAAATGAAAGGTGCCAGCCTGGGAAGACTGCATGACCTATATGACATTGGAATCTATATGACATCTTGAAGATAAAACTTTAAAGACAGTAAAAATATCAGTAGTTTTCTGGAGTTTGCGAGATAGAGGGTATAAGAGATGAGTAGGCAGAGTACAGGGATATTTAGGGCAGTGGGATTATTCTGTGTACTATAATGGTAAATATATGTCATAACACATTGAACTATACAAAACAAAGAGTGTACTCTCCTGTAAACTATGTGCTTTAGTTAATATTAATATATCCGTATTGGTTCATTAATTGTAACAAATGTACTATACTAACAAAAGATGTTAATAAGAAGGGGAAAGGGAGTGGGGAAAGAGGAGGATATGTGGGAAGTCTTTCTATTTTCTGCTCAATTTTTGTAAACCAAAAGTTGCCCCAAGAAATAAAGTCCATTAATTTAAGAAAAAAGAAAGAAAAAAAAAAGACTAGAGGGACATTACTAAATAGTTAAAGTTTTTATATCCTGGTGGTAGAATTATATGTGATTTTTCTTTCTTTTATATATTTCTTTTAATTGTTTTATTAAGGTATGATTTAAAAAATTTACCTTTTCTCTTGAATACAGTTTTGTGAATTTTGAAAAATACATACCGTTGTTTAGGCAGCACCAGAATCAAAATATGAAATAGCTCCACCACCCAAAATTTTTACTTTGTGCCTTTTCATAATAAAATCTTTTCCTCACCCGAGTCTTTGACAACTATGGACTGTTCTCAATCCCTGTAGTTTTGCCTTTTCCAAAATAAAAATATTTGGAATCATACAGTTGGTAAAATTTGAGTCTGGCTTTGTTATTATTATTTAGCATAATACCTTTGAAACTCATGTTTGTGCACATCAATCTTTCATTTCTTTTTATACCTAATATTCCGTTGTTTGGATGTTTATAAATTCATCAGTTAAAGAACATTTCACTTGTTTCCAAGTTTTGCTGACAACTAATAGAGTCACTTTATAGATCTATATACAAGTTTTTGTTTGAATATACATTTTTACTTCATTCAGGAAAAAATACCTATGAATGAGATTGCTAGGTTATATAACAAGTGTATTTTTTACTTTAAAATTAACAAATTTTTTTCCAGAGTGTATGTAACTTTGCATTTCCACCAGAAAAGTATGGGAGAGTTCCATTTGTTCATCAGCACTTACTATTGTCAGTTTTTTGTTTTTTGATTTTAGTTTAGCCATTTTAATAGGTGGGTAGTGAGATCTCATCATGGTTTCAATTTCCATTTCCCTGATGACTCATGATATATTTAATATCTGTATATCTTCTTAGCTGAAATGTCAGTTCACATTACATTCCTATTTTTTAAATTGGGTTGCTAGTTTTCTTATTCTCAAATTTTAAGGTTCAATGATTTTTCTAGATAAAAGTTATCTATCAGAAATTTTATTTGCAAATTATTACTCCTATCTATAGTTTTTCTTTTTCTTTTTCTTTTTATTTTCTTAACAGTATTTCAAAACCAGAAGTTCTTAATTTTGATAAAATCCTATTTTATAATATTTTATGGGTTGTGATTTTGGTGTCATATCTAAGAAATCTAGGCCTAGCTGAAAGACGCAAAGATAACCTCTAATGTTTTCTTCTAGATGTTTTAAAGTATTAAAGCTTACATTAAAGTCTATTGATGAGTCACTTCAAGTTAATTTTTGTATATGGCATGAGTTATGGATTAAGGTTCATTTTATTTTATGTTTTGCATATGACTATTAAAATATTCTAGCAGCATTTGCTGAAAATGTTTTTTTTTCTTCATTGAATAACCTTTGCAACATTTTTGATGATCAATTGACCACATAGTTGTGGGTTTATTTTTTGATTTTTCATTCTGTTTTGTTGACATATTTGTCTTTTTTTTTTTTGCCAATTCCACATTGTCTTCAAAACTCTAGTTTACAATGTCTTGAAATCACATAGTATGTATCCTCTAACATCTTTCTTTTTCAAAAGTGTTTTGACTATTCTACTTCTTTTGACTTTCCATATAATGTTTTTAATTAGATTACTAATTTTTACAGAATATCCTGCTCTATTTTGATTGCAGGAATCTAAAAGTCACTTTGGGAAGAAGTAAATCCTTAACAGTATTGTGTCTTCTAGTCCATGAACAACATACAACTCTCCATTTCTTTTTAGGCCTTCTTTGATTTATTTTACCAGTATTTTGTTGTTTTCTGAGTGTACATCTTGCACATATTTTATTAGATTTATACTCCAATATGCCATGTTTTGGTGGAGTTATATTATAAGTGGTACTTTTTCTCATTTCAATTTCTGCTCTGCAGTCCGGGCTCTTGCCTGCTGCACCAGACCTGCCTGCTCTCTAATTTCAACTTCTAATTGTTCATTAAAGATTATATAAATGTGATTGGCTTTTGTATACTGACCTTGTATTCTATGAACTTACTAAATTCTCAACTATTTATAGTTACTTTTTTTCCTTTTCTTTATAGTTACTTTTAAATAGATTATTTGAGATTCTTTTCTTTGTAGACAATTGTATCACCTATAAATAGAAATAGTTCCTGCTCTGGCTAGATAAGTTGATTGGCCATGGTCCAGATAGTCAATGGTTGCTGTTTGATTCCTGGTCAGGGCACATATAGGAACAGATTGACATTTCTGTCTCTTTCTCTCTCCATTTCTGTCTCTCTAAAATCAACTTTAAAATAGTTTTACTTTTTATTTATTTCAATATGTGTGTCTTTTACTTCTTTTTCTTGCCAGATTTCACTGGCTAGTATTTCCAAGAGTAATGAAACATACATCCTTGCATAATCCCAAGTCTTAGGCAGAAAACATTGTTTTGACATTAAGTATGATGTTAGCTGAAGGTTTGATTGTTTTTTATATATAGATGTCCTTTATCAGGTTGAGGAAGACCATTTCCTAGTTTGTTAAGAGTTTCTGTCATGAATGGATGGATGTACAATATTATCAAATGATTTTTCTGCATCTGTTGCAATGATTATATGATGTTTCTTCTTCAGTTTGTTGATCTGATAAATTACATTGTTGAGTTGTGAATGTGGAATTAGCCTTTTATTTCCAGAATAAATTCCATTTTCTCATAAAGTATCCTTTTTATGTATTGTTAGATTTAATTTGCTAAAATTCTGTTAAGAATATTTGTATCTATGTTCATGAGGATGTTAGGATGTAGTTTTTTGTGTTTTTTCTTGTAATGGCTTTATCTGGATTCAGTACCAATGTAATGCTTACATCAAAGATTCTTTTGAGAAGCACTCCATCCTTTTCATTTCTTTGAAATATTTGGTAGAATACTTGATAGAATTAACCAATGAAGCTATCTAACCATGGAGTTTTCTTTGTGAAAAAGTTTTTAACTCCAAATTTAATCTTTTTAAAAGTTATGAAACTATACAAATTATCTGATCTTTCTTGAGTGACTTTGATAATTATTTCTTTCAAGAATTTTTCCATTTTACCTAAATTGTTAAGTTAGTGTAAAGTTATTCATAATATTCCCTTTTTATGCTTTTAATATCTGTAGGATTTATAATGCAATCTTCCCTTTTATTCTAATATTGATAATTTACATCTTCTCTCTTTTTATCTTTGTTACTCTTGTTAGAAGTTTATCAATTCAATTGGTCTTCTTGAAGAACCAGGTTTTGGTCTTATTGATTTCTTTCTATTAGGTTTCTGTCTTTAATTTTATTAAATGCTATTTTTTATTTCTTTCTTCTATTTCCTTTTGGTATATTTTGTTCTACTTTTTCTAGTTTCTTAAAGTATTGATTTCAGATTTTTCTTCTTTTCTAATATAGGTATTTAGTAATATAAATTTCCCTTTAAATATTTCTTTAGCTGAATTTTGATATGTTGTGTTTTTATTTTCACTTAGTACAAAATACTTTAAAATTTACCTTTTGATTTTTTTTTTCTTCAACACATGAGCTATTTATAAATTACTAGCATATTAAAAGTGGTTGTCTTCTTATGCTGGATTTGTGTGTAATATTTATTTATTCTATATATCATACCTTTATGTTTTTATTTTGTTCTTTTTCTGTATCTCTATATGTTTTCCAATTTTCTACATTAAACATTTTATTTTTTAGTTATAAAATAATTAATATAAATTTACATTCTATATTTTATAGCACTTTATAATTGATAAAGAGCTTCATTAAATCCTCCAACATCTGCATGAATATTTCTCACATAAACCATATCTCCCACATGTTGAAAACCGAGATTGAGAGTTTAGATGACTTGCTCAATGCCATATATGTAGGCTGAGCAAAGATTCAAACCCACATTTTCTGATTCTAGTTCATCATTCTGAAGAAGTTGAAAATAAAGATTTGAAACATAAATTTTAATTTATTTTATGGATTGTTGGAAAGAATCATAGAGGTCTTTGAAACAATAAAGTGACTTGAAACAGTAGTCTCTGTGTAGTTTTCACTTGAATTGCTGATTACTGGGGACGCAAACATTTTTTCGTTGATTTTCTTTTTTTATTTCTTCTCCTCTAAATTGTTATTTCTGTCCTCCGACAATTTTTCTAGTAGATTTGTTGATATTTTACTGATTGATTTGAATAATGAAAGATGTGCAGATACTAATATTTCAAGTGTTGGAAATATCTTCTCCAGTTTCTTGATCATCTGTTTCTTTTCTTTATTTTTTCAATATTAATCATAAGGGAAATGTGTACTCAATATTGAGGGGAATCAATGTCTTTGTTTTAAGAGGAGTCTTTGTTTATTTTGACCTGAATCATCGGAATCAAGAAATAGAAGAGTATGGGATTAGAAGACAAACTACATGGTTTTAAACATCATCTGTCAATTATTTCTATTTATTAGCCAGTATGCTAGGCCATGTGATAGAGTGTAAATTAAAAAATAAAAAGGTTGCCTACTTTTAAGAACCTTTTACCCTGACAGAGAAATAAGATATGTAAAATAAGAGGCATAATATAGTATGTGCTTAGGTAACTATGGTCTAAGATAAGCTGTCACAATCAAAAGTCCTATACCAGAAAAGGGGAAGGAGATAATACTTTTGAGTTAACTGGGGAGTTGTTGATGCATGAAGAAGTCGATTAAGTTGAATGAGAGCAAGGACTGTGTGTATTTTTATTACCATTTTATCTCTAGTGCTTAGCATGGTACCAGACAAAAAGTGCTCAGATATTTGTTTAATGATTTAATGATGTTAGCATTTATGGGCAAAGCCATTTATACAGACCTTACCTAATGCATTTAATTCATCAACCTTCCATCACCACCAGGCAACTCTGAAAATGTTCTGATTGATCAGCATTTCAGACATTAGCCTATTTTTACAAAGCAAGGTAGTGCAACCTTTTCCAAAAGGACATATGTCATGCTCCTTTATCTTACCATGATAATAGAGCAGTAGTCATGATGCTGGTGACTTCACTGTCAGGCAAATGTGGTTTTGAGTCTCATGTCAGTTACATACTGGCTATATGACCCTCATCTATAAAATGAGACTAACAGTAGTGGTTATCTTACTGAATCATTGTAGGATCAAATAAACAAAACATGTAAAACTTTTAGCTGTAGTAGGTGTTCTGTAAATATTCCCTATAGTTCTTCCTTTGACGGACATTAAAACAGATGGAACTTGTGATTGCCTTTGGATTTTGTGACTTGGTCATGTTTTCTAACAGTCATATTCTCCATCTCCTTCCTCACAGATTCAGAGACATATTGTATGTTTCAAGACAAGAAGTACAGAGTGGGTGAGAAATGGCATCCTTACCTGGAACCATATGGTTTAGTTTACTGTGTGAACTGCATCTGCTCAGAGGTACAATCCTTCATGGCATGTGATTTCCCAGTTTTTTCCTCAGCATGAAGAGGTGTTTCAGTGCCCAGATGGCCAAGGAACATGGTTGTTAAAATCCTAAAAGAAGAAACAGATCACAAGAAAAAATACACTTCTCCTGTCTATTTTCTCTATTACTTTTTGTCTTATTTTTCATGGGATCTCTGGATATTTTCTATGAATGTATACTGATGATATCTTAGCTAATTTATATAGGACATGATAGGAGAAGGCAAAATAGCTTGATAATTAAAGTAGAGGAAAAAGTTCAAAATAATGTCTGCATTGTCAGATTAAAAATATTCTTTTGAAAACCATTTTTAAGACTGTCCTTTAGAAAAAAAGAATAGGACACATTATACACTGGTTAATTGAGAGACTGTATTTTATGCTGTCTCAGTCAATAACTGTAATTAGGACTGAAGTTCTGAAACCTTGGCCTGTACCTGGTGAGTATTAGAGTTCTTTGGCTTTGCCTTGGTTCATGTCAAGTCACTCACAGTGGCGTTTGGATAACTTAAATACTATCTTTGCAATAAACAAAGAAGGTAGTCCCATTTTCTTTACATGACCTTAATCCAGGACCACAGCTGTGGTCCATTTTTCTCTAGGCCAGGGTTTCTCAACATTAGCACTGTTGACATTTGGGAACAGGTAATTTCTTGTTGTGGGGAATGTCTTGTGAATTATAGAATCCCGGACCTGTACCAACTGGGAAATAGTAGCTGTAACCCTAGGACGAGTGATTTTTGATGTGCTTTGATCTCACTTCAAGATGATACACCTGGCTCTGAGGACTGATGCTTAAGGGGGACTCTGCGATATTTCCAAACATAACACTCCAAAAGTTTCTTCCAGAAAGCACATGAGAAAAGGAGGAGGTTTGTGGTAAGGTGACTCAGATTTGGATAAATGAAGCCTGCCTTTTTAAATGACTAGGCAAGCTATTGAAAAGAGCATCTAGGCCCTGCTTAACTTCCTGGTATGTCACGATTATATCAGATTCTTTACCAACACACTGGAAATGGAAAGCTAACCTTTGTAGGGCTGAGGCTTTGCTATTTGCAATACAGTGAAAACGTTAATATGATCTCTGTGGCAGTAAGTATTTCCTTTCTCCATCTTCTTCATCACCTTCTCCTCCCACAATAGCTTGACAGAACAAGTAACCCTCTCTTCAACTGAATTATGGATAGAAAATGTTGATGCAAAATTGATTTTCAAAGTCTTCCTTTTATTCTAGCAATAGTTGAGAGCTGTCAGAGGTAGAAATTTTGTAACTGTAAATCAGGCAAGGACTCAGTCACCCTACCCAGGCATACTAACTAATCAGTTCAATTTCAAACTCTAGCTTGTTCTCAAAAAAACAAAAATTATTATTATTATTATTTATTTTTTTACTAAAAGGGTAAATGAAGGGTAAATGAAGAAAGAAGGCACTCAACCTTCTGGATCAAAGCAGAGTATATGAAATCTAAGATCCCTTTGCTAGGAATGTCTCTGCCCAGGAGTGGGTAGCGGCTCAGGAGACCCATTGCTCATTATCCCTTTCCTTCCATGACATTGGGCAGGTAATTATGAAATAAGACTAGGCTCTTGGAAAAGCTGTGCAGTTAGAACTGGGGAATGGTAGAAACACCATAAAGCCAAGCCAGAAGGAGACTCCCAAAATTAGCGGAAAGCTTTGAAAACTGAAACAGTAGTGATCCCATCTTAGAAAAATACGTCGTTAAGCTATCAACCAACCCAGCGGCAGTGCTAGTGATGAGAAAAGGAAAGAAAAATGCTGATTTCATTCAGTTTCTCAGGAATGCGTTATTCACTGTCTGGGTGAGTCCTTACATAGTTATTTCCCAAACTGGCATGATCCCAGTGACCTTTGAAAGAAATTTGATTTTTTTTTTCTCATTGATTCTTCTCTTTCAGAATGGGAATGTGCTTTGCAGCCGAGTAAGATGTCCAAGTCTTCATTGCCTCTCTCCCGTACATATTCCTCATTTGTGCTGTCCTCGCTGCCCAGGTAAACTGGTTCACCTCTTCCTTTCCCAGCTGTGGTTTTCCTTTTTCCCTCTTCTACCCAACCTACTTCATCTCCCTAATTCCCCAGAAGGGAAATTTCCAGACAGAAATAACAATAGGACACTTTTAGGCAGCCCACACTGGCCCCTAAATACTGTTTATAACCCAAGTGGGGCACATTCTAGGCACTAATAAGTTATTGGGTACCTAGTAACTGATGTTCATTGGACTTTTAATCATTTGAAGGTCGATGTCAGTGGGGGGAAGGGAATTGTGGCCCAGAGATTTTTTGCTGTAAACAGCCTCTTTCTGCCACGGGCAATTGGCACCGGGGGAGTTGTAGCATAGCGGCACGTGTCCTATGCAATTAGTGCTGGAATTGAATTCGAGCATAGCTTCTAAATGATGATGGGCTATTCATAAATCAAAGGAGCTGAGCCAGTGAATTTTATGACAGTATAAACCAGCCTGCCTGCTGAATAGTCACCTCTTCCAGACTGCAGTTACTATATACACATTGTTAAGAGCAAATCTAAAAGGAAGGCAGGCAGAGACTTTTTCACAAGGCTGTTAGGATTCTACTTTCACAGTTTGTGGCTTGCATGTTTGTCTGAGGCAGGGGCTCCCTCAATGACACTTTGTTCACATCTGGCTGAGGGTTGGCTCCCACACCAGAGACGTGCAAGTGTGGAATGATTCAGAGAATGCTTGTGGGCCCAACGGCAGTCCTAGGAAAAGCTAAAAGACAGTCTCAGAATCTGGTTAGTAGAAGCCTTGTAGTCCTCTAAATCTTTTTTGTCTCTCTCTCTAATAAGGAGATTCTACAATTAGGGTTTGTAGGTGAGCTTTTTGGGGTCAGAGAACCCTTTTAAATTGTTTTCAGTTTTTGGTGTAACTATATATGTGTGTAAATTCCTTTAGAAAGGATTCATAGCTTTATTGGTATTCCTAAAGGTGCTGGGTATGACCCGAAAAATGTGAAGGACCACTAGTC
Organism: Saccopteryx leptura; assembly: GCF_036850995.1. Taxonomy (NCBI): domain Eukaryota; kingdom Metazoa; phylum Chordata; class Mammalia; order Chiroptera; family Emballonuridae; genus Saccopteryx; species Saccopteryx leptura. The sequence goes on along the minus strand of NC_089516.1, from coordinate 101,201,115 downwards.
TAGGGCATAGATGATACTTTTCTAGGTAGTAAAGAGAGAACTTATATAAGAAAGAAAGCAAAAATTTTGGGCAAAAATAACAGGAATGGGGTTATGAATGAGATTTAGTAAAAACTCAGTTAACTGAAATGTTACAGGAATACATTTTTGTTTAATGGGAAAAAAATTCCCAACCCTTTTTGTCACCACCTTTATAGAATGAATTTTCCTGTATCAATAAATGAACTCTGATGAACACAAGGAATTCTTGACTAGATGGCAAAAGACCATCCTATGTCATAGTTGTGCTATTCTTGTTGGTGATGATACTATATGCTCCAAGACGTAAGAAGGTGTTTAAGAGACTGACTCAGCATATGGTCTACCTAAAAGTTATTTTTAGGAATCAATCCCTAAGTAAATGAGGTTTATTATTTTTGTATCTGCTTATTTTCTTCTTCTACTTTAACTGAATTTTAAAAATGTGCTGTGGGAGAGATTTGGGTAGATTGGAACAAAAGTTCAGATAAAGAGGCTAATCTGCAGAGCTTTTGTTTTTAATCTTCCAGGTTACTTGTCATACATAGCATTATAAAAGCTGTTTTTTTCCACTTGAATACTACAAAAGTGGTCTAAAGTCATAGGAATTTTTTAAAACTGATATGTAGAGATTGTTCTTCTCTGAAAAAGAGGTTAAGGCACTAGGCAGACACGGCATACAGGTCGAAAAGCATAGAGTGGATATAGCTGTCCTTTACCCCAGCTATATAACAGGAAGAAAATATTGAAAAAAAGAGCAAGTATAAGCTAGCAGTTGTTTTGAGAGAAAAAGAAAGTATTTAAAAATTGAGGTCATAAATTCCAGAAAAGAGAAAATTGAAAGAAATAAACACATTGTCTAGAGGACTTAAAAAGCCCATTTTATGGAGTATAGAAACCAGCTGTTCCTTTTCTTTTTTTCTTGTTCTTGCAGGTTACTTCCTTGTGAGTTTATTTTTCTTCTCGTTAACTCTAACCTTTAACAGTTCTTCTTGTTGGTAGTGGTACTTAAAGTTCCCTATTCCTTCCATGCAAAAATGTCTTTATTTTGCCCTCATTCTTGAGTGATAATTTGGCTGCATGTAAAATTATAAGTGAATGTCTATTTTCCCCTCAGAACTTTGAAGATATTAATAAATGGTTTGTTGACTTCCTTTGTTTGTGGATAAGAAGTATGCTGTTTGATTGTAGTTCCTTTGTAGGTAACCTGTTTTCTGCTTCTTCTAGCTTTCAATATTTTATCTTTTTCGTTGAGGCATGCTATAAGATGTGTAGATGTGTGATCCATTTTTATTTATCCTGATCAACTCAAGAATTTTTCAGCTGAACGACTCAAATGTTCCTTTATTTTTAGTCATTAGTTTTGAAAATTTATCTCTTCCCCTTCTTCCTTTTTCTCATTCTTAAAGTTATCTTTGGTGTATGTTCTTGCTGTTCATTGAATTTATTCTCTGTGTCTCCTTTTTTAATATCTTATTTTAATGATTTTGAGAGAAAGGAAAGAGAGACAGACAGACAGACAGGAACATCAATCTGTTCCTGTATGTGCACTAACCGGGAATCAAAATGGCAACCTTCACACTTCAGGACAATGCCCTAACCAACTGAGCTATCCAGCCAAGGCTATCCTCTGTGACTCTTAATGTCTCCTTTATTTTTTTCCATTTTGGTATATTCCCTTTAATGATATATTACTTCAATTCTGTCCTCCAATTCATGAATTATTTCTCCAACCATTTTATGCCTATTACTTAGGCCATCTGTTGAGTTTTGTTTGTTTTAATTAATTTATTTATTTATATTTTTAGTGAAGGAGAGAGGTAGAGAGAGGGACAGAAATGGATAGACAGAAAGGGAGGGAGATGAGAAGCACTTTAGTTGTTCATTCATTGCTTTTTCATTTGTGCCTTGACTGGGGGTCTCTAGCCGAGCCATGACCCTTTGCTCTAGCCAGAAACTTTGGGTTCATGCCAGTGACCTTGTGCTTTAAGCCAGCAACCTTTGGGATCAAGCCAGGAACCATGGGGTCATGTCTGTGATCACACGCGCAAGTCAACAACCCTGCACTCCAGCTGGATGAGCCCATGATCAAGCTGGTGACCTCGAAGTTTTGAACTTGGGTCCTCAGTGTCCCAGGCCAGTGCTCTATCCACTGTGCCACCACCTGAGTACATGGATTTTGTTTAGAAAATTAAATTTAATGGGGTGACATTGATCAATAAGAGTACGTGGCTTTCAGATAAACATTTCTATCTGTCTCCAGCTCTCTGTATCCAGTCCCAGCTGCCAGTGGAGCATATGGCTTTGGCTTCTATCACTGTTGTACTTTTTTTACTTCTGTGTTTTATTTCTCAAGAGTCTTCTTCGTCTCTATGATTTTGAAATTTTAAAGTTTATTTTTTATTTTAATTTTGCATTTTATCTGTAACTCTTCTTTGGCAAAGAGCAAGGGCTATTCTCTTGTACTCTCTGCCATATTGAACTGAAATTCATACCAGCTTTTCTTCTTTATTTCTTTTTTTCTATTGAAGATAAAACATGAGTAAATGGGTTTAAACCATAGTAGAGAAAGATGGAATTTGATAAAAGGAAGAACTTTAGGACAGAGTGGTTGTTAAATCCTAGAATAAATGACTAAGGATATTTTTAGTCTCTTTGTTTTATATTTCTGGATATTAAAGCATACCTACCCATTTGAGATAGAGTTGGCATAGTTATGCTTTGAGACAGGGCAATGGATATGTTGACTCCTCTGTATTTCTTTCACCCCAGTGATTATTTGGCATGAGGAAGCTCATGCCTTCAGGGCCACAGGAATGTTCAGTCAAAGGAAAAGGGTCTAATTTTCTCTCTTAGCCTAATGCAAGGTACTGTGATGAAAATTTCCTGACTTAAATAAAATATTTAAAGTTATGATAATGAAAAAGTCTTATATAAAAAAGAGAAAACAGACAAGGAAACCATAAACCCATGGCTATGGTTTTACACATTATTGTATAGTAGTATCAACATCAGGGAGTGTTCAGTGGAGTAGTGATCAACTTGGTTGGTAAGTCCAGCTAGGCATGCCTGTTGCTTATCTTCCATTGAAGAGGACAGAGGAACCACCTCTTCGTTCATGTCTGTGTTTCTGATGACCTTGTTTTCTAATCTCCCTATACCTGCAATTTTTAAGGTCCCGACCTGCATTTGAGTTTATCTTCTGAATCTCCTGCTGAATGGTGAAAATTAGAGTATGCAGATGCTTTTCCAGAATTACAAGAGAGGGATCTCTACTGATTCCCATGAAAAGCAAATTAATTTTTTTTTCATTAACATTTTCCAAAGTTTCCATGGCAGAGGTCACATCTTGATCATAGGACTTTACTGGGCCCTAAGAGGGCCCAGTATTACATTGAGGCTAGAAGATAATTAATGGAAAAAGTCAAGACTGTGTGGAAGTCAGAAAGGCCATGAAAACTACCCCAGTCTCTAAGCAAGACTCTATGTAGCCCCAGTAATAAGATATCTGTAAGAGTGAAATTCCATATCTTCTCTTTTGGGAAAATGAAGTGGTAAAGGAGAGAGGGGAAGTGAAAGACTATGATGTGTCTCCATTAGTTCTTTATATATAATTTTATCAACAAAAGAAAACTTTTATAAAGACTATGAGCCTAAATCATGATAATATATGATTATTTTTTCAGTTTTATTTAAAAAATTAAATTTAACAGGGTGACATTGATCAATAAGAGTATATAGGTTTCAGGTAACTATTTCTATAACATTTGAACTGTTGATTATGTTGTATACATCTCCTAAATGCAAATTATTTTCTGTCACCATATATTTGTTCATCATTATTCCTTTTGCCCCACCCTTATCCCCCGCCCCCTCCCCTGATAACCACTTTACTTTTATCTATGTTCATGAATCTCAGTTTAATATCCTACCTATGTGTGAAATAATATACTTCTTAGCTTTTTCTGATTTACTTATTTCACTCAGTATAATGTTGTCAGGGTCCATCCATGTTGTCATAAATGATACTACGTCATCTTTTCTTATGGCTGAGTAGTATTCCATAGTGTATATGTGCCACATCTTCTTTATTCAATCTTCTATTGAAGGGCACTTTGGCTGTTTCCATGTCTTGGCCACTGTGGATAATGCTGCAATGAACATAGGGGTGCATGTGTCTTCACATACCAATTTTTTCAAGTTTTGGGGATATATACCCAATAGAGGAATTGCTGGGTCATATGGTAGTTCTAGTCTTAGTTTTTTGAGGAATCACCATACTTTCTTCCATAATGGTTGTACTAATTTGCATTTCCACCAGCAATTAATGAGGGTTCCTTTTTTTCCACAGCCTCTGCAACACTTGTTATTACCTGTCTTGTTGATAACAGCCAATCTAACAGGTGTGAGGTGGTATCTCATGGTAATTTTAATGTGCATTTCTCTAAAAGCTAGTGAAGGTGGGCATTTTTTCATATATCTGTTGGCTGGCCATGTATATGTCTTCTTGGGAGAAGTGTCTGCTCAGGGTCTCTCCCCATTTTTTAATTGGATCATTTAACCCAGTGTAATTTTTTAAAAGAAATAGAACAAAATCTCACCAGGTTTGTATGGAACTACAAAAAATCCCAAATAGTCAAAGCAATCCTGAGAAAAAAAAAGAATGAATCCAGAGGTATCATACTACCTGATTTCAAATTGTACTATATAGCGACGAGAATCAAAACAGCATGGTTTTGGCAGAAAAACAGATATACAGACTAATGGAATACAATCAAGAGCCTAGAAATAAAACCACAAATGTATGGACAAATCATCTTGGACAAAAGAGCCAAAAACACACAATGGAAAAAAGAAACCCTTTTTAATACATGGTGCTGGTAAAATTGGAAAGCCACATGCAAAAGAATGAAACCTGACTCCAGTTTGTCCCCATGCACAAAAATTAATTCTAAATGGATCAAAGACCTAAATATATAATCTGAAACAGTAAATTACATAGATGAAAACATAGGTACTAAACTCATGGACCTTGGCCGTAGAGAACAATTTATGAATTTGACCCCAAAGGTAAAGGAAGTAAAAGCAAAAATAAATGAATGGGACTACATCAAACTAAAAAGCTTCTGCACAGCAAAAGAAATGGACAAGAAAACAAATAGGCAGCCAACCAAATGGGAGATGATATTTGCAAGCAACAGCTGCAATAAGGGGTTAATATCTGAAATCCATAAAGAACTCATAAAGATCAGCAACAAGCAAGCAAAGAGTTTCTATTTTTTAATGGTTATCCCATTAAGAATTTTCTATTTAGAATTAATATATTTGAGTTCCCTTAGACTTTTTTTTCCAGCATTTTCAGGTCATTAAAGTGCTGTATAAAATTGCCAAAATATCTTATTTGATCTGTTACCAGATACCTAATTCACAGTGTTCCCTTTCCACGAGGTGTAAAAGTGTTTAGTTCTATGATATGGTTTTAATATAGGCAGTAACAGTGTGTTTTTGCCAAGAGAGGCACCACTCACCCCAGCCATTTAAATTCAAGTTTGGTTAAGGAAATGACTTTTACAGTGATTCACTGTAGTCTGTGTATTTCTGTAAGGAGAAACGGGGAGCCCAATGCCATTTTTCTCTCAACAGTATTTAGGTTGTGAGTTAGCTAACGAATACAGGCATTTATACTATAATGCAATATGTCCATTTATGAAAATTCTCACATTCTTCAACATTCTACTCTGAACAATAACAGGGCTTAAGGAAAAAACAAAATTGGAGAAAACAATTAGAAACATGTGTGACTTTGTAACCAGAGTACAAACACAACAACTATACTAATAAAATACTAGCACAGTTTTAGAAGGAATGTTAGTTAGCTTTCTAATAAATAAAAGGATATTACTTTAACTATGGACTTCACCTCTTAAAATGGCAACATTTACTTGAAGGAAGAGAATGTAAGGAAGCGTTGGGGTTTCTTAGTTATAGAGACAAGAGGAAAATGCACAAAGATTAGAAAGAATCATGTAATAGGTATTTATGAGACAGCATATTATCAAATTGAGCCATGAGGAAGAATGTGGGGTAAATGGGAATAGATTACTGTATTTCTTCATGGTTTGCTGATTTCAATTTTTTTCATGCACTTAACATTCACCTGCTGTCACTTGAAGGTGCAAAACATAAATTTGCTAAGAAAAATTATGTATGAACTAATGCAATTTTCATATTATGATACCATTTTCTTATACACCACTCACTTATGAACAAGTTTGAATTTCACAAATCTATACTGTAGCAGAAAAATCAGTAAAAGATGAGGTAGACTTGTGTTTGACAGTTTGGGGTGAGTGTTGCAAGTCACTGGACCAATATGAATCTATTGATTTTTTTTGTCTGTGATTAATAACCTATTTACACATTGTATTGTTCCTCTCCATCTCCTACATGTATATAAAAAGAGGGTCTAGTTTGATGCCTATGTCTATGTGCATATCTGAGACTTCCAGTATTAACAATAATCAAGTACACGGACCTTTATTGCTCTTTTCAGTTTTGTTTTTTAAAGGCAAAATCTCTAGAGGGGGTGTATTTATTTTAACTGTGGTAACATGTAACATAAAATTTATTATTTTAAAGTGTACAGTTCAGTGGCATTAAGAACATTCACAGCATTGTGCAATCATCAGCACTAATCTAGTTCCTCAAAATTTTCACCACCCCAAGAAGAAATCCTATGTCCATTAAATAGTCATTCCCCATTACCTCCCAGGAACCAGACAACTTCCCAGGTACCAGACAACCTCCTTCTTACTGCTTTTTTAGATTTTCATATTTTGCAAATTTTATATATAGAATTATATAAGAGATGGCTAATTTACATACTACCTTGTCTTCTTTCATTTAGCGTAATATTTTCAAGATTTATCCACAATGTAGCATGTATCAGTACTTCATTTTTTATGACTAAGTAATATTCCATTGCATTGATATGCCACTTTTGTTTATCCATTTATTAGAAAATAGGTATTTGTATTGTTTCCACCTGTTGGCTCTTTTGAATAATGCTGCTATGAATAAGTACAAGTTTTCATGTGCAAGATTTTATGTGGCATATGTTTTAAGTCATTTGGGGTATAATGCTAAGAGTGAAATCTCTGGGTCATATGTTAATTGTATGTTTAACTTACTGAGGAGTTTCTCTCTAATTTTAAAACCACCCCATCTTTTAGTTTATTTCTTTGAGTGTTAGCTTCCTGCTATCCTCACATAGCTGCTGATTTCTGCTGATACTATCATCCAAGACTGATGTCCCTTGCTTTCTTCTAACTTCTTTTGTTCTTCTCTGAATTCCATATTCACGTACCTCTTGGATTTTATTTTAAAAGGTCAGTGATTTGACGTTAGTTAACAGGTATACAACACAATCAGCAGTTCAAATACTATAGAGATGTTTACCTGAAACTTATGTATTCTTATTGATCAATGTCACCCTGTTAAATTTAATTTTCTACATGCAAAATAAAAATAATAAAAATAAAAAGGTCAATTTGTTTTAAACAGTCACAGCCACTTAGTGTATTGCTTTCCTTCAGTAAGGTGGCTACAATAGCTATGGTATGCAAGATGCTCAATTGGAGACCATTTACATTTGACTGCAAAAGACTAGTGTATTAAAAAAAAAGTCATTCTTGATTAAGACTATCCAAAATCCTGAACAATCTAGAATTTGGTCTCTGTGTAGCAGAGGTTTCACTTTATTGTTATTGTTGTCATTGTTAGTATTCTTAAAATGATTGGTGAGATGTAGCAACAAACATGTTCACCATCAATTACTTGATCCTCCGTATTCATATTGATTTCTGTCTTGCCTCTTAGATCCCTTTCACTATCTTCTATGCTTCATTTTCATTATTTTCTTCATATACCTGGTCCTAGAACATTGTGCAAAATGTGAAGGGTTAAATCCTTATTGGGAAAGTGGCACCAACCTGCCTTCCACCAGGTTAGATGATCTTTGTCATGGTAAATCCTGGGAATTTTGTTGCTTTTTAAGAAGAATGTAATTTTCCATTAGCATGCTTAGAAGCCCTTATGTCATATAAGAACAAGACTTAATAATAATACTGTGGGTTCTATGTTCTGGTAGAACAGAACTCTTCTATTTTTTTAATGGACATTAACCATAGATGGCTCCACACAAAGGTGAGGAATACCAAATAAATATTCCATTGATTTGTTCTATTTAAGAAACCTCTACCATTACAATAACTATTCTGGGTGAAAGGCAGTGTTTCGCAAAGTTTTTTTTGCAAGGAAAACAATTTTATGGGATGATAATAGGTTTTACTGGGGAAAACATTTATGTGATCAAATAAACTTGAGAGTTTCTGGACTAAGGAAAGATAAACAGGTTTATTTTAATGCAGGATTTCTCATAACCTTTAATATACATATTAATACACATTGTGAATCTAAAAGAAAAGTGTACAGTATATTCCAAACTTATTCAGCCACAGGACCAACTTTTTTACAGAGCACTTTGCAGGATTAGAGCTCTTTAGTATATGTTTTAGGAAATCTTGTATTATGCCATTCACTTTCAGAAGTTATTTATGTTATAGCATTAAACTATTGGTATATACAGTGTTTTAGTTTAGAGAAGTTCATGAGTCACTTTCAGACAAGACTGCAGATTAGTGTTAAGCAAACATTAGTGTAGTTAAGGATCACCTTCTGAGAGTTGAAAAACTGCAAACTCCCAGGCCCTACACTAAAAATTCAGATTCATTTTGGTTTCGGTGAGTATTCTGCCCTTTAAACAGCACCTCAGTTCTGATGCCATTGGACTGGAGATTGCAATTTGGTAGTTGAGCTCATGGAACATCTTAATAAAGGGGGTCAAAAGGATTGCCTACAGAGAACAGTCTGGGATAAGATCTTGGAGTAGAGCACCATGTCTATCTGCAGAGGTCTAGGGGCAACATGATAGCATTGTTTCTCTGATATTGGAGGATATAAGCACACTGGAAACATGTTTGACTCTGTGATAGGGCTCCAGGGCCAAGCCTGCAGTAACATGCATACATTGTTTCATCTGGCCAGCTTCCCTGCTTTCCAGGAGCTCCTATCCAAAGACTCGCTCTTCTGTCATCTTCCACATTCACAGCCTCTGGCTGTCATGTTCAGAAAGAAGGACCCTCTGTGGGAGCTACTCCCTCAACCCCACCCATTGTCCAAGACTTGTTTTTGGCGAGAAATGAATGGCATTTCTCGGAATTAGCCCAGGAATTTCTGCTGATAAACAAATGAAACTCTCAAAGGGAAAGGCAATCAACATAGTTTGAAATAAAATCAGTGTTTTCAGCTTAGTCTGTTTTCAACTTATTTTGAAACAAGAGTCACTTCTTAGGGTATTTTAAATAAAGGATTAGTAAAATGTCCTTTAGTGAGCTTTCTTCCTGGTTCCAGGGCTAACGCTTAAACCAGCGCCTGCTCTCTGAATAAGCAGAGTATGTGACTGTTACCTTGATTTCCTGTAACCTGTGGTTCCAAGACCTCTCCAGCCAGTATTGTGTCAGCCTCCCCTTCCCACACCTCCCTGCCAAGTTGCCCAATACCTGAAATGCTATCATTATCACAGCTTCATCTTTTGAATTAGGGCTTTGATGCCTCATAAATTCATCTATCTTTAAAAGTGGTCATTTAGCTATTAAATTAATCATTTTAATTTAATATGCACAGAGGATCTATAAGGTAGAATTTGATGGTAGAAATGGGTATTGGCTGAGAGATCCCAAGGCCATAGCCTGGACACTTGGAAGAGTTCCTGGATTGGAGGGAGGTGGTAGCATTGAAGAGGGAAACCAGGGAATCAGGCTTTAAAACCTTCTTCCCAATCCTGCAGTGCACCAAACCTCTCCATAATATCAAGGATAGGTTCTTAGTTCGTGTCGGAGGACACAGTGGTTTCTAAGATAAGTTGTCACCTCTCAATTTATTCACTTTGATGTTCATTTAATTCAGTATGTTCTTGAAGTAACCAAATATTCTCCCTAACTGTTGCCGAGAGCTGACAGGTTTCACTTCAGGGTATTGGATGCAAAATAACTATAACCCAAAAGGTTTACCAGATTATTTACAGCCACTAAAATAAATAACAGTCCTTATTAGAATGAGTTTCATTCATTTTTTTGTATTTAGATTTTTATACCATCAGCTATTCCTTAAAAATGATTTTAAAAACTGGTAGATTTGTGGTGTCAGTTATTGAAATCTGTTACAAAATGCACCTCCTCATAGGACTCCATTTTTTGCTATCAAAGTAGTCTATTTTATATAGTAACAAACTATAGAAATGATCCCTGAAAGTATAGTCTTGAAAGTATTCTATTTTATAAATGTCTTGATGTGTCATCTCTTGTATTTGCTACATATAGGCTAAGACCCAGAGTGGGGCCTGGGCTGGCTACTGAAACAGATTTTTTTTTCTACTTCCTAAGTTGATGAGAGGCTATGAAGTATATGTACTGTATCTTTAAATAATGGGATAAATCAAAGTAGTCTTTAATACAGGAAGAAAGTTGTTTGGATTTTTTTTGATTGGGGTGAAAGGGAAAGACATCAAACTTGGGAGTGGAGGTTATTTTGAAAATGTAAAAAGTAGAAAAGTGTCCCTGCAAGCTTTATTTTTTTTCTTTAACAAATTTATACAATTTTGATTTCTCTACCTTCACAAGATCATGTTCTTAGGGATCTAATGCTAAGCCAGAGTCCACAATGACCATTGTACCTTTTATATTGTGTGTTCCTTTATTATGCTAATAGAGAAATGGGGACTGAGAAAGAGGGGCAGGCACATTTGACTTTCTTTCTTTCTTGCTTTGTTTCTCTGTTTTCTTTTCACACTCTGCCTTTACTCCCTTCTTCCTTTTTATTTTCTTTAAAAAATTATTGTAGTAAAATATACATAATTTACCATTATAACCACTTTTAAGCATACAACTGTGTGGCATTAAGTGCGTTTACAGTGTTGTGCAACCATCATCATCATCCACTTCCAGCATTTTTTTATCTTCCCAAACAGAAACTCTGTACCTATTAAGTAAGTCTGCATTTTATCCTCTCCCAGCTGCTGGCAAACCCCACTCTACTCTCTGTCTTCTATGAATTTGACTAGGTACCTCATATAAGTGGAATTCTACAGTATAGTATATATTTCTTTCTGTGACTGGCTTATTTCATTTAGCACAATGTCTTTAAGGTTTATCCATATTGCGTATCTCTCTCTCTTTCAAATTTTAAAGAACATGGTAAAGAAATTTGAGAAGAAGCCAGTGGTAGAAGTGAGGAAGTCAGGAGACAACAAAAGGGTGTTAGAAGAATCTAGAAAATGTTGGTTTTCAGAGAACATATTTCAGAGGATGAGGAAGATACCAGAGACCACACTGTTTTGAACAATTATACCAATGACAAGCTGTAACTGTGTGAAAGACAGACCCATTCCTTATTAACATTTCCCAGGGACCTTCAGAGAGCATCATCTATTAGGAACTAATTACTTGCAGGTTTTTTATCATTTGGAGAAATCCATAGGACTACAACTGTGTCCCTGTTTCCATTTATTTGGAAAAGTACATTTCCAAATGGGCCTTTCCTGAGATTGCTTTCTGAGGGAAATCATGTTTGGCTCTATCCAGTATGGTTTTATCAGAAAGATTATTAAAGGATTAGAGTATCAAACCTATAAGGCAATGTTGAAAGGAAAGTATAATTACTGAGCCTGGTGAAAGAAAGACTGAAGAGACTTCAACAATCTCCAAAAAGATAAATGGGTCTTAGAGGACACTGAGCAGTTTTCTCCTTACATCTCCAAAAGGGGAGCAGTGGTGAGTAGAAATGAGCTTTAGCATAAAAAAGGGTAAGTACAAGGAAATACTTCTAGGCATGGATACGGGGAGCAGAAGTCTTTTAAAAGTCAGTATATAACAGCTCAAGTTCAATGTTGAGTAAAAGCAAGAGACATATACGTACAAACATGCACAATGTGATGCAGTTAATATGAAGTTCAAAACAGGTAAAACAAAATGATACCTTTAGGGAGCTGCATAATTAAGATAAAACTTTAATAAAAAGCAAAACAATGACTTTTCCCAAATTTAAAATTGTGATGATCTCCAGTCAGGAGTGAGGGGGCTTCTGGATTGTTGGCAGTACTTTCTTTCTTGACCTGCATGGTAGTTACAAGAGTGTTTTACAATAATCATTTCAATTGTACATTTGTATTTTAGTTACATTTCTCAGAATAATATATTTTAAATGATACTACATTTTCATTTGTTTTAGATGGTTATGAAAGGAGACAAAAATGACCAGGAGACATCTAAGTCTTACAATCAAGTATAGGATTGTATATGTGCATCTGGCTGTTGAGGGTGTTGTTGTTATTTTTGTTTAATTATTTACATTATTTTGGTCATCTTTAGTGTTGGTTTGTTTTGGGGTGTTTTTTTTTCTCCACAAAGCAGAGCAGTACTAAAGCCTGGGTAAGCATATATTCTCTGCCCTCAAAATGTGCTCTTGAAATTAGTAAAAAGGCGTTTGGACAATTTGAGGTTTTATCTAAACTCTGAGGCACAGAGTGTACTAGTACTTTGGCATCTGGATGAAGCTGTCTGGGTTCAGGGCTATATCATTGACCAGAGGGCCCATTTGGCTCCCAGAATCAGGACCACATTTGGGAAAATGAGATAGCTTTGTTCCTACGGGATATATGTTTTCTCCCTCAAGTTGAGGCTGAATTGTGCTGTCATGTGTGGAAGAAGACATGGAACCAATAAGTAGATGGGCTCTAACCTTGCTCTCCCCCAACTCACTATGGGACTTTCACAGAGAGGCGTAGCCTCTTTAGGCCTCTTTATCAACGTGGAAATATGAGTTAGAATTCTTACCTTGTTCTAAGATTTACACTGACAGTGAAAACTAAGTTGATATGGGAAATTGCTTTGGAAAGTATAAAGAGTTATATATAATATAAGCAAGGTCATGTGCAGAAGGGGAGCATTTAAATCCTGAGTCCCCCTATTATATCATTAAGAGAGAATGTTAGCAAAGCCTGAATTAAACTGGTATTTTGGTACTTGTTCCCATAGATCCCAATAACAGCAGCCACATAACCAGGCACTGACCATTATTGTCTCCAGCCTCAGAAACTATTTATAAATGGGCTAAAGGAAACAGATGACAGGTTAATGATGTCAGACAGAAAGCATAAAATAAATGGCATCACCTCTGCCTTTCCTTTCTATTTCTTTGATTTTCAGAGGTGTCCTGTGTGAGTGTGCTGCCCAATAATGCTGATGCTCTTAAAGTAGAGTGAGCCCTTCGCAGAAACATTGGGTCATGTTAAGAATGCACTCAGAGACAAGGTAACAAGGTCTGTGCTGCCTTGTAAGCTTGGTGGGGATCCTGCTTCAATTTTTGGCTTGTTCTGACCCCTCCCAACCCCAACCCACAATCTTAAAGTCATTGAGTCAGATTCTTTGCTCTGTATTGTGGTGTTCTGATTAAGCTGCCATAATTCTTGCTAGCAGGTCAGAACTGCTTTAATCCCTTACTTTCTTGTTAATTCACATTCAGGCTGGACCCATGAGCATATTGCAAGGGTTTTCTCAGGCCACTGGATGAGGTAAAGGAGCCATTGCTGTAGTGCTGTTTCCCATCCATGGAGGTTCAGCCTTCCCCCTTCTCCCAGGGCTTTAGAAATGTTGGGGAACGTTTTGGTCATCACAGTGATTTGGGTAATGCAGTTGGCATTTAGTGAGCAGGAACTGGGGATGTTAAATGTTCCACAATAAATAGGAACACAATGCAGTGAGGAAGTGGCCCACCCCAAATTCCAGTGGTGATCCTATTGAGAAATCCTGGATAACCGCTCTACCCAGAGAAGCCAAGGGAAGGGAGTCTCCTCTGAACTATAAGTTGGTGGTATACATCTACTCATCTATTCACTCAATCATTCATTCATTCATTTCACAAACATTAACTGAGTGCAAGCTTTGGGCCAGGTCCCATATATGGTGCTGAAGTTTCAGAATTCCTGCTTCAAGGAGCTTACAGTCTAATGGGGGAGACAGACAACAAGATCATTAAAATATCATGAGATGAGTACTCTGGTAAAAGTGTGAACAAGGGCTAGAGAGTCATAGAGGGAAGAGAGAGAAACATTTTACAAGATCCAGGAGCAAGGCTCCTCAGAGAAGAATGAACATTCAAACTGGGTTCTGACGGATGAATCAGACTTTGCCAGATAGAGAAGGGGAGGAGGGAGAGTAGGCCCAAAAAGCATGTGTGAGACCAAGACTGTGGTGTGTGTGGTGTGTGTGGCAGGAAGGAAGCTTGAAAGGTCAGGTTGATGGAGATCCATGCACAAAGGATCTCCTATGCCCTACAGTTAGACATTATTTTGTAGAGCGAACCCACTGTAAATATTGAGAGTAAATGAAGTTTGTCTTCCATGCTCCCGGGCATCTTTCTTGTATTCATTTCCTCTCTCTTAGTACCCCACATCCTCACCTCTCTCTCAGCCACTAAATTCCCACATAGTCATTAACAGCTGATGAGAATGAGGCTGGATTATTCCTTCAGGGGGATTAATTCTTTAGCAGAAAAAAGGTCAATGCTTATCTAAAATAATTCACTACCAGTAGAATTCTAGATGTCAGTAGAGAGACTATGTAAGAGGAGACCTTGAAGAACTGAGTACTGAGGAGACGTGCGGAAGGCCTTCATTAACTTTATACACAACTCAATGCAAGTACAAGTGTATCTGAGGGGCATTTCTGAGTGTGTGAGAGAGGCTTTGTGAGGGGTAGTAATAATTCCTGCCTCAGATGATCACTGCAAGGATTAAATGAATTAATACATGTAACAGGCTAAACACTGGGCATGGCTTATAGTATGCCCTTGATAAATTCAAGCTCTTTTTTATTGTTTTAGAATGCAGGGCCAGAGAGCAATATGAGGAAGTGGAGAGAATCTTGCCAGGAAAGAGATAAGTATTTTATGCTGAGACTTAGGTGGCCATATCTGGCTGGTTTCAAATATGTACCTAGGCCATATTCTAACACTGGAGCAATACAATTTTTCAGCATGTGACTTAGCAAAATGTCAGGATTTGTTTTTTTAAGATGGAGCCATATCATTAGTTTGTATACATTTGAGTTGACTTTCTCCTGTCCTTATAGAACACATGGCAGGTGAGAAGGTTTTACAGACAATGCAAACCTGCCTTGAGGCCCTGGTCAGCAGTCTGTCCACATGTGTGGAAACACAAAATAGAAGAACTACTGCATTTAGGGCCAGAGCCAAGGAGATGCATTAGAAAGAAATTAACTTGGGAGGGGTTGGATGAAGGAACAAAAAAATCTTAGCTGGGAGAGGAAAGAAGCAGGGTGGGGGGGCTGGAAGGATAGGATACAGAATATCATCCAAATGCCCCCAAACTGAACTTACAATGTTTTCTGTGTTCTCTTTGGGAGAGAAGTTGGCCTGTCCAGCATTCAATGGAAACTTGTTGATTGACACTGAGTTGGGCAAAGTTCAGTGTGAGTGCGCCTTCAGCTATTTATTTGATTTTTTTTTAGTTGCACACTTTGCAGTAAGACTGTTTAGTTTCTTTTGGCGCCCCAGGGCAGTGAGTTTAGATTGTTAAAATAGCAGCCATTAACATTATCTGTGTTATGACACTGTCCTCCCTGCCCCCTTCAAAGGAATTAAGCATGCATTTGTTCAACAAAAGTTAAATTCTCCCCAAACAAGAAAAACAGAGAGGCCTGCTCTGAGTCAGAGGACATTTTCTTAACCCTCATCATAAAGCCACCAAGTCTACCTCCCCCAAAGAAGTCCTCACTGACACACACGTGACCCTCATAGAGCACACTAACTCTCACATGGGCTTTTACACACTCACACCCACACTCATCTCATGAGCTAGAGGAAGCCTGGGGAACCACTGGGGAGCCCTTGCGCCTGTCTTGCTGTTCCTTTGTTTTGCTTTCTTTTATTTGTTTTGATTTGCAATCTGTCTTTGGGATGAAATCGGATAATTTTTTTATGTTATTAATAGTGCTGTGGAGGGAGCATGTAAGGTCTTTCTCCTCAGTTTGGGCCATGCTTGCTTCTCCCAACTAGTAAATAGTATAATACTGGCTTTCACTGATCAATCAAACTGGTCTTTTAGACTTTATATACTATAACCCTTGGGCGAATAGCCCAGGGAACTCTAAAAGATGTATGAATTGCTGGATTATCTAGATTATTCATAGGTCTGTTTAAAGGGAATTTTTTATTAGAGGACTGGATGGTTGTGGCTTTCCCAAAGGCCCTGGGGAGAGATCAAAGGAGTAGACTCAGTGGAGGAAGTGTGGAGTGGCGGAGCTCTCTGAGCCGAGCAATAATGGTGGCCAGAATAGAGCCACACTGTCTGGACAGGTCAGCACTAGTTACAGCTGAACAGCCACAATGAGCCCAGGCCTTGAAGGCATAGAGGAGAAGTTCTCTACTTCTTGGACATTGACACATGTTGTTTACATTGGTATATATACTGCACAATAGAATTTTTGCAGTGATGGAAATATTCTAGATTTGTACTGTTCAGTGTGACAACCACTATCACGTGTGGTTGTTTGATACTTGGAATGTGACTGAAGAACTAACTGCCCGATAAATGTATTTAATATTAATTAGTTTAAATATAAATTGACACAGGTGACTAGTGGCTGCTGTAATGAATGGCAGAGCTTTATACCATTCACTGGACACCTTTTGCTGGATTTAATTTAATTTTCTTCCTTCCATTTATCTGATCAGTGACTTGCAAATGGATCATAAACTTTTTGAGGGCAGGAATACTATATTTTGCAACCACATAAAATTATATCTAGAAAAGGTTATTTCTCCAGCCCTTTTCCTTTATGTTTGTCAAATGGAGAAACTGAGAAAGACTCTATAACTTCCCTGAAGCCACAGTGCTCATTATAATTAGCACAACCTGCCTAGAAACCATGTCTCCCTGCCTCCTGGAATATGTTTCTGTCACATTTTCTTGCAAATAAGTTTCAAAAAAGTAAATATTCTCTTCCTTTCCACTCTCTTCACTGCTTGTAACTGAGATTAATCTCCTATGATATGAAAATAACTTATAACTCAATAATTTATCTCCTCATGTGCCAAGGCACAGTGTAGGCTCTGGGCAAATGTGTGTGGAATAAATGAACTCTCTAAGGCTTTCCTATTGTCTATTATGTTTAATGTTACATGTTTCAAGAAAATCTGTTTCTGTCTCTCTCAGTGCTTTGGAGCCAGTCAGCGCTCATGTTGTCTTAGCGAGACGGCCTCAGCTCTGAGGACATGGCCATGGGCTGTGCAGGTGGTTGTGTACAGACTAGATAACCTTGGGAGGCTGCCTGGCAAGCTGATGAAAATGTTCTATCACTTTGGGTTTCAGACCTCACCTGCATTCCAAATTCTCTAAACTTGATGGTAACCAAGAACATCAGGCATAACTCCCTCTCTCCTCCATTTTTTCTCTGGAAAATTCTGAGAAAACACCTAGTTTAGACTAAGTTCAGAATCAACTGCTAAAAGACAAGACAATTTAACTCATAGGTCCAAGTAAAGTATCCTTTTATCTTCTTTCTCCTATTTTCCATCCCAGGCCTTTGGCCCCTCGCCCAGTCAACCAACGGTAACTCATCAATAGCTGAATTGAAGAAAAACCTGTTAACAGCCACCAAAGACCAAGTTTCAGCCAAGCAGCTGGCTTCTCCAGGCAGCCCTGCCAAGAGCCAGGCCAAGGCATGGGAGCAAATGGCCAGCATCCCATCTGCAGGGGAAAGGCCAGCTCATTTGCTGGTACCACATAATGAAGGAGTGATCCGGTACTAAGATAGAAGGCTTCCAAGGACCTGCCCAGCCTTAAAAATCTTAAGTCCAAGTATAGTCATTGGATGCCAGGGACACTGGAGAAAGTCTTTGGAGCATGTAGAACATCATGCCAATTGGAGTGCCTGCTAAGCCAGCCCAGGATTCCTAGCATTCCAGCCAGACCATGTACACCCCCACCCCCAGAGGGCAGCCAATGGCCACAGCAGAAGCAGTTTCCAGCAGGCTGAGACCCTCATCAGACTCTCCAAGAGCCTTTTCCCTCAGTAGGGCTTGTCTGCTTGCCCTGTGTTCAGTTCAGGGAGGTGGACAAACCGTACCGTCCAGTTTAGCCTAAGAATCTCACTTGCCATGGAATCTCCAAGGCAGTGAATCATTTTGAGCAAGCACTTAAGCAACTTTCCACTGAGTCATTCTGAGGATTGTCAGGTTTACTAATCCTGACATATACTGTGTATATCCTTTGTTCAGATCCTGTCTCCATCCTGATACTGGGGAAGGGGTGGGGAGGTGGTAATCAACAGAATTTTAAAGATATTCTTATTGGAAATCATTTCTATTAGTGCTTCTTTCATTTCTCTACCTCCAAAAAGGCCTGAAACACTAATTAAAATCCTGACAGTACCAACTCTCAATCTCTGTGTAATCCTGGCTACATGGCTACCAAGAGTATGTGCTCTTTACTCTGAGTGGCAGGGCGTGTTGGATTTCTTTTCCGGACACTCCATGGATTTATTTTATTTGGCTCCTTCTAGACCAGGAGGTAGGAATTTATTCTAAGGGCCAGATAATAAATATTTTAGGTTTTGCAGGCCATATAGTCTCTGTTGCAATACACTTCTACTGTAATATGAAAGCAGCCATAGACAATATGGAAATTACTTGGTGTTGCTGTATTACAATGAAATTTTCTTTACAAAAACAAATTGCAGGTCAGATATGGCCCATGACCCCTGTTCTAGACACAGTGGGCTTAGTCAAATAGGTAAGTAAGTCCTGGTTTCTCTTTCTAGAGTAATTCTGATTATTACCTTGTGGAAGGATCACACTTATCCTGAAATTTTGGGAAGAGATATAAAAATTATAGGAATATTTTTTATCTTCTCCATTTTTTTTTTGAAAGAGAAAGGGTGAGGAAATCAGAGAGATGAGAAACATCAATTTGTTGTTGAGGCACTTTAGTTTATTGATTGCTTCTCATATGTGGCTTGATGGGGAGGGGGCTCTAGCCAAGCCAGTGACCCCTTGCTCAAGCCAGCAACCTTATGCTCAAGCCGGTGACGTTTGGGCTCAAGCCAGCGACCATGGGGTCATGTCTATGATTCCATGCTCAAGCTGCTGACCCCAAACTCAAGCTGGTGAATGAGCCTGAGCTCAGCCAGTTGAGCCTGAGCTCAAGCCAGCAACCTTATGGTTTTGAACCTAGGACTTCAGTGTCCCAGGTTGATGCTTTATTGGCTGCACCACCACCAGTCAGGCTGATCTTCTTCATTTTGAGTATTAAAGTTCATTCCTCATCAAGGATGGATACCTTACGACAATAAGTATAGGCTAAATTATGATGCAGTCACATCATACAAATCTCAGTGACTCAAAACAATAAAGGTTTATTTCTTACACTGCATATCTATTTCAGGTTGGCACATGTCATTGTCACCTGGGGATGCTGGCTGACTCTCCTTGCCATTTGGAATTTAGTTCCAGTGGCATGGGACAGCAACATAGCAAATTGTGCCCTCTTTTTAAAGACTTCTAGAAATGACACAGATTACCTTTACTCCTATGTCATTGGCCAGAGCAAGACATATGGCTAAACTTTGACATGGCAGGGAAGTGCAGAGCTACCATTGTTTTTAGCAGGAGGAAAACTGAAATATTGATGAATAGCCCTAATAACTACCACATATTCCAGGAACTTCTTTCCAGCTTTCCTCCTCATGTTCTTTCTTGCCTAGCCCTATGTTATCTAGCCTAATTGTCCTTTTCCCCAAAAACTATCTGGCTTTCTTCAGTTCTACTGGTCAATAACATTGACACATAAGGGAATACTTAGGAACTAAAGCATTGGGACAGTAATCATTCCCTAAAATGCTATGCAGACCAGCCATGAACATCAAGTCAAACCTCTGAGGCAAGTCCCACATGCCATTGGATCCAAAGGTTGATTGCCATTAGGCAGCAGGCCTGAGAACAATTGGACCTCACATGCCTCTGGGTTTAATTTCACTTGGGTTTGCTTTCAGTGGGAATTTGAATCAGAGTGGAAATTCTAAGCATATTAACTCTAAGAATTTCCTGTCCTTAGTGCTATGGAGAGCTGTTGTCAAGATGAAAATGGGAGGTAAAAACTGAATGGCAGAAAGTGTAGGTGATATCAATGTAATATTATGGGCTGAAGTGAAACTTTATAGCTCGTGATTTTAGTAGAGGGAATGTATTTTTAAAGACAAAGGGATTAGTCAGGACAAGCCAATTACTCTAATTCAACACCTCAGTGGCTAAACATGATGGGAGGTGGGGCTAGGGATAGAGGGAGGGAGGGCTGTGCTCCATACAGTAATTCACTGACCCTGGCCACTTTCACTTTAGTGTTTAGTGGCCTCTCCATCCTCTGGGGCTTCAGGGTCCTACACTGGGTACTCTGCAAGTGTCCCTTGGTCTAGGTGTGTGTGTGTGTGTGTGTGTGTGTGTGTGTGTGTGTGTGTGTGTGTGTAAAGCAGTGTTGTACAGAATGTTTTGCAGGTCAGGTTTCAAAGATGTGTACATAATTTATCACCATATTCCATTGACTAGAAGTGATTCGAACAGCCCCACTTAACTACAGATTAGGCTGTGAATTGTCCTGTGGCTGAGCATTGGGGCCAGAGTGAAAGAAAGATAAAAAATGGGTTTGATGAGCACAGAACACTGCTGTATACTTGTCTTCAGCAAAGATAATTTTGTGGGGAAAGGGCTTAAACTGTTGGACCTTAAACTGAAGTCTTCACCGACATCCTGTCATTTAAATGTTTGCTACTTGTGGACCATTGCAGCCCTATATGGGATACAGTGGTCGGCAAACTCATTAGTCAACAGAGCCAATTATCAACAGTACAACGATTGAAATTTCTTTTGAGAGCCAAATTTTTTTAACTTAAACTATATAGGTAGGTACATTCCTTATCTAGGTAGCACACGCACGTGGTATTGTGGAAGAGCCACACTCAACAGGCCAAAAGAGCCACATGTGGCTCGTGAGCCACAGTTTGCCAACCAGGGGATAAGAGACCAGTTCTGCCCTTAGAGAACTTGCATTATAAGTAAAGCTAAAAGCAGTTCCCTCAAACCTCACCTTTTGCTTTGTACTTCATATGGCCTCTGGACCCATTGATAAGGACAATTCATTTTTGTTGGTACAGAGGCTTGGGATGTGTGTCCTAGGGACAGGATCGTGAAAGAGGTAACATTTAGTGTAGTGGTGTTCAGTGACCCTGGAGAAATCGTTCTGAATCTTAAACTATTCATAAATTCATAAATTACTCTTAGAAACTAAAAGGCAGCCACTAAAAGGGAAAACTATAATCTTTTCTTTTTTGCCCTGGTACCAGGGAAGTCAGAATTCTTTATTTTTATTTTATTTTCTTTTATTTTATTTTTTGTATTTTTTGTATTTTTCTGAAGCTGGAAACGGGGAGAGACAGACAGACTCCCTCATGCGCCCGACCGGGATCCACCTGGCATGCCCACCAGGGGGCGACGCTCTGCCCACCAGGGGGCTTCGCTCTGTTGCGACCAGAGCCACTCTAGCGCCTGGGGCAGAGGCCAAGGAGCCATCCCCAGCGCCGGGCCATCTTTGCTCCAATGGAGCCTCGCTGCGGGAGGGGAAGAGAGAGACAGAGGAAGGAGAGGGGGAGGGGTGGAGAAGCAGATGGGTGCTTCTCCTGTGTGCCCTGGCCGGGAATCGAACCCGGGACTTCTGCACGCCTGGCCGACGCTCTACCACTGAGCCAACCGGCCAGGGCTGGCAGTCAGAATTCTTTAATGCTCACATACAAAAATATGTTAACTCTATTTGGATGGTATTTCTGGTAGCTACTTTTTGGTTTGGATTTTTTATATTTAATTTTTAATTACTTCATGATATATGCTTTTACATGAAGAAAGGGAAATTAAGAAATGGTTTCTTTTTTATTTCATGCTAATTTTGAAAATTGGAATTTGTGTAAACAATTTTCTGTGTATATCATGAATTCCTGAGCAGTTGGTTTTACATGGTATAGTTTTGGAAAAGAACTTTTGTTCAAAGAAAGACTCAGCTCTCTATGCCAAAGTATATACTACTCTTTGAAGGGAATCTAGAGCTTTCATGTTTAACACATAGCTGCTGATCAGAATGTAGTAAGCTCTGTCAGGTTCCCTTTTTTTGAAGTTATGCTTTGAATATTTAAGGATCTGATCATTTGTATATATTATTTCATTTAATCCAAGGTTTGTCTGGATTTCAAACTAGATAATTCTTTGTTGTGGGAAACTGTCCTGCGCTACATGGGGGATGCTTAGCAGTGTCCCTGGCCTCTACCCATATACACCAGTAGCACACTCCCCCACTTGTAACAAACAAAAATGTCTTCAGACATTGTCAAATGTCCCCTGGGGGAAAATTGCCCTCACAGAGAACCACTGCTGTACTCTTAAAGTATTTGTGATTTTCCATAGACATCCTCATTTCCCCATGATCCTTATCTTTACCTAAATGCATTTTGCCATTTCTCACAGATAAATTGAAGACAAATTATGGGTGGCTTGGAACAGAGTTCTAAGATTGCCTGATTTATTACCTAGTAAAGCATAGATTGAGGCAGTGTAGAATAAATGCTGCATGGGTATGCTCGGAACTGGGAATATAAAGCCTGCCCAGTGCTTATTAACTTTTGACTAACTGACTCATTTCTAGGACATCATTGAAGGTTCTGAAACACAGATGTTGATTCATAAGTCTTGGTGGGGGGAGGGTGGTCTGAGATTTGGTATTTCTAACTAGCTCTCAGGTGACACTAATGTTGCAGATCTCCATACCACAATTTGGGTATGTTAGTGGTCTCCAATAAAAGGACCCAGCCATCTGATACCATGTTCAGGTTCTGTAGAGGGATTTGTTCTATTCCAAGATTATTTTATTATACCAGCAACTAATAAGGTAATATGGAGGGTTTTTATATTTTTTAATTTTATTTTATTTTATTTTTTACAACAGAGACAGAGAGAGAGGATAGACAAGCAGGGACAGACAGTTAGAAAGGGAGAGGGATGAGAAGCATCAACTCATTGTTGTGACACTTTAGTTGTTTATTGATTGCTTTCTCATATGTGCCTTGACTGGGGGAGGGGGGGCTACAGCAGAGAGAGTGACTCCTTCCTCAAGCCAGCTACCTCTTGGGCTCAAGCCAGCAACTTTAGGGTCATGATGATAATCTCACAATCAAGTACTCAAGCCAGATGATACCGCAGTCAAGCCAGTGACCTCAGGGTTCTAACCCGGGTCCTCATCCATCCAGGTTGACACTCTATTCACTGCATGCAAAGTCTCTTTCCATTCTCATTCACCCCACTTGCCCCAACCCCCATGCCCTCTTCCTCTATGAGAACTGCTACCCTCTAGTCTGTATCTATGTGTTATGTGTATATAATTTGACTAAACCCTTCACCTTCTTGATCCCATCCCTCTTCCCCCTTCCTCCTGACAGCTGTCAATCTGTTCCCTGTGACCCTGTCTCTGTTTCTATTTTGTTTCTCCATGTATTGTGTTCATTAGATTACACATATAAATAAGATCATATGATATTTATCTCTCTGTGTCTAGCCAATTTCACTTAGCAGAATAATTTCCAGGTGCATCCATGCTATCTCAAAAGCTAAGATTTCTTCATTTTTCATAGCTGCATAGTATTCCATTGTGTAAATGTAGCACAGCTTTTTTATCCATTTGGCTACTGATGGACACTTAGCCTGTTGCCAGATCTTGCCTATTGCCAACAACACTACAATGAACATGAAGATGCTTATCTTCTTTTGAATTCCTGTTTTGGTATTCTTAGAATATATTCATAGAAGTGGGATAGTTGAATCATAAAGCAGTCCAAGGATTTTTAATTTTTTGAAGAAACACCATACTGTTTTCCACAGTGTCTGCACAAGTCTTCATTTCCACCAGCAATGCACAGGATTCCCTTTCCCCCACACCCACATCAGCACTTATTGTGTGTTGATTTATTAATGGTAGCCATTCTGGCAAGTGTGAAGTGATATCACACTGTGGTTTTAGTTTGCATTTCTCTAATGATTAGTGACGTTGAACATTTTTTCATATGCCTATTGGCCATCTGTATGTCCTCTTTGGAGAAGTGTCTATTCAGATTCTTTGCCCATTTTTTTTATTGGATTGTTTGTCTTCCTGATGTATTTCATAAGTAATTATAAATTTTGGTTATTAACCCCTTTTCAGATATATCAGCAAATATGTTCTCCTATAGAGTAGGCTGTCTTTTTATTTTGTTAATGGTGCCTTTTGCTGTGCAAAAGCATAATAGCTTGATGTGGTCCCATTTGTTTATTTTTTTCCTTTATTTCACTTGCCTGAGGAGATATATTGGTAAAAATATTGCTACCTGAGAAGTCTAAGAGTCTACTACTTATGTTTTCTTCTACGATTTTTATGGTTTCATGACTTACATTTAAATCTTTTGTCGTATTTTGAGTTTGTTTTTTGTAAATGGCATAAGTTGGTAGCCTAGTTTCATTTTTGGGGGGATGTACCTGTCCAATTTTTCTAACACCATTTATTGAAGAGACTGTCTTTACTCCCTTGTATGCTCTTGCCTCCTTTGTCAAATATCAACTGACCATAAAGACATGAGTTTATTTCTGTTTTTTTTGTTCTATTCCATTGATCTGTATGCCAGTACCAAGTTGTTTTGAGTACAATGGCCTTGTAGTATATAACTTGAAATCAGGAAGTGTGATATCTCCCACTTTGTTCTTCATTTTCAAGATTACAGAGGCTATTTGGGTTCATTTTTTCTTCAAGATAAATGTTTGGAATATTTGTTCTAGATTTGTAAAGTATGCTATTGGTATTTTAATAGCCATTGTATTGAATTTATAGATTGTTTGGGGTATTAGAGACATTTTTCGTTTTGTAACAAAGACAGAGAAAGGGAAAAATAGGCAAGAAGGGAGAGAAATGAGAAGCATCAATTCTTCATTGCAGCTCCTTAGTTGTTCATTGATTGCTTTTCTCATATGTGCCTATACTGGGGGAGGGTGCTACAACAGAGTGAGTGACCCCTTGCTCAAGCCAGCGACCTTGAGATCAAGCCAGTGACCATGAGATTATGTCTATGATCACATGCTCAAGCCAGCAACCCTGCACTCATGCTGGTGAGCCCGCACTCAAGCCAGCGACCTCGGAGTTTCAAACCTGGGTCTTCTGTGTCCCAGTCTGATATTCTATCCACTGTGCCACCACCTGGTCAGGCAGTATGGACATTTTAATAATGTTAATTCACCTTTCCATGAACATTTTATATGCTTCTACTTGTTTGTATCTTCCTCCATATCTTTTTTCAATGTCTTATAATTTTTTGAGCATAAATCTTTTACCTCCTCAGTTAAATTTATTTCTAAGTACTTTATTTTTGCTGTTGTGACAATAGTGAATAGGGTTATTCCCTTAATTTCTCCTCTGACAGTTTATTTTTGGTGTATATAAATGCCATTGATTTCCAAATAGTAGTTTTATATCCTGCCACCTTGCCAAATTTATTAATCAAGTCTAGAAGTATTTTGGCTGAGACTTTCCGGTTTACTATATACAGTATCATGTCAACAGCAAATAATGACAGTTATATTTCTTTTTCCCAATTTGGATGCCTTTATTTCTTTTTATGATCTGATTGCTATAGCTAGGACTTCCAGTATTATGTTGAGTAAAGAGTGCTGAAAGGGGCCAACTCTGTCTTGTTTCTAATCTTAAGGGGATTGCTTTCAGATTTTCCCATGGAGTATGATGTTTGTTACTGGTTTGTTATTTATGACCTTTATTATGTTGAGGTGTGTTCCTTGTATTCCCATTTAGCTGAGAGTTTTGATCATAAGTGGGTACTGGATTTTATCAAATGCTTTTTCTGCATCTATTGATATGATCATGTAATTTATTATCCTTTATTTTGTTCATGTTATGAATCACCTTTATTGATTGGCGAGTATTGTACCAGCCTTGCTTCACCAGAATAAATCCTACTTGATTATGAAGTATGATCTTTTTATTGTTTTCCAGTAACCGGTTTGCTAATATTTTGTTGAGAATTTTAGCATCTATGTTCATCAGGGATATTGGCCTATAGTTTTCTTTCTTAGTAGTGTCTTTACTTGATTTGGAATTAGAATAATGCATGCTTTGTGAAATGAACTTGGAAGTCTTCCCTCATTTTCAATTTTTCGGAATAATTTGAAAAGAATAGGTTTTAATTCTTCTTTGACTGTTTGATAAAATTTGCCTGTGAGGCCATCCAGTCCAGGACTTTTGTTTGCTAGACGTTTTTTAATAAGTGTTTCATTTTCATTGTTGTAATTGATTCACTCAAGTTTTCTGGTTTTTACAGAGTCAGTTTTGTAAGATTGTATGTTTCTAGAAATTTATCCATATCACCCAAGTTGTTCAATTTTTGATGTTATATCTTCATAGTATTTTCTTACAATCTTTTGTATTCCTGTGATATCAGTTGTTACTGCTACTCTTTCATTTCTAATTTTATTTATTTCAGTCCTCTCTCTTTTTTTCTTGGTGAGTCTGGTTAAAGGTTTGTCAATATTATTTACCTTTTCTAAGAACCAGCTCTTGGTTTCATTCATCTTTTCTACTGGCTTTTTAGACTCTATGTCATTGTTTCCTGCTCTGATCTTTATTATTTTTGTCCATTTCCTTGGGGCTTTATGTGTTGTTCTTTTTCTTTTAGGTGTAGGATTGTTTATTGGAGCTTTTCCTTGCTTCTTAAGGTCTACCTGTAATATTATGAATTTCTCTCTCAGGACTCCTTTTGCTGTATCCCATAAATTTTGGGTTGTATGTTCATTATCATTTGTTTCCAAGAAATTTTTGATTTCCTCCTTGATCTCATTGTTAACCCATTTGTTATTGAATAGCATGCTATTTAGCCTCCAAGTGTTTCAATATTTTTCAGTTTTTCTATTTTAGTTGATTTCTAGTCTTATGCCATTGTAGTCAGAGAATATGGCTGATATGATTTCAATCTTAAATTTAGTGAGACTTATTTTGTGTCCTAACATGTCTGTCCTAAAAAATGTATCATAAGCACTTGAGAAAAGAATGTATATTCTATTTCTTTGGGCTGAAATATTCTGAAGATATCAATAAAATCCAATTGATCTCGTATGTCATTTGAGGCTGTTGTTTCTTTGTTGATTTTCTGTTTGAAGGATCTATCCATTGATGTCAATGTTGTGTTAAAAATCCCCTACTATTATTCTGTTGCTGTCAATCTCACCCTCTATGTCCATCAAAATCTGCTTTGTATATTTAGGTGCTCATATATTGGATGCATAAATATTTACAATGGTTATATCCTCTTGTTGGATAGTTCAATTTATCATTAGGTAGTGACCTTCTTTGTTCCTTATTGTAGTTTCTGTTTGAAAGGTTATTTTGTCAGAAATAAGTATTATTTCCCCTGCTTTTTCTTCATTTCTATTTGCATAGAAAAATTTTTTTCCATCTCTTCACTTTCATGTGTGCTGAGTGGGCCTCTTGTAGACAGCATATATATGGGTCTTGTTTTCTTATCTGTTCAGCTACCCTGTGTGATTTTTCTTTGTTTGTTTAGCTAGCGTGCAAGAGAAAGAGACGGACAGACAGGGACAGACAGACAGGAAGGAAGAGAGATGAAAAGCATCAATTCTTTGTTGTAGTACCTTAGTTGTTCACTGATTGTTTTCTCATATGTGCCTTTATTGGGGGCTCTAGCCAAGCCAGTGACCCCTGCTTGAGCCAGTGACCTTAGGCTTAAGCCAGGGACCAGGGGGTCATGTCTATGTTCTCACGCTTAAGCCAGTGTCCTGTGCTCAAGTTAGATGAGCCTACACTCAAGCTGGTGACCTCAAGGTTTCAAACCTGGGTCCTCAGCGTCCCAGGCCAGTGCTCTATCCACTGTGCCACCGCCTGGCCAGGCTACGCTATGTCTTTTGATTGACACATTTAATCTATTTATATTTAATGTTATTGATATGTATTTATTTGTTGTCATTTTATTCTTTAAACCTATAATCCTCTTTCACTTAATTTCTTTCTTTCTATTTTAATCTTTCCTCTTCTTATACCACACTCTTTAACATCTCTTGCAATATTGATTTGGTGGTAATGAACTCCTTAACATTTTTTTTTTTTTTTTTTGGTCAGGGAAACTATTTCTTTTCCAATTTCAAACAATAGCTTTGCTGGATAGAGTTGTCTTAGTTGTACATTCTTGTTTTGCATCATTTTGATTATTTTTTACCAATCCCTTCTGGCCTGAGTATTTTTGTTGAGAAGTCAGATGTTAGCCTTTTGGGGGCTCCACTGTAGGTAATTAATTGCTTTTGTCTTGCAGCTTTTAGTATTTGTTCTTTGTCTCTTAACTTTAGCATTTTAATTATGATGTGTCTTGGTACGAGCCTCTTTGGGTTCATTTTTAATGGAACTCTCTTGCTTCTTGCACTTGTGTGACTTTTTTCATCATCACATTAGGGATGTTTTCATCTATGATTTCTTCAAACAAGTTATCTATCCCTTTTTCTCTTCTCCTTCAGGAACCCATATGATGCGGATCTTTTTCTCTTCATGTTGTCACAGAGGTTGCTTAGAGTTTCTTCGGCCTTTTTGAGCCTCTTTTCTTTTGCGGCTCTGCATCTGTGCTTGTGTTTATCTTGTCCTCTAAATCTAAATCACCAATTTGACCCTTCTCTTCAGTAATCTGTAGCTTTAAACATTCCTTCCTTCTTCCACTCTCAATAGGGTACTACCCAAGATTATAACCTGTTTTCCCTCCCCTTTTGCTCACTCTCCCTAACAACTTGAGGCTAATAGGAGGTGACATCATATTCTTTAGACCTTATATAGCAAGTCCTCTAATAATGTTGTTTCATTCAATGTTGTTTTCTTATAACAGTAATGAGATTCCATAGAAACTTAACTCTGTTAGTCCATGGTAAAATAGTTTTTGTTTTATGTCATTTAGCTTAAAGTTGCAGAACATATTGGTAATGTTATGTGGAGACTTACTGTATGTGCCTGTGTATGAATGAGACAGAGAATGGTTTCATTCTTTAAGAAAACAGTGAGAAGAAGTTTAAAAACAACTAGAATGACAGAAAGGGTTTTATGTGCCTATTTTATCCTATCTATAGTATCAGATAATGCAACCTAAATCTTGAGGGCTATATAGTATAGCTTCACTTCTGGACTCAGGGATGGTCCTATTTCCAGTTTGATTACTTCCTAACCTTACTTTCTTCATCTGTAAAGGGAGATGATAGCAATACATACCTCACAGGATGGCCTTACGGAGAACAGAGCTGGACAGAAACATACAGCACTTAGCAAAGATCCTGCTTAGTGTAAGTGCAAATCATTCAACATAAGCTGCTAATGGTTTTTGACGTTGTCACAGTAAGTACTGGAACTGTGACTCTCAAATTCTTTTTCTGCCTCTAATTTTTCTGTGTGTCACACTCCCAGAAGAGATATTTCACATTATTATTCTCAGTGATTCTCACTCAGGGATGGACTGATGTATGTAGCTTGAAACTCCTCTCACCAGAGACCATGATTGACTAAGAATGAAGAGGTCCCCCTTTGAGAATAACTGGTCTAAAGCAATGACTGAGCCTCCATACTGCTTTCCCAGTCTTGACAAATCCAAAAGTGACAATAAACTTAATTTACTTATTTAATCTGACCCTTACAATCACCTTTCTTCCTAATAACTTTACAGTGAGAAGAAGGGGGCCATCATATGAGGCTCTGGCTGCCAAAAGACAATCCCAACTTCAGACTGGAAATTGGAATTAATATTTCATATTTCTCTACTATCCATGTCTTCATTTTCTGAGGAATAGTCATCATCTCATGGCAATCAGAGTTCTTTTCAATATAGTTTCCTAACACTTCCTTTCCATTCTTTGTATTGTATACTCTTACCTATATTATTTTTTGCCCAGCAGGTACTTTGGCTTCAATTCTTAAAGGATTTGCTAGGAGAAGAAATATACTTTCTCTTTTCCTCTAGTAGTACCATGACATGGCAATTCCAAGAGCTGCCTCCTTTGGTCTCCAGAAAAAGGTAGACTGCCTTTTCTTAAGAGTGCTCTGACTGCTTCAGCAGCCTGGAGTCTTCATCTGCCACCGCCTTAGCTGCAGCCTCTGCCAATGGCCTCCAGGGACCACTTTCTGAAGCCTGCTGCTAACACTTTTCCAAACACAACAAAACCTGTGTTTGGGGATAAGTTTTCTCAATTAATCCTCAAGGACTGAATACCTCTTTTATTCCTTTAGTATGTAATGTGATAGCAATAGGCTCTTTCACTAGCCTCCTGACAGGTCCTGCCTCCAACCTCATGTCTCTGCTCCAGTCATCCCAGAACAGACTGTCAGAAATGTAAATCTTGTCAAATAACTTCACTGATGAAATCACCTCACTTACTTCTCATGATATACAGGAAACATCCAAACTCCTGGGCTTAACTTCTTTGTACCCCAGTGCCTGATAGCATTAGGCTGTGGCTACAAGTGCCAAACAGTGTGATTCAAGTTAATAGCACTGTACAGTATTTCACAGGGCCATATTCTCTTGGTTCACAGGTCTCCCTAATGAATAAAAGAAAGAAAAGATGCTACATAGCTTCCTAGGAGAAATGTGTTAGGTCTCAGCTGAAGGATGAATGACTGAGAGTATGAATGGAGTCCTGAATTGAATAGTTAATAGTATCCATGAGGTGGCAAACATCCAGATCCTCAAAATATCTAATTATTAGATGTGGTACCAGACACCACTTCCCAATACTGCAGTCATATCTGACTAGGCTTTTCATAGCTGTTACATAGATGGAAAACAAAGTCTGATGTTTCAGTAAAGCCAGACAGAGAAAATACTGTGTTGTTGTTAAACAGGTTTCTTTACTATGGTTTTCTGAGATTATTTTTACACGCTGAAAGGGATATTGTGAACATAGAATATGGACCTTTTCCCAATTTTATTTGAAGCACAGAATTTTGTTTGCACAGAGCATCTTGTGGACCAGGAATTCTCTGCAGAGCGGACTTGGGAAATGCTGGTGTAGGCAATATGAAGGAATGCTTGACTGCACTCCCCACTGTCTCAGCCAGATGCCTTGCATTGTTTCTGTAAATGCTGCTTTAGGGTAGTGACTAATTTGTCCATTTCAAAGGGTCATTGATCTTCAAAAACCATAAAGAAAGAAAAAGAAAAGCCTAGTTTCCAAAGGATTAGAACTAACCAAGTAATAGTAAAACTCATTCTTAATTTATTTAAGGAGAAGAAGAAGAGAGTGAGTGACACATGCTACTACAAAACCTATAATTAACAATTAGATATCATACAGAATAGTTGATTAAGTATTTTCATTTCAATTTCAAGTCCATTTATTACACTGTTGATTAATTTGAAATTTAAAAAGCTCATAGTATAATAGAGAAGTAAGACAAACCTATCAGATACACTGCAGAAGGCGTTCTTTTGTTGAACTACATAATCCAAATTCAGATGAAGACTCTGATTCAGGAATTGGCCCTTGAAAACACAGGCATTCATGTTTTATCTTCTTCCCCAGTTGTTGGACTGGATTTTAGTGGACTTCTCTAACCCTCATATTTTGTGGCTCTAGGTAAAATAAAGAGACCTAGGTCTGAATCCTTGTTTTGGAACTGAATAATGGTGTCCCTTTGGCAGCTCTGGGCCACATTTCTATCTGTCACATGAGGAGGACATGTCCAGTTCCCTCTTGAAGATATATATGGGAATCACTATAAGGTTTATGTAATGAGACTGGGATGGTCTTTGAGTTCAGTAATGGAGTTGATGATAAACCTTTTCAATAAAGTGGAAGAAGATATTGTGATGGGACAGAACTTGGAGGTTCCCTCTGCAGGCTGGATTATGGGCAGTGTTCACAAGTAGATGCTCTCAGAACACAGAAAGCTGAAACTGAGCAGGCATTATCTTAAAGCCCTAGAACTAGACTGAGCTACATGTGGAGTTCCAAGCCTGCTGAGGTGAGACTCACTGGCCTCTCATTTTGTACTGACATAGTGGGAGTACTTATTTGGGGTCATGAAATATTTTGAGAACATGATAATACCCATAACCTTTCTACCCGGAATAATGTATGTGCATTCATAAACTCAAAATTTTGTAACTCACTTCAGAATCCCTTTGGAAGGTCATACTTATTTCTCTCCAGCTCTGAGACTTTAATGAAGAACCACTTTGCCCATAGCTAGAGACATTTACATCTTAACAGAATTAACAATAGGCTTTCAACATTTGAGCATGTATCCCTATTTGAATGTTTGTTCCTCCTTTCCAGTGATAGAGTCAGGAGGAGATAGAGAAGTCAAGACATAAGGTATCTTCCTTGCAATCAGTACACCTATTATCATGTGCTGGACTACAGGGTACAGACAGACAACCGTTAGAATTGTTGCAAGAAATCAGAGTGCATTTTACAGATGGTGAGGGCTGGGTAGGATATAAGTAAACAAAGTGTAGCCAATGAGGGTGGTTGGTTCTAGCATGAGTCAAGGCAGAAGTGGCAAGAAGCACAATAGAGCCAGGGACTGGCTGGTCTGAAGTAAAGCATACATTAGTCAAGGGCATTTCTCTTTGAGATGAGGTTCATTACCATGTCAAGCCCATGCCAGGCCATACTATGATTTTGGTCCATACCTAGAGCTTCAGCCCTTGGATGCTTGCCTACAGACAAATGATTGACACTGCAAGGCTAGAATTAGTACATGGAAAGCAACAAACCACAAGCTGATGAGCCTTTTTGGAGTTGGTATAACCTTTATAGGATGTAGTAAATTCTGGACAATGGACTGCTGGAGCAGACGCAATTATAAATCCATTTTTTTCCCCTGGCTGGATGGCTTGGTTGGTTAAGGCAGTGGTCCCCAACCTTTTTTGGGCTACGGACTGGTTAAATGTCAGAAAATATTTTCACGGACCAGCCTTCAGGGTGGGACTGATAAATGTATCACGTGACCGAGACAAGCATCAAGAGTGAGTCTTAGACGGATGTAACAGAGGGAATCTGGTCATTTTTAAAAAATAAAACATCGGCCCTGGCCTGTTGGCTCAGCAGTACAGCGCCGGCCTGGCGTGCGGGGGACCCGGGTTCGATTCCCGGCCAGGGCACATAGGAGAAGTGCCCATTTGCTTCTCCACCCTCCCTCCTTCCTCTTTGTCTCTCTCTTCCCCTCCTGCAGCCAAGGCTCCATTGGAGCAAAGATGGCCCAGGCGCTGGGGATGACTCCTTGGCCTCTGCCCCAGGCGCTAGAGTGGCTCTGGTCATGGCAGAGCGACCCCCAGAGGGGCAGAGCAATGCCCCCTGGTGGGCAGAGCGTCGCCCCTGGTGGGCGTGCCGGGTGGATCCCGGTTGGGCGCATGCGGGAGTCTGTCTGACTGTCTCTCCCCATTTCCGGCTTCAGAAAAATACAAAAAAATAAAAAATAAAATAAATAAATAAATAAAAATAAAACATCGTTCAGACTTAAATATAAATAAAACGGAAATAATGTAAGTTATTTATTTTTTCTCTGCGGACCGGTACCATATGGCCCATGGACCAGTACCAGTCCGTGTCCCAGGGGATGGGGACCATTGGGTTAGGGTATCGTCCTGAAGTGTAGAGGTTGCCAGTTTAATCCTTGGTCAAGGCCCACACAAGAACAGATTGATGTTCTTTTCTCTCTCTCTCTCTCTCTCTCTCTCTCTCTCTCTCTCTCTCTTTCACACAACAATAAATTAAAATAAAAAATAAATTAAAAAGTAAATCTCTTTTTGTCTTCAGATGGAATACATTTGGTAAGCTAGAAATAACCATAATAGTTGGTTGTGTTGTATGTAGCGTCTTTCTCCTTGAGCCTTTTCAAAAAGTATAATCTCATTTGTTCTTACTATGTCCCTGTGAGGTAGAAGCAGGTAAAGTGATTACCCCCCAACAATCACACACATACAAATGCAGAAAGTTCTTCTGAAACTGAGGCCCAGAGATGCAAAATGACAGCAATCTCATTACACAGCAAGTCAATGGCATTACCGAATCAAAAACACATATGCTCCCTTTCCCCCTAGATCATGTGCCCAGTCAGTCAGCACCTCTTGCTTCATAGAGATATGGTCTTCCCTTACACACACCCTCTCCTTAAGCCATCCTTCCCAGCAGTTGTCTGACAAGATGGCATATTCAGGCACAGTCAGCTACTAACTAACAGCAGCTGAAACATTAACGGAAGTGGGGCGAAAAACAGCTCATAGATGGGTTCCGGATGAGGAGGGGAAGAACTGGGATTACACCATGGTGTGAGCTTTCAGCACCCTCTTCCACTCTCTTCAGCTGGACCGGCACATGACTGTTTCTTCTCACTCGGCACCTTCTTGGTTGGGATGGAGTGTTGTGTCTGTCTGTAGACCTGCAGAGTGATTGACTAAATCTGCTGCAAGAATTTCCTGGCCTGGGACCCCACTGGGGGTTAGGTTGGGGGTGGGAGGAAAGAAGTGACTTGTCTTGCTGAAGTGTCAGCCCACAGAGACTCTCCTTGAAGATTCCAAGCAAGAAAATTCTTACCCCTGTTGGTCACATCCTTTAGCTCAGCTATCTGGTCAACCTACCCATCTCCCAAGGTGGGTACCCCATGACATGGCCAGGAAGCACAGACAAATTTATGACTTGCCATTGACCCCCTTGGCCCATTTGTGGTTCTCCTGTTTTCATTTATCTTTCCCTTCTTTTCTTGCCTCCCTATTACCAGGGTATACAGCACCTTCATTCTGTTCAGGCGTGCCCCACTCTGATACTCAGCCTTTGTGTTTGCATTGTAGGATTTTTAGCAGTTCACATTTCTGGATAAGAGTGTTATTGAGATATAATTCACATAATGTTTACCTTTTTAAAGTGTATAGTTTAGTTAGTTTTAGTGTATATACAAAATATTGCAACCATCATCCCAATATTTTTATCATCCCAAAAAGAAACCCCATACCCACTAGCAGTCATTTTCCATTTTCCCCTCACCACAGCTTCTGGCATCCATTGATCTACGTTCTGTCTCTATAGCTTTGCCTATTTTGGACATTTTATATAATTGGAATCATGCAATCTGTGGCCTTTTGTGTCTGGCTTCTTTCATTTTGCACAATATTTTCAAAGATTATCCATTATAATTGAATATATTGCTTTGCTATGGATATGTATTTTGTTTATCCATTCATCTATTGATGGACACTTGGGTCAGTTCCACCTTCTGACTATTGTGAATAATACTGGTATGAATATTCGTGTACTATATCTGTTAAGAGTTCTTGCTTGCAGTTCTTTTGAGTATATACCTAACAGTGGAATTATTGTTTCATATGGTAACTGCTTCACTTTTTGAGCAATATCCAAACTGTTTTCCAAAGCAGCTGTAGCATTTTAAGTTTTTACATTCCCACCAGCAGTGTATGAAGGTTTCAGTTTCTCTACATTATTGCCAACATTTGTTATTATTGTCTTATTTATTACAGCCATCCTAGTGGGTATGAAGTGGTATCACTGTAATCTTTTGTCTCCTACCCCAAAAGCTTTGCACTTTGCTGAGGGACTGTTCCAGTCTTTGGTACTCATTACTATGAACTTACTAAATCTCTGGGAAAAACAAGGCCCTTATCTGACTAATACTTGAACTTAGGGCCTTGTCAGGTACTCTGGCAATGCAAAGAAGAAGAGAAATTAGGGACAGAGTGAACTTGCCACCATTGGAAACTGATGTAGAAGGAGCAGTCAGCTCTACCAAGCAGCTGAGAACTGATGCATAAGGAGTATTTTTAGTGAACATGATGGCCCAGAAATGACTCTGGTCATCATTCGGAATCTGGCAACATTTGAGAATTCTACACAGAAGTGAAGCATACTCAGTTTTGGTGTACTTTAGTAAAAATACTGTAGACTGCTTAAACAAAATTTATTTCTCACAGTTCTGGAGGCAAGGAAGTGCAAGATCAATGTGTCAGCAGATTTGGTATCTGGTGACAGCCCACTTCCTGGTTTATAAACAGCCACCTTCATGCTGTGTTCTTACATGTCGAGAGAAGAGATCATCTCCCTTTTGCTTCTTATAAAGGCACTAATTCCATTCATGATCACTCTATGATAATGACCTAATCATATCTCAAACACCTCACCTCAAAGTACTATCATATTTGAAGTTAGATTTTCAACATAAATTTGAGAAGGACACAAACATTCCTATTCCTTTAGGCACCCTAAAGACAGGCAGCCCCACATCTCTTTCCTTACCAGCCTGCTTTCTGCCTTCCAGGAACACTATCAAGTATAGCTAATAGTAATATAACAATAACAGCATTTATTAAGCATTAATATGCACCCAGCATTATGCCATGCAAGTTACATGTCTTACCGCCTTTGATCCTCATAACAATTTATGGGGGTAGGTACTATTATCAGTCTAATTTTATAGGTGGGGACACTGAGGCTCAGAAATGTAAAGTGATCTGCTCAGCTAGTAAGTGATAACTAATAGTGGAGTTGGAATTTGAACCTCAGTGGAATACTCTGAAATCAGACCTTTCCTCCCACTAGGACAGATCTTTGAGGCTATATTTTCAGTAATCTCCCACATGTAAGCCCTAAGTTCTGGAAAGTTTCATATTACTTGCCCTGGTGCTCTACTGCTTCATTATGGATAAAGCAGCAAAGTTACAACTTAATTATCTAGAAAAATAACCTGTTTTCAAGCATTGTCTTCTGTTGGTACCTTAGTATGAATTAGTTAATGAGATTAATCCTAAGCTTCCCTAGCAAGACATCAATGTGATGGGCCACAGGAGAGTTAAGTTTCTGTGGCAGAGGAGTGTTTGGAGAAGATCTGAAAATCAGTTCTTTGCCTGAGGAAAACAGGTCTAACTAAGTCATAACTTTGAGAGGTTCAGGGAAGAAAGAAATGATAGTGGTCAGAGAGCTGGAAGGGAGAATCTAAATGGTAGGTATCATTGGTTTAGCTGGTGTACTTATTTGAAGCAGTACCTTTGCTTTTAGTGAGCATCCCAAATAAAAACACATCTGAACACACATGACCTCAGAGGATGAGCATTGTTCCTTTTTGGAAGGGGACTATGGACACTCACTCTTTGGGATGCAGTCGTTCTGCAAGATGTGTCACATTCTTGCTATATGCTCTGACATAGTCTGACCAAGATGCCGTCTCTAGTTGTCCCTCCTTCCACTACAGTGGCTCTGCTTGGAGGAGCACAGGTAATTTCTTACTAGCACCATTATTTGTCTGCTTTCCTTCCATCCAGGCCAAGACCTAAAAGCCTGCCCACACTTACACATTTTGGAACAATATGTTTTAGAAAGCAATATAACAGGCTCCACTTTCCCCAAAGGTGCTAAATAGCACCAGTTGGAGAAAACAATTTCACTGCAGCGGATTGGGATGACAGAGTCTGTCCCACTCATAGGATAGAGCTGGGCTACTATGACTAGCCTTGTAGGATGGATTTTCTATGGTTGGGAGGGACCCAAAATGGTCACCTAGTCTAGCCCTGGATTTCAAGTAGAATATTTTTTCAAATATAAACTCTTCAAATTTAATTCATGAATGAAAAATACAATTGGGAATATTTTCTATTCTTTAATTTGAATCCTTAGTGATGCAGTTGACACTCTTTCCCACTTGGCATCACTTGGCAATTAGTAATAATTTAACCTCTCCTATTCTTAACCCTTACATGCTATTTAATTATATTATCATCTGACACTTTTTTGTGCTGGCCCCTCCAATGACAGCAGAATTCTCCTTGAAGTCAAAGACATTTCTTATTTACCTTTGTAGCGCTAACCTAGCATGGTATCAGCTATTATCAAGAAATTGTTAAGGAGCTGTTAGTGAGGTATAGTAAAACACCTCCATAATTACTTTCGAATGAAGAAGGAAAAAAAGAGGGAAACAATGTCTTAACTGTCCTTTTTCTTTTTTATTTTCTTTTTTTTTAAGAGAGAGAGGTACAGACAGGAATGGAGAGAGATGAGAAGCATCAACTCATAGTTGTGACACCTTAGTAGTTCATTGATAGTTATCTCATATGTGTCTTGACTGGAGGGCTTCAGGCAAGCCAGTGACCCCTTGTTCAAGTCAGTGACCTTGGGCTTCAAGCCAGCAACCTTTGGGCT
This sequence comes from Saccopteryx leptura, assembly GCF_036850995.1. NCBI lineage: Eukaryota > Metazoa > Chordata > Mammalia > Chiroptera > Emballonuridae > Saccopteryx > Saccopteryx leptura. Next base: position 101,162,652 of record NC_089516.1, on the reverse strand, counting down.
CAAGTGAGCAACTATAGGTTCATGTCTATGATACCTCACTCAAGCTGGCAACCCCATGCTTAAGCTGGTGAACCCATGCTCAAGCCAGCAACCTCAGCGTTTTCAACCTGGGTCCTCAGCATCCCAGGCCGATGCTTTATCCACTACACCACTGCCTCGTCAGGCTATCTTAACTGTCTTTATCCCACGTCACCTCCCATACATGTAAACACAAAGCAAATATCTTTTAGTTAATTGTCCAGTTACCTATGGAAACAAGGAAAATCCTTGCATGCTTTTCAAATTTATAGCTTTCTTCTATATGCCTTCCTTTAGAACAGCATCATTTACCATGAACTTGTGAATTTTGTTATGTGTTACATACTTTTGAGCTGTTAAAAATAAATTATCTCTAAGCCTCATGGTCATGTAAGATAGATTGCACACTCATTTTTAAGGACGAGGAAGCCAAGGTGAAAAGTGATTAAGTAGCCTTCCCAAAATCACAGAAGAAAGACATGCCAAAGCCAAAATTTGTACCTAATGTTTGTGGACCCCAAAGACAAAGCTCAATTTTTTTTTTTTTTTTGCTTACATCGTTATAAGATACAGAGCTGAAAACCACTGCATACAATCAGTACCTTACCACACAACTTCCTTTCCTAGCCCTTTTGCCATTCTCTCCTTGTGTTTCTGAGATCTAGGGTCAAGCTCTTTGGACTAACAGTTCGGTTTTGTTATGTGTGTGTGTCTATTTGTTTGTCTCATGGTAATTAAAAGGAACTTAACCTTTTCTTTCAAGTATTTCACCCTCATCTCCACATCCTGCCTCCACCACCATCTTCAAAATGGCCTGCAGATATGCTGGGACTACAACAGTAGGATGACAGACAACCAGAACAGAAACATCAGCATAAGGCTGTCAACACAAGGAATGTCCAAACCTATAGAGAATTTTTATAAGTGTTTATCTGAGCCAAACAGATGATATTGCTGGGAAGCAAGATCTCAAATGTTCCAAAGAATGACATTTTTGCAGTTTCTTTTATATATTTGGAATTTAGAAGGGAATGTACGGGGGATTATGTGAAGGTGGGAGATAGTAATGCTGGGATAGGCTTACAGGATCATTAACAAACTTATGTGCCCCCTCCTGGCCTGTGGTGATTCAGTGGTAAAGCATTGGCCTGGAATGCTAAGGTTGCTGGTTCAAAAACCTAGGCTTGCCTGGTCAAGGTATATAACAACAAGCAACCAATGAACAATTAAAGTGAAGTAACTATGAGTTGATATTTCTCACCTCCCCTCCTCTCTCTGTAAAATCAAAAAATAAAATCTTTAAAAAAATATGTGCTCCTTCGAGAGTGGTTATACCTTCCAGGGGTCTGAAAAAGACACATTTTAAAGGTGTGTTAACCTAAATACACAAGAACAGTGGACAGGGCTCACTTAAGGCACAGGTTAACCTTTCAGTAAGGAAGTTATAAGCCTGAGTGCATGACTATGCACCATGAGCTACCCAGTTAGGAATTTATAAGGGGATCATCCTGTGAGGATACTTTCCATTACTGAACTTATTCATACCCTTTCTTCATCTACAAGGCTCAGCCACTAAAAGTAAAGTAGGAAACTAACGTTAGCAAGGGCAGAAGAAGTGGGACTTGGAGTCAAGGAGATTAAGAAATGACCCCTGGGAGATCTAGACAAGTTTGTATTTATTGCACTAACACTAAGAGCTTATTTGCCATCTGCTATAAAGAAACAGCCTTTTTGACTAACCAAGAACTGCTCCACTATGAAAATAAAGATTTGAGCATAGGTGGAGTGGAGAAGAGAGTAACCAACCTGAGGATTTTTGGTTCTAAAGAGTTGGAAGAAGGGTAGTACCAGTGGGGAGAAAATGGTGTACCAAAAGAAGTAGTATAGGACCACAGACTTCTTAGTGAAATTTGCCAGTTTCTCTAAAAGGAGGAGGGGGGAGAAGCCTGTAGCAAAATTATTTACACTAAGATGTTAGTGACAGTGTTCAACCTCTCACAGAAGTTTTGGCATTTATAAAATCTGATTGCAAAAAGACAGATACCCCAAAGGAATGAACTTCTAATGATGATAGTTTAGACATCTGTGAGAGGTGTTGAGGATAAGAGTTTTCCAAGCCCCACAAAAATCATAGTTCTGTTTACATACAATAAAAATAAAACCATCCCTCTGGGGGAGAATAAACCTTTTTCCCCAGTACAACTGTACTCAGATGCCTTAGTGCTTTTTGCCTGCTTGCCCCATGATATCCTCATTCATTTCGTAGAATGCTGAGTGGGATTTGACTGGAAACACGAGAAATGGCTGAATCTAGATGCCATATAGCTTGGTCACTTGTGTTGTAGTATTTTTCTGAGGAGCCTTGAAGCCAGCTTTGCTTTGGACTGATTTTCTGCCAGTTTTCGGCCAGGAACACAATGTGTTTCAAGGATAGTTGGTTAGAAACCCAGCGACCTTGGAAAATCTGGAATGGGGAAGGGTAGAGTACGAGGTGGCTATTTTATTCTGTGGTTCTTTGCATGCTGTGTTGGGCCTCTAAAAATGTAAGGGGAAATTTGAGTTCCACATCTCATTATTAGATAGAAAAATTGAGACCCACACAAGGAAAGTTGTTTGTGTGTAAGGATATGAAGAGTGGGTACCAGATCTTGGGTTATGACTCAGTCAGCCTCCACCCCACCCCAGTTTTAAAAATGTTCTTTAGTAAAAATTGTATATATTTAAGGTATACAACATGCTGATTTGCTAGGCATATATATTGAAAAGATTACTACACTCAAGCTAATTAACATTATCTCCTCACATTGTTACAATTTATTTTGTTGTAAAGGCACCTGAAATCTACTCTCTTAGCATATTTCCAGTATACAACACAATGTTATTAACTATAGTCATTATGCTGTACATTACATATCTAGACTTATTCATGCTACATAACTGCAACTTTGTACACTTTGTAAAATATCTCCTAATTTTTCCTACCCCCTACCCCTGGTAACCACTGTTGTATTCTCTATTTCTATATATTGAACTTTTTACATAAATTACACATAAGTGAGCTCATGCAGGTTTATTTTTTTTCCTTTTCATATCTGGCTTATTTACATTGGCAGAACATCCTTCACTTTTACTGATATTGTTGCAAATGGCAGGACCTCTTTTTTTAAGGCTGAATAATATTATTTATATTATATACATATGTATACATACAAATATATATATCACCATTTCTTTATCCTTTCATCCATCAACAAACAGACTCTACGATTGTTTCCATATCTTGGTTACTGCAAATAATTAAGGAATAAAACATAAGAGCATAGATATCTTTCTAGGTACTAATTTTATTTCTTTTCTCTCCCTAGTTTTAAAATAAAGAGCACAAAGTTTGAGGTAGGAAAATTATATTTCTCAGTTGGCTCTCCTAACAAATAGCTGTGTAGCATGGGCCTAAACTTTTTTGTCAGTAACCTAATTTTTATAGTTCCCCCCACCACAGTAGTGATAGTAGAAGAATGAAATAAGAATAAATGGGAAGATGTTAAATTTATTGTATAAGACTAGTATTAAGCATGAAAATAAGTGGCTCCTTTTTTTAATTCTGTTTTATTTTTCTCTTGTTTTTTTCCCCATTTTCTATTGAGTAAATTAATATATTCCAATGTCAGATTACTCTGAAGATTATTACAAGAAATACTCTCATGGTCAGGAAACCTTGCACTGCAGTTGCCTTGCCATTGGTCCCTTTGTGGAGTATACTTAAAAATTAATTCACATAATTTTGAGGCAAAATAATTTATAACATTTTCCCCCTTTGGTATTCCAAAGATCTACCAGCTCCTATAAGAATCACGGCACATATTATTAATATATTGTAGGTCATCCTAGTTTTTCTTCATCAAAAAATACTGAGATTTGGTATAATTAGAGCCCAAGGGGCAAATGACCCTACTCTTGTCCTTTCCCCAGTGAGATTTACTCACTCCTGTCTTGTATACTAGCGGCAGCTGTCTGCTTGAGTGTATTTGCTGGCAGGAGCAGGACTCACAGCCCAGATCAGAGAGTCAATTAGTATGAGTTAAACTTTTTCTAAAAGCTAAGGCTGCGTCTTTTTAAGGCAAAACTAAGGACCTTCTTTTGTGTTCTATTAATGTGTGTCATTAATAAATAGTTAAAACCCAAGGGATTAGGTACCCAGAATTGAAGTTTGATAAACTTATATAGCAAAGTATAGACTTGAGTTAGTCACCAGAATGACTGAAGCCGAAGAAAGTGTGATATCAGTTTTCCAGGTATTTTAGGCTGAAACACTTAGAAGGACAAAGTAGCCTTCTTTTAAATTGACTGGTCCCTGGCCTGACCTGTGGTGGTGCAGTGGATAAAGCGTTGACCTGCAACACTGAGGTCACCGGTTTGAACACCTGGACTTGCCTGGTCAAGGCACATATGGACACTGATGCTTCCTGCTCCTCCTCTGCTTTGCGCTCTCTCTCTCTCTTCTCCCTAAAATGAATAAAATATTTTTTTAAAATAAATTAATTAATTAAATGATATCTTTCTCATTTGATGTGATTGGCATCTTCCATGATAGTGGCTAGGAGGAAAGATTCTAGAATCAGTCAGACATCAGTTCAGATCCTGGTGCTAGCACTTAGCAAGTTGTATTACCTGGGCCAAGTCAATGAATATCTTAAGCCTTAGTATCCTCATCAGCAAAATGGGATAATCCTAATGTCTACATGAGAGCTTTATTAATAAGAGCCAATAAGATAATATAAGAAAAACCACCCACCATTTGTCCCTGACATATTAATTAAGGCTCAATAAGTGTTAACTATTGAATTATTATTATTAGCCTTTATCATTTTCACCTATATCCTGAGCATAAGTCCATTCTGTATTTTAAACAGTTATATTGCAGTGTAATTTACCTCTAAGATGAACTAATTTTCATTATAACTTTGACTAATGGGAAAGAAAGAATTGTCTAACTCTTGAAACCTTCTGCTAATGAAACACAACTCCCTTAATTCCATATTCTGAAGCAGAAACTTGCCAAACTCTGCTTGTATCTATTATTAATTTGTATATCAATGATTAGCTTAATCAGAGGCATTGTTCACTGTTGTTGGTGTGAGTGTGTGTGTGTGTGTGTGTGTGTGTGTTTCCATTTGCATGAACCATGCACTTTAAGGAAGTCCAGTGAAAAGGCTTCTTGAGACCATTCACTTAGAGTCAACTCACCATGTGCACTGACTTTTTGCTCCATGGCAATCCTGAGCTAGACTCCATGGAGAAAGAGACATGAAAGGCAAAGTTTCAGTTCTCAAAAAGCACTATGTACACAGGGGTTAACAGGAAAAAAGATAGAATTTAGGGTCAGGAGATCAGATTTCAATTCCCTTTTTGTTTTTCCACTCACTAACTTGGTGACTTCAGATAACTCTCTCAACCTCAGAAACTTGTTTCCTTCCAATGAAAAAATGAAGATAAGAATCTGACTTATTTGACTGACAAGGTTATGAGGCTCCATTGTAATCATTTGTCAAATCTTTTTGTAAATTGTTGGCTAGGTGACTATTTTTCACAAATACGAGGAACAGTGTTATTCGAGTGCCAGACTGTGTGCTTCAGATATCAAACACCTTGAAAGATCCAAATTGTAGGCTGGAGCTGTTAAGGAATGTTTTCTGGGGAAAAAAAAGACTTGTTACTGAGTCTTCAAAATTAGATAGGAAATCAATAGGTGGAAAAGAGTGGGAGAGAGGGTGTAATCTTTGTGAAGGGATTAAAAATAATCAAAGACTTCTGAGGCTGGACAAGCATTCAAGTACATTCCAAGTGATATAAAACATTGGAGGGGGTAAAGTTATCAGAGTAATTATATACAATAGATGATTCTTCTTCTGAAAGGACTCCCTCCTTCTCAGCAAGTTAATACCTTATTCTTCTAGGTCTGCCAGCTCCATCAAGGCCGGGTCTTTGCCTTCCTTATCTGATCTCTCTCTAGTGTATATCACAGAGAATGGTTGCACAATAAATGCTCAACAAATAAAGGGATGGATAACGGTCATGTCAGTTGCTATTCTTGTCTGCCTGCTTTAATGTAGGCATACCTCAGAGATATTGTGAGATTGGTTCCAGACCACCTCAATAAAACAACATCACAATAAAGCAAGTTGTAATCTTTTTACTGGTGGAGGGTCTCTCCTTTAATTTGTAAAATTCGCAGTACTTATGAGGCACAATAAAATGAAACAATAAAGTGAGGCATGTCTATATTTTTTCATCATCAGCCACTGAATTAAGAACTATCTTTTAACTCCTTCAATGTAGTAAAGCCCTAACTACTTTTGGAATTTATTAAATTCTGTACAATGATGCCAGTACTTGGTATGGTTTTTCTCCACCCTGTCCCAGAAGAATCTTTATCCCCAGTGAACAATAAGGTGACCAGCAAGTCATGTGAGTACAACGGGACCACTTACCAACATGGTGAACTGTTCATGGCTGAAGGACTCTTTCAGAACCGGCAACCCAATCAGTGTACCCAGTGCAGCTGTTCGGTAAGATCTTTCATCTTATTGTCCCTGATAGTCCCTACCCAAATGTGAGAGCTTCCTCTGTACTTAAACCTTTAGTTTGAGCCTACACTGTAGGGTGTTTGAATGGAAGATGAAGTGCATTTAAATCAGAAGCATCCCTGTCAATGCATACTCCCTGAATTCATCAACCCTATAATTTTTGAAGAGGTTAGACCTAGTCATATCCTGGCCTTAAAGTTTTAGGACTACTTAAATGAACAGAGATGAGCTAGTGGTCTTGACATGCACTTCCTTTAGCAATACTTACACCACTAAAGCCTTCATCTGAAGGAGTCAATTATTTGAAGCTAAGGGTGAAAAAACCACTGGCACCATTTAGGACCACTCAGCAAAATTCACTAGAAAATGGGATGTCTCTTGGTTTCATATCTCAAGTATTCTGTTAACTAGTTCATCCCTGGTGCCCTACAATGAGAACTCTCTTGACAAAACATGATTTATCTTATAACATTGATTTTCAAAAGAATATGTATACTTTAGCAATAAAGTACAGTGATTATATCTTCATCTAATTTTGCATTCTAGCAAATGAAATAGTTAGAACTAGAAAATGGAGCACAATGGGTATTTAAACTGCAATGTGAGGGAATGAAGTTAGATATAGAAACAACTATTTTTCCTCTAAGGGGTAGTTAATGCTGGATTGCCAAGGAAAGTTATAGAATCTCTTCCCATGGGGATTTTAAGTAATATCGTGTCTCAGTAGTTTGGGGTAATTTGGTTGTGGCTTTGCCTTCCTGACCTTTCCGAAACCCTTCTAGCCCCAGAATTATATGCTTCTAAGAACTAAGAGCAAGGCTTAAGGAGTAATGTTTGGAACGTAGAACTTTGAGGAATGGAGATTACGCAAATACAGTCATAACAGCAAGTAAATTTAATCCTCTCCTTTGCTTCTTGCTGGACTGAACTGTCAATTTAGATCATTTGTATAACTTTATATTACCTCAGAGAGCTCGTCTCCTGGGATTGGAAGGGGTAGTTTAATGAGAGTTACAGAAGATAGCTATCATGCAATCCACATTCCATGAAATCCCCAATATCCAGTTGAAGTATAATGGTGATCAAGAGATACAATGAACAGAGGAGAGAGGAATAAGACTGTATTGGTGGTTTGGAGGTCCACAACAGCCCTCACACTGAAGACTTTTTGCCATTTTAAAGCAAGATGAACAAAAGGACTGCCAACTCTTCTGTGGCTTAGTCTCTGGTGTGATGAAATAGTAAACAGAAAAAGAATGTTTAGTAAAATTTAAGAAGTACCTAGAATCAACTGTGGGAGCACAGTGGGGAAGAACATGCCATGTTTTGAGCCTCTTCTCATCCCAGTTACCTAGCTAAATCTCCTTCTGACCTTAATTCTGTTTCTTCTTGGCAGGAGGGAAATGTGTACTGTGGTCTCAAGACTTGCCCCAAGTTAAGCTGTGCATTCCCTGTCTCTGTTCCAGATTCCTGCTGCCGGGTATGCAGAGGTAGGTATTCCATATCTCAGTACCCATAGTGCTACCAATCTGAGTAGCAATACTAAGAAGAGAGGAAAACATCTGCCTAGTATCCTAGGGAAAGTGAAATTTCTGTTTTAGCCTTAGTTTCTAGGGATGCTTTCATACACAAAAGGCACAAAAACATAAAAGCACTAATTTTAAGGGCCACTACTTGACTTGAAAGAAACTCTGCAGGAGTGTAGGAGTGTGGCAAGACAAGTGGGGCGGGAGTCATCTACTGTGAAAATTAGTGTCTTTATCTGTCTTTCCCTAATCCTCTCTAGTTTGGCCCCCACGGTGATGTATTGTAACACACAGGATATTTTCACACACAGCCTTTAAAGACAGAATGGGTCTTGCAAAACATTGATGTGACCATTCTGAAGACTGTGCAGGGAAATTTTATGTTATTCTTTAGAAATTCCATCATAAGATGGTGATAAACTCAATAAAAGCAAAATGTAAGGCATCATTTTCTCAAATTATATCTAAAATAGAATAATCTTTTCTCAAGCCAGTTTTTTTTTTCTTCTTTGGGTTCCATTTATTTGATATTAAATGCCACCACTGTTTTTTTTTCTAGTTTCCTAAGATCAAACATAACCACCTTCTCCTTTATTACATGTTTTCAAATTACCTAATTTGTCAGCAGTCTTCTGTATTCCTCCCTTCTCCTGTTTTTCCTATGGCAATATTCTAATTTTGTCTTTTTTCTTTTCATCCAATCAACATATTTATTGAGCATCTACTATATGCTCAACATTGTACTAGAAGCTGGATACATATTGGTGAATATAGTAGACTTACAGGGCACCTGCCAGACTGTATAGCATCTTTATATGAATTACAAAAGTGATCCCTTACTTAAGACACCTTGCTGCTATTGGCCAAAAGTGCTTGTGAATACACCCCCATAGTTGTGGCACCCTTGTGGAGTACACAACCTATATAACTATATCTGGAATATATAGCAGGAAAGTTATATTCTTTGTTATGAAACTCACATTATGGAACTCACATTCTACCAGAGAAGACAAATAATAAGGAAACAATAAACAAACATCTAAATATGAACGGTGCAAGTACAGTTGGTCCTCCGTATTTATGGGTTCACATCTGTGGGTTCAACCAAATACAATTTGAAATATTTGAGGGGAAAATCCAAAGCAAAACTTGAATTTGCCATGTGCTGAGTGCTATGGTAAACCTAAGTGAATAAACTGACATGTAGGCATACCCTGCAGAAGTCTATATGTAAGTATGGGCTGTATGCAAATACTATGCTATTTTATATGAGGGACTTGAGCATTCTCAGATTTTGGTATCTGCAGGGTATCCTGAACCAATCTTCTGGGGACACCAAAGGACAACTGTACTATGAAAAAAATAAACAAAGAGCTGAGATAGGAAATATGATGTGAGGGCATTTAGGTTGAGTGATTGAGGTCACTGTGAGGTAACATGTAAGCTCAGACTTGAAAGATGAAAAGGAGCCATCTATGCAAAGATCCCGGGTATAGAGCATTTTAGGCAGAAAGAAAAACAAGTTCAAATGCCTTGGGCATAGGAGAGCGTAGAGTATTTGAGGAATCTAAGGATCAGTGTAGCTTGAATATAGTGTTTGTGGTCAAACTTGGCATAAGATGGGGTTTACAGGAGTCAGACCATGCAGGATATTCAAAGCTATGGGAAGGAGTTTGGATTTCAGTTTTTAAGTGCATTGGAAAGCCATTAAAAGGTTGTACACAGGGACATGACATGATCCAGTTGATGCCGTTAATGATCATACCAGCTGCTGTGTCCAGACTAGATTTGAGGGAGGCGATAAAACAAGTAAAGAGACAAGGAAGAAGGTGAGTTGAGTGGTCTTGCTAGTGTGGAAGAGCAAAAGTCTGGTATGGGGTCACAGTGCAAATTAGTGGTTCAAATGGAGCCTCTGGAGCTAGATTGCCTTGGTTCTAATTCCAGCCCTGCTACTTTCCAGCTGGGTGATTACGAGCAATGTACTCAAGCTTCCTAACAGTATTTAAAATGAGGATAATTTTAACATCTACCTCCAAATGGTTGTGAGATTTGAATGAGATAAGGCAAGAAGAGAACCTAGCAGTGTCTTGCATATAATGAGGATTCAGTAACAAAAAATGGATAAATTTGAAATATGCTTAGAGCATTGGTACTCAATCATGTGCGCATATCAGAGTTATCTTAGGAAATTTAAGTCCATGCCTGAGGTAGGTGTGATGGAGGTAATTCCAGTGTGCAGCCAAGGTTGAGAACAACTGAGAAGAAAAAATATGTATATTTATAGAATTTTCTGGTAGAGAATGAATATACATTACTACCAGCTTAATTTTCCCAAAAGATAGCCTTAATCATTATAACTCCTGCTCAAAAATCTTTATACGGACACATATACTTAACTATATGACAGCAGTCACAGTTCTGAACACTTTACAAATATGAACTCATTTAATCCCATGCATGATCTCCATTTTATTTCATTTTTAAATTTATTTGTTTTAGAGAGGAAAAAGGGAGAGGAAGAGAGAATGAGGGGTGGGGAGGAGCAGGAAGCATCAACTCCCATATGTGCCTTGACAGGGCAAGCCTAGGGTTTCAAACTGGCGACCTCAGTGTTCCAGGTCGATGCTTTTTCCACTGAGCCACCACAGGTCAGACACATGATCCCCATTTTATAGATGATGAAACTGAAGCAGAGAGAGGTTAAAACTTTGTACAAGGTCCCATACATAGTTATTACAATATTATTGACTGTGTTCCCTGTGCTATACTTTACATCTCCATGACTACTTTATAACTACCAATTTGTAGCTCTTAATGCCTTCACCTTTTTCATTATGTATGGTGCCATGTAGGTACTGGAAATATAGGAAGGAATACTTTGTAAAGTATGTGATTATCTAACCACTATACTGTATGCCTGAAACTAATACAAAATGATATTGAATGTAAACTATAATTAAAAATAAAATTAAAAAATAACCTTGTCCATGGTCATGTAGTTAGTGAATCAAGGAGCTAAGATTTGAACCCTGGCTGATTGGTTCCACATTTCAGACTCTTAACTAGTCCAGGCTCTTCACCAATCCACTGTGCCACTGTTGCCAGTTAAAATCAAATCAACCCCCTGACTCTGACAGTGAAGGCTTTCTGAGATCTAGCCTCAATTTCTTCCATTCACGTACCTCAGGCTCCACTCACATTGTTTCTGTGCTCTTTTACTTTTGTGCCTTTGCTCTCTCCTCCATCCCTCAATATTTCTGAAATTTTAACTTGTCACCTGAAGAACTTGTTGAAATTCAGACCCTCAGACCACAATTATAGAGATTCTAGTTCAGTGGCCTTGGATTGGGGCCCCACGGTGTGCATTTTAATAGGCCTCATCGTTCATCCTGAGCAGGTGGTCTATAGGCCACTACTTTAAGAAACTATTCCTAAAACCCTGTAGATGACTGGGTATGTCCTGAAATTATGGTTTACAACGTAGTTTGGTGCACTTAAATTGAGACTATTAGAATCTGCAAGTTGAGTAAAGCACTAGAAAAGTAAACAACGGCAGTCTCTAACTGGTTGGAGCATCTAGTTCCAAACATGGCAACCGAGTTTGGAGTGAATGAGTGGAGGCTACTTCATGATGAGAAATAGGAGTGAAAGGAGAGAAAATGGCTGCTTAGGTAACAATTGCACATGCACAGTAAGGGTTGGGAGGAGGGAGTGTTTTTTCTTTCTGGAAAACCCTTTCTCTGCATCTCTGCCTATGAAAATTCTGCCACTTCTTCGAGACCTAGTTCAAATGTGGCCTCTTCAGATTGTAAAACAAGTAGTCCTCAGGTCACATTTTGAGATATACAAGGTGGAAGGCCTTTCTTTTTTTCTCTGCCTTCCTATCTCCATCCCTAATTTCTCTACCCTAAATCCTGCTTATCCTTCAAAGGTCAACCAAAATACCACCTTCACTATGAACCTTTGGGAAAATGTTATTAAAACATAGTTGTTATACAATATTTTATTAGATTCAGGTGTGCAACATAGTGATTCAACATTTATCTACCTTATGCTGTGATCACCATGATAAGGCAAGTTACCATCTGTCACTGTGCAGAGTTATTACAATATTATTGACTATATTCTCCCTGCTGCACACTATATGTTCATAGTTTATTTTATAACTGGAAGTTATTAATTTTCTAAATTAAGAGTAAACCTCCTTCCTCTCTAAGACCCCTCAGCACTTCACCTGTGTTTCACTAGTAGCATTTATGACTTTGTCACAATTTTTTTTGGTTATTTGTGCCCATGTTTTATCATCCCTACCAATGTATAATAAGCTCATTAAGTAGGAAACTATTTCTGGTTCATCTTTTATTTTCTCCCACTGTGCTCAGCGTGGGTATATGCTCTTTGAATGAATGCACACTAGCTAGGAAATATTGCCAGAAAGTTAACGATGGTTTCAATGTGATGCCATTAAATAGGATAGTATTGTTGCGCTTTCTTCCTCTGAATTACTGATTGACCATAGTAGGTTGGAATGACTACACATTCGTTCATGTTCAACAGATAATTATCTGGTATCATTTCTGATCCCCCATGTTGTTTTATCCTTCCATCTCACTTAAGGACGCTATAGTTAATAATTCTTTTTGAAAGAAATGACCTTATTCTGAGTATCAGTATATGTTCATCCCTTTTAGTATGTTCTTTGTACCACCCCTCACAAGTAAATATAGATTTATTTGCAGACTAATTTGATTTATGCTTCAATAAGGCCCTGTATATTTTATGCTCTAATTCTAACATATGGGCTGTACCTCAGTACAAGTATTTTGTTTCAACCAGGAAACATGGGTATTTTGCTCCTTACCTCTTTTTCCATCCTTGCTTCAACTTAATTTGAGTCTTCTCCAAAGGAAAGAAAGTCCATACTGAGCAGAAGAGCATACGTGGTTGCTAATATAACCTGCTAGTTGCTATAATCCAGTTCTTAGGCTTTTTTTTTCTGAGAAAAGGACATATGAAATCTAAACTGAGGAACAACCAATAAAAGAATAGAAATCCAGCCCTGGCTGGTTGGCTCAGTGGTAGAGCGTCGGCCTGGTGTGCAGGAGTCCCGGGTTTGATTCCTGGCCATGGCACACAGGAGAAGCGCCCATCTGCTTCTCCACCCCTCCCCCTCTCCTTCCTCTCTGTCTCTCTCTTCCCCTCTCACAGCCGAGGCCCCATTGGAGCAAAGTTGGCCCGGGCGCTGAGGATGGCTCTGTGGCCTCTGCCTCAGGCACTAGAGTGGCTCTGGTTGCAACAGAGTGACACCCCAGAGGGGCAGAGCATCACCCCCTGGTGGGCATGCCGGGTGGATCCCGGTTGAGCGCATGTGGGAGTCTGACTGCCTCCCCGTTTCCAACTTCAGAAAAATACAAAAAAAAAAAAAAAGAAGAAGAAAAGAGAAAAAAGAATAGAAATCCAAAAGACATATTACTGTATCTAAGAGTTAAAAGACATAACTCTGAAGCCAGATGGACATAGATTTGACATAGCAGAGCTACCACCTACTAGAGAAGTTACCTTGGGCTAGCTACTTCACCACTCAGAATCTCAGTTTTCTGAGCTGAGGGAATGGAAATTATAATATCTTTCACCCATGGAAACATTGTAAAAATTAACTGAGATGACAGAGAGTGGTTGGAGAAGGTCTAGTACAGAGTTATTGCTTAATAAGTGATAATTATTCTATGAAACCAAATATATATTTATTATATTTATTATATATATTTATCATATTTATTAGGTTAAATAGAATTGTACCTTCTCTATGTTCGATAGTCTTGACTTTTTATTTACTTAAGCTACATATACAGAACTTTATTTCTAGTCCTTCTTGTAGTAACAAATCTTGGAACTAACCATCCTATCAAGAGTTCTCTTGTCACAATTTAAATTTCTTTAATCATGTTCTTGCAAGAAACAATATAAGCTAGTTATTACTGATCATGTATTGTCCCTTCACGTAGTTGACAGTTCTTTAAGTCCTTTCTTTGCCATTTCTTCTCCAGCCTAAATAAACCATTCTCTTTTATCTTCCTCTATAAAGACTAAATCCTACACTTTCATAAATTGATGCTTTTTTATCTGCCTTTAATTTCTTTGTATCTTTCCATTGCATATAATGTGATTGAATCGTCTTTGAAAAGTTTTAATTTCTGAAGCATCTATTTTTTATGTTGAAATAATGTTTTTTACAAAGGTGTATCTTGTATATTACTCACATAGCAGTGAATCCAGATACACTTCTCCCCTATGCTGGTCACCCTAATTGCAGGCAAAATACTGCAGAAGAAATAACCTTTGAGTGCTGAAATTGCAAATCTTAGTATAAAGGGCCCCATTGAAACTGGCTCTCTGTGCTGTCACCAAATACTAATGCATGCCTTTCTTCCTGGGTCAGACAGCAATATTAGCCACAGATTGAATCTCAGCCTCACTTGTTTAGACATGTCTCTGAGGCTAGGACAGTCAAGAAAGTGTTGGCAGGGTGCGTGTCATTGCTGGCACTTCAGCAAACCTCATCTGGATCAGAAGCATAGCACAAATAGCCACTGGAACCTTAAGGGAAACTTGATCAGAAGAAAACATCTCTTCAGGGATTGTATGGTTGCCATATTCTGGGCAGGCAGGCCTCAAACCCAAACCCACACTCAGCTTCCCTCTACCGTTTATCATTTCTGCTTCCTGTCGCATGCTTATCTTGCCAAAGCAAAGGGAAAGGCTATGTACTTGGACTCTAGACGAGGGAGAGGTATTTGGGGTAGGCTATTGGCTATTTTGAGAGCCAAACTTGCATTTGATAAATGGTGTACATATGTAACACTTACTGTGTACCAGGCAGTGCTTGAAACACTTAGATGTATAATAGCCCATTTGGTTCTCACAACGAAGTAGGAACAATTATTACCCACATTATACAGGTGAGGGAACTGAGGCAGAGAAATTCAGTGATTTGCCCAAGGATAAAAGTAGTAAGTAGCAGAGCCAGAATTTAAAACCTATCAGCCTGGTTCTAGAGTCCCAAATTCTTATACTACCTGGTGGGAAGTATTCATAGGAATGTGACAAGTCCCTTTTCTAGCAATAAGAAGTGAAAGGGGAGAGAGGATATCTGTAGCATATTGGCATAGGCAGATAATTTTAAGAACACACTATCCATCTATCCTCATTAAAGCTTCAACCTTCTCACTCCCAACTATAGGGGAACACCTTTGTTCCACTTTTCTTTCTAGGCTTAAAGACACCTGAATGGAAATATCTACCATCTCTCATTCAGCAAGTATTTGTCAAGCAACCACTAAGCACCTGGCGCTATGCTGATGTTGGAGATACAATAGTATACCGAACAGTTATGGAACTTGCCCTGGGAGAGTTTAGTGAGGAAGACAGATATTTATCAAACAATAACACATGTAAATATGAGACTGCAACTGTGCCACATGATAAAAAAGAAAAGACATCATAAAAGCCAGTCATTGAGAGGGGTCAATTTGGTCAGGGAGGTGAAGGAAGACTCCTAGGACTCTCCTTTCAGCCTCAATTCACACCATGTACATCTTCAGTCTCTGTACCACAGGGTAAAGGATGATTGGTTCAAAAGTTAAGGAGGTAACTGGTGGCTGTCCTACACTCCCAGGATGCCCAACTTCTCATCACCCCATGAAACTAGACACCTGGTGCTGTAAGAGTGTCTAGATTGTTTTTCCTTCATTGTTCTTGCCATACAGTATTCTAGGTTTTTCATCTTTTTTCCCCCAATGTTTATGTAATTGATTTTAGAGACAAAAGAAGGTAGAGAGAGACAAGAAGATCAATGTGTTTATGTATGTACCTTGATGGGGTATTGAACCAGCAATCCCTGTGCTCTGGGACAATGCTCTAACCCAACGAGCTCTCCAGCCAGGGCTAGGTTTTTCTTCTTACGAAACTATGTGATCATGTTGGCCAGTGCTTACCATTTCTTACCATATTGTATAATTTTAATTCTTTGGCTTATTATTTTATTTTATTTTTCAATTATAGTCGACATGCAATATTATATTAGTTGCATGTGTGCAATATAGTAATCAGACATTTATATAACTTACAAAGTGATCAACTCAATAAGTCTAGTACCCATCTGACTCACTACCTATTACAATATTATTGACTATATTTCCTATGCTGTACTTTACATCCCCATGAGTGTTTTTAAAACTGACATCATAAATGGACCTAAAGACTATTTATTCTAAGTCTTCAGCTTGTATTTTTTTCTTTTTTTTAAAGAAAGAGAGCCAGAAGGGTAGAGAGAGAGAGATGAGAAGCATCAACTTGTAGTTGCTTCACTTTATTTTTTTATTTATTTTTAAGTTGATTTTTTATTTTATTTTATTTATTCATTTTTAGAGAGGAGAGAGAGAGGGAGAGAGAGAGACAGAGAGGGAGAGAGAAGAGAGAGACAGAGAGAGAGAAGGGGGGAGGAGCTGGAAGCATCAACTCCCATATGTGCCTTGACCAGGCAAGCCCAGGGTTTCGAACCGGCAACCTCAGCATTTCCAGGTCGACGCTTTATCCACTGCACCACCACAGGTCAGGCAACTTCAGCTTGTTTTATAAAAGTCCTCTGAAAAACAACCTGACACTTCCTTCACAAACTACTACCTTCACTCCTGTTACGTGCCTGTCTTAACTTTTACTCCTCACAAGCTTCTCTCCTCTCTGTTACTAACTGAGATCCTATCCATTTTTCAAGAGCATAATTGAAGTCAGACGTTTTCTAAATAGTTATGCCTGATAAATCAAGTCCTTCTTGGTCTTCTTTGACTATTTTTAGTGCTCAGTCTGGTTAGTAGCATTTGAAAATATTTTTGTATTGTTCATTGTTTCATGGGTCTTGGCTTCTCAACTGTGAAGCTCTATAAGAAAAGGACTGTCTTCATCTTTATGTTTCCCCTCATAATATTAGCATACCTTTTGTGGTGGATTTATTAAAAAGTAGAATCACAGTTATAAAAGGCTCTTTACAGTGCTTCAAGTGCAGTTCTAAATAGGGAGGCAGGAGAAATGACTGAATTTACAACTGAACCCAAGCTCATTTATCCAACACATCTCTAATGAATCCAAGGAGAAAATTGAAGATAACTAAATTTCAAAATAACTGAAACTAGAAGGAGCTGTCTAAAATCAATCTGCCAGTATTCAAGACAACTGCTGTTTTACCTAGGACTCTCAATTGATCTGTCAAAAACAGCCAAGTTGCACCTCATATGCCAGCTTAACTGGGGACCCAGAGATCTCAAGGGAAATGGTCTATGAGATATTTCGTTTTATTACATCATAAAAATATACCAAAAAATTTAAGTTTCAAAATCAAAGAAAACTGGAGAAAATAACAGCAACTTTAAATACAGATCCTCAAAAATCAATCTAAAGTTATTTTCGTTCTTTCCCACATTTTCTACAGAAATACTACCATCTCCTGGACATAATGTTAGGAAAAAACTACTTAATAAGAAACACTACTTTTTTTAGTTTTCATGAATGGTTCCTTTTAATTTTATTTAGAAAATTAACAGGGTGGCATTGATAAATAAGAGTACATAGGTTTCAGGTAAATATTTCTACAGCATTTGAAATGCTAAAATTCTATAGATTGCTAATTCTGTGATCAGTGGCTCAGTTGTTGAAATACATATGCCATGACTTACTTTAGGGACAAGGCCCTATTTATCAGTTAATGGGTTAATAAGAGAGATGCTAATTAGAAAGCAATACAGTTATAAAGAGGTTTAGAAATAGTGATGACAATACTCATTCATCTAATTTATTTTAAATTTTATTTAGAAAATAATCTTTAACAGGATGACATTGATTAATAAGAGTAAATAGGTTTCAGGTTACCATTTCTATAGCATTTGAACTGTTGATTCAGTTGACTACCCATCACTCAAAGTCAAGTCATTTTCCATCACCTTATATTTGTCCCTCTTTATACTCACCTACCTTCCCCCACATCCCCTCCCCCTGGTAACTACTTCAATTTTATCTAGGTCCATGAGTTTCAGTTTTATATCCCACCTGTGTGTGAATTCTTAGCTTTTACTGATTTACTTATTTCACTCAGTACAGTATTTTCAAGGTCCATCCATGTTGTTGTAAATGTCACTATGTCATCATTTCTTATGGCTGAGTAGTATTCCATTGTATATACATACCACAACTTCTTTATCCAATCCTCTATTGAGGGACACTGTGGTTGTTTCCAATGTCTTGGACACTATGAATAATGCTGTGATGAATATAGGGGTGCATGTTCATACCAATGTTTTTGAGTTTTGAGGGTAGATACCCAGTACAGGGATTGCTGGGTCATATAGTAATTCTCTTCTTAATTTTTTGAGGAGTGACCATACTTTCTTCCATAATGGTTGTACTAATTTTCACTCCCACCAGCAGTGAATGAGGCTTCCTTTTACTTCACAGCCTCTCCAACACCTGTTTTAACTGTCTTATTGATAATTGGCAATCTAACAGGTGTGAGGTGGTATCTTATTGTAGTTTTTATATGTATTCCTGGAATAGCTAGTGAAGATGATCATCTTTTCCTATATCTCTTGGCCATTTGTATGTTCTCTAAGGAGAAGTGTCTGTTCAGGTCCTCTCCCCATTTTTTAATTGGATTGTTTACTTGGTTGTTGCTGACCTTTGTGAGTTCTATGTATGTTTTGGATATTAACATCTTATTGGAGCTTTTGTTGGCAAATATGATCTCCCATTTAGTTGGCAACCTATTTGTTTTGTTGTTAGTTTCTTTTGATGTGCAGAATCTCTTTAGGTTGATATAGTTTCATTCATTTATCTTTGCCTTTACTTGCCTTGCCTTTGGGGTCAAATTCATAAATTGTTCTCTACGGCCAAGGTCCATAAACTTAGTACCTATATTTCCTTCTATGTTATTTATTGTTTCACATCTTATATTTAGGTCTTTGATCCATTTTGAATTAATTTTTGTGCAGGGGGACAAACTGTAGTCAAGTTTCATTCTTTTGCATGTGGTTTTCCAATTTTCCCAGCACCATTTATTAAAGAGGATTTATTTTGTCTATTGTGTTTTTGGCTCCTTTGTTGAAGATAATTTGTCCATATATATGTGGTTTTATTTCTGGGCTTTCAATTCTGTTCCATTACTGTGTATGTCTGTTTTTCTGCCAATTTCATGCTGTTCTGATTATCATGGCTCTATAGTATAATTTGAATTCAGGTAGTATGATACCTCTGGCTTCATTCTTGTTCTTCAGGACTGCTTTGACTATTTCAGTTTTTTTATGATTCCATACAAACCTGGTGGATTTTTGTTCTATTTCCTTATAAAATTATATTGGCATTCCAGTGGGGATTGCATTAAGTTTGTATATTGTTCTGGGTAATATGGCCATTTTAACTATGTTGATTCTTCCAATCCATGAACGTGAAATATTTTTCCATTTCATTGTGTCTTTCTAATTTCTTTTAATAATGTTTTGTAGTTTTCAGTATATAGGTCCTTCACATCCTTTAATTAATTTCTAGGTATTTTTTTTGTTGCAATTGTAAAAGGAATTGCTTTTTTTTTTTAAGTTTCTTTTCTGAAGTTTAATCATTGGCATATAGAAAAGCAATAGACTTTCAGATATTAATTTTGTATTCTTGTACTTGATTGTGTTGGTTTCTTGTTTCTAATAGTTTTTTGGTTGAGTTTTTGGGGTTTTGTATATACAGGATGATGTCATCTGCAAAAAGTGATATTTTTACTTCTCTTTCCCAATATGGATGCATTTTATTTTTTTATCTTGCCTGATTGCTCTGGCTAAAACTTTCAGAACTATGTTGAATAAGAGTGGAGAGAGTGGTCAGCCTTGTCTTGTTTCTGATTTTAAAGGAAAAGTCTTTATTTTTTCATCATTTAGTATATAAGCTGATGGTTTGTCAGTTTTTCACCATTGTCATATATGGCCTTTATTATGTTGGAGTACTTTCCTTCTCTAAACATTTTACTGAGTGTTTTAAACATAAATGGATATTGTATCTTATCAAATGCCATTTCTGCATCTATTAATATGTTCATATAATTTCTGTCCTTACTTTTTATTGATGTGGTTTATTACATTCATCAATTTATGTATGTTGAACCATCCTTGTATTCCTGACATGAATCCCACTTGATCTTGATGAATTATTTTTTGTGTTGTTGTATTCAATTTGCTAGTATTTTGTTTAAGATTTTTACATCTGTATTTATTATAGTTATTGGTCTGTAGTTTCTTCTTTTGTGTTGTCCTTGTCAGGTTTTGGTATGAGAATTATGTTGGCCTCATAAAATGTGTTTGGGAATATTGCTTCCTCTCCTGTTTTTTGGAAGACTTTGAAAAGGATAGGTACCAACTCTTTTTTTAATGTACAGTTTTATTTATTTGAATAAATCACAATTTTTTTTTCTGAAAGCATGGATTACGCAGCAATAAAAAAACTATTTATGTCCCACTACTGAAACAGAACTATTGTTTTCATTTTTGTATATTATTTTCTAGTATCTTTCTTTCATTTGCATATTTCATAGAATTATATACATATAGCATTTCTTTCTATGCTTTTCACTTAACATGTCATTCTTGTACTTTTATTCTTGAAATCTTTATATAATCATAATTTTAATACATATTTAATACACTGCCTAATAAACATAATGTCATTTATTTATCCCATTTTTCATTTTGGACATTGAAGTGGTTTTCACTTTTTGCTTTTATGAATAATTCTGAAGTAAACATTTCATGTGACTATTATGATCAATACCTCTGATAGTGCCTAAAGATTCCCTGCAGAATGATTACAGGATCAAATGAAGTGAATGTTTTTTACCATCACAGACTCACATTGTCAATGGGCTTTCCTCAAAGGATATGACAATATCACTAATAGTATATGAGAAACAGTTTACAAGGTTTTATTCCCACTGAGTGTTATCACTTAAAAGTAAATCACTAGTTTAATAGGCAAAATATCTGCCAACTGTTTTATTTTGTGTGTGTGTGTTAAATTCTTCTTTTTTATTGCCTGACCTGTGGTGGCACAGTGGATAAAGCGTCGACCTGGAAATACTGAGGTCGCCAGTTCGAAACCTTGGGCTTGCCTGGCCAAGGCACATATGGGAGTTGATGCTTCCAGCTCCTCCCTCTTCTCTCTCTCTGTCTCTCTCTCCTCTCTCTCCCTCTCTGTCTCTCTCTCTCCCTCTCTCTCTCCTCTCTAAAAATGAATAAATTAAAAAAATTAAAAAAAAATTCTTCTTTTTTATTAATTTTAATTTATAAAAAAGTTAGGGGAAGGATGAAAAAAGGGGTGTAAATAGGGGCATGAGAGTGGGGTGTGAGGTTGTTATATTCAGTGGGACACTTGAAGCCATGTTAACAATTTTCATTATTAACCCCTTATCCGATGTATTGGTGAATATGTTCTCCCATTGTGTAGGTTGTCTTTTTATTTTGTTAATGGTGTCTTTTGCTGTACAAAAACTTTTTAGTTTGATACAGTCCCATTTGTTTTTTTTGTTTTTTTTTTTTGTCCTTTGTCCTTTATTTCACTTGCCAATGGAGATGTATTGGCAAAATTATTGCTACAAGAGATATCAGAGAGTTTACTGCCTATGTTTTCTTTCAAGATGTCTATGGTTTCACAACTTATATCTAAGTCTTTTATCCATTTTGAGTTTATTTTTGTGAGTGGTATCAGTTGGTGGTCTAGTTTCATTTTTTTTTTTTTTTTGCCTATACCTGTCCAATTTTTCCAGCACTATTTATTAAAGAGACTGTCTTTACTTCATTGTATGCTCTTACTTCCTTTGTCAAATATCAATTGACTATAAAGGCGTGGATTTATTTCTGGGTTCTCTGTTCTGATCCATTGATTTGTATGCCTGTTCTTATGCCAGTACCATGCTGTTTTGATTACAATGGCCTTGTAGTATAACTTGATATTAGGAAATGTGATACCTCCCACTTTATTCTTCATTTTTAAGATTGCTTAGGCTATTTGTGTTTTGTTTTTGTTTTTTTGGTTCCATATAAGTTTTTGAAATATTTGTTCTATACCTTTGAAGTATGTCATTGGTATTTAGATAGAAATTGCATCTCTTGCTGCTTTTAATATTCTTTCATTGTCCCTTAACTTTAGCATTTTAATTATGATGTGTCTTGGGGTAGGCCTCCTTGTGTTCATCTTTAATTGGACTCTCTGTGCTTCTTGAACTTGTGTAACTTTTTCCTACATCCATTTAGAGAAATTTTCAGCTATGATTTCTTCAAACTGGTTCTCTATCCCTTGTTCATTCTCTTCTCCTTCAGGAACCCCTACAATATGGGTGTTGTTTCTGTTCATGTTGTCACAGAAATCTCTTAGAATTTCCTCAGTCTTTTGAGCCTCTTTTAATTTTGCTGCTCTGCTTCTGTGCTATACTTATCTTGTGTTCTAAATCACTGATTCAATCCTCTGCTTCATCCTCCCTGCTGTTGATTCCTTCTAGTGCAGTCTTCATTTCTGATTTTGCATTTGTCATTTCTGACTGGTTGTTTTTTATGATTTCAGTGTCCTTTATGATGCTTGCTATCTTTTTATTTAGGTGCTCATGTCCATCTATTGTTGCTCTAAGGTCCTTGAGCATCCTAGAAATCATTATTGTAAACTTTGCATCTGGTAATTTGGTTACTTCCATTTCATTTAGTTCTTTTTCTGGGGATTTCTCTTTTTTATTAAAATTTAGGTTGCATTTCTTTGTCTACCAATATTGTCTGTGTATAGACTCCTCCTTTGGGCATACTGCTTGTGTAGCTAGCTGAGTCTAGGGTTGGTGCTGTCTGCAACCAGCTACCAGTTGTGTTGATTCTAGATCTTCTTGGGTTGGCATCAGCTGCTGTTTGTAACCTGCTGTGGGTTACTTGTCTTCAGCTACTGCTCTTTTTTGCTATTTGTGTCTGTGTTTTCTGTGCCTGGATAGTGTGGGAGGGGCCAACCTGTGTATAAGAATCAGCTTCCTCCTGCTTAGAGATGACAGTACCTCCATAAAAGCTTCAAGCTCCATGAGATTTGCCTCCACTTTTCAGCTGCTCCACCTCCACTTGCAGCTGCCTGGTCTTCACAGAGTCTTCTGTAGAAAGACTGTAGTGTGGGCCCTAACTGGTCTTCCCCAACCAACCCCTCTTGACGTTGCAAACTTGTTGGTTTATTGCAGCTGATGTTGGGAATACAATGTTTGTGGGATCCTCTACTTCATGGTTCTCTTGGGAAGTAGCTCAGTATCGGGATTGTGACCCCTACCTTGGAGCCTAATCCCTCAGCCACTGCTAGATACTCAAATTTTATTTCTCTTCAACAAGGTGAGCTGCATATTCAAATTGAGTGGGGCTCACAGTCCCTTCTTCAGAAGTTCTTACAGCTGATGAGACCCTGGTCTCAGGGAGGAAGACTGAGAGAGTATTCTCCTGGGGCTGACTGTGCCCCCCAGAAGGTGGCTAAGCCCCTCAACAAGATCCAATAATAGGCTCACAGGGAATCACACTTTGCATGTCTATGATCCAAGCCTCTCTCCCTTCCCCCTTTGGAGTCTAGCCCAGCAGGGTAGGATATCCAGCACCCAGGCTTACTGACTGTGAAGCTCCCCCCTATCCAATGCACGTGAGCCACTGTGCCAGTGCTGATCATAGAGAGCAGAATTCACCTCAGCTACGCCAGGTGTGAGGAGCCCTTCCTTAGGATACCACTCTAGCGAGGGTTGTTAGGTCCTCAACAGATGCTCTCCACAGCTGGCCACTGGATGTTCCAGCACTGGGCCTCCCTGGCAGAAACTCAGCACAGACCATTGGGAGACACTGCCTGTGTCTGGACCTCAGCAACTTTATTGGAGC
This sequence comes from Saccopteryx leptura, assembly GCF_036850995.1. Classification (NCBI taxonomy): domain Eukaryota; kingdom Metazoa; phylum Chordata; class Mammalia; order Chiroptera; family Emballonuridae; genus Saccopteryx; species Saccopteryx leptura. The sequence goes on along the minus strand of NC_089516.1, from coordinate 101,138,571 downwards.
TACAAAGAAATCCGGAGTTTGTGGCTGCCTCTGCTGGGCCCAGGTGCACATGAAAATACCAGCTGCACACCTAGGCTGGCTTTTACCCACACTGAGCCTAGGGGAAGGTCGCTTAAAAAATCAAGTTTCCCTGAGTCCCACCTCCTGCAGCTTCTGTCTGATGGCTGCTTGTGGGGCTCAGCCACCGAAAAAACCTCTGCTAGATTCTAGAGCCTGCAGTAATTCAGAGATTAGAAAGGGTGGTGGGTGTGGCTCTGCCTCTCGACCCTGGGTGTCAGCCTGTCCAGACTTTTGTCATAGACCTCAGTAGGGTGAGGCCCCAGGAGTTTGGTGGGTATGACCTCTGAGTCCCAGATGTGTGGTCTTCCTGCCTTCCAGACAGTTTCAACTGGGTTACCCCCTGAGGTGGAAGCACCAGTCTTGGAGTCAGGAACATTTTGGTGGTGGTGGGGGGGGGAAGCTACAGTCTCAACACCAGAAAACTGAGTCACTGGCACACCCCTGCATCCTGGCTTCTCAGCATGACCCAGTTGCCATGACTGGAGGAGGAGAGATTCCCAAGGGGGGAGCAGTTGCTTTTCCCCAGGCTGATGCCACTCAGAGGGGATTGCTCCACCCAAGAAAGATGGCAACTGTAGTTTTGGAGAATGACTCAGCACAGGGGTTCTGGTGGCTGTCCCACACAGTATCTCTCCCTAGGCCTCCAACTTTACACCCTCATCACACAACTCCAGTCCTCTCAGGTGTCCCTCCCCCAGAGCCCTGGGTAAGTGGCTGTGAACGAGATTTTCTGTACAAGCCCTTTAAAACAGAGTTTGCATCTCTGAGAGTTCTGTCAATTTCTAGCAAACAGAAACCTGGCTCTTTTCAGCTCCCAATGCTATATGTGCACCTCTTCTAGGCTCTGGAGCTCTAGGCTGGGGCTCCAGGCCTGAAGCTGAGGATCCACACCTCTCAGGGCAATTCTTCCCGCAGGGAGAGTCCTTCTGGACCCTCAGCCATCACTCGCTCCCGGAGCAAGGCAGCACTTTCTGCGTCTCCTTCCTTCCTACCAGTCTTGGTGTGACTTCTTCTGTGATCCTTGGTTATAGACTCCTCTTCATTTAGTCCAAAGTTGGTTTTTCAAGATGATTGTTCTTAAGTTAAGTTGTAGTCCAGTTTGGTTCTGGGAAGTGCCAGTTAGAACATCCACTTTCACCATTGCTATCTTGGAATCCCCTCCACCAACTCTTCTTTGAATGTTTGGTAGAATTCACTAGTATAGCCATCTACTCCCAAACTTTTGTTTTTGGGGTTTTTTTGGTAGTTGTTTCTATTTCCTCCCTGCTTATAGTTCTATTTAGATTTTCCACTGCTTGGTGACTCAGTCTACAAAGATTGTATAGTTCTAGGAATTTATCTATTTACTCTAGGTTGTTTAATTTGGTGGCATATAATAAATAACTGAATAAGTTTTGAGTTAGTATGCTCTCATCTAAATTTCAAAATGTATTGAAACACTGTGATATTTTCATAGCTACAGAAGAACCTGACTACCAATGGTAATCTCTTTTCAAAAGTGAATCATTCATGTTCATGATCATGGGAGCATCTTAGAGATTTTCCATTCTTGCTTGCCTCTCTTATTCAGGTTCTTTTTCTTCTCTCTCTATCCTTTGCACTCAGAATTTATCTTCGCATGCTTGCTAACTGTCCCAGAACTCCCATCCCTCTAAAGTCATCATGCTCTTTTTTTAGCATGTCTCTTCCATTTAGAATGTTATTTTCTTAGAGAACTCTTCCAATAGTGGATGATGTAGCATTTACTTTCATACTGAGCTTAACAAATTAATAGCAATGTTTCCTAATTGGCCATCTGGGATATCCTGTCAAAGCCAATAATGCCCCATCTTATTGTGGAATTAGAGAGAATTTTTTTAATGTGTATAAAAGTATGGTTCTACTTTTTTTTTTAAAAAAAAAAAGGAACTCTCAGTGGAGCATTTCAGAGCAATTATTTCTTCACGGGTGGTTAAAGCCACTCTTCCTTCAACCTTGTCCTTCTAACTACTTCAAGGGATGCCATGACTGCCCCAAAACACACCACTGGATATGCACATTACTCTCATTAGAATAGTCTTCAAGAGCATAGACCTCGACATTTATAGAAGTTACTCTGATTTGTTGACTGATAGTATAAACAGAGGAAAAAGAAATACGAGAAAGAGAACCACATGATGTCAGGAATCATATTTAAATATTACATACACTACAACTGTAAGAACTTACCAAGTCCAGGTCTCCATAGCCTGGACAAAATGGACAGTTGATACAATTATTCAGTTGATTCATTCAAATTGATGAAATGACTATATCCACTTTTCCTTTGGCTATTAAAACCAGATCTACATCCCATACTCCCAACAAATAGTCCAGTTTTCTTTGAATAGGGCCAGGAAGTTAAAGTGGTGTTTACAAAAAGGAGAAGGACCTTTATCTGACTGCTTTTATTCCCAAGTTGACCAGGCAGTAAACATTGGTAGATTATCGAGTTTTCCTTCTCTATCCTACTTGTTCTTTTCCATTAATGGGTGCAGTAGCACAGGATTCTACCTTATTTAGGTACTTGGATTTTTACCACTCTATTTTATGACAATGTAACTTGTACTGCTTCTCAATGAAGCAGATATCTGTCCTCTTCAGCCTTCACTTTAAGCCAAGAGAGAAAATGAATTTAATTAAAATGTAAACTTCTTTTATAAAAGGATGGAAAGAAGAAGAGGACTTGCATAATTATGAGAGAATCTAAGGCACTTCAGAAAATGAGCTGAAGGAATCTCTGCAGACTCTTCTTATAATTATTATTAGTAATATTAGTATTAGTATTAGTATTAATACAATATCTTCAGGACTCTGGCTTCTGATGATTTAGAAGTTAAATGATTCCCTTTCTATGTGCAGGCATTTATTTTCTCTTTTAACTAGGCTTTGTTTGTTCATTTAATCCAAACCCTTTCTTTTGTTAAATACCTAGCCCACTTGTAAGAATACCTTGCGCTGGGTTTTCCCCACATGTAAGCTGCTCTCTAATAGGAAGCATAAATGGAAGGGAAGGATGGGAAGAAGAGGGAGAGGGAATAATGGCTAACAATTACATGACACTCACAATGTGGCAAACACTCTTCTAAGCTTTTTACATACACTAATTAATTTCACCCTCATAACCCTATGGGATTGTTATTATTGTCTCTATTTTAGCAATTAGGAAAAGGAGGCACAATGAATTTAATTCAGTTTTCCAAAGTTACAAAGGAAAGAAGGGGACAGAGTGACAATTTGGACCCAGGCAGTCAGGGTCTGGGCTGTTCTCTTAGTCATTATACTATACTGCTTCTGAACTTGGGGATGTGAACAAACTTTGGGGATTCTGTTAACTCAGAGGCTACTGAGAACAGTTTGTGATAACTCTGCTCCCAAAGACCCAATATGATATACTTTCAGCTCTTTTCATTGGGACTACTCTGGGATACAAACACCCCATTTCTTTTTTTTTTTAATTTAAATAAATTTTTATTAATGTTAATGGGGTGACATTAATAAATCAGGGTGCATATATTCAAAGAAAACATGTCTAGGTTATCTTGTCATTCAATTATGTTGCATACCCATCGCCTAGAGTCAGATTGTCCTCCGTAACCCTCTATCTAGTTTTCTTTGTGCCCCTCCCCCTCTCCCTAACCCTCTCCCTCCTTCCCTCCCGCGTCCTCCCTCTCCCCACCCCTGGTAACCACCACACTCTTGTCCATGTCTCTTAGTCTCGTTTTTATGTTCCACCAATGTATGGAATCATGTAGTTCTTTTTTTCTGATTTACTTATTTCACTCCGTATAATGTTATCAAGATCCCACCATTTTGTTGTAAATGATCCAAAGTCATCATTTCTTATGGCCAAGTAGTATTCCATAGTGTATATGTGCCACATCTTCTTTATCCAGTCTTCTATTGAAGGGCTTTTTGGTTGTTGCCATGTCTTGGCCACTGTGAACAGTGCTGCGATGAACATGGGGCTACATGTGTCTTTACATATCAATGCTTCTGAGGTTTTGGGGTATATATATACCCAGTAGAGGGATTGCTGGGTCATAAGGTAGTTCTATTTTCAGTTTTTTGAGGAACCACCATACTTTCCTCCATAATGGTTGTACTACTTTACAGTCCCACCAACAGTGGATGAGAGTTCCCTTTTCTCCGCAGCCTCTCCAACATTTGCTATTACCCATCTTGTTGATAATAGCTAATCTAACAGGGGTGAGGTGGTATCTCATTGTAGTTTTGATTTGCATTTCTCTAATAACTAATGAAGATGAGCATCCTTTTTTTTTTTTTCTGAAGCTAGAAACAGGGAGAGACAGTCAGACAGACTCCCGCATGCGCCTGACCGGGATCCACCCGGCACGCCCACCAGGGGCAACGCTCTGCCCCTCTGGGCCGTTGCTCTGCCACGACCAGAGCCACTCTAGCACCTGGGGCAGAGGCCAAGGAGCCATCCCCAGCGCCCGGGCCATCTTTGCTCCAATGGAGTCTCGGCTGTGGGAGGGGAAGAGAGAGACAGAGAGGAAGGAGGGGGGGATGGAGAAGCAAATGGGCACTTCTCCTATGTGCCCTGGCCGGGAATCGAACCCTGGTCCCCTGCACACCAGGCTGATGCTCTACCGCTGAGCCAACCGGCCAGGGCCAGCATCTTTTCATATATCTGTTGGCCATTTGTATTTCTTCCTGGGAGAAGTGTCTGTTCATGTCCTCTTCCCATTTTTTTATTGGATTGTTTGTTTGTTTGTTGTTGAGTTTTATGAGTTCTTTGTAAATTTTGGATATTAGGCCCTTATCTGAGCTGTTGTTTGAAAATAACATTTCCCATTTATTTGGCTGTCTGTTTATTTTGATGTCAGTTTCTCTTGCTGAGCAAAAACTTTTTAATCTGATATAGTCCCATTCATTTATCTTTGCCTTTACTTCTCTTGCCTGTGGAGTCAAGTTCATAAAATGTTCTTTTAAACCCAGGTCCATGAGTTTAGTACCTATGTCTTCTTCTATGTACTTTATTGTTTCCGGTCTTATATTTAGGTCTTTGATCCATTTTGAATTAATTTTAGTACACAGGGACAAGCTGTAGTCGAGTTTCATTCTTTTGCATGTGGCTTTCCAGTTTTCCCAGCACCATTTGTTGAAGAGGCTTTCTTTTCTCCATTGTGTGTTGTTGGCCCCTTTATCAAAAATTATTTGACCATATATATGTGGTTTTATTTCTGGGCTTTCTATTCTGTTCCATTGGTCTGAGTGTCTATTTTTTCTGCCAGTATCATGCTGTTTTGATTGTCGTGGCCCTATAATATAGTTTGAAGTCAGGTATTGTAATGCCCCCAGCTTCATTCTTTTTCCTTAGGTTTGCTTTGGCTATTCAGGGTTTTTTATAGTTCCATATAAATCTGATGATTTTTTGTTCCATTTCTTTAAAAAGTTCTGGCCAGAGCAATCGGACAAGACAAAGAAATAAAAGGCATCCATATCAGAAAAGAAGAAGTAAACGTATCACTTTTTGCAGATGATATGATCCTATACATCGAAAACCCGAAGGACTCCACAAAAAGATTACTAGAAACAATAAACTGATACAGTAAGGTCGCAGGATACAAAGTTAACATACAAAAGTCCATAGCCTTTCTATATGCCAACAATGAAATATTAGAAAACGAACTCAAAAAAATAATCCCCTTCAAGATTGCAACAAAAAAATAAAATACCTAGGAATAAACATAACAAAGAATGTAAAGGACCTATATAACGAAAACTACAAAGCATTGTTAAGAGAAATAGAAAAAGACACAATGAGATGGAAAAATATTCCTTGTTCTTGGATAGGAAGAATAAATATAATTAAAATGGCCATATTACCCAAAGCAATTTATAAATTTAATGCAATTCCCATTTCTAACCATTAAAAAATTGATCTATTTAGTCACATCACCATTGAAAGAGCAGAGCACCATCTAGTTAATAATTTCTTTATTCCCTCTTCTCTAATCTCTACCTGCAAAGACATATACTCTCACAATGCATTTTCTAATGTACATATCTCTGATTTTTATGGATAAATGCTTTTGTACTCTTCAGATTTGGCTTGCTACTGTTAGCAGGAGCTTTTCCTTGTGTTTGTTTTAGTGTTTCTCAAGCAGATATTTTGTTTAAAATATTGAGAGAGCCCAAAAAAATAAACAAAAAAGTGTCTCTGTATGTTTTACAGGACACTGGAGGACTTCTTGCAGTACTATATCTCATTATTGGAAGCTCAAATGTCTACCAGTGGAGAATTATTATACCAGTGTTTTTCAGAGTTTTCCTCAGATTTCACCACACTTGCTCCCCCTCAACAGAATTTGTAGAATTAGATGTTTGGCAGAGTGGCCCCCCACCCCTGCCAGAGAGCTTTTCACTTCCTCTTTCATCTTTTGCTTGGTACTGAGTACTGGCTCTAATGTGGCCCACTATAGAACCTGATAATATTTTTGTAATCAGTTTCTTCCTCTGTGCCCTCTCTCCATTTCCCTGAAAATCTCTTTAACCATTTCCCCAATTCTTGTGATTTCAACTTGTTTCTCTAAAAATGCAGACATAATTTTCCCTTGTTACAGAGATCACATGCCCTTGTCTCTTGGATTCATTTAATTTCTATTTGCCTTATGATTAGAGTGACCATATAATTTATCATCCAAATGAAGACACTTTTGAAAGTGTAAGAGTCAATTCTAATGACTATGCCTTCCAGAATAACAGGCATAAAACTGGGTTTTCCCAGATACATTGGGATCTATGGGCAACACCCCATAGTTACCAATGATGTTGTATGTGGTTCAGAATTGGCCATATGCCAGTTTAGTTTTGCTATCTTCAGTTAACCTTCATGAATATCTCATAACCTCATTGTCCTTTTGAGACAACATGGTTTGTTTCTGTGATCTGCTTAAGCCACCCAAAGATTAATGGAAGCAATGGGAGTTATAAACAGTCTTAATTTTAGCCTAGCTCTTGACCATTTTCAAATACTTGTTCTCCTATTACCAGAAAGCCAAGCTACTCCAGCTCCATAGGGTACCACTCAGAGTATAATTGAGGTTTGAATAAACAACACATGTGGCTTTTAAGGTTAAACGAATATTGTTTGACATACAGTACAGTAGAGTTGCTTTTCATTTTAGTTTAAAAATTGGTTAGAATTACATCTTGTTGCTTCTTGGAATTAACTAAAATCCATCTGTCCCCATTAGTATCATTGTTGTTGTTTTAAAGCCTTGGCTGAAAAAAGAATCTCTCTCTTACTCTAGATAATTTGTCCAGTGAATCGGAGGGGGGGGGGGCAAAGAAACAGTTCTTTTAGGGCATCAGTGTTTACTTTTTTATTTTATATGTTTTGTCTCTTAAATGTATCTATGTTGTAACATACAAAGTATAATATCTCAGATTGCAAATGGACAAATCAAATTTTAGCTGCCCAACAGACCCTGCTCAGGTCTAGAAAACCACTTATAGCTGTTCAAAATGTTAGCATCTAAGAAGATAATTCTGGTTTAACTATGGTTTCAATTAAATAGAACAACTAAAAAGTTAAAACCTTTAGCAGCTACTTATAAAACATTGCAGTTTAAAGAATGATATTTCGATGAATTTGAAGTAGTTTCTGCTTGAAAATATATATACAGAAGTAATGGTTCCAGTTTTTAACAAAGTGTAATAGTTCAAATTTAGGTACACATACCTGACTGCAAATGCTTAGGTGATTGTGGCATATTCATCTGAATTTGTGTTACAAGATAGTAATAGTTGGTTTTCATACTTGATATCCAATTGCCTCATTGCATTGCCATGTTCCCTTTCTGCTCATTTACCAAGGACTGTATGCTTCTATATTACTTTGAGACTCTGACTAGACTATAAGGATTTAAAGACTATTTAAAAGCCCTTTTAAGACTGAAAGGTCTAACTGGAATATATTGAACTTTTCAGATGGTCATGTTGAATAAACATTTCATGTCAACATCAATCATTAACTTTACATTTAAAAGGGCATTTGATGAGGAGAGCTTTTTTTAATTTTCTTCTTTTCTAACTTGCTCTCCTTTGGATACTTAGATTAGGCTTGAAACCATATCCTATAGCTTTAATATATTGGTTTGTCACTTGCCAGTGAAACTTTTGTGGTTTAAAGTCTTCCCTCTGGACTCATTTTTATTTTGCTCAGAACATAACTTAGAGCAGGCATGGCCAACATACTGCAAAATGAGTTTATGTGGCCCGCGATTAAATTTTTAATATTCTCCGCACAATGCACTGTGGAAATGAAATAAGTGGTACTTTTAAATCGTTATAGGTAAACTACAATATCTAACCATTGTACAACAATGAAAGTTAAAATCTCAGCTACTCAGAAGCAGAAGCGTCTTTGATTATTGGAAATCGAGATATTTAAGATGATAGTGATACACAGAAAACAATTCCACGTGTGACTAATCTAGGGTTAACTTCCAATAATTGGTCGAATGGATTCGCAATACTTCTTTATTTTTTAAAAAATTTCCATTATAAAGATTTACAACTTTGTACTCATCTATGCAATTTTTATAAGCAATTGAATACTGGAAAATATGGAAATTAAAAAAAAAAACTTGCCAAAGAATATTTAATAATCTTCAGCTCAACTTATATTTGTGAACAAACGTTTTCTTTAATGAATCTAAATAAAATTACAACAAAATCAAGATTGAATGATTTATATTTGGAGGCTGTGTTAAGAATAGCTACTACAAGTATAGAGCCAGATATTAAAAAAATAATAGGTGATGCAAAGCGCCTCAACACGTCACATTAGTTTTTTTTAATTTGTTGTACTAAATTACTTACATTTATTCATAAACAAATTACATAATAAAATTTTGTTTACATAAACAAATCATTTTTGTATTTAAAATTTTTTTATTTTAATATTTCGTCCAGCCCGTGAAAAAAGTTTTCTTTCTAATCTGGCTGGGGTGCAAAAACTGTTGGCCACACCTAGCTTAAAGTCCCCAGTGTCAGCTAAAATGGAATAAGTATATCCATGTGCACCCCCAATCAGTCACTGTCATGGGTAGTACCATTTTCCAACTCTCCAGATGTGCAACAGTAGAGTCATTTTATACTATTTTCTGTTTGATTAGCAAATCTTCCATTGGGGTGTTTTCATTTCCTTTTTAACTATAGAAGTCTGACTTAACCCTTCTTTTCCATTATTTTATAGATTCTCATGTTCTATCACATATTACTACAACAGGCTCTTGGTTTGCCTCCCAGATACCAGTAGCTTCTTCACTCATCAATACTCTTGCCAGAATATGCTTGCACAAGTACCATTTTTACCATAGGAATCTCTACATAAAAACTGGTAGCCAGATCATGTGTGAATTCTTCAGCCTCTTTTTGAAATTCATGAAGCAATTATTGACCACCCATAACTACCTCAACACCCCACCCTCCTTATTTAATCCCTCCTTCTCTCTCTCCCACTGTTTTCACCCTCCCAGTCCCTGTTTCTATTTCCACCAGCCTCATTTCTTTAGTTTCACGTCAGGTTTCTATTCAAGCTAAACCTTGCTTGCCATCACCAGTGTGTGACCTGCTATTTCAAAGCTCTGGCCCTTTGAAAATGCCATTTCTTTAGTTTTAGATACCGTCTGCCCATATCACTGTCTTAAAAATTATTTAGGGAAGCTCTCACAATTGCATCTGACTAATTACTTCACCTATTCAATATTTCCTAAGCACATACATTCCATTTATATGTTCAGTTGCTACTCTGTTCAATGTTTTAGGCTGTTTCCTATGTTGATTTCCTGTTACTTCCAAACAGGTTGTAAATATATTGAAGGCAAAGGCCGAGCCTGATTTCTCTCTTCCTCATGCCTTATTATGAGGTTCTCCACCCAAAAGGGTTTCATTGCATGTTAACTAACTTTTGGGCATTATTTTCTAGACAGAACCAAAGGTGAAATCGTCCTCACTGTTACAGAGTCAGTCAGGGTTTTGACACAGTTTGCTTGTGGTCTTTGTCTACCATCTTGACCTAGATGTGGAAAAACCAGAAAGAAGTGAGTATACAGTTGTATAAAGCACTTATTTATTTGTGATGGTACTTCAGTTTAGTACATATATTGAGTAAATGATGGAGACCCAGTAAAATGCTAAGTGTCCAGACAAGTTATTCTCAAACTCAAACACATCACAATCCTTATGAGGGCTTTGCAAAACCCAGATCACTGACTCCCTACCCCAGAGTTTCTGACTTTGTAGGCCTGGGGTGGGTTCCAAAATTTTGCATTTCTAACAAGTTCCCAGTTAATGCTGGTGTTGCTGATCTAGATACCACACTTGGCACTCTAGTGATCTAGGCAGTTCAGAGTGGTTTCTAAGGCATGGTTTCCAGTCTCTAGGGATTTACAGTTTCTTCAGGGAGACAAACCAGGCTCAGGAAACACTTAACAACAGAAAACATTATAGAATGTTTTAATATTTGTATTCATTCAAGAAATATTGAATAAGTACTAACTACATGCCTAGTACTGTTCTAGTTACTGGGGTTACATAATTGAACATGATAGACAAAAATTCTTGTTCATATTTCAAGTCTAATTTTATAGAGTAATTCTAGTGGGAGAAATCAAACAATAAATAAAATATATAAAATGTAAGATAGTTTAAGTGCTAGAAAGAAAAAGCAAAGAAGGGGGATAAATATCAGAGGGGTGACAGGTTCAAAACCTCTAAGTTGCTGGCTCGAGCACAGGCTCACCAACATGAGTGTGGGGTCGCTGGCTTAAGCGTGGGATCATAGACATGAGTCTATGGTTGCTGCTTTGAATCCCAAGGTCACTGGTTAGAGCAGCGGTTCTCAACCTGTGGGTTGCGACCCTGGTGGGGGTCAAACGACCAAAACACAGGGGTCGCCTAAAGGTTTTGGTCGTTCGACCCCCACCGGGGTCACGACCCACAGGTTGAGAACCGCTGGGTTAGAGCCCAGCATCATTGGCTTGAACAAGGGGTCACTGCCTCAGCTAGAGTTCCATCATCAAGGCACATATGGGAAAGCAATCAGTGAACAACTAAGGTACTGCAATGAAGAATTGATGCTTCTCAGCTCTCTCCCTTTCTGTCTTTCTGTCCCTATTTGTCCCTCCTCTGTCTCTCTCACAAAAAAAAAGAAAGAAAAGAAAATATCAGAGGGGTTTGAAATTTTAGATAGGTGGTCAGATAAGGTCTCCAGTCCCATCATTTGAGAAGTATTTATAGAGTGAAAACTATGTGGCAGGAAATTGTTACAGATGACATTGATACTGCCATAAATGAAACAAATAATAAACCCTGCCCTTATATAAGGGACATACTTATTTGAGAGCCAAGAAATCTGAGGTTTCCTGTTAACTCTCACAAACCCATTATGTGACTGAATAGCTGATACTTTTCCTCTCTGAGGCTTTGTTTCTCCACCTGTTAAATGTAACAGTTAGACAAAGTTATGCGTGAACTCCTATCCGTCTCTCAGGTTATAGGACGCTAAGTCCTTTCGGCAATTGGGAATATGTAAGAGTGCTTGAAGAAGACTTTGCAGAGGAAGAAATACTTATTGGTTTTCATAGACATGGAAGATAAATAAGGTTGGCAAGGTGGAAAGAGAATTTCAAAAGAAGAATAACATGAGCAAAACCATGGAAGCAAGAATGGGAGATACATAGCCAATGAAGAGCAAGGAGGTCAAAGGGTTCCCATTGTAATGTAGCTGAGATAATTGGGTGGGTGGTGAGTGCTCAATAAAGATGAGGTTGTAGCTAATTATTGAGCATCTTTGATGAGAACCCACTGAGGGTTTTGATCATGGAATGTTATAATTATACAAAGTGGTGTTTTAAGAAGGTTAACATAGCAACTGGAGTTAAATCTTCAAAATTCATAATTTTTTCATAGCTGATCTCTGAATCATAAAGAAATAAAGTCATAATTTGTAATACATTACTGACTGATTATAATATTGCTCTCAAACACATTTTGAGGTCTTTTTCAAGTCCTGAAAAAGCCAAAGGTACTACATAATTTTCCCTAAGAGTACTACTATCATAAGCTTGAACCAGAAACATGTTACTATTTATTTCCTCTTTTTTAATGTTTATTTTATTGATTTTAGAGAGAAGGGAGAGAACAGGAGAGAGACAAGAACATCTGTTTCTATATGTGCCCTGACCAGGGATCAAGTCGGCAACCTCCATGCTATGCCCTAACCAACCAAGCTATCTGGCCTGGGCAGAAACATGTTACTATTTAGACTTAGGTTTTGAAATCTTGGGAGATGAACTGAAATAGAGAATTCTTAATGTTTATATTCTTTTGTATTTCTTCTTATCCCATGAAAAATATGGTTGAGTTGATAATGTGTTTAATCTCAGCCAGATATATAGATAGATAAATCTATATCTATATGTATCTTCAGCTCTATTTCTACATACACAGCATACATGTGCACACACACATACGTAAACAGTTCTCACTTAGAGTGGTGCAAATACTTCTAGGACCAAGCTTTTCCTATGTGCTTGTTTGGTCATAGGTAACACAGGACATATTCATGGGGATTATCTTCTAGTTTTTTTTATCTTTAATTAGTTGAGAAATCATATCTATCGTATGTTTTTTGCTCTCCAAGCTGAAAGTAGAATCTTCCTTCTAAAGGCAGTTGCTCTGGAAGACAGCAATGGGTTAGCTAGCTGTTTGAAAAGTGGATATATAGACTTATAGAAAGGTGTCTTAGGCAAAAAAAAAATAAAATAAATAAATAAATAAATAAATAAATAAATAAAAATAAATAAAGAGAGAGAGAGAAGGATATTTTCAATGTTGGTTATGTAAACACCCCAATCTTAGCAACTTTTACCTTAACTTTCAGATTATATCATAACTTCTCAGAAATGCAATGGTGAATTCAACAAATCATAGCAGACCAAATAATCAAAACTCTCATTTGTTAAAGGTAGTTTAAACAAGTAGTTTTCAACCTTTGGTCCATGGACTGATACCAGTCATGCAGAAATTTCATGCCAGTCTGCAAAAGAGTTAACCACCCTGATGTTGTATGAAGATTTGTAAGAGTGGTTAACTCTTTTGCAGACTGGCATGAAATTTCTGGGAGACTGGCAGTTGAAAATCACTGGTTTAAATACAAGTTAAATATGACCTGAAAACTACTTAACTATAGCTAGAATAAGATAAGAAAAAGTGACAGTGATGGTTATATTAAAATGGAAAGTGATTATTTTCCAAATTTTGGGTAATGTTGCTTTATGGTCTATTTTTAGAAAAAGATAACTTTCTTTGGAGTTGTTTTGAAAAACAAGGCATATTCAGAGAGAAATCAATTAAAGCTGCTTTTTGAAGAATAGCTGAACAGACTGGAGAACTATGGGATTGTAAGACCAAAAATGTTACTGGGCCACAAGGGTGATATTTTTCCTTCTATGTAGGCATGATTTAAAATTTTTTTTTAATAAACAGGGGATGGAGAATTGTCGTGGGAACATTCTGATGGTGATATCTTCCGGCAACCTGCCAACAGAGAAGCAGTAAGTGTGAATAACCCAAATAATTCAACACTTTACAGCATTAGGCCAAACTTTCCTCTCTCCATGGCTACATTCCCGGCAATTCCATAAAAGGGCCTATTTCATTTTTTTTTTTTAGTAAATTTTTATTAATGATAATGAGATGACATTAATAAATCAGGGTACATATATTCAAAGAAAACATGTCTAGGTTATTTTGTCATTAAATTATGTCGCATACCCCTCGCCCAAAGTCAGATTGTCCTCCACCTCCCTCTATCTAGTTCTCTGTGCCCCTCCCCCTCCCCCTAACTCTCTCCCTCCCTCCCTCCCATGTCCTCCCTCTCCCCACCCCTGGTAACCACCACACTCTTGTCCATGTCTCTTAGTCTCGTTTTTATATTCCACCAATGTATAGAATCATGTAGTTCTTGTTTTTTTCTGATTTACTTATTTCACTCCGTATAATGTTATCAAGATCCCACCATTTTGCTGTAAATGATCTGATGTCATCATTTCTTATGGCTGAGTAGTATTCCATAGTGTATATGTGCCACATCTTCTTTATCCAGTCTTCTATTGAAGGGCTTTTTGGTTGTTTCCATGTCTTGGCCACTGTGAACAGTGCTGCAATGAACATGGGGCTACATGTGTCCTTACGTATCAATGTTTCTGAGGCTTTGGGGTATATACCCAGTAGAGGGATTGCTGGGTCATAAGGTAGTTCTATTTGCAGTTTTTTGAGGAACCACCATACTTTCCTCCATAATGGTTGTACTACTTTACAGTAAAAGGGCCTATTTCTAACACCACTTTTTCATTTTCCTCAAAAATTTAAATGGCATCATCATCAACCTATAACCATTTAAGTGCACTATGTAATTGGCAAACAGGGCCAGGACATGAACACAAAGAAATTGTAGCCACAGCCACAGCCACAGCCCTTGGCAACCCTTCATCTAGATTAGAAGTTGGTTCCCTTTCAGGATGACTGCCAAATGTTTGTGTTCTGTGAGGAAGGCAGGTCATTACTCCTATTCTTTTTTCTAAGAGTATGAGTGAGAGCCTAAGGCTTAGGAGAGGGATATGGACATGTCCAAAGTACCTCTGCCAAAAGAGTGGGCTGCCCACTTTACAATCCACAGAACATCCTCACTGTTGAAGATAGTCATGGTTTCCCTTCCTCGTCCTGAGACATCTTCTCATTTCCATTCTTGGTGATAATGCCAGAATAAGCTTTACAAGTAAGTGTCTTTCTATCTATAGTAATAACATCTCTAACAAAATATAATCTCTCTCTAAAAATATATATATTTAAGTATAGCAACAATTCAAACTTCTTAACATCTAAAAGGATGTTTCCAGTTCAAATAATTTATCAAACTAAAGGACTTACAAATGTGTACAAAATGTACAAAGGCATCACTGCACATAAATGGGTATTCATTGTACCCTTATACAGAAAAAAGTGTACAGGGGCAGTCAATGCAGCATTATTTTCATAAGAACAAGACAGAGACAACCTAAGTTTCTATCAACGGAAGTCTGGTGCAACACATTATCTAAGGAACCTGTGCAGGCCTTAAAAAGAATACAGGACATAGAAATGTAGTCAAGTTGAGACATGTCAAATATATATTATGGAAACAAAATGAGGTACAGGATAAAATTTATACTATCATGTCCTCATGTAAAACATATGTATGTAAATGCATATAAAAAATCTAGGTCATATACCAACATGGTTGAGTGGTAATCTCAGAAAGTAGGAGAATTGATCAGGAGGACAGGTTGACTTTTACTCTTTTATTTTTTTTACTTCTAAATTTATATTTTTTGTATTATTTGATATTTTGCGAGTATGGATTAGTGATTTTTGTTGTTGTTATTTACTTTTTTCCTTTTTTTTAGTGAGAGAGAGAGAGAGGGGGACAGACAGAAAGGGAGAGAGATGAGAAGCATTAATTCTTCATTGCAGCCCCTTAGTTGTTCATTGATTGCTTTCTCATATGTGCCTTAACCAGGGGCTCCAGCTGAGCGAATGACCCCTTGCTCAAGCCAGCAACGTGGACTCAAGTCAGTGACCTTGGGCTTCAAACCAGTGACCTTTGGGCTCAAGGCAGCAACTATGGGTTATGTCTATGATCCCATGCTCAAGTCAGTGATCCCATGCTGAAGCTGGTGAGCCTCCACTCAAGCTGGCCACCTTGGGGTTTTGAACCTGAGTCCTCAGCATCCCAGTCCAATGCTTTATCCACTGCACCACCACCTGGTCAGGCTGAATTAGTTTTTTAATAAATAATATTTAAAGGATTTTCTAAAGCCCTAGAAATTAGTTTTCAACTTGGATACAAGGCAAGAGTCTATGGAATTATAGGATAGACTTATAGTAAGGGTGTGAGGAAGGTGTTGGTAGGAGACAAACTAAAATGACCATTACAGATATAACAGTGCTACTTAGCCTGCATTTTCCACTTATCACATATGCTCCTTCTGACTGACATGCTACCAGCATGCTAGCACCCTCAACCTTCATTTACTGTATCAGGAATTTTCTGTTTCTCTCAGCCCAAATTTTTGGTAGTAGTAGGAAGTTGAGAACAGCTGAATTAGTGGCTGTCACCAAGATGTCATTCTTCATTCTAAAACAAATTTATGTCTCAGTCACTTTAAATTGTGTGCCTTAATCTGGGTGCCTTAGCTCCCAGTGCTAAACCCTGTGGCCACCTCAGCAATCTTGCTGGTAATGTCATTAATTAAACTTTCTTCTTGACTTCATCTTATGCTGCCCCCAACTCCATCCCTTGACTTTTAGCCTCATTGTTCTTCCAAAACTGCTGGTGATAGACCTGGACTTAATCCAGTATGCCCTGTAGTAAAAGAGGTTAGGTACAGCATACAGGGCCTCGAAATGGTTTTGATTTTCAATAGAGTTCAAGACCAAGAAAGAAAAAAAAAGGGGAGAAAAAAACTCATAGACACGCACAACAATGTGATGATTGCTGGGGGGAGTGAGGGTAGTTGGAGGAGGTGGTGGAGGAGAGTATAGCGGATATAAATAGTGATGGTTGGAGATTTGACTTAGGGTGGTGAACACATAATACAATGTACAGATAATGTGTTGTGGAACCGTGTACCTGAAACCTGTATAATTTTGTTAACGAGTGTCACCCCAATGAATTCAGTAAGAGGGGGGAAAAAGGCCTATCTCTAAAAACAAAAATTTGGGCCTGGTAGACCAAAATGTCCAGATAGTTGCACTTTGTTATAAATACATATTTTCTTTGATCTGAAAGATATAGATATTTGGCATATGATTTGAATAATAGATAGCATCTATAATAATGGAAAAGTATGTACCTGGCACATAGTAGGCACCCAATAAATACCTGTTAAATGAATGGGTGTGAAAGTTGGAGTGAAATGTGTATGTGTTGGGACAAATGGAAGCTTTTTATTAATATCAATATATAAGAATTTGTTCCAAATCAGACAGAAATTCTTGAAATATATTATTTGTTCTTTACCAGTCAAAAATTAGAAGGTAGATGATTCCCTTCTGAATACACTTTGCAGCCCAACTTTCTGAATGGGAGAACAAAAAGAGACTTAACAACACACTTCTAATTTATCAACTGTTTCTTTAGTAGACTGTGTTCATTTAGAGGAAACCCTCAAAGTCCCAGTTCAACAGAAATACAGCTGATTGTTTTATTTTGCCAGGTTGGCTGAAAATCGTTACTTTACCAAGTTTAATGAAGTACACAGGAAGGAGAACAAGTGGTTCAATTATTACCCCTTTGTAAAAACTTAAAACAGTTTCTGTTTGATTTCTGGATCATAATTTCACATGAACGGGTCCTAGTATCACGAGGGGAGAGGAGGTGTGTGTGGAAAGGAGAATGCAGAGTGGAGAGCCAAACTATGAAAGCAAGCATAACTTTGTTTTGGATAACAGCCAAACTCTGATTTGCCCCCAATATATTACTCATAGATTTACCATTAGAAGAGTGTAAGAGTTTGAGGTAGGAACACTATGAAACATAAAAATTCATGTCTCACTTACATTGTCAGACCAATGGAAGAAAACTGGCCTAGGTATCTCCCAGACAGAGAAAGTCCTGGTTACAAGTGACAGAGATATAATGTGATCATAACTATGTGTATTTAGAACATTTTATGAAGGCATTTTAAAATTAAAGTTTTTATTTTGCCATAACTCTAGATTCACTTGCAATTATAAGAGACAACCCAGAGAGAGTATGTGTGACCTTTACGCAGTTTTCCTCAATGGTAACGTCTTGTAAAACTCTAGTACACGATCATAATCATAAAGACCTTCTCCCTTTCTGAACCCTCAGAACTTATCTGTCTCCACCAGTAGAACTTTATATCTTAGACCTTACAACAAGTAAGGAAGAAATTCCTGGGGAACTTCTCCATTGGTGGGGATATTCTGACACCAGAAAAGAACTGTGTAAGAGCCACCTCAACAGTCTGAAATATTCAAGTCAATAAGTCAACTACTGAGCAGAATAAAACAAAGCATAAACTAATACAAAATAATATTGAAAGTAAACTTTAATTGAAAAGTTTAAAGAGATTTTTTAAATGGTTAAAAAGGGCATACCTGTATGGTCATTTGTACTTAATTCGTTATTTTATTTCATTTTTTTACTGAGGTAACATTACATAAATTTCAGGTGTACAACATTATAATTTGATAGCTGTAGGTGTTATAGTGTGTTCACCACTAAAGTCTACTTTCTATTCATTACCATTTATTTGACCCTCTTTACCTAACTCTCCCTCCACCCACTACTCTTCCCCTCTGGTAATCGTCATTCTCTTGTCTGTATGAGTTTGTTTTTCTTTTGTTTGTTCATTTGTTTGTTTCTGTTTTATTTTATATTCTACATATGCATTAAGTAATTTGGTTCTTGTCCATTTTGACCTACTCTCTCAAGCAGCCTACTCACAATTGGTTTGGAAGATAAGTTCCAATTTCACTTACAACTCCAAGGCATTAATGCTTTTTTCTCCTTTACTGTAAGTTGCAAGATCAGAATGGCTCCTTGTATCTTTCATTTGTTTAGGGCAGCAACTCTAAAAGAGCCATTACTTAAATCAAAATTACACATTGCCAGCCCCACTACTAGCCTAAAACAGAAGATCCTTTATGTCAGTGATTCTCAACCTTAGCTTCAAATTAGAGTCCCCTGAAGGATATATAAAAGTCCTGATGCCCAGGTCTTACCCCAGACCAATTCCATCAGACTCCCTGGGGGTGGCACTCAGGCATCAGTATTTTTACAGCTCTCCAGGTGATTGTGTATGTAGCCAAAGTGGAAACCAATAGCATGTATGGTTGTGAACACTGTAGCAGACTTCTATATCAGAAAAAAACTTTTCTTCAGAGAAGCTTTTAGCTAAATATTTGTAGACCACTGAGCTTGATCTGACATTATGTCTTCCACCTTCTCCTCTTCTTCCTCTTTGTCCTCCTGTATGTCTTCCTCTCTCTCTCTCTCTCTCTCTCTCTCTCTCTCTCTCTCTTCACTCCCACTCTTCTGCCAGCTACAAAATCTCAACCTTCATCATCACCCTGAAGAAAAAACCCTCTCCTCCTTGGGCTCAGTTTCTCTCTCTGTAAAACAAAAGACTTACATAAGATGAAGTCTGGGGAGCTAACAGTTTCTGACCAAAATCCCTGAGATTTTAGCATTTTTTGTGTGTGTAACAGAGACAGAGAGAGACAAAGAGAGGGACAGACAGACAGGAAGGGAGAAAGACGAGGAGCATCAATTATTTGTTGGGCACTTTAGTTGTTCATTGATTGCTTTCTCATATGTACCTTGACCAGGGGGCTACAGCAGAGCCAGTGACCCCTTGCTCAAGCCGGTGACCTTGGGCTGAAGCCAGCAACCTTGGGCTTGAGTTGGTGAGCCTTGCTCAAACCATATGAGCCCATGCTTAAACCAGATAAGCCCACGCTCAAGCTGACGACCTCAGAGTTTTTAACCTGGGTCCTCTGCGTCCCAGCCTGACGCTCTATCTACTGTGCTACCGCCTGGTCAGGCTTAGCATTTGTTTTGTCTTCAGTCAATTTTCTACCCTTATCATATGTCTGGGGTCTGAGTCCCTGGTACCAAAGAACAGTTTTTCTTTTTGCACTAATCTCATGAATCAAAGAATTTCTTGTACTTGCAGTTTATCCTGGGTCAGCAACCTTTCCTCTCAAATACTAGTCTTGTCTAACTTACTCCTTTTAGCACCAGTAGGACACCCACAATCAAAATTTCCTCTCAATGTTCCTTTGGAAAAATGGTGCCAAACTCCAAGAAGGACAGAACTATTTGTAATGGCCTTTGTGAAATGTGAGTGATTATGGCAGAAAAAGAGATAGGAGCCATTGAGGGAATGAAAAATACTTGCACTGAGAATCCTGTCTGTGTGCATGAAAATAAATGATGCACACACTTACTTATGTGCATTTTACAGCAGTGCACCATGATGGGCTCTTCTTAAATAGGGAAAATCATTTTCTCTCTCTTGTACTCTAGCTTCTGTTCACTCTCTGCTTCTACCACCGAAGTCTCCTCCCCCCAGAAAAGAGTAATAATAATTCCCAAAGCTGAATTTGCAACATATGTGCCTATGGAACATAACTGTATCAAATGTTTTATGGGCCCCTGGCCAATTGGCTCAGTGACAGAGTGTTGACCCAGCGTGTGGATATCTCGGGTTCGATTCCCTGTCAGGGCAGAGAGAAGAGGTGCCCATTTGCTTCTCCACCCCTCCCCCTATTGCCTCTCTCTCTCTCTCTCTCTCTCTCTCTCTCTCTCTCTCTCTCTCTCTCTCTTCCACTCCTGCAGCCATGGCTAGATTGGAGCGAGTTGGCTCTGGGCACTGAGGATGGCTTCATGTCCTCAGCCTCAGGTGCTGTGAAGAGCTTGGTTGCTGAGTAATGGAGCAACTTTCAGATGGGCAAAGCATTGACCCCTAATAAGCTTCCTGGGGATCCCAGTTGAGACAAATGCAGGAGTCTGTCTCTGCCTCCCTTCCTTTCACTGAATTAAAAAAAAAGTGTTTTATGGGACTGTGGAGTCATGAGACCCCCATATCTTCTCAAATTTCCCTGCTCTTTCTATCACTGAATATAATAATCTTCCTTTTCAATTGACTGCAAAAGAATTTATAAAGGGGTTTCCCTACTTGACTGCTAAAAATTGTCTCTAAAACAAAATGTTACTTGGTTTTAAGCAATAGGTTCTAGTCTTCATTAATTCCATCCTCCTCTATCTTCACTCTACCTTAGCTCTTAGGACAGGGGTGGGTAGCAGAATAGTGGGCTCATTATTTGTCTTCCCCCCTTGCCAAAAGAGCAATGATTGGATTATTTATGCTGCAAGATTCTATGCTTTCAGTAGAGACCACAGCCTCCATTCATTTATTCAACAAGTTTTTTTATGAGCATCTTCTAGATGCTAGACACCACTTTAGGCATGGGAGATATAGTAGTGAATAATGAAACAATGACCTCACCTCTGCAAAGGTGAATTCTAGTACTGGCATACACTGTCGGTTCTTCTATCTATGAAATATGTGTGCTGATCTATTATTTCATGCCATTACTTATGTTTAGTCTCAGCAGATTTATTTGGACTGTACTTGAGTTCTATCTCTTCCTCTTATCTAGTTCATCCTATGCATTCTCAGGGTACAATGCTTGGAAACAGTGTCAACTGTTATTCTGCTTTAAAAACATCCTCAAATGCGCCTGACCTGTGGTGGCGCAGTGGATAAAGCGTTGACCTGGAACACTGAGGTCACCAGTTCAAAACCCTGGGCTTGCCTGGTCAAGGCATATATGAGAGTTGATGCTTCCTGCTCCTCTCTCTCTCTCTCTCTCTCTCTCTCTCTCTCCCTCTCTCTCTCATTCTCTCTCTCCTCTCTAAAATGAATAAATAAATAAATAAATTTTTTAAAAATCCTCAAATGCTTCCACACCCTCACCTCTGTTGCCTACAAAATAAAGTACTGACCCCTTAGCCCAGGGGTTGGAAACTTATGGCTCGCAAGCCAGATGTGGCTCTTTTGATGGCTGCATCTGGCTCGTAGACAAATCTTTAATAAAAAAAAATAACATTAAAATATAAAACATTCTCATGTATTACAATCCATTTCCTACCGCTCATGTTCATGGTTGCAGGTGGCTGGAGCCAATCACAGCTGTCCTCCGGGACAACACCAAATTTTTACTGGATAATGCATAACGTACGTGGGTCGTTGTATGGCTGTCATGGAATTACATTTTAAAATGTGTGGTGTTCATGGCTCTCTCAGCCAAAAAGGTTCCTGAGCCCTGCCTTAGCCTATCATTAAAAGTCCTCCAGCCTGACCAGGTGGTGCGCAGTGGATAGAGCATCAGACTGGGATGCAGAGGACCCCGGTTCAAGACCCTGAGGTCTCCAGCTTGAGCGCAGGCTCATCTGGTGTGAGCAAAGCTCACCAGCTTGGACCCAAGGTTGCTGGCTTGAGCAAGGGGTAACTCAGTCTGCTGAAGGTCCACGGTCAAGGCACATATGAGAAAACAATCAGTGAACAACTAAGGTGTCGCAACAAAAAACTGATGATAGATGCTTCTCATCTCTCTTTGTTCCTGTCTATCTGTCCCTATCTATCCCTCTCTCTGACTCTTCTCTGTAAAAAAAAAAAAAAAAAAAAAAAAAGGCCTCCATTATCTGGTGCCAACCTACTTTCGGAATGTTATCCTTCAAGTGTTCCCTTTTATGGACTCTATGGTCTTGTGCTGCACCTTCTCAACTTGGAAACCTCTGCCTGGAATACTCACCAATTCTGCCTCAAAAAGTCTATTCACCCTTCATGGTCCAGCTCACAAATCCTCCCCAAAGAGAAGCTCTCTTTCTTGTCTTATTCTGCCAAGTAGTTTATACTTCTGTCGCCTCTGTCGCATACTGCCTTCTGTTGCAGACTGTTACCTTAACTCTTAAACCTAAATATGAGAGTCTTGGAAGCAGGAAGGACACTTTTCTCTTTTTAGCTGTTTGCTCCTTCAGAAGTTTGTAGGTGAATCTAATCCAATCTTCTATAAGAAGAGAAAAAAATTATCAGCATGTTTTCAGGCTCGCTTTACTTTACATCCCTATTTCTCTGTTGGTGTGGGTGGACATGCAGTTCAGATCAGAGCTCATCAAAAAAAAATATTAAATACCTTATAATGTATTTAAGGCCATTTCTGCCTTTTCATTGGTGGATTTTGGGGACTAAATTTGTCCTTGTCATTTTTCCAGAGACATTCTTATCACCGCTCTCACTATGATCCTCTGCCAAGCCGACAGGCTGGAGGTCTTCCCCGCTTTCCTGGGGCCAGAAGTCACCGGGGAGCTCTTATGGATTCCCAGCAAGCTTCTGGCACCATTGTGCAGATTGTTATCAATAACAAGCACAAGCATGGACAAGGTAAGTGTCGTATTCCTTTTGTACTGCATCCACATCATGGCTTTGGCAGCCCTAGTCTTTTGAGGGTTCAAGCTGGGAAAGGACCCTATGCATATAAGATATTCACATGAGAATCACTAACTATGAAGTCTACATATTGAGTATGGACAAGTGACTCCAGAGGACACTTAGGATTTCCCTAAATACAGCCCAAATTGCATAGCTAATATTTCAAGTGTATTTGTCTTTATTTAGAACAAAGGGCAAGAAAGCAATGAACCTAATATAGCCCTCAGCATTTTTTTAGGTTGCCCCTGAGGATTCAATTATATTTGGGAAAGTTCATTGGGCCTTTAACAGAATGAAAGGTTGTTCATTTTCTAGTAGGGGACCCAATATTCAGAGGTACTCAGTGCCAAATGCTTTTGAAGCTCTTATCCTTAAAAATAGCAAGTCTCTCACCTTAGTGTACCCCAGAGCCTTAAGGCTCTTGAGAAAGATACATTTCCCAGGCCAAAGGCTCAGAAATTCCACGTCATATGAGGAGATTGTCCTTAGGAATGAGTAATTCAGTGAGAAAAATCCAGAAACCTCTTGGCTTAGGACCAGGAAGACTGATCAGGTTTGTACCCACATGCAGCCCACTCAGCCGGCCAGCTGGCTGCAGCAGGCATGCACACACATCCAAGGCCCATTCCTCCCTGCACAGTCCTCCAGCCTCCACACCCCCAGTAGCGGGGTTGGGAGGAGGAGGAATTAAATCAAACAATTGACTGCTTCTTATGTTTTTAGGCATTGTGTCAACCACTCTTCAGAGCAAGAGCTCAGCTGGTTGCTTTTTATGAAACCATAAACATGTTTTGTTTCCTAAAGGAAAACCAAATCAAAGGCATTTCTCTGAATGGGTTAAAAGTAATAAATTAATAAACCAAATGTTTGAATAACATGGGTGAAAAACAATCTGTTACAAAGAACTCACTATAAATCTCAACAAAGCTAGTCAAGCCAAATCTAGTTGATCACATCTGTTACTAGTTAGATATAAATTTCAGATTACAGATAAAAATATCAAATTGCTTTAGAAACTAATAGGCTTAAAATAAGAACTTTCGAATGAAAACTCTTAAGTAAAAATGGTGATGTATTAGAAGAATTGGAAATATTTACTACTGATCTAGGTTTGAGTTGAAATTTATTATTTTTAAATTCCAAGGCATTTTGATAGGAATTTATGAAATGAGGAGAAGCAATTAGGTAAAAATGCAGTTTGATTTTCAATAATAAAATGCCTCCAATAGATTCCATTTGCTCTGAAATTATTTCACAGCCTTAAAATACGTGTGAAGAAATAGACTTTGAAAATTCTAAATTCCAGAATTTCTACAGGCTCATCCTTTGACTTTCTCCATGTCCTACAAAATCCCCAGCTGGTTCACATTTATTCATTGCCCCCATCAATTTGGTTGCAGCAGTTCTTTCCTGACCTTTCCATTATAGTTCACTAAAGAATCACTTGTCCCTACTCCTAATTCCCAACACCTTAGATAGATGCATTCAAAATTATCTTGAGGATTTGTTGATGTAGAGAAGGTTGTGTTTTTCTCTAGAGAATTAACTTCACCCTATTGCACTTCAGATTATAGGCTTTCATTCAGTCCAGATTATTTCCTTGGTTCAAACATTTAGGGGAGAGAGAACCTAGCTATGTAATACTAGGGGTCTTGCCTGTTTCTTTGTTTGTTTGTTTGTTTGTTTGCTTTGTTTTGTTTTTAGCTCTCCTGCTAAACATATGCTCCTCTGAGATACAAGTACTTACTCTCTTGGTAGAGTCAAACAGGAGAAGCAGCAGGACTCTACCATTTCGAACTTGAGTCCAGCCTACATTTTCTTAAAGCAGAGAGTGTTCCCACTTGATTGCATTGCCTAGAAGAGAGTGTCACTGTCTGTGGAGGAGAGAGAGAGGTGAGGGCAGGAAAGACAAACATATCTTTCCTATCTTGTCATGTGATTCCATCCACAGCCTTGAGCCTCACAGTTCATATATCAAGTCCCTATTCTCTCTTACTGTAATGTTGGGGACTTCTCTGATTTTTGTTATTAGTTTCTTGGAAATCTTTACGTAAATTGACCTGTTAGAGTGCCTAGTACTCTAGCAGCTCTTGCAAAGTACAGGAAAAGGCAGCCAACACCATCCATGTTTCCTAATGTGACCCAGTGGACTTGATGAGAAAGAAATAGCCCAATGATTCATCCTTCTGAGGCCACTGTCTTGCAGCCAAATCAGTCAGTTCCTAGAAACGCCCCAAGTGGGGCTATTTCTCCCACCCTAGCCCTGCCTTAAGTGATACATCCCACCCTAGAGATGTTGTTGATCGGGATGCCGACAGGTCTCCCCGGGTATGATGAGGTGATGGTAAGAATAAGAAACACACCCAGTCCAAGTCATGGCTTGAAATCTCCAAAATGTCTCAGCACTTTCAAAAAGGGAGACAACTCATTCTCAGACCTCCACATTCACAGTCATGCACTTTGTGAAATATTTATTTATTGACTTCCAGGCACTTATGAGCATCCAGAGGCTACTGCTGAAGAACCTGAATAGTTGCTGATAGTAAAACAAGGCCCAAGATGTAGTTTTAGTTAGAAGAGGCTACCCTGTAACTGTATCTCCATGGCCATATAAAGCATAAAGGATGCTTGATGTCTTGATGGTTTCTGAGCACAGGGGTCCATTTCAGCTCCTTAGCCTTTAATTTCCAGTATTGTGTTCTTTTCCAGTTTGTGTTTCCAATGGAAAGACCTATTCTCATGGCGAATCCTGGCACCCTAACCTCCGGGCATTTGGCATTGTAGAGTGTGTCCTGTGTACTTGTAATATCACCAAACAAGAGTGTAAGAAAATTCACTGCCCCAACAGATACCCCTGCAAGTACCCTCAAAAAATAGATGGAAAATGCTGCAAGGTGTGTCCAGGTAAAAAGGCAAAAGGTGCGTTGGTTGGAAGCCCCGCCTTTGGTTGACTGGTCCTCACATAGTCCTTTTCAGTGTGCTGTGAGCATAGGAACATAATCATCTTGCCGTAGCATTGTAATGATAGTAGTTCTACTAACAATAAACTTCATCCTCTCCTCTCTTGAAGTATTTGGAAGAAGATTACTTAGAAGAAATGCACAACTAAGAATTAGACTGAATTTTTTTGTGTCAGCCATACCTTTGACTCCATGTAGCCCTGAGTGCTAAACTTTAGCCATGGTTTTATAAATAGTAGAGAAATTAGGTTATGATGATGATTAGGAAAAACAGTAGAATATTTTGTTTATATTACTATTTAACTCATCAAAGCACAATCACATGAATATTCCCTTTTTTTACAGAGACAGAGAGAGAGTCAGAGACAGGAATGCATAGGGTCAGACAGACATGAACAGAGAGAGATGAGAAGCATCAATCATCAGTTTTTCGTTGTGACACCTTAGTTGTTCATTGATTGCTTTCTCATATGTGCCTTGACCATGGGCCTTCAGCAGACTGAGTAACCCCTTGCTCGAGCCAGCGACCTTGGGTCCAAGCTGGTGAGCTTTGCTCAAACCAGATAATCCCGCACTCCAGCTGGTGACCTCGGGGTCTCGAACCTGGGTCCTCCGCATCCCAGTCCGATGCTCTATCCACTGTGCCACCGCCTGAACATTCTTTTGAGATAGAACAAGAGGCAGGTGAGGTGTAGTGGAAGGAGAGTAGATTCTGTTCCTAATCTAACTTGCTATGCAACCCTGGAAATGTATGCAATCTGCTCTGGGCCTCATCATCCTCATCTGTACAATGAAAACCTTGGAACAGTTGACCTCCAAGATCCCTACCAAGATTAAAATTCTATCATATTATTTCCCTGTTAAAGGTAAGGAAACTGAGTTGTATAAGTAGTGACTTTCCCAAAGTCACACATATAGATAATAAATCCAAGACCTGGAAGCCAGATCACCTACATACCATTGTCTTTTCCAGGCCATAAGAAAATATAAACTGATTAAAAATGGCAAATTAATTTTTAAATAATGGTTTTAGCACATGAGCTAGATTAAAATATAGTTTGTAGTATTGGGGTTGACACAGTATGGGGTTGGTAATCAAATATTCTAGGCCTGGCTCTGCCATTGGTTGCCTGTGTGACCTGGACCAAGTCACTTCACCTCTCTGAGTCTTTTTTTCTCTCGCTCTGAAAAATGAGAGGGTTAGAATAGAATAGATTATTTCTTAGGGTTCTTCTTGCTTCAAGGACATGAACTTATCATTTTTTTATGCCTATATGCAAAGCAATTTGCAGTTGAGAAGCCAAACATTTTACATGTAGGCAGACAGCTAACTTTTTTCCCTTCAATTTAGGCAATTCCTCATGAGTATCAGGTAACAATGACCTAATCAATGTATATTTTTGAGCATTTTTATTTAAGCCAATGGTTGGTTCCCAAAGTGGTCTACACATTGTAATCCTCTGGAAAGCTTCTAACATTACCTGTGGCTGATCCTTAGAGATCATGATTTAATTAATATGAGGTATGGTCTGGCTTTTGGAAGTTTTAAAAGATCTCCAGATGGTAGTAATTTGCATACAAGTTTGGGAAACCCTGCTGTAGGCCCAGGTTAGTTTATGGTCTTGATATTCAAAGTGTGGTTTGTGGACAAGCAACACTAGGGAGCTAGTTAGAAATGCAGACTATTGGGCTCCACCCTAGGCCTACTGCATCAAAATCTGTATTTTTAACAAGACTCCTCAGTTGATTCCAGTACACATTGAATTTTGAAAAGCATTTATTAATGGCACAAATTAAATATTTCTTAATGTAACTACCTTCATCTTCCAACCAGGTGTGGATGTGTGTATAGGAAGGACAGGTGCTATCTGATCTGGATTTGGGGGTTGGGCTATTAAAATTGGTGAAAAAAGTACTCATTGGGGTAATGAGAAAACACATTCTGATGTCGATGTGAACATGGGTGCCACCTAGCCACAATGGCCTATGGTGACTTTCAAGTCTATGATCTCACTGCATCCTCAAACATTTTACTGTTACTTAGGAGCTATTCTGCCAACAGTTTTCTCTTTGGTCAAGGCTCTAATGCCTGTAGTCATATAAGTAATACAGCACAATAATTTCAGATTAAACCAATAGCTACCTAAACTACTCCAGGTAAGATAAAGCATCCCACTATATGATATTCCAATTTGAATCTCAGACCTTGAGACCAAGTCCCATTTCATTGCATACTCAGGATTTTATTGATGCAGGTGTTTCAAATAAGAAGTTAGTGAACCAAAAAGGTGTGAGAGCAGACACAGAACAGGCACTGCCTTTTAAATAATTGCCTCTCAGATTGGTAATATTTCTAGAACCTTGCTTTCCATACTCTTTGGCTAAGCAATTTCATTCCTAAGAATCCTAAAAAAATAATGAGACATACACAGATATACAAGCAAGGATTTTTGCTGCAGTGCTGTTTAAAATAGTAAAACATTGTAAACAATTTGAAATTCTGGAATATGGTGATAGTTAAAGAATATATGGTGTATCTACACTTTGACATAGTACACAACCATGAAAAATCATTGTAGATAAAGATTAAATGGCACAGAAAGACTTTGCAATATATTTGTTAAGGACAAAGGGCAAGTTACAAAACTGTATGTATAATATGAGCCCACTTTATGTGTTAAAGAAAGTGTTCATAATATACTTTAAAAAATGACTGGAAGGGTGTTTGGCAGAATATTAATGGTAACTATCTTAAGGTGACTGAATTATGGGTAATCTTATTTTCTTATTCTTTTGTTTTGTAGTGAAAGGAGAGGAGGCAGAGAGACAAATTCCACATGCACCCCAACCGGGATCCACTGGAAAACCCACCAGGGGGAAGTGCTTTGCCCATCTGTGGCCATTGCTCTGTTGCTCGGCAACCCAGCCATTTTTTTAGTGCCTGAGGTGAAGGCCACAGAACTATCCTCAGTGCCAGAGGCCAACTTGCTTGAACCAATCAAGCCATGGCTCTGAGAGAGGAAGAGAGAGTGATAGAGAGAGAGAGAAGGAAATGGGAGGGGTGGAGAAGCAGATGGTTGCTTCTCCTGTGTGCCCTGACCAGGAATCAAACCCCAGGCATCCACTTGCCAGGCCAATGCTCTACCACTAAGCCAACTGGCCAAGGCCTATTTTCTTCTTTTTGTTTATCTCTATTGCCAAAAATTTCAATGTATATTAATTTTGTAATTAAAAAATTAAATGTATTATTTTAAAAACTGCCCTGCAAAATTCCAGTTGGCAATATATCAAAGATTCTGATTGACTAAACTGCTTTCTCTGAAAAAACCTAGAGGACTTATTGAGCAACATGGGAGAGTGTCCCATTCTGTGTACCTGTCAGTGAGCCAGACATTAGTATCTGCATATTAATGACTCCTGGTAGTCATGTTAACTAACATGAGTCACCCTCCAGAAGCCAGAGCACCAGCATCAGGTACTCAGCAACTTCAGAGTATCAAAGTTCATACATTCAATCTGGAAATATATATTCTGTGCCTACCTTATGCAAGACACTGTTGTAGACATTAAGACTAGATAGATGAATAAGACAGACAAAGGCTAGTTGCTGGCATGCACCTTACATTCTATTGATAGTTGGAGAAAAAAAGACAGTGAATGCAAACCAATAAGTTAATCTTAAGTTGTGATGAGCACTATGAAGAAGAATAAGTAGAATCAAGTGATAGTGAGTAGGAGGGGTGGCACTTTCAAAAGATTTATCAGGGGCCCTGGCCGGTTTGCTCAGTGGTAGAGCATTGGCCTGGTGTGCAGGAGTCCCAGGTTCGACTCCCAGCCAGGGCACACAGGAGAAGTGCCCATCTGCTTCTCCACCCCTCCCCCTCTCCTTCCTCTCTGTCTCTCTCTTCCCCTCCCACAGCCAAGGCTCCATTGGAGCAAAGTTGGCCGGGACACTGAGGATGGCTCTATGGCCTCTGCCTCAGGTGCTAGAATGGCTCTGGTTGCAACAGAGCAACACCCCAGATGGGCAGAGCATCGCCCCCTGGTGGGCATGCCGGGTGGATCCCGGTCGGGCGCATGCAGGAGTCTATCTGACTGCCTCCCCGTTTCCAACTTCAGAAAAATACAAAAAAAAAAAAAAAAAAAAAGATTTATCAGGGAAGGCTTCTGTGATAAAGTGATAGTTGAATAGAGTCCTAAATGATGTGAAGGGGTGAGGGAAGACCATGACATCACTGGCTTCAAACACATGACAGAGGAAAAGAAACAAAGGGTTGAGGAAGGAAAAAGATTGATGGGAAAAAAGAACAGTAAATTTGTTTATTCCTTTTGAGAAGGGAAAAGAGACAAACTTTGCTGATGATCGAGCCAAAAGTTTCACTATAACAAATGATTGCAGAGTCCTTCAATAGTGTATTAGCGCCAAAATAAATGATGTGAGATTCACCTCTCTCTCTTGCCTTGGCTTTGGTAGAGGCTGCCTTGCATGGCTTATCAGTGGCCACCTACAAGGTTATGCAGGACTTCCAATTCCTGAAGGTTCCCCAATTCCCCTCTCATCCCACTGTACCACCCTGATACCAGGAATTCCCATAATTATACCTCCTTTGGGATTACAGCATAAAAAGCTCCTGCTAAGACTTAAAAGTTTCCTGAGCTGGGATAAAATATCTTCGTCAGTCATCACCATTTCCATAAGGAAATGATTTCTTAATTTCTTAGTTCTGGAGAGCTTAGGGCAGGAGCATTCCCCTGGGAAGTGAGAATGGCCAGAAATGACTTCAAGCATGGCATGCTTCCCTTGAAGGAAATGAAAGTAAGTGAACATGGAGTGATCAAAAAGCACCTTGAGGTGGAGGGTATGGAATGAGGAGGATGCTCCTGAGTAAGTAGTTCAAAAGACACACTTTGTTAACACTTAACATTTTCAAGTGCCAGCAAACATTGAGTCACTAATGGATATTGTGGTTTATAGATCCCTCCTGGTGAGTGGATTAAGGTCTTGGAGAGGAAGGGGTGTTGGTGCAGGATGACTCTTTAAGACACTGGAAGAATTTTTAGCATATTGTGGGTATTTCCAGTGCCATCATGAATTTCATATGGCAGTTATAGCCTTTGAGAGTGTTAAGCTGGTAAGTAAATGTAACAAATGAACTCAGCTTTCATTCTAAAGGTGATAATTATATATACAGGGAGTCTCTGTACACTTAGTGATGTACTCCCACTTTACCCATTTGAAAAGTGTTAGCACACCCTTTAAATACCTATCACTTTTTTTTAGACTGGTCCACTGAGTAAATAAGTAACCAAAAAGGAAGTCTAAAGGAGAAAGGAAGCTTGATTCAAGGATAATCTAAAAATTGAGTTATCCAACCTGGAATCATTAAGAGAAGATTTGGTTTTGTCCTTACTGTGACAATGTGGGGGTGGGGTGGGAAGGCTAATTAGGTCAGCAAGAGACATGCAATAGCAATTTGTTACAATCTCTTGTCCAAATATGTCTCATTGGCTAACAGTAATCTTCCTAATTAGAGTCACAGATCCAAAGCACTCAACATTCAATGCTTTTATCAGACACTTTTACAGATGGTGCCTGCACTTATTCAAAGTTTTCAGAGTGTCCATGGTTTCTTTTTCTTGTTCCTAATTTGAGTGTACACTTTAAATACATAGCTGAAGAAGGTGCTAAGTGGTCCACAAATAACAAACTCTTTTTGGTAAGGGTCTGAGGAATGAGGAGGTTAAAATGGAATAGGGAGTATCAGGAGGTAGTACCTTTATGTCTGGAAGCTGAAATCCAAGTTTAGCTTATACTTGAAATGATCCATAGTTGAGGGAGTTGACCAATTTTTTGTGTCTCTCAACCGTTCATTTGGCATAGCATGCATATGACTAATCTGACATCTAGCTTTTGGCACTGGCATTTATTCGGTATTATCATTCCCCTTACAAACAAATCAAAGAGCATTCAGAAATGTCAAGCCAATTTAAATAGATTATTTGGGCAAGTACATGCACATTTATGAGTGCCATAGATGTTTTTAAGTATAAGTGATGTCAGGGAAGTTAACCAAGGCCCTGTTTCAGCCCATTCCCTAGGTCTCTGTTAGTAACACTGAGCTAGACAGACCATAACATGATCCCTACCCATCATGGACAATCCTACATTCCCTTAATTGCCTGAGAGAATCATACCTGGCCACATTCTACCTCCTCGTGAAGGTCCACTTTTCATGTGGTGGTTGGTGGATCCATTTCAGTTTGTGGGCAAGTGTTCTGCAGAACTATGAATTATGTCATTATTGGATTTAAAGGTCATGTGTTTCTTTGTGATTTTGTGGAGCTGTTACAAGGGAAGTCTAAGATGACAGTGAAATATGGGTGTAACTTCTATCTTTTTAAGAATATTCTTGTTGATTGTCCACTTTTGATGAGTATGCAGTGTTACAAACAATGAAATGCATAAATTCAGAAGTTTGCTTCTACTTTTAGAAAACTGTGACAAACTACCTGCTTTGTGATTCTAGAAGAACTTCCAGGCCAAAGCTTTGACAGCAAAGGCTACTTTTGTGGAGAAGAAACAATGCCCGTGTATGAATCTGTGTTCATGGAGGATGGGGAGACTACCAGAAAAATAGCACTGGAGACAGAGAGACCACCCCAAGTAGAGGTCCATGTTTGGACCATTCGAAAGGGTGAGCAAAACAACATAAATCTTTGTTTGTTTGTTTGCTTGTTTGTAAAGGGAATACAGGGAAAGAGGGAAAGACTCACCTTCATTTTGCTTTAACCTGTTCCTCTATTTGGATCAGAAGAATTCCTGATTGCTTAGAAACTAACACATGTCTAATACAGTTCTTATTATGACCTTTAACATTAACCTTGGTCTGAGCTAAAAAGTAAGTATTGACCCTTGGTGTTTGTTGTCTTTCTCACATTACCAAGGCTAAAGGAGTGTTTTTCAATGCTGGCCATACATCAGATTTATCTGGGAGAAGTATTTTTTAATACTAAATGGCTGGGCCTACCCCCAGAGATTCTGATTAATTGGTTGGAAGGGGTTCCTGGGTTTAAGTGGTTTTTTTTTCTTAAGTTCCACAGGTTAAATAGCCAGGGTTGCAAACTATCAAACTGTAACTACATTCTGTTCAGCACAAAGCATCACAAACATGAAAATCCATTAATTTGTTAAGAAGCAAAATTTCTTGAATCACGCTGTGTACTCTAGGGTAAAACTAATTTAAAACATCATCCTTGCCCTCAAGATTATAGTCTCACTGGAAGAACAATCTCAGTCATAATGTCCAATTCCTCTTTTTTTAAATTTTTGATTATTCACATTACCATAGCAAGCCACAGTTTGCTCATTGTAATCCTAGAACCATCCCATAGATAAAAAGATGAGTGCTGCTCTAATCTGGTCATGTTTTCTAGGAATCCAAATGTATAGGTGAGATATCAATTGGAAAATCATGCACATCTTTTTTCTACTGGCACCTGCACAAGGCTTGAGAGTGCCCAGACTGTAGTATGTTTCAGCATCATGCAAAGAGGTGGCTTAAAAGACACCTACTTGACACCATCCATGAAGGGAGATGTCAGTAGACTGGTAGGTTCTAAACTTCTGTATTTTTAACGAATAGACAGGTCATTCTAATGCAGATGGCACTTGGGCCATATTTGGAGAAAAAAACTGTTCTAGCCCTGGCCAGTTGGCTCAATGGTAGAGTGTTGTCCCGGCGTATGGAAGTCCCAGGTTTGATTCCCAGCCAGGGCACACAGGAGAAGCACGCATTTGCTTCTCCACCCTTCCCCCTTTCCTTTCTCTCCGTCTTTCTCTTCCTCTCCCACAGCCAAGGCTCCAATGGAGCAAAGTTGGCCCAGGCGCTGAGGATGGCTCCATGGCCTCTGCCTCAGGCAATAGAATGGCTCTGGTTGCAACAGAACAATGCCCCAGATGGGCAGAGCATCGCCCCCTGGTGGGCATGCCAGGTAGATCCTGGTTGGGGGCATGTGGGAGTCTGTCTTTCTGCCTCCCCACTTCTCACTTTAGGAAAAAATAAAACTGCTCTAATATTTGTGGGCTTTTTTTCTCTCCCTTTTACAACCACCTTTCTTCCTCAAAACAAAGGGTTCCTCCTTGCCTAAAAATATGCTAGAACACACATATGTTTCTCATCCATATTTGCTTTAAACCTATAATGGTGATTTTCGATCTCTAACTCCCTAACTCCTCTGTATCTGGCCACCTAGGACTAAGTGCTGTTCTGTTGGTATACCTAGTGGTGGGCCCACTATTCATCATGCAACATGTCACACCCCATAGAACTGTGTGGATGTTTTTTCAACTTGCTACTGTAGCATCTAAATAATCTTCTTTTTTTTTTTTTTTTTTTTTGTATTTTTCTGAAGCTGGAAACGGGGAGAGACTCCCGCATGCGCCCGACCGGGATCCACCCGGCACGCCCACCAGGGGCGACGCTCTGCCCACCAGGGGGCGATGCTCTGCCCCTCCGGGGCGTCGCTCTGCCGCGACCAGAGCCACTCTAGCGTCTGAAGCAGAGGCCAAGGAGCCATCCCCAGCGCCCGGGCCATCTTTGCTCCAATGGAGCCTTGGCTGCGGGAGGGGAAGAGAGAGACAGAGAGGAAGGAGGGGGGGTGGAGAAGCAAATGGGCGCTTCTCCTATGTGCCCTGGCCGGGAATCGAACCCGGGTCCCCTGCACGCCAGGCCGACACTCTACCGCTGAGCCAACCAGCCAGGGCCTAAATAATCTTGTTTTTAGTACTGGGTAATAAAGGTCTGTGCATTGCACCCTGTAGACCTCTTGAGGATTAGTTAATTGGACTGGTAACATGTTGTTCTTAACTAAAAGGCTATTTTCAGTTATTTACATGTTATTTTGATAAAAGCTGTTCGGGCTTGGTTGAGACTATGGAGCCCTCTTATTTCAACTCTGCATTTTTATAAGAGTAAATGAAAGGGCTGTGAACATTCCCCAAAGGAAAATATGCTTTTTGGTAAATTCAAGAACAGAAATGGCTTCTCTATTTACACAAATAACCTGTTTGCAATCCCACTGCTGGCTCTCACTGCTTAGCCAAGCGGGGAGCTCAGTGATTTGGCAGAGACATCATCTAACCAGATTTAGGGCAAGACAGAATTTCAAATACTGCGTTTGGCTGCAGAAGCTCCAAGCAGCACCCATGTTTGATTCCATTTGGCTTTCCCTAGGAGGGTGTCCCACAGTCAGCAATATTATTTCCCTTATCTCCATCCTCTGGAGAACCAGGGGGAGGCCAGTGAGCCAAGTAAACAAATGGAGTTAATTATAACCCTTGAGCCATCCAAGTTCCTGGTAAAGCATATTACACAGCCCAGCTTGATACTCCTAAGCCCCACTAATGAGATGATATGCTCAGCCCAAGCAGAAAAAGAGGCTGGTGGTTCCAGATTGAAAGTGCCTAACCACCTGCCCCACTTTTACTTGGCCCCAGGCATCCTTCAGCATTTCCATATTGAGAAGATCTCCAAGAGGATATTTGAGGAGCTTCATCATTTCAAGCTTGTGACCAGGACAACCCTGAGTAAGTAATACCTTTCTTTCTTTACTCCTCCCTGGAAAACTCACCCAGTTTCCAACAGAGCATAGCCCCAAATAAAGTCCCTCTGCATTCTCAGTGAATATTAACAATGCTCAATATCAACATTAAAGGATGTTCTATCTCTCTTCTGGGTGATTTAATGGGGAATGGGGTGTCTGGATATGAACTGAAGAGCCTGGGCCTGGTGAATATAAATCAAGATATAGTTGACCATAAGCTACCTCAGACCAAGGTTCCCTGAATATCTTTAATGAAACTGCTAAAACCGGAGTCTCAAGATGACTAAAGTAAGCTCACAAAATTCCAGATCTGGCATATTTGTGGAGACTTCACAACTGGAAAGATATGTCTTCTATTTTTGGGGATGAAAAGCCAATAAAATGAATGCCTATCAATTTCTGTATTGTATCAAAGCTCTGTTTGGCTATTTGGAACTGCCCCTGGGTGGTAATGTTATTTTTTTAAGTGTTTAGACACTCAGGCATACTTAGCTCTCTCACTTTCTACACTAGATGGAGCCTAGGGACTAAATACTGCTAGGTACTAGGGGGTGGGGAGCACTTCAGAAGGAATAAAAGACAAATTTTCTATCCACAGGGAATTCTAATGGGCGAGACAGAACATGAAAATGCCTTCACTATGAATTAGTATACTTCTGAGGAGTTAAATACCTAAGTGCTCAGGGGAGTCTGCAAAGAACAATGAAATGAAAGCCAGGTGGGCTTAGTTGGGAAAGGCTTTAGGAGGAGCTATATTTTTAAAGAAAAGGGTGTGCCTGGGCAACGGGTCAGGGAATCAGTCCAGGAAGAGAGTGCAACTGAAGAGAAGACTTAGACAGGAGCAAACAAAAGGTGTGGGTGTGGATGGGTGGGTGTGGGTGAGGAACAATTACAAAGACCACATAGGGAGAATAAGAAGATGAGAAGAATTGGAGGTAGGAAGTAGTAGAGAGGGCCTGAAAGAAGCTAATGAGAAGTTTATATGTAAGGCAAGTATCGTTGGTAGTTGCTCTATACTTACAAACAGTATAGTGATATCAAAATGGCCTTTGAAAAGATGTCTCATGGCTGTCAGATGGATTTATTAAGCACCTACTTCTATAAGGCTAGATTCTATGGAGCCCAGTATGCCAAGAATTTGCACTTGATCTTCAGACCAGAGAACAGCAATCATGGTTTTAAGCAAGTTAAGTGTGCATTCAGATCTGTTTTATAGAAAAAGGCACTTGCTTTGTGGAGTGAAAGTTGTACTATTAATGAAAGAGCTGGTGATAATCTGAATTAAAAAGTAATTATACTGTATTATGTTAAATAGAGGAGCACAGATCACTGTAAGAAACATTTCTGAGGTTAAATCATCAACAGTATCAAAGAGAGAAATTATTTTGGATGACCACAATATTAACAACTTTAAAGACTGGGTAAAATAGTAATACCATTCACCAACAAGAAACTCTAAAGCAGGGGTAGGGAACCTATGGCTTGCGAGCCAGATGTGGCTCTTTTGATGGCTGCATCTGGCTCACAAACAAATCTTTAATAAAAAAAATAACATTAAAAATATAAAACATTCTCATGTATTACAATCCATTCATTTCCTACCACTCATGTTCATGGTTGTGGGTGGCTGGAGCCAATCACAGCTGTCCTCTGGGACAACACCAAATTTTTAGTGGATAATGCATAACATACACAGGTCATTGTATGGCTCTCACAGAATTACATTTTAAAATATGTGGCGTTCATGGCTCTCTCAGCCAAAAAGTTTCCTGACCCCTGTTCTAAAGACTAAGCAGGTACTAGTGGGGGGAAAATGAGTTTCACATGAAACATTTTTTTTTAAGTGAGAGGAGGGGAGATAGTGAGATAGACTCCCATATGTGCCTCACTGGGATCCACCCAGCAACCCCCATCTGGGGCTGACGCTCAGATCAACAGAGCTATTTTTTGCACCTAAGGCTGACACTGGGATCAACTGAACCATCCTCAGCACTGGGAGCCAACATTTAAACCAATCTAACCACTGGCTGTGGGAGGGGAAGAAGGAGAGAAGGGGGAGAGGGAGAGAGAGAGAAGCAGATGGTTGCTTCTCTTGTGTGCCCTGACCGGAAAGTGAATCTGGGATATCCATACACCAGGCCAGTGCTCTATCCACTGGAACAACTGGCCAGAGCCTCACATGGAACATCTTTATCTTGAGATACTTAAGAGCCATCTGAGAAGAGTTATACAATAAGCCTTTGGAGATAGGGTTGATTACATCAGTGGTTTGTTCTACAGGACAATGATAAACAAGGTGGGCAGTAGGAGAATTCAAATTGAAGAGTTGGGAGTCTTCACATGTGAGTAAGGTATAGAGGAGGCAGAGTCTAGATCCCAGGATTACCAACTAATTTCAGAGAATACATTTCTGTACATACTGTGAATGAGGCACTGTGCTAGGCACTGGGGGACTTGAAAGATTATTTATATAATCTTTCTGCTAGTAACAGGATTTGAGATGTATAAAGGGCATAGTAAGTGTGTGCTTCAAACTCTGTGCAGCTGATGAAAGTAGATAATGAGAGGAACCTGCAGAGTCATCTAGGGACAAATAAGAACCACCCTGGCCCCTTTATATAATGTGTCTCTCAGATCCTGGCACACAGTAAGGCTTCAGTAAAAGCTGGTTCCTTGCCCAAACCTTCTCTCCTTTTTCCTTCTATCTTGTCATTGAGTTGGATAAAATAGGGAAATAGGAACAGAGAAATTGAGTCTGTAAAAAAGAGGGTCATGTTCTTATGTGGCTAGTAAAAAGAAAAAGCAGTTTAACATAGCTTCTGAATTAAAAGGAGCTTACTAAGATTGAACTAGGAACTTTCCAGGTGTGACATCAAGAGTACAGGAATTTGCAAAAAAAAAAAAAAAAAAGAGTGCAGGAATAAAAAGAAGACTGAGAAGGCTATCCAAGATGGGCAGTTTATTATATAGATTATTTGACAGGACAAGATGATAGCAGGAGAAGGAAGATCTTGCTACTCTCAAGGACCAAGAGTCAGAAAAGGAATGGGCCAGAGACCTGGAGTAGCTTCCAGTGCTCAACACAGTCTATACTCAAAAATGTTTGCTCAGTTAGCATAGCAGAATGCAAGATAGAGAAGTTGGTAAAGATACTTTGGAAGTGTGGACAGTTTCATGGAGGGAGAGAAAAATAGTAATAAAAGGGATGCAGCTGTGTTTACCTGGATTAGAACGCGATCACATGTGGGATGCGAGAATGGAACTCTACAGGAGCCATTGGAGGGAAAGGAAAGGTACTCAAGGTGGGGTAAGGACAGACTGGGTATAGCAGAAAGCAAAGTTGAACAGTTCTTAACGAAGCATGGCAAAAATGGAAAAAGAGCTGTAAATAATCATGTAACCCATACCAACATTTGGAACCCCACAGTAAGCAAAGCCCCAGTAATGTAACAGGTAGTGTTTCCCAAACTGCCTTTATTTTACCTGGTGCCGAGTGAACCACTTAAATAGTAAGAACGTGATAGTGGAGCATTTTGCAAATGCTAATTATACTGTAAAAATTCCACGAATAAGACTTTAATTTAAATCTTGAGGAGTCGTTTATTTTGGGGATTCTTACAAATGTTATGTGTTGAAATGAAAATTCCATGCCCCTTTTTCTATATCTGCCCCAGAAAAGTGTTTTGGGGGCTGTTTTGCTGAAACCACCTGACATTTGTATCCCAGTTTCCTTGGCCAATGCATGAGCGGGGAAGGATGGAGGATATTGGTTATACTCCTTATTGGTTCTGCTCACCTCTTACATATCTGGGCCACTTTGTGTTTGTCTTTTAGGCCAGTGGAAGATATTCACTGAAGGAGAAGCTCAGATCAGCCAGATGTGTTCAAGTCGTGTGTGCAGAACAGAGCTTGAAGATTTGGTCAAGGTTTTGTACCTGGAAAAGTCTGAAAAGGGCCACTGTTAGATGAAACAGACACTATTGGATAGATTAAAGCAAGAAAACTGAAGCTGCAGCTGGACTGCAGGCTTATTTTGCTTAAGTTCACACTGCTCTAAAACCCAAATTCAAATGCAGTTCACGCCATGCACAGCATAACTTGCTCCTTTCTGTGGAGTGTTTCGTCACCCCTTAAACATCTTCTCCAAAGAGACTAGGAGAGTCTTGAATTATTTGTAGGAAAAGGAAAGATGGAGCACCATAACTCACTCTAGTTTCTGGGAGAATCACCTTTCTTTACAGGTTAAAGAATGAACAAAACCCCAGGGTTTCTATCTAGAAAGCTATTCTAATGAAAGAAAGAGAAGGGAATTGCTTCTTAGTAGGACTTCCATAGTAGAGAGTAAATATTTGTATGAAATTATACTCTTTGAATTTTAGAATGTCTTGAGTTTAAAAAAAATCTCTCTCTCTCACTCTCTCTCTCTCACTCTCTCTCTCTCTCTCTCTCTCTCTCTCTCTCTCTCTCACACACACACACACACACTAAACTACAGCTTTCATTCTGAGGCAAGGCCAGGGAAACTCTCCCCTCCTTTTCTTGGCCTGGCTCCCAAGTAGCTTGGCAGTTGTTGATACCCAGGACTACTGTGAGCAGAAGGCTCTGCCTTTGGGTCTGTAGTGAAGTTGTTGAAGCCACCAACTATGGCGGCAGGATGAAAAATAAGAATACTATGTCATGACCGCATTCACTTCTAAGTGGTAACTAACTTTTCCTTAATGATACCACTTTCCTTTTCTCTCTGAACCTACTGGGCCTCCAGAAAGAAGTTAGAATTGGGTAACATTTTTAGAAACTAAATCCATGTAAGACAAATAACTGTTGCATAAAGGAGTTGACAGAAGTCAACAAGGCCATCTTTGTGTTTTCAAGTTAGTAAAACCCACCAATTAGTAGTGCAATACTCACTAATTTTCTTGAGACCATAGTTCTCTAGTCTAAAAATTTAGGTGTGATGATTAAATTGTAGAAACTGCTTGAAAAGGGCAGTTTCTCTTCTCAAATTACAGGAATTGATTTTTACTTTACAAAAGGGCTCATTCTTCATGACCTGAGTGTTGGCTCTTTAGTTAGGAGGATTATTGCTTATTTGGGAAGATGGGAATTCTGATACAGATCTTTATTCTAAACTTCCTACCATTCTCATTCCATTCATCAAGCATGGATTTGAATCACGAATCCTAGAGAAGGCTGGTCCAAAAAAAGTCTATTTGGAGCCCAATACTAGAGCATAAATTATCCATTCTGAAGCCTGGCTTTAGAAATGATTTTTGTGGAAAAACTATAAATTCTCCACAGCAATAATGTTAATCCTGCCTTTTAGATTTATCTCCTCTGAAGGGCATGAATGAACTCTACTGAGTACTTAAAAATATTAAGGATCCAGAAATCCAGTATTTCCCACTCTATGACCATAGGTAAGAGAAACACATTTTTTTCTTAGAGTATGAATCCAATGGAGAAAAATGTAAAAAAAAAACTTCAGTCTTTATGGCAACTTAGCATTAATGAGTTTGTTCTCATAAAAGAAACACAGAGGTTTTATGCCCAGGCCTTCGTGGAACAGCCTCTAACCAGCCCCTCACACACATTATCCTCAGGAAAGGGAGATAAGACATTCAGGACTGAAAGGCTATGTAGCCTTGTTAGGGGAGGGCATTAGTTCTGCTGTCTCCCTCCCAAAGTTGGCAATATTTCCAGATAATGGAAAGAAGTAACCAATATTGAAGCAAAGCAGTAATTTCCTTTTCTCAGTGACTCACCCCAAAGCCTTCCCACTCAGGTGTTCTCTGAAAGTTCAACCTTCAGGGAACATCCAAAGAGCTTCCCTAGATAGACTCCTGCCTCCAGGTGATAGGGTACATCTTTACAAAGTGCTGTGTAAACCAGTAACTGGAGAACTGTGCTGGACCAACGTAGAACCCCTCTAGTGTTTGGTGTTGTGTAGGGAGTAGGACATAGGAAGAAGATGCCAAGCACCTGTAGTTAGTACAGAAGAATGGATGTGGTTTTTCTTGTGTATTTATTTGTATCATAACACTTGGATCAACAAAGACCACAAGTACCATTTAGCAGTTGTAGCCATTTTATAGTTAACTCATATAAACAATTAAGAGTAACATAACAGTATTAGTCTTTCACTCTTCCCACAGGACATGTACCTAAATATGGTACTTATTTATGTAGTCACTGTATTTCTGGATTTTTAAATTAATAAAAAGGTTAAAATTGAAAAATCATGTACAGTAATGCTGTGTGA
The DNA here is from genome assembly GCF_036850995.1 of Saccopteryx leptura. NCBI lineage: Eukaryota > Metazoa > Chordata > Mammalia > Chiroptera > Emballonuridae > Saccopteryx > Saccopteryx leptura. The sequence goes on along the minus strand of NC_089516.1, from coordinate 101,096,569 downwards.
GTGATTCTCTGGACAATGCTGATGTTGGATTGGATAACAAGTGAAGGGTAGGCCTGGCTGTTTCTCACTCAGACTGATGCCACACACATACTCACATACATACACACTATAGCATAAAGGGTAACAGAGGGAATTTTGTAATCAGACTATTAAATAGTGGATAATAGTGGTACCATTGCCTTTTGCCCACAGTCTTACAGTGAGGTTTAATTTAGTCAATGCAAGTGATCAAAATAGTGTCTGGTATACAGTGAGCATTCATTTTTGACCACGGATGTTCCAGAATGGTATGGCACTGAAAATAAGCATTAATTTTGGGTTTCCATTTAGGCTAAGACATTTAAGAGATTGGGGACAGAAGGCCATTGACTTGGATTTCAAGAGGCCTCAGTTTGGTCTCTTTTCAATGGCAGATATCTAGAGGAAGCAGGGTAGGAGTTCTGTCACATATGTTGATGCAAACTCTATTCCCTCAAACCACTAATGCCAGCTAAATTTGTACTATCATAGAAACCAAGATATAAGAGATCTGAACTGTAAAATAGCATAAGGACAAAAAAGAATGCATTGGTGTTAGCAACACAGAAGTCATTGGTGGTGAAATGTTGGGAAAGTGTTAGAAGCAGAGGCCAGAAGTGATTGGAAAGATAAGGAATTGGAGAAATCAGTAAGAGATAGCTCTTTGGAGACAGCTTAATTACAGTGAGTGGAGAAATTAGGTGAGGAGTTAGCTGGAGAAAGATATAAGGTCAAAGAAAAGACTTTTTTGTCTGATACTGAAGGGAAGGATACTATAGAAAGAAAAAAGATTGAAAGTGATGGGGAAAGGACAGTTAAACTGTTGTGTGAGGTACATGAGAAACCATACGCCCATGCTGAGCTCTCGAAACTCATACTTTTTGACCCATAAACAGGACAGAGTTTTGGCCTTTAACTGTCAAACATTTACTTTGAATTAGTTGAACCTAGTTCCCCTCAACCCTGTTAGCTTGGTCCCACTTTACATCCAACATACGTGGCTTTTGGTAGACTATAAGTTCCAACATTCCTCCACCTCCACTGAAGGGCCACATATCACTCAAACCAGACATCTTGGCTCCATCAGCACTCTTCACTTTCCCTGATCACGCACATTCAAATTGCACCAAGTCGTATAAATTTCCTTTCCTATTGATTAACACTGGAATTTTGAGCTGCCCCAATTCCGAACTAAGCTGATTCACCCCTACTTAGTTACAAAGTAACCAAGGGGATATAAAGTACAGCATAGGAAATATAGTCATTAATATTGTAACAACCATATATGTATGGCGCCAGGTAGGTCCTTGAGATATCAAGAGGATTCACTATATAAAGTATATGATTGTTTACCACTATGCTGTACACCTGAAACTAATACAAAATATAAACTGTAATTGGAAAATAAATTTTAAAAAACTCTTCTAAATGTAGCCCATGTTTATTGGCCTTTGCTGTTACCTCCTCTTGTGGGATCTTTTTCTCTCTAGTCTCTCCTCCTTTTCCCCTCACTAATTCACAGGAAGCCGCAAAGATCAACTCATATGGGTTCAAGGGCAAATCCTGCTGTTACCACACATTACCCACCATTTTATTCCTTTCTTGGTTTTATCTTCCTCTGTGATAGGCACTGCTAGAAAAAGTGACTACCTATTGCCTCCATCACCACTTATATAACATCCACCATCACTGCCAGCTATGATATTGATGGTGGGTGCTCCTTTTGCTGGCCTGGATATCCCACCATACTGGTAGTGCTCTGAAATCCCCAGTGTTCCTCTGTGGCACTATATCCTGTGCACAAGTAGAGAGAATGTCCTCCTCCCTCCCTACTTGTAATGTTACACTTGGCCATTGTACTTTAAACAAGTTAACACATAATTATTGAATGTGTATTATATGGAAATGGCAGGGTCTCCTTGTACCTCTGAGTCTTCTGAGGTTTTTCATGGAAACAAGTCCTTCATGCCCCACTTTTAGCCCTCCTCATCTCAGGGCCCAGTTGTCAGTATGTAGAAACTGTGCTAAGTGTAAGCCTCCAAGACAAACAAGATTGTCTTCCTAATTCCTTTCCCCTTTGGTCCACATGTACTGCTTCTATTTCCCACCAAATCCCTCATGCAAAATGACTTCAGGGGGCCCATCCCACCAGTCTGCCAAACAAGCGCAAGACCTCTAAAACTTCTAAGTGGGAAAGATGAGTCCTTCAAAGCAGAGGTCTAGCTGCAGCATAGTTTCCAAAACATACATTTACAACTTGTGTCTTTGTATATGCTCTTCTTGCCATTAGAATGTTTTTCCTTCTTCCTTGCCTAGCAAACTTCTACTTATCCTTCAAAACCCAGTTGAAATGTCACCTCCTCTTGCCTGGAGGTGGATCCTTGCCTGCTTCCCTCCTAGTTTGCTACCATTTTCTCATTCTTCCTATGTACTGCATCCTTCAACTAGGCCAACTCCATCCTCCTGGAACTTACTATGTCCTTAATATTTCTGTGCCTTTGCATGCAGCTCCCTTTGCATGGGCTATTCATCCCCTGATATCTCTACTTAAGGAACACATACTCATCTTTTAAATCTAAGATTTCAACCACCTCTTTCAGGTACAATTAGTTTTTCCCCCTCACTCCCGTGCTCCTAGGAAATAACCAAAGCACTTACCCTGTGACAGTCACTTTAGTAATCAATAAACGTGAATGTTTTCTCAGTTAATCATTACAGACCTGTGTGGTAGGTTCCATTATTGAATCTATTTTAGAGATGAGGTCCTTGAGAGCATTCACCTTTACTTGTCATTATATATAAAAATATGAACTATTTTCTCAGTCATAGTCTCCTAGATTACACTGGAGAGGTCCAAGAAGGCAAAGACTCAGTACCCAGCACTTCCAGACATTCAATAAATATTTTATAAGTGAATAGTCAATCTGCTAAGATTTGTTCCTCCAGTTGGGGAAGAAAGCAGTCCAGAATTTACTTAAATACCCAGTGTCAGGCAGTTTCTCAGGACATTTTCTCCGTGCCTCATTCTAAGAAAAACTAATAAAATCTGGATTAATAAATCCAAATGCAAAAGTGCTTGTTTGTCTTGCAAAATAATTTGTCGTAAGGTGTCTTGTAAAATAACTAAGAACTGTTGGATTTACACATAGGGTTTTTGTTTGTTTTTTTAGTGCTTAAATCAAGATATCCCTGCATTTGTGGCATAGACCTCACAATGGTGAGGGATTCTTGTTAAGACCTCAATACTATATATGATAAGTAGTATCTGTATTCCTACATATACTATCAGTAGTGTAATATAATATTTAGAATAGCTAGAGTGTATATTGCAATACTTTTTATCTATCCTTGTGTGTGAATAATGACTCCAACATGGTGTGTGTGGCACCTTCACAAAGTGGATAATACAAGAGACTTGAGGCCTGGATTCAAGGTAGTATAGAAAAGAGGAGTTGTGAGTTACCTCCAAGTATAAGTATTCCCTGATCTAAGAATGAAGTTTTAGCCAAATCGTTAGAATCCAGCATGTATTTTCTTATAGAAACATCATATTTGATGCTCAGGATCCCAGGCCAGTCCACACAATATTCTTGAACCCTGAACAGAGCCAAGTTAGGTATAGTGTTAATCAGTACCTGCTTATGCTCAGACCTGGAAGTAAGGGCAGTCAGTGTGTGAGGAGAGAAGAGCGAGAAGGAAGTTTCCTTTCACTTTTCTGGGTGGGATGAGTGGGAGTGGATAAAGAGCAGGCTCTAGGCAAAAACTTCAAAAAAGACAAAGTATAAACCTGACAGCCTCCTCTCTCTATTTCATCATACACTCTCCTGGTCCCCAGTACTGTCATTCCACCTCTTATATCCACCTATCCCAGACCCAGACCTGCCTTGCTCCACAAAGAACTTCAGGCTCTGCCTTTAATGACCTCGCTCAACAATCAGAAATGAAATCCCTTCAGGGCAGCTGTCTGGGGCTTAGAAGGAAGCACGTTTAGTGAAGTAAATGAGAGTTGCTTAACCCTCAGATACCTTTTCACATTTAAAGACTGTATTACTCTTTATTACCCTCAAAATGAATTCTCCAGTCACAAAATTACAGGCAGAGGGCTGAGTGAAAACCTTTTGGAAATGGATGCAGTAGAAGGAAATTGTGCATATGTGTTGGGGTGGAATGGTGGTTGACATTTCTGGGGATGGGAAAAGTAGGTGCCACCAAGTAGGCAAGCCACATGTGGCTTTCCTGTCTGAATATCTGCAGTCTCTACCTCCACAACTTGTAACCAGCACTAATACCATTCCTGCTTGTCTAGCTTTCTCATTCTTTCACTTCTCTAAAATGCCCAGGTTTGGGTTTGTTTATAGTGCAGACTAGCAGTTCCCATGGCAGCAGAGACCTTGGTGAAGAGGGGTAGGGATACTTGTTTACTACTGCCATTCAGAGCTTTCTGTATGGCTGTTCATTTGGCACTCACTTGGCCTTGGCCCTGTGCCGGCCCTAAGAAGAAACACTCAGGAACAAATTCTGAAACTCAGGAATGTATCTGTATAGGGAGATGGCTTCATCAAGAGGTAATGACAGAGAAAAGAAACACTGGAAAAAGGCTTTAGATACTTTGAGTCCTCCAATCGTCACAAAAATTGATAATAAAAGTTTTCAGTCAAACCTAGTGAGGACTTCAGTCCCATTAAGAAATCAGGAAAAGACAAGGAGTTAGTATTTATAAACAATTTACATTTCTTTCCCTTTCTTTCTGTGTCCTACATCTCTGAATCTCAGTTTTCTTATCTGTAAAGTGAGGATAAGAGTAGTCCTGACCTCACAGGGTCCCTGTAAGACTTAAATGAGATCATGTAAGTGATTATGATACTGACTGGCACATAATAAATACACAGTAAATTCTATTTTTTTAATTAGGTGAATAATTTGTTTTTAAACTTTAGTAATTCAAAGTAAGGGAAAGGCAGTTGATACTTGGTTTATTTCAGGCACAAAATGGAACCTGAGCCTAGTTTTGAAGGAAGTTCCAACCTGAGATAGCTAAAAAGGAGAAGGCTTTTGGGATTCTGATATAGAAAAGAATGGAGGATATCCCCACAGGGCTTCAGCCAGGATCAAGCAAGATCAAGATTTTCATGTCAAGGAAAGGAAGAATAAATATACCCACTAGAAAGTAGGAGTTATGGCTGCTGCATTTAATTTTAAAAAAGTTATCACATAGCTAATAGGTAGGAAAACCTGGTAAAGCACATTTTTTATTTTGGAAAATTATCATAGTGTTGTTTACTATAATTTCAATAAAATCCTACAGTGTGATATGTGCCAAGGCTATTTCTAATGTTCATTTACTTATAGGTTGTAGTAACAAGAAGGCTTCTATTCATTCATTCACTCATTCATTTATTGAATACCTACACAGGTCCAAGTACTGTGTACACTTGGTTCTGGAATTCCAGTGGTAAATAACCTAGGCCTAGAATCTGCCTACACAGAACTTATAGTCTACCAGGGGATATAGACACTGAACAAAATAATTCTAAGTGTGACCGGTGGTATTAAAGAGCAAGTCCAAGGTGCTATGAAGTGTAGGTCATAAGAATTTGTCCTCATCATGAAAGGACATGGATAATTACTCTGAGGAAATGACATAGAAGATGAGTCTTAAAGAAGACTTAGAAGGTTCCACATATGTTTTGTAAGAAAACAGATTCATTGCTTTAAAAGGGTTAGAACAAGTGTTTGCCTAAAACACTGATTCTTCAGGTGACTCCTATTAAAATGTAGGTGCTCCTGGTAGGGAGAGCTGGGTACCCACTGTAAGTCCTCCCCAAAACAAAATTCCACAAAGGAAAGTAGAGAGCATAGCCTTAAGGCTATGAAACACACAACAGGGATATTTTAATGGAAAAAAGGGATATGAATCTGAAGTATTTTCCTGAAAATTCAACCACAAATATGACTCTCCAAAGGTAATGAAGGAACCACCTAGGTGCTGGACTAGTATTTGGCATACCAAAATGTATTTTATCACTGACATTGTTTAGAAACAGAACATAATGATGATAAATATCTGACCAAATTTTAGTCTTTTCTAATATACTTTTTAAATTCTCTGCAGACATGCACCCATTTATTACTACACCCTGAATACCACTCCCACCTCTACACTCTGATCTTCCTGCCACATGCCACTAAGTGGCAGGCAGACAGAGGTTGGAGAAAGGCACAAAAATTTTCAGCCCAGTTCTCTGAAGCCTTTACTCTGCAATTTTAAGAAAATCAGCTCTCTGGAGTACCGTTTGAGATATGGCCTCTTCTCAAACAACTGAAGTCATTGTACAGTTTCCTTGTTAGTGCCAAGGAAAGTAGCCACTTATGGCCCTGAGGTCGTGTCAGGCGGAGAGGAGAATTGCAGCAATCAGCTGGTTGTCAGGCAACACAAAACCTCCTTCTTCAGGGGCTGGCCAATTGTTTCCTCAAATATCTATTTTGCTTTGGCTAGTGGAGACCCAGCCTGAGTATAATTACTCTCCTGGATCTGAAACAAAGACAAAATCACATGAGGGTGGGATTGGAAAGGATCAGATATTAACCCCAAGCCACAGTCAGGGGGATGCCTGGAGCAAGACAACAAGCTTGAGAAGGTTCTGATGCAATGCAACAGGGAAAGAGGAGGGTGTTCGGTTGAAAGGAAAAGGTCGTTGTGCATTTGAAGTCAAATCCGTGGCCTATGGGATGCCCGAAGTTTTGGAAATTGAGGATATGCTCCAAGAATATTGAGACACTCTGGCAACTTTGGAGATGGAACCCCTCCAGAAAAACCCAAAACAATTCTAGCTGATTCAACAGCTTTGGATAGAAAGTGGGACTTTGCGTTGGATGGAATGGGGAACATTTGCAAGCAAGTATATGGGAAGGACGTTCTAGGAAAGAACAAAGCAAAGGGAGAAGTTCAAAAGGAAAGGAAGTGTAAAGTAGTCTGCTAAAGCTTTGGGGTAGACATTACTATATCCTTGCCGTCCCAAGAAAGAAGTAGGCAGATTTGGTCTTGGTTCCATATTTGACAACCCCTCCTCCCTTTCAGTCTCCACCCCTGGTGCTTAGCACCCTCTTATTTCCCCCTTAAGTGTTTTTCAACACTGGAGGAAGTTGGAGAACATTTGGGGTTTGACTCTTTGGAGTATTACCAAGAAAACAATAACTCATGAAAGTTTGACTACTGTCATAAACACAAAAATAATCAATTTCCTCAAGCACAAATGGCACCCGAAGATTGACCTCTGTAGTCTACTAGACCTGCTTGGGGCCATATCTGATCCCCACTCTGCTTTTAGGGTGGAATAGTTCAATAGCCTAACCTAAAGCAATCCAATTATTTCGGACTGTTACGTTAATTACTGCTGATAAGTTGATGTCCTATCAAGCGAAATTTTTTGTTCTATAAATAAGGAAAAAAAAACTCATGGATGATGTCAGATCCTTTATTTCTTATTTAATTCAATGGTTCCTGAGATATTTTGAGCCCACATGCCCTGTTTTGTCAATCAAAACTTTCTCTGATTATCCCATGAGAGCTGTTTATTGTACATATCTTCTGATTGAAGAAATATATAATGAAAAAAAGTTTTTAAGAATTCATCAATTTTTAGAAGATTTTATGCTTTATTTAATCACACAGCAGCCATCAATGTTTTAGAAATAGTAGTAAATATACGTATAAGACATATTTATTCAAGATAAAAACAATATCTCACTCACAGGCAGATTTGCAACAGATTCCTGGTTAACCTAAGGGTTGTGACATCAAATTAAGAACCATAGTCTTAACTACAAGAAATGATTGAAACAAGAAGTTCAATCTCTTTGAAAGTTTCATACTAAAGATACTTTTGTGCCAGCAGAGTAGGGTGGAACCTCACTCATGTACCTACCTCACAGATGTAATTTCCCTAAGAAGTCTTGACAGGGCTAAGTTAATAGCTGACAAAAGAAAAATGAAAAAATAAATGTGCATGGCCTGTGGTGGAGCAGTGGATAAAGTGTCGACCTGGAATGCTGAGGTCACTGGTTCAAATCCCTGGGCTTGGCTGGTCAAATACATATGTAAGTTGATGCTTCCTGCTCTTCCCCCTCTTCTCTCCCCTCTCTATACTCTCTAAAATAAATAAATAAAATCTTTTTTAAAAAAAAGAATGTTGGAGGAGTGACGTCATGGAAATGGCGCCGTGAGCAGCGCGTCCGACAGATCTCCCCAAAATCACAACAAATTTATCAACTAGAAACAGGAAAATTTATCTTCGGAGCATTCCGGAGTTCCACACAAACTGAAAGCGAAAGGACTGTTATCACTTGAATCTGAGAGACGAGGGTGTGGAGGAAGTTACCGCAGGGACGTTCATTCAAGCTGCGAGGAAGTGCGCCTGTGGTGGTGGTGAGTCAGCCCATACTCGGGAGCCGCGAGCCGCCGCCGCGAGCCGCCGCCACGAGCAGCGCCCGGTTCGGTTGCAGAGCGAGCACCACCGCCGCGAGCAGCCGCCGCGAGCAGCCGCGAGCAGCGCCCGGTTCGGTTGCAGAGCGAGCACCGCTAACGTTCCCAGCGGCCCGTGCACGGGGAGCGGGAGAGGCCCCAGGGCGGTATTCCCTACTTGGGAGATTCTCTCCGCGGGCGGGGCACCTCACCCAGCCATTCAAGCTAACAATCAAGCGTTGGGGGAGGGGCGCGCGCAGGCAGCCTGAAATACCTTCGGGAGCACAGCTGCGACCCAATTACTGAAATTAACTTAACCCGTGAAATCTGCGCACCCTTGGTTCTAATTGATAAGATCTCTCTCAGTTCAGCGACCCAAGACAAGAGGCGTGATATTTTTTAGTGCCTCTTGCTAAAGGGGCGGGGGCAACTTCTGATTGATAGAGCCTCCATATTCAGGGATAAACGCTAACAAGAAGGACTTGGCAGATAATAAGATCTATACTACACTAGTCACAAGCAGAGACTAGTGCCTCTTCTTCCCAGCCAAAACAGGCTACAAAGTGTGGAAAGCCTGGGTTGAGAGGTCCAACTGAATGCTAGGCGCTGAACAGTCACCTTGACAACAATTGACTCCCACCCCCGCCTGATTACACTGGAGGCCCTGACTGCCAGAGCCTTTCTCAAAGCCTTGCACTGAGTGGGGATAGAGTGGGGATTTCCCAGCTCTTTGAGCCTCTTACTCCCCAGGCAGAAGCAGTGACAGCCTTATAGCTGGATCACCAGGCTGCTAATTCAGGAAGGGGGGACTAGGAGAGAGAATCCAGGAAAGCAAACTCTCTCATCGTTGGACCCTGCAAACGCCAACAAGCCTTGACTACCAGCAAGACTAAAGCCAATTATATGACATTGCCATAGAATCCCATCAACTGCAAATCCCTACCTAAGTGTGACACAGGGGCAGAGCCTGGGGTACAGAGTCACCGACCAGGAAGAGGGAGAGAAAAGAAAAAGGAAGAAGTTAACATCTCAAAATCAAGAAAAATCCACAGATTTTACAACTTGTTCCACTATTTTTTTTTTGTTGTTGTTGTTGTTGTTGTTGTTGTTTGTTTCTTCTATCTTATTGCCTTTATTTCTTCCACCTCGGTCCTTATATTCTCTGCCCATCTTATGCTTCCCTTTTCTTGAACTACACTACCCATAAGTGTTACATTTTATTTCTCTTCTTCATCCTCACCCTCCTTTAAGATTATACTCCAAAACACTTAACTCTCACTTTCTCCTCTTTTGTTTTTTTTGTTTGTTTTGCTTTATTTTGTTTTTTTCTATTCCTTTTTTATTTCTTCCTTCGTTTTTCTCTTTTTCTTATTTTTTCCTTTCTATTCGTTTTTTCTTTTTTTTTTCTCGTTTTACTTTCCTCCCATTTAATCCTCAATCACGAACAAATTAGTTAATTTGGGACTCAAGGCTTTTTTTTGGCTTTATTTTTCTTTTTCACTTTTGTTTTTGTTTTTTTCTTGTTTGTTTATTTTTGTGGCATTTTGGGTCCTCCCAACCCAAGATCTCCATTGTATTTAATCTCCGCTCCACTTAATACAACAGATTTTTACTTATTATTTTTATTTTTTTCTTCTTTATTATTCCCTTTTTTGTCCTTTTTTCTGGTTCCCTCTTATCCCTCTCATTATATCTCTTAGTTGACCATCACCCACAAGCAAATCATCTTATGCTTGTCTAAGATTTTCTTCCTTTTTTTTTTTTTTTTTGCATTTAGTAGGTCCCTACTCCCCTTTTTTTTTTGCCCCTTGAACTCTTCACCGCAAATCAGGCCCTCCATTATAGGCACGATATTTCCCTGAGGAGGGGAGAGGAGGGAAAGAGAAGAAAGAAAAAAAGGGGGAAATAATAAATTATTACTGCTTTTTTTTGTGGGGTGTTTTACCTTTTTTTTTTTTTTTCTACTTTTTACTCTTTATTAATTCTAATTAGTGCTATCAACAAGACCACCCTCAGATGCCAATAAGAAAGAGGAAATCGAATATTATGGATACAAAAGAAAGAGAGGTAACACAAATAGATGTGGAAAAATCTATGGAGAAAAGACTTAACATATTGGAAGCCTTGGAGCTAAATGACAGAGAATTTAAAATAGAAATCTTAAAAATACTCAGAGATATACAAGAAAACACAGAAAGGCAATATAGGGAGATCAGAAAACAACTCAATGAACACAAAGAATATATTACCAAGGAAATTGAAACTATAAAAACAAATCAAACAGAAATGAAAAACTCAATTCACGAGCTGAAAAACGAGGTAACAAGCTTAGCTAGCAGAACAGCCCAGATTGAAGATAGGATTAGTGAAATAGAAGACAAACAACTTGAGGCACAACAGAGAGAAGAAGAAAGAGACTCAAAAATAATAAAAAACGAGAAAGCCCTACAGGAATTATCTGACTCCATCAGAAAGAATAACATAAGAATAATAGGTATATCAGAGGGAGAAGAGAAAGAAAATGGAATGGAGAATATACTCAAACAAATAATAGACGAGAACTTCCCAAGCCTGTGGAAAGAACTAAAGCCTCAAATTCAAGAAGCAAACAGAACACCGAGTTTTCTTAACCCCAACAAACCCACTCCAAGGCACATCATAATAAAGATGACACAAACCAATGACAAAGAAAAAATTCTCAAGGCAGCCAGGGAAAAGAAGAGTACAACATATAAAGGAAGGCCTATTAGATTATCATCAGATTTCTCAGCAGAAACTCTACAAGCTAGAAGAGAGTGGACCCCAATATTTAAAGCCCTGAAAGAGAGGAACTTTCAGCCAAGAATACTATACCCATCAAAGCTATCCTTCAAGTATGAAGGAGATATAAAAACATTCACAAATACAGAAAAGATGAGAGAATTTATCACGAGAAAGCCCCCACTCCAGGAAATACTAAAGGGGGTTTTCCAACCAGATTCAAATAACAAAAGAAAACAACACCACAAGTAACAGCTCCACCAAGAACACAATAAAACCAAACTTAAACTGTGACAACAAAGGAAAAAAAGGGGGGAGAGGATGGAGATTAACAGTAGCAAAGGACGATGAAGTGCAGAAATACTTATAAGATAGGGTACTACAATGAATATGGTAGGTACCCTTTTCATTACTTAATGGTCACCACCCTAGAAAAAACCACCACAAAAACACATGACTTAAAAAAGGTAGCAACAGAGGAAAGAAGTATGGAACACAAACAAACAAAAACAAATGATAGAAAAACAAAAGAGAAGAATCAAACTAGATACAAAAATAACAGAAAGCAATTTATAAAATGGCAGTAGGGAACCCAAAAGTGTCAATAATTACACTAAATGTAAATGGATTAAACTTACCAATAAAAAGACACAGAGTAGCAGAATGGATTAAAAAAGAAAATCCAACTATATGCTGCCTACAAGAAACACATCTAAGCAACAAGGATAAAAACAAATTCAAAGTGAAAGGCTGGAAAACAATACTCCAAGCAAACAACACCCAAAAAAAAGCAGGTGTAGCAATACTCATATCTGATAATGCTGACTACAAGACAGAAAAAGTACTCAGAGACAAAAATGGTCACTTCATAATGATTAAGGGGACACTGAATCAAGAAGACATAACAATCCTTAATATATATGCACCAAACCAAGGAGCACCAAAATATATAAGACAGCTACTTATTGACCTTAAAATAAAAACTAACAAAAATACAATCATACTTGGAGACCTCAATACTCCGCTGACGGCTCTAGATAGGTCATCCAAACAGAGAATCAATAAAGATATAGTGGCCTTAAACGAAATACTAGAACACCTGGATATGATAGACATCTACAGGATACTTCATCCCAAAGCGACAGAGTATACATTTTTCTCTAGTGTACATGGAACATTCTCAAGAATTGACCATATGTTGGGCCACAAAGACAATATCAGCAAATTTAGAAAAATTGAAATTTTACCAAGCATATTTTCTGATCATAAAGCCTTGAAACTAGAATTCAACTGCAAAAAAGAGGGGGAAAAACCCACAAAAATGTGGAAACTAAACAACATACTTCTAAAAAATGAATGGGTCAAAGAAGAAATAAGCGCAGAGATCAAAAGATACATACAGACAAATGAAAATGAAAATACGACATATCAGAATCTCTGGGATGCAGCAAAAGCAGTAATAAGAGGAAAGTTCATATCACTTCAGGCCTATATGAACAAACAAGAGAGAGCCGAAGTAAACCACTTAACTTCACACCTTAAGGAACTAGAAAAAGAAGAACAAAGACAACCCAAAACCAGCCGAAGAAAGGAGATAATAAAAATCAGAGCAGAAATAAATGAAATAGAGAACAGAAAAACTATAGAAAAAATCAATAAAACAAGGAGCTGGTTCTTTGAAAAGATAAAATTGACAAACCCTTAGCAAGACTCACCAAGGAAAAAAGGCACAGGACTCAAATAAATAAAATCCAAAATGAAAGAGGAGAGATCACCACAGACATCATAGATATACAAAGAATTATTGTAGAATACTATGAAAAATTATATGCCACCAAATACAACAATCTAGAAGAAATGGATAAATTTCTAGAACAATACAACCTTCCTAGACTGAGTCATGAAGAAGCAGAAAGCCTAAACAGACCAATCAGCAGGGAGGAAATAGAAAAAACTATTAAAAACCTCCTCAAAAATAAAAGTCCAGGCCCAGACGGTTATACTAGTGAATTCTATCAAACATTCAAAGAAGACTTGGTGCCTATTCTACTCAAAGTCTTCCAAAAAATTGAAGAAGAAGCAATACTTCCAAACACATTTTATGAGGCCAACATAACCCTCATACCAAAACCTGGCAAGGATGGCACAAAGAAAGAAAACTACAGACCAATATCTCTAATGAATACAGATGCTAAAATTCTAAACAAAATACTGGCAAACCGAATACAACAACATATTAAAAAAATAATACATCATGATCAAGTGGGATTCATCCCAGAATCTCAAGGATGGTTCAACATACGCAAAATGGTTAACGTAATACACCATATCAACAAAACAAAGAACAAAAACCACATGATCTTATCAATAGATGCAGAAAAGGCTTTTGATAAAATACAACACAATTTTATGTTTAAGACTCTCAACAAAATGGGTATAGAAGGAAAATATCTCAACATGATAAAGGCCATATATGATAAACCATCAGCCAACATCATTTTAAACGGCATAAAACTGAGGACTTTCTACCTTAAATCAGGAACAAGACAGGGTTGTCCACTCTTTCCACTCTTATTTAACGTGGTGCTAGAAGTTCTGGCCAGAGCAATCAGACAAGACAAAGAAATAAAAGGCATCCATATCAAAAAAGAAGAAGTAAAGGTATCACTTTTTGCTGATGATATGATCCTATACATCGAAAACCCGAAGGACTCCACAAAAAGATTATTAGAAACAATAAACCAATACAGTAAGGTCGCAGGATACAAAATTAACATACAGAAGTCCATAGCCTTTCTCTATGCCAACAATGAAATATTAGAAAACAAACTCAAAAAAATAATCCCCTTCACGATTGCAACAACAAAAAAAAAAATACCTAGGAATAAACATAACAAAGAATGTAAAGGACCTATATAATGAAAATTACAAAGCATTGTTAAGGGAAATCGAAAAAGATACAATGAGATGGAAAAATATTCCTTGTTCTTGGATAGGAAGAATAAATATAATCAAAATGGCCATATTACCCAAAGCAATATACAAATTTAATGCAATTCCCATCAAAATCCCTATGAGATTTTTTAAAGAAATGGAACAAAAAATCATCAGATTTATATGGAACTATAAAAAACCCCGAATAGCCAAAACAATCCTAAGGAAAAAGAATGAAGCTGGGGGCATTACAATACCTGACTTTAAACTATATTATAGGGCCACGATAATCAAAACAGCATGGTATTGGCAGAAAAATAGACACTCAGACCAATGGAACAGAATAGAAAGCCCAGAAATAAAACCACATATATATGGTCAAATAATCTTTGATAAAGGGGCCAACAACACACAATGGAGAAAAGAAAGCCTCTTCAACAAATGGTGTTGGGAAAACTGGAAAGCCACATGCAAAAGAATGAAACTCGACTACAGCCTGTCCCCGTGTACTAAAATTAATTCAAAATGGATCAAAGACCTAAATATAAGACCGTAAACAATAAAGTACATAGAAGAAGACATAGGTACTAAACTCATGGACCTGGGTTATAAAGAACATTTTATGAACTTGACTCCAATGGCAAGAGAAGTGAAGGCAAAGATAAATGAATGGGACTACATCAGAATAAAAAGTTTTTGCTCAGCAAGAGAAACTGATATAAAAATAAACAGACAGCCAACTAAATGGGAAATGATATTTTCAAACAACAGCTCAGATAAGGGCCTAATTTCCAAAATTTACAAAGAACTCATAAAACTCAACAACAAACAAACAAACAATCCAATAAAAAAATGGGAAGAGGACATGAATAGACACTTCTCCCAAGAAGAGATACAAATGGCCAACAGATATATGAAAAGATGCTCAGCTTCATTAGTTATTAGGGAAATGCAAATCAAAACTACAATGAGATACCACCTCACCCCTGTTAGATTAGCTATTATCAACAAGACGGGTAATAGCAAATGTTGGAGAGGCTGTGGAGAAAAAGGAACCCTCATTCACTGTTGGTGGGACTGTAAAGTAGTACAACCATTATGGAGGAAAGTATGGTGGTTCCTCAAAAAACTGCAAATAGAACTACCTTATGACCCAGCAATCCCTCTACTGGGTATATACCCCAAAACCTCAGAAACATTGATACGTGAAGACACATGTAGCCCCATGTTCATTGCAGCACTGTTCACAGTGGCCAAGACATGGAAACAACCAAAAAGCCCTTCAATAGAAGACTGGATAAAGAAGATGTGGCACATATACACTATGGAATACTACTCAGCCATAAGAAATGATGACATCAGATCATTTATAGCAAAATGGTGGGATCTTGATAACATTATAAGGAGTGAAATAAGTAAATCAGAAAAAAACAAGAACTACATGATTCCATACATTGGTGGAACATAAAAATGAGACTAAGAGACATGGACAAGAGTGTGGTGGTTACCAGGGGTGGGGGGAGGGAGGACAGGGGGAGAGTTAGGGGGAGGGGGAGGGGCACAGAGAACTAGATAGAGGGTGGCGAAGGACAATCTGACTTTGGGCGAGGGGTATGCAATATAATTTAATGACAAAATAACCTAGACATGTTTTCTTTGAATATATGTACCCTGATTTATTAATATCATCCCATTACCATTAATAAAAATTTATTTAAAAAAAAAAAAAAGAATGTTTAAAAAAATGCTGTTACAGGGAACCACCCTAAATGCTCATTTGAATGACTTCCACAAAGACCAACACTGGAGGAAGCTGGTGGACCATTCAGGGTTTGGCGTCTGGGAGCAGGGATGTCCAAACAGTAGGCCATTAATCATAATTTGACTACTGTCACAAATACAAAAAAAAATATTTCCTAAAACAGGGCTAATAAAGAGCTGCACAACTCTTTGAATATAATACAAACTATTTAACTGTACACTTTAAAAGGGTGAATTTTATGGTACGTGAATTATATCTCACTCAATGAAAGTATTACAGTATTTAAAAAATACTTAACCACAGGTGTCATTGAGTTAACTTGATGTATTGAAGTCAACACAGTTGCTATATTAAAATTCCTACAGCTGAACCCCTTACACCCCTGATATCCAGATCCACTATCTGACTTTGTATATAATCTGAGGTTACAATGAGGAAAAACATCAAGTAGTGAAGTGTAGTAGAGTGGTTAAAACACTGATAATAAGTCAGTGTTTTATTGCTGTATGACCTTGGGTAAGTCACATCACCTCTCTGAACTTCTTCTTATTGTTTCATTTTATTACTTGCTCCTGTCTCTTGAATTTTGAGAAATAAATGAGTTAATGAACACAAAATGCTTAGCATAATAGCTAGCTGAGGCAAATTAACCTAAGTCACTTAGTAATGCTAAGTTAATAGTGATAGCTGGCAAACAAATTTGAAGTGGTGAAGTCTAGCTACTCCTCTATGCTCCAGCTACCAGATTATATATAAAAATATATTTTAAAGGGGGTTAAATTCTGCCTCATATAGATACTCTACATTAATAAAGTAGGCACAACACATTATAAAACCTTTTCTATATGCTTGATAAAATCCCAGATAACTGTTCTTTTAAGTGCTCTGAGCATATCCTTATGAAAGATAAAGCCCAAACCCTCTGCTTAGCATCATGCAGTCAGAAGTTCTCCTAAACTAATGGCTAAGCACAAGACTCATTCAGGATCAATGTTATTTGTGTCATCCTATGAAATACAGGGTTAAAGCTTTGGTGGATTCTTATACTTTATGAATGCAAAGTTAGGGACTGTTGTTGGGTGAAGTGTTTTATAAATGGAAATCAGCCCTGGCCGGTTGGCTCAGCGGTAGAGCGTCGGCCTAGCGTGCGGAGGACCCGGGTTCGATTCCCGGCCAGGGCACACAGGAGAAGTGCCCATTTGCTTCTCCACCCCTCCACCGCACTTTCCTCTCTGTCT
Source organism: Saccopteryx leptura (assembly GCF_036850995.1). NCBI lineage: Eukaryota > Metazoa > Chordata > Mammalia > Chiroptera > Emballonuridae > Saccopteryx > Saccopteryx leptura. The sequence continues at coordinate 101,079,396 of NC_089516.1, read as the reverse complement.
CTCTCTTCCCCTCTCGCAGCCGAGGCTCCATTGGAGCAAAGATAGCCCGGGCGCTGGGCATGGCTCTGTGGCCTCTGCCTCAGGCGCTAGAGTGGCTCTGGTCGCAACATGGCGACGCCCAGGATGGGCAGAGCATCGCCCCCTGGTGGGCGTGCCGGGTGGATCCCGGTCGGGCGCATGCGGGAGTCTGTCTGACTGTCTCTCCCTGTTTCCAGCTTCAGGAAAAATGAAAAAAAGAAATAAATAAATAAATAAATGGAAATCAGCTCAAGTTGTTGATAGTGTTATTCCAGTCTGCTGTGTCCTTACTAATTTTCTGTATGCTTGCTCTATCAGTTCCTGAGAGAGGAGTGTTGAAGTGTCCAACAATAATTGTAAATTTGACTATTTCTCATTATTTGTATCACTTTTTCCTCAAATTTTTGAAGTTCTTTTAAAGTGTTATATGTCCAGGAAGAATTGACTCCTATATAATAATGAAATGTCTTTCAGTATTTCTGATAATATTCCTTGTCCTTGGTAATTAGGATTAGTCACCTCAAGCAACACCGTAATTCTCTTCTTTCCCTGTTGATTCAGGGACACGAAGAGCTGCAAGTGGCAGGGCAGCAAGCAGTCTTACCTTTCAGTTTAATGTAATCATTGTAGTGTCTTCTCATGAAAGCATTCTTCCTTCTGGAATTAAGTCCTCTAGGCCAGCAAATATAAAATTGTGGGAACAGGAAGCAAAAATTTTGCTCTTGGGTCACTAGAGGTAATAAGCAGTGCTACTCCCACTTCTATTCCTTGATTCCTGGGCCCGTGAATACTGCCTATTGCAGAAACAGCACTGTACATTGGACACTTATTCAGATCATAGAGCCTCTGGAGAATCTTGCCACAGTCCTGCAAGATATTTCCACTTAGCCAGTGCTGGAATTGAGTCTAAAAAGACTGTTACACTGTCTGGTCATGACAGTTGCTTCAGGATGGGATGGAACATGGTAAGGCCATGAATTTCATAAGCATAGGCCCATTGATACACTTCTTTTGCTGCAAAGTTACTTTCTTGATCAAAGCATTACTGTGTGGAATATCATGATGGTGCATAAAACATTTTGTAAGTCCATAGATTATAGTTTTGGTAGAAACATTTCATGCAGGAAAAGGAAATTTGTATTCAGAGTAAATGTCTATTCTAGTAAGAGCAACACTCAATCCCTTCCATGATGGAGGTGATCTAATATAATCAAGCCACTATCAGGTAGCTGGCTCATTACCCCAGAAAATGGTGCCATATTAGGCAGTCAGTGTTGATCTTTGCTGCTGGCAACTTGGGGATTCAGTGGTAGTTATAGCCAGATTTTCCTTATTGATCAGAAGTTTATATTGTTGAGCCTATATGTAATCTCTGTTCCTGCTACCATGGCCACTTTGTTCATGAGCCCAATGAACAATGAAAGAAGTGGCTGAGGAAAAAGGCTGACTGGTGTCCACAAAACAGGTCATCTTGTACACATGATTATTAAAATCCTCCTTTGCTGAGGTCACCCATTGATAAGCATTCATATATGACATAAGTATCTTCACCTTTCTTTGCCGTCTAGAGTGATCTATCCGTATACCTCTTCCCCAAACTTCTTTGTGACTGATTTTCTGATTATGATCTTTGTAAGTCCCTCACTATCCAGCCAAACCATTGGCTACAGCCCATGAATTAGTATATAATAGCACATCTGGTCCTTTATTCTTCCCAAAAAAGTGAACAACCAGGTGCGCTGCTAGGGTTCTGCTCACAGAAAAGATTTCCTTTCACCACATCCTTCAGGGATATCCCAAACAAAAGCTGTAGAGCTACAGCTGTTCACTTTTGGGTGGTACCTACATATTATAGAGAAACATCTATAAAACAAGCCTATCTTTCTTCCTCTATCTCTTAATAATACAGTACTTCCCATAAGATCATAGGCACAGACAGGGAGAGAAAAGGCAGAGTAGCAGTATTTGGGTCACTTTTTTATGTAACTTACTTGGGCTTACAGGGTTGTTTGGGCTCCACCATATATATACTGCTCACAAAAATTAGAGGATATTTTAAAATTAATATGAAGCTATAAAATATCCTCTAATTTTTGTGAGAAGTTTATACTCATTCTATTTGAAGTGCTGCTATGCAAACCCAACTTTATGGCTTGGGGAGTCTGACAACATTCAATTTGTGATGGGCAACTCAGGTCACATGTTAACTTGGTGGCCCATTGTTAAGCATTCAGTTTCAAATGCCCAGTAGCAGGCCAAGAGCTGTTTCTCAGAAGCAGAATAGTTTTCTGCAGGATGGTAGGCTTTTGCTTCAAAATCCTAAGGACGTGCACTAGGATTCACATTAAACCAAGAGAGATCTAGCATTTCTAACACACTCACTGTGGGCTGTCTTTTAGCCCATGTTTGAGCAACCTGGTAGAGCCCTTTCTAACTTTCTGATCTTCAACATTAATGAAGAGTCTCTCTCTGCTTAGTGAGACCATATCAGTACATTCAGCCTAATTCAACCTTATGTGTTATCTATCATCACCTCATGTTTATAGTATTTATTTCCACACATGGTCCTCAGATTTGTTTATATAAATTAGAAAACATAAATATTTCTTTTGGAGCATAATGCATTTCTTCATGGGTCAACAAATTGTATCTCACATTTAGAGGCCTGCTAGGACTTGAGTCTAGTTATAGGTCTAGCAGCAAAGAAAAGTAGTTGGGGTGGGTCCTGAGTAGAATCAGCAATGTCTTGCATGGCAACTACCTCACAAAATGCCATTAAAATTTCCTAAGGCAATGTAGGGTTCATTTCTTCAGATGGAAATGGAAAAGCCAATACCTCTGTGGGAAAGTGGCCACTTCCAATGGGAGGTAGGGAAACTTCTTGTGTAAGTAAAGAAGAATAATTAGAATTTTGGGTCTTAATATTCCTAGCTTCATCAGGGTCATGTTCCCATTCCAACTTATAGGATCTAATTTTCTCTCAATGCCCTCGCTTTAACAGTAGACACCCTGTGAGACTGAAAGTTCTACTTGCATTGTAATTCAGTCAGTTACAAAATGAGGCTCTGTGATTTTCATAAACTTCAGCCTTATGGCTATAGGAAATAAAGCTATCCTTCAGAGCACAGATAGAAACTCCAAAGTCATTTATGAGGTGCTTGCACTGGGGATCCTAGTGCCTGGACTCAACATTTTCTTGTACCACTTTGTCCTTCAATTCAAATATTTGAAAAAATCATATACAGAGTCACTTAGGGGTGGTGGGAGAAGATGAAGTATAAGATGGTGATGGAAGTAGCATTTTACTTTTATTTTTAGGAGAGACAGAGAGAGGGACAGACAGACAGGAATAAAAGAGATGAGATGCACCAATTTTTAATTGTGAGACCTTAGTTGTTCATTGATTGCTTTCCCATATGTGCCTTGACTAGGAACTATAGAAAAGCAAGTGACCCCTCACTCAAGTCAATGACCTTGGGCTCAAGCCAGTGACTTTGGGCTTCAAGCCAGTGACCATGGGGCCATGTCTTTGATCCCATGCTCAAGCCAGCAACCCTGCACTTCAGCTGGTGAGCCTGAGCTCTCATCTGATGAGCCCGCACTCAAAACTGCAACCATCTGGATTCCAAACCTGGGTCCTCCATGTCCCAGTCCAACACTCCATCCACTGTGCCACTGCCTGGTCAAGTTTTTTCCTTTTTATAAGTGGTTGATTAAGAGTATCCTAGGCAGATATTTTGTGTAGTTTATAAACAGTTCCTACTTTGGAATATCAGTGCTCTCTACCACTGAGGAAAGAGTCTTTAGTGTCTTTAAATCTAACCACTAAAGATTCAATTTGGAACCTCAGAACAAATTCAGAAAATTCATTCTTAAATTTAATCAAGGAAGTGAAAGATCCATAAACTGAACACTCTATCCAAAGAAACAGAACCAGTGTGATACAGGTATATAGGTATAGACATATATCTTCTGGTAGATTATTTATTTATTTATTTGTTTGTTTGTTATGAGGAATTGACTTATGCAATTATGGAAACTGAAAGTCCCACAATCTGCCATTTTTAAGCTGGAGACCTAAAAAAGCTAGTGGTATAATTCACTCTGAGTCCAAAGGCCTGAGAATCACAGTAATCAATGGTGTATGTCCCAATCTCAGGGCCAGAGAAGATAGGATGTCTACCTTACACAGTGAGGAAGGAAAAATGGGGCAAATTTGTTCTTTACCCACTTTTCATCCTGACTGGATTAGATGATGCCCACCCACTTTGTGGAGGACTAGTTTACTCCACAGAGTCCACCAATTCAAATGCTACTCTGATTCAAAACTCTATTCTCACAAACACACCTAGAAAATTAATATATTTATATAATTTGTGTACTGCATAGTCAGTATTGTTGACACATAAATTACCCACCACAGCTGACTCTTGTGTTTCTATGCAATCTGACAATCTCTGTCTTTTAATTAGTTGTTTTAGATAAGATCCATTAATTCTTTCAGCAAATGTTTATTGAGCATATAATATATATCAGGCATTACACTAGGGACTGAGAATACAATGGTGCAGAAAACAGCATAGTATAATGGTTTAGAACACAAACTCTGAAAATAGACTCCGCAGTTTGAGTCCTGGCTCTGTCATTTACTATTTTTTTAACTTTTTATTTTATATATTTATTTTAAAATAATTTATTGTGTTAACATGTTTTCAAGTGTCCCACTCAATATAACACCCTTAACCCCCTCCACATCATTACTCCATGCTCCATGCAAAGTCTCTTTCCACACCCATTTTACCTACCTTATTCCCCAACCCCCCCACCTTCATCCCCTCTTTCCCTCTGCGATGTGCTAGTCTGTTATCTTTATCTATATATTATGTATATTACTTTGGCTAATCCCTTCACCTTCTTTCATACCATCCCGTTATCCTCCTTCCCTCTGACAGCTGTCCTTCTCTTCCTTGTGACTCGTCCTCTGTTTCTACTTTTTTCCTCAGTTTATTATGTTCATTAGATGCCACATATAAGTGAAATCATATGATATTTGTCTTTTTCTGCCTGGCTTATTTTATTTAGCATAATAATCTCCAGGTCTACTCATGGCATCACAAAAGGTAAGATTTCCTCCTTTTTCATGGCCATGTATTATTTCATTGTGTAAATGTACTACAACTTTTTTATCCACTAGTCCAGTCGTCCCCAACCTTTTTTGGGCCACAGACCGATTTAATGTCAGAAAATATTTTCACAGACTGGCCTTCAGGGTGGGACAAATAAATGTATCACGTGACCGAGACAAGCATCAAAAGTGAGTCTTAGACGGATGTAACAGAGGGAATCTGGTCATTTTTAAAAAATAAAACATCATTCAGACTTAAACATAAATAAAACGAAAATAATGTAAGTTATTTATTCTTTTTCTGTGAACTGGTACCAAATGGCCCACAGACCGGTACCGGTCCACGGCCCGGGAATTGGGGACCACTGCAGTAGTCCACTATTGGACACATGGTCTGTTTCCAGATCTTGACTATTGTAAACAATGCTGCCATAAACATGGGGGTGCATTTCTTCTTTTGAATTAGTATTTTGAGATTCTTAGGATATATTCCTAGAAGTGGGAAACCTGGATTTTAAGGTAGTTCAATTTTTAATTTTTTGAGGAATCTCCATACTGTTTTCCAAAGTGGCTGCACAAGTCCGCATTCCCACCAGCAGTGCAGGAGGGTTCTGTTTTCTCCACATCATAGCCAGCACTTATTGTGTGTTGATTTGTTAATGAGCGCCATTTTGACAGGTATGAGGTGGTATCTCATTGTGGTTTTAATTTACAGTTTTCTGATAATCTGTGACATTGATCATTTTTCCATATGCCTATTGGCCATCTGTATATCCTCTTTAGAGAAGTGTTTATTCAGTTTCTTTGCCCACTTTTTAATTAGAATTTTACTTTCCTGGTGTTAAGTTATGGAAGCTCTTTAAATTTTGGTTATTAACCCCTTATTAGACATATCAGTAAATATGTTCTCCCATTGAGTGGGTTTTAATTTTATTTTGGTAATGGTATATTTTGCTGTGCAAAAGTTTTTTAGTTTGGCTTGACCAGGTGGTGGCTAAATGGATAGAGCATCAGACTGGGATGCAGAGGACACAGGTTTGAAACCTTGAGGTCGCTGGCTTGAGCGTGGGCTCATCGGGTTTGAGCAAGGCTCACTAGCTTGAGCAAGGGGTCACTCAGTCTGCTGTAGCCCCCCAGTCAAGGCACATATGAGAAAGCAATCACTGAACAACTAAGGAGCCGCAAAGAAGAATTGATGCTTCTCATCTCTCTTCCTTCCTGTTTTTCTGTCCCTATCTGTCCCTCTCTGTCTCTCTCTCTCTGTCTCTGACACACACACACACACACACACACACACACACACACACAAGATTTTTAGTTTGATATAGGCATATTTGTTTATTTTGTCCTTTATTTTACTTGCCCACAGAGATATATTGCAAATATTGCTACAAGAGATACTGGGGAGTTTACTGTCTATGATGTCTTCCAAGATTTTTATGATTTTGTGACTAACATTTAAGTCTTTTGTCCATGTTGAGTTTGCTTTTGTGAATGGTGTAAGTTGGTAGTCTAGTTTAATTTTTTTTATGTACCTTTCCAATTTTCCCAATACCATTTATTGAAGAGATTGTCATTACTCCATTGTATACTCTAGTCTGGCTTTTACCCACACTGGGCCTGGGGGAAAGTCAGCCAAAGGCCCTAGGTTTCCTGAGATTCACCTTCTGCTTCCTCTGTCTGCTAGCTAATTGTTGGGCTTGGCCACTGAAAAAAACCTCCTTAGAGTCTAGAGCCTGAGGCTATCCCTTCAGCCCCTGGTTACAGTTTGTCCTGACTTTTTTCACAGATATGACTAGGGTGTGGCCAGTGGGTGTGGCCTCTAAAAACTAAATATTTAGTCTGCCCACAGTCTGGACAGTTTCTACTGAGTCTTCTATGAGGCAGAAGCAGCAATCTTATTCTTGGGAGAGTGTGGAGGAAAGCTCCGGCCTCAACACCAGAAAACTGAGTCACTGATGTGCCCCCTGCTTCCTGACTTACTTCTCAGAAGGACCCAGTCTCAGTAAGGTGGGGGCAGGAGAGATTACCAAGGGTGGTGCAGTTGCTTTCCCCCAGGCTGTTGCTGTGGGGAGGGGACTTCACCCAAGAAAGATAGAGACTGCAGTATTGGAGTATGACTCAGCACAGGGGTTTCAGTGGGTGTTCCCCACCACAACTCTCCCCAGGCCAGCCTTTTTACACTCCTCTCAAAACTCTAGTCCTCTCAACCCTTCCTCAACTGAAGCCCAGGGTAAGTGGCTGTGAACAAGATTTTCTATGTGGGTCCTTTAATCTGAGCCTTTCTCTGAGAGCTCTCATCTCTCTCAGAAACAGAAACCTTGCCTCTTTCACAGTGAAATGCTGTGGGCACCTCTTCTAAGTCCTGTTCCTCTAGGCTGGGGCACCCGACCCGGGTCTTAGGACCCTCACCTCTCAAGGAAAATCTCCTTGCCACTGAGAATCCCTCTGGACCCTCAGCTGTCATTTGCTCCTAGGAGTGGGGTTGCCCTTTTCATATCTCTACCCTTCCTACCAGTCTTGGTGTAGCTTCTGTGACTTTTTGGTTATGGATTCCTCTTTACTTATTCCAAAGTTGGTTTTTCAAGATGATTGTTCTTAAATTTAGTTTTAATCCAATTTGGTCTTGGAAGGTGGCAGTTGGGACATCTCCTTACTCCATTACCATTTTAGAATCAATTTATTATTTTTTTTTGAGCTTGGAAAAGTTACTCTGTATCTCGGGGTCTGTTTCTTCCACATATATGGCAATAATAATGACTCATGGAGTTGCTGTGAGAATTAAATGAGTTAATATTACAAGCTGCTGAGAAAAATGCCTGACATATAGTAAAAATTATAAATGTGTTTGTTAAACAACAAACACTTAGGTCATCTTTGTCCCCAATGATCTTAGAGTCTAGTGAGAGATAATTATTTTAATCTAAAAAGCATACAGTAAGTGTAAAATGTAAATGGGATCAGTGCTACATAGAATATTTACATGGAGCTATTAGAGTTTGCAGTATAGAGATTTCATCAAAGAAGGTATCTATGAAAAAGTGGTATTGGAGCTGAAGATGCCTAGGAGTAAATTAGGTGAAAACTATGTTTTTGGAAGGAGTATGATAAGTGATTCTCTATTTCCTGTCTTTCTAATTAAGCACTCTGTTGAATAAGAGTATGACCCAAATCTCAAACTTCTGTATTCTTCATCAAGCCCAGTAACAACAATAAGCATCCTGGACAAGTCTAATGATGTTGGTGACAAGAAAGTGCTGCCATTCTGGAGGTTTGTTCTTCTCTCTTCCTGCCTGGCTACCACAAATCTGTGAAATCAACCGTACAAAGAATGCTAGAGAGTGTTGAAGGACTCTGTCTAGAAGGCAAGGCTAGTGAAGGGAAACAGAAATTGGATGATGAATGTTAACTCTTTTTGTGTAAGCATTTTGACTATTTCATTTCAAAAGCACTTATTTCAGATTCACTCTTGAGAATCTAAAAAGCTGTGCTGAACAGAGGCACGGGGCTGAAGCTCCTCATGCTTCTCTGTGTCATTTAATTGTAAAGTCCATGATTCTCTGGAGGGGCATTCTTTACAAGCCAGGTCTCCATTTTGTCACATGTGGCTAACAGAATGGAATCATCAGGCATCTGCAGCAATTTTTATTTCTAGGATTATTTCTCTTGTCAACTACAGATCAGGAAACAAATGTATGAAAGAGGATATCTTTTTTCATTTTTCAGTGTAGGAGCATCTGACATAATTTGCAGTATAGAACTGCTGAAAACCTTTAACAATTCACTTCAGGGCACTTTCTAGAGAACATTTCCATCTGGTGTAGAGATGTGTACCAATCCAACCTCAGGACCCACCTATTTTGCTTATTGCTTTGCTGTATTTTAAGAAGTTTCATGTCCATTTGTAAGAATAGATAAAGATAAACAACAATATATCAGTTAGGATAGTATTCTTTGTTTGCAAGTCACTAAAATCCCAATTTAAATTATTGTGTGGCCCCTCGAAAAAGAACTATTTGCCAATGTAACTGTATATTTCAAAGGCAGACCCAGCTTCCAGTGAGTTTATTCTGCTCACCCAGTCTCTTTCTTTCTCTAGTTTTCTTTTTCTAGTTTTCCTTAGTGAGGGCTCTGTTTTCAGATAGATTCTTCCTTCTTGGTCTAAAGAGGGACTTGGCTGCTACTTCCAGGGCCAGGTTCTACCCCATTGATGTCAAAAAAAATAAAGAAGAAGAAGCCCCTTTCCCTCCAGTATTCTGAGCTGAAGTCTGAATATTTGGTCTGATTTGAACAGCTTGGGTATATTGTCCATCCCAAACCAATCATTGTGGCAAGGGGATGAAATGTGTAACTGTCTTATCCTAGGCCATGCATTTGACCTGGGATAGATTCAACTGTCTCAAAACCACAGGTATACTCAAATGGGAATCAGAAGGGAGAAAGTGGAAATGCTTGGTGGGAAGGCAAATAGGAAAAAGCTACTTTATGCAACAATTATTGTTACTTGGTTTTGCTTTAAGCTTGTCTAAATCTTTTCTTGTCCATTAGCATACTAGTTCTTTGTAACAACCCTCAAAATTATCTAAGACTGTATATATTGTTTCCATATAGCCAAAGAATCTGAAGCCCAGATGAGTCAAGTGAATTGAATAAGGCTACACTCTTGCATAGTGTTAGAGACACTTGACTCAAAGACTGTAAATATCTGTATTCTCTAAACACCAAATCCATATATTTTAGATTGTGTTCTTTTATCTTGTTTTGTGTTTTTTTTTTATTTTTTTATTAATTTTATCTTGTTTTTAACTGCATAACCCATTCCCATTCCTTTCTTTCTCCCTATGCCCATAGTCATTCTAATGTTTCAGTTGTAGCTTCTGTATTTGAATGTGTTCTTTCAAGGTGTGTATTATTTCATGTTCACATATTTTTTATAAGTAGTACTATGTTATATATATATATATATATATATATATATATATATATATATATATATATCATTTTGTTTCTTACTATTTTCATTCAGCATTATGTTTTTAGGCCAGTCCATGTTGCTATGTGTATATTTAATCTGAATTTTCCAAGTGTTGCATAACACTACATGGCATTGCATCCACCACATTTTACCTATCCACTCTCTCAGTCAAGGGTTCCCACTGAGATTATACTATCCTTCCACCACCACAAATAACACTTCCACAAGCATTTTTATACTTGCCATTCTAAGGGCTTGTATAGGAATTTTCCTAGATATATCTACTCAGGAGCAAAATTGTTGAGACATTAGATATGTGAATATTTAATGTGACTAAGTAAGCTACATGACCCTCAAGATAGCGAGGCCTTCCTTGGTCACCATTTCTTCAATTTTAACCCCCATGTTAGTTACATTTTATTTATTTATTTATTTATTTTTGTATTTTTCTGAAGTTGGAAACTGGGAGGCAGATAGACTCCCACATGCACCCGACCGGGATTCACCCAGCATGCCCATCAGGGGGCGATGCTCTGCCCATCGGGGGCATTGCTCTGTTGTGACCAGAGCCATTCTAGCACCCGAGACAGAGGCCACAGAGCCATCCTCAGTGCCTGAGCCAACTTTGCTCCAATGAAACCTTGGCTGCGGGAGGGGAAGAGAGAGACAGAGAGGAAGGAGAGGGGGAGGGGTGGAGAAGCAGATGGGCGCTTCTCCTGTGTGCCCTGGCCGGGAATCGAACCTGGGACTCCTGCACGTCAGGCTGATACTCTACCACTGAGCCAAATGGCCAGGGCCCCCATGTTACATTTTATATCTCTCTTTCTTTCTTTAATTTTTTCTTAGCAATTATAACTAATAAATTAAATAATTGATGTATTTTTATAATAAGTAATTATTGTAATAAGAATTTAACAGGTTTTTGATTGCTTTGTTCACTGCTTATATCCGAAGCACCTAAAACAATACTTAACACATAGATTGTGCTCAATACACATCCTTTGAGTGAATGACCATTACTAAATTGTTTTCCAGAATCACTAAACCAGTCTTCATTATGCAGAACACAATGGTTCTTATAGCACCATATCCTTATCAGTACATGATCAGTGTTTTAAGTTTTGCCAGTCTGAGAGCTGCTTAGTTTAACTTATATTTTTTCTAATAACTAATGATTTTGAGTAGTTCTTTATAGCTGTCATTTTATCTGAGTCCTGCCCTTGGAGGGAGCTCTTTGTTACTAAAGAGGCAAAGTAAGTTCTAGTAAAGATTCGTAAATAAATGCCCTGAGTTGCACATCTATATTCCTAACTAAAAGCAAGCACAGTCCGGACGTTTAATGTTCAATTTGCTAAGAAAACTCTAAATCCCAAAATATCAAGAGTTTACAACATCAGTTTCAACTCTACTTTCCAAAATCTGTATCTTTTGGCTGCTAGAAATTCCTTAACAAAGCCTATGGAAGAGACTGAATGAATTCCATGGCAGTCTTCACTTAGTTATTATAAAAATTGTTTGAAGAGCCATTTTTTCCTCATTAGCCCTAGTTAACATACCCAAGGAAGTAATGAAGCTGAAGTTTCAAATGCCATACACACCTTTTTAAGGCCTGTTTTAGATCCCCTGAGACACACAGTAGAAAGCAGTTTTCAGCTTCATTTCTTCTGGTCTATAAAGCCTGGTATGCCAAATGGGCAAAAAATTCAGCCAAGGAGATGAAGCTCTAAATAGTCATTCATACCACCATTATTGAGAACCTACAATGTATCAGCACTCTAGGCACTGGGGATATAGTCATTTACATCAGGCAATGTACAATATTGTGGGTTAAGAAACACACTATCGAAGCAATTACATTCAGAGACTGAGATATGATTGTTGCTGGAAGGTAGCACCGAGTGTTGGAAAGTACAATGGAGAAGCACTCAACCTGGTATGGTAATAGAGAATTGAGAATGTATGAGACAGAAGAGGGTTCCTCAGAGGCATATTGCTTGTACTGAAACAAGAATATTAAGTAGAAACTTGCCAGAAGAATTGAAGGAGGGGGCTTAAAAAGAACTGCCTACACACATTCTAAAAACATCAATAGCTCATTGTGGTTTAAAAAGAGGGTAGGAAGGTGTGGTAGACTGTGGTGTTTTTGCCAAAATTTCCAGTTTTCTCTCACCCTATTTATTTGAGTACATGGTAAAATTGCATTTTCTGCCCCCCCACTCTTGTGTGCAGAGAAAGCCAATGAAATATAAGTAGAAGTAAGCTTGTAATTTTCAGGCTGAGCATTTAATTGCCAGAGTGAGTCATTAGGCTATCTTCCCTCTGATATGGTGACAGGCAATGCTCCAGGTGATATAAGTTCCATCAACCTTTGTTCCAGAACGAAAATGAAGTGGAACAGAGTCCTTGCTGACTGGCAAAAAACAAGCAGAAGGAGTGAGAAATAAACTTAAATAAAAACCCCACTAAGATTTGGAGTTTGTTTGCTTGTTTGTTACTGCAGAGTAACCTGGTCTATCCTAACAAATATGGAAGAAAAAAGTTTAGCTGGAGTGAAGAATGGAGCTAAAGAGGTAAACAAAAGTTTAATAATGTTTAACTTCTTAAGCCATGCTAGAAATCTTTACCATATAGGATTAGTAGTTGGTAACCCCCACTCTCCATAGCCTTTGGTGCATCACAGAGGCTAGAAGATAGGCAGTATTCAAAGACCCAGGCCTCTGACTCTGATTTCAATAAGACAGTTCTGTTTTTAGTTGTATTATGTACACATATATGTATGTATGTGTGTGTGTGTGTGTGTATTTAAATATTTCTTTAAAAAAAAGACTTCACTTCAACAACAAAAATGACAAAACTCCAGATGGAACATAATCAAACTTAATTTTAGAAAGATTACTCTGGATAATCTTTGGAAAATGGATTCTTTAGGAAACTATTGCAGGAGTCCACATGAGGAAAAAATGATGAATTGAACTAAGGAGGTGGTTGGTGGGGGTGAAGAGAGTGAATTTATTTTAAAGGATTTTTTAGGAGATAGAATTTACAGACTTAGTCACAGATTGGCTATGAGGGGGATAAGGAAAATAAATGTATCAATGATGACTCTTAGCTTTCTACTTTGGCCAAAATGACAGTCTCATTTACTAAAATGGGGAACACAGGAAGAGAAGCAGGTTGGGGAGGAGCTAATGAGCTGAGTTTTCAACATGTTGATAGTCATGTGCTTGTGAAACAATAAAGTAGTGAGAAATCTCAGGAGACAAGTCTGGATTCAAGATGTCCCAGTTCCTTTACTTAGTAGCTATGGGAACTTGGGCAAGTCAACCACTCTGAGCCTTACTTTATTTATGTGTAAATTAAAGTGACAAAATACTCAGCTTCATCAGTGTTTTTGGTTTTTATCAAATGTAAGATTTTAAGTGAGATGGTGCTATGTAAATTCTAAAATATTATATAAATGGTAATAATGAATTTTTCATCGGCAACAAAATGGATGTAGAGAAGAGAGATTTGTCAACATACATTCAGGAATCCTTTGTACTACATGGAAACTACAGAGCTGTGATTCGTGGTGGCATTACTAGGGACATTCCAATCTCTGGGAAAATTATATCTACAAACAGATTATTTCCAGTGACTTGGTGTCATGGCAATTTAACTGATTTGGGCCAGGTTTGGGGAATTTGGAGAAATGCTACCTAATCCTGGGTAGTAGGAAATTGGGATAAGGTCAATATAAATGTGGCTGGATGGGAACATTTTTGCTGACAAAAGATTTTTGAATTTGTTTTTTATGATAAAATACACATAACATAAAATTTACCATGTTAAACATTTTTAAGTGTACAGGTCAATGGCATTAATTGCATTCAATGGCATTAATATCCATCTCCAATATTCATCACCAATATCCATCTGCAGAACTTTTTCATCATTGTAAACTATTCTGCATCCATGAAATAATAAATCCCCAGTGCCCTTCCTACAAGCCCCTGCAGTCACTATTCTACTTTCTCTCTTTTTGGACTTGACTATTCTATGTATTTCATATAAGTGAAATCATATAATATTTCTCCTTTGTGTCTGACTTATTTCATTAGCATAATGTTTTCAAGGTTATTTGATGTTGTAACATCAACAGACCTTCATTCTTTTTTAAGGCTGAATAATATTCCACTGTGTAACTGTACCACATTTTGTTCATCTATTCATCCATTGATGGATACTTGGGTGGGGCCAATATTTTGACTACTGTGAATAATGCTGCTATGATTATTGATATACATATATCTGTTCAAGTCCTTCCTTTCAATTATTTTGAGTATATACTTAGAAGTGGAATTTTTGAATTATATGGTAAGTCCATATTTAATATTTTGAGAAACCACTATACTATTTTCTACAGTGGCTGCACCATTTTACATTCCCACTGGCAATGTGTAATGATTACAAATTTCCACATCATTTACCAGCATTTGTCATTTTCTGTTATTTCTTATGGGTGTTAAGTATAATCTCATTGTGATTTAGTTTGCATTACTCAAATGATTAACAAGGTTGAAAACTTTTCCATGTGCTCATTAGGCATTTGAATAACTTTGTTTGAGCAATTGAAGTTCTTTGTCCATTTTTGAGTTGGGTTGTTAGCTTTTTTAAAAATATATTCTGGATATTAACCCCTTACTAGATATACGATTTGCAAAGCTTTTTCTCGTATTTCATGGTTTGCATTTTCATTCTGTTGCTGGTATTCTTTGTAGCACAAAAATTTTAATTTTTATGGAGTCTAATTTATCTATTTTTTCTCTCGTTGCATATGCTTTTGCAATTATACCCAAAAAATCATCTCCAAATCCAATGTCATGAAGCTTTTCACTTTTGTATTTTTTCTGAGAATTTTACAGTTTTAGCTCTTATGTTTAGGTCTTCAATCCCTTTTAGGATAACTTATGTACGTGGTGAAAGTAAGCCTTTGGGTTGCCTTTGTTTTTCTTTTTCTAGTTCTTTAAGATGTGATGTTAGGTTATTTACTTGGGAACTCTATTTTTTCTTAATATACTCCTGTAATGACATAAAGTTCTTTCTTACTAATGCTTTCACTACATCCCAGAAATTTTGATGTGTCATGTTCTCTTTTTCATTTGTCTGTATATAGCTATTGATCTCTGCTTTTATTTCCTTTTTGACCCAGTCATTTTAAAAGTATGTTGTTTAATTTCTACATTTTTGTGCATTTCTTTACTTCTTTTTTGCAGTTGAATTCTTATTTCATAGTCTTATGGTCAGAAAATATGCTTGGTATAATTTTAATCATCTTGAATTTGTTGTTGTTAGTTTTGTGGCCCTACATATGGTCTATCCTTGAGAATGTTCCATGCACACTGGAGAAGAATGTATAATCTTATGTTTTTGGGATAAAATGTCTTGTAAATGTCTATTATGTCCATTTGGTCTTGTATTTTGTTTAAGGCTAACATTTCTATATTGATTTTCTGTTTGAATTATCTATCTAGAGCTGTCAGTGGTGTGTTGAAATCTCCAAGAATGATTGTGTTTTCATCTGTTTATAACTGGAGATATCATGCTACCTGACTTCAACTTATATTATAGAGCCACAATAATCAAAACAACATTGTATTGACAGACCAATGGAACAGAATCAAGAACCCAGAAATAAAACCACATATATATAGACAGATCATCTTCAACAAAGGAGACAAAAACATACAATGGAGAAAAAAAAAGCCTCTTCAGTAGGTGGTGCTGGGAAAATTAGAAAACCACAAGCAAAAGAATGAAACTTGACTACAGTTTGCTACCCTGCACAAAAATTAATTGGATCAAAGACCTAAATATAAGATCTGAAACAATAAATTACAGAAAAAGACATACATACTAAACTCATGAGCCTTGGCTATAGAGAATAATTATAAATTTGACCCCAAAGGCAAGGGAAGTAAAGGCATAAATAAATAATGGGACTACATCAAAATAAAAAGCATCTCCACTGCAATAGAAACTAACAAAACAAATAAGAAGCCAACTAAATGGGAGAGTAGATGATATTTGCAAACAACAGCTCCAATAAGGGGTTAATATCCAAAGTAGGTAAAGAACTCACAAAGCTCAGCAACAACCAAACAATCAAATTAAAAAATGGGGAGAGGACCTGAATAGACACTTCTCCTATAGATATATAAAAAGATGCTCATCTTCACTAGCTATTTGAGAAATGCAAGTCAAAACTACAATAGGATAGGACCTTATAGCTGTTACACTGTCTACTATCAACAAGACACATAATAACATGTGCTGTAGAGGCTGTGGAGAAAAACAAAACCCTCATTCATTGCTGAGGGGAATGCAAATTTGTACAACCAGTATGGAAGACTGTATGGTGGTTCCTTTAAAAATTAAGAATAGAATTAGTTAATGACCCAGCAATCCATCTGCTGGGTGTCTACTCCACAAACTTGAAAATATTGGTATGTAAAGACACATGCACCTGCATGTTCATTGTAGCATTGTTCATAGTGGCCAAGACATGGAAACAACCAAAGAGTTCTTTGATAGAGGATTGGATAAAGAAGATATTTTACACATATACATTGAAATACTAGTCAGCTACAAGAAATGATGATATACTGCCATTTACAACAATGCTGATGGACCTTGACAACATTATACTTAGTGAAATAAGAAAAGGCTAAGAACTATATGATTTCACATATAAGAGGAATATAAAATTGAGACTCATGGACAAAGAAAAAATTGAAGTGGTTACCAAGGAGTGGGGGTTGGGGAAAGTGGGAGGGGAAAGGAAGTAAAGAAGGACAAATTTACCATAACAGAATATGATTTGACCTGGTGTAATGGGTGTACAACATAATCAACAGTTCAAATGCTATAGAAATGTTTACCTGAAACCTATGTACTCTTATTTGAAAATTACTAAAAGAGTAGATATTTAAAGTTCTTATCACAAGAAAAATGTTATAATTATATGAGATGATGGATGTTAACTAAATTTATCATTTTGCAATATATACATATTGTATATCAAATCATTATGATATGCACCTTATACTTATTTAGTGTTACATGTCAGTTAAATCTCAATTTAACTGTGTAAAATAAAAAATAAATGTTAAATTTCATTGGAAAAAGAAGGTTTTCAGATGCATGGAGTTGACTTTATACTTGACTTTGTTAAAGAAGGGTGGATGGTGGAGTTGCCAGCCTTACCTAATGGGTTTGAAATTTTTGTTCTTGGAGGGAAGCACCATTTTGACTCTCAACATAAGGGTAAGAATAGGCTGCACAATTACTACTGCTAAAAATTGTTTTTACATTATTTTACTAAATAAAAGAAATTATTGCCCATCTGACTTGTCCTACTCTTGAAAGCAGAAGAATGGTGAGAATGGCTTCTTGATGTCTTCTCTGGTTCCCAGGATTCTAAGATATCAGTTTTTGTTCTTTGTTCTGTTTTAGAAAATTTAATTTAACCGGTTGACATTGATCAACAAGAGTACAAAGGTTTTAGGTAATTATTTCTCTTTTTAACCAATCTCTTAGTCAAGTGATGGTGATGAGCTTGGGGCTAGAAAATCTGTTAGAATGAGACCCAGTACCTCTGGAGCATCTTTTGAGTAGAAACAGTAAGATTTGAAATTAAACATTTATGAATGGTAAGACCAGCTCTGAGACAAAAAAGAGCGAGTGGATCTTTTGTGCCCATCTGGCCTACTCATCCTCCAAGGAGCCTTTCAAAAGAAGGAAATAATGAAAGGGTGCATTTGCCACAGCATAATTATTCAGGCTCATAAAAACAAAGAGACCGCTGTTGATGGGGTTGGCAACCAAAAAGTGGGGGCTTAGAGCTGGATTTCCTCCAGTATCTCAGGGTTGCTGAAAGATTGAATCATTGGATTTAGAGCCTCATGTAGCTTTTTAAAGCCTGTTCCATCACTTGATAATGGCCTCAACTTCAAGCTGCCACAAATTTTTTTATCCCCCAGGAACTGTGGCTTGGGTAGAACAAAAAAGAGGCTGCTACTTTGGAGGCAGGGGGGCTTGAGGGTGAAAGATGAGGTTGCAGGAGAAAAGGTTTGTTGGACCTAATGAGCTGCCTGTGGTGCTGCTGTCACTGCCATTGCCACCACAGCTGCTCATATGCTGTTCTTGTTCTCAAACAACTGACTAGATGGGACATCCTCATATGAAATAAAAATGAAAGTAATTGCCCTACTTACACTGAATAACATAGAGTGGTACCAAGCAAGAAAACTGAGTCCTAACCTCTCTGCTTGGATGGAAGAAGACTGAACTGAATAGTGATGAAGATAGGGCCCCTGAAGGGCTAATTGGTCATTCAGAAACAAAGCGAAGTAAAAGTTCCAGGACTTTCTTTTTGGATGCTACCTTTTAAAGGTGTGTGGGTCAAGGAGCTATCTTAGAAAAAATATAATAATTATGTCACTGAATCCCAGATATTTTTAACATCTATGGGTCTCCACTAGAAGCTGGTTTCCAATAACTTGTTCAAAAAAATTGTTAATGCCTTCTATGTGCCAGGAACGGTCTTAAGCCAATTGAATATAACATTGAAAAAGGAAAATTTCTCTCCCCTTGTGGAGTTTATACCTTAATGGGTGAGATAACAAACCATAATCAAGATAATTTATTAGATAAATACTGTGCCAAATAATGGTGGATGCCATAAAATAAAATTAAAAAAGTAGGGTTGACAAAGATGGGAAGTACCAAATTTGGCAATGAGGGTTCATGATTTCAGACAAGCCAGGGAAGAGCTTATGGAGAAGTAGATATTTGAGAAGAAACTTGAAGGAAATGAGGGGCAGAGTTATATGAATATCTTGGGAAGATTGTTCCATGCAGAGAGAAGATCATGTGGTTAAGCCTGGCATAGCTGAAGAACATCTAGTACAGTTGAAATGATGTAAAGGAGGAGTCGAGTGGTAGGAGTTGAGGTTGAAGAGGTAAGTAACAAGGGCCAAATGGTGAAGTGGATTATAAACTAAGGTTATGAACTTTATCATGAGTGAGATAGGAAGGTACTGGAAGTTTTTCAATACAGGAGTAACATAATCTTATTTAAGTTTTAAAAGAATCATTCTGGTTGCTACTTAAGTAGTCTATAGGGAAGCAAGGGTGGATGTGGGAAGACCATTAGGAGGAAGTTGTAATAATCTAAGGAAAAGAATATGGTGATTTGGGCCAATGAGGTAGTGGTGGAAAGATGAGAGGTGGTCAAACGTTTATATACTTGGGAAATAAGCTGACTAAATTTGCTGACAGATTGGATGTGGATGATGTAAAGAAGGAAAGTTAGAGGTCAAGAATGACTACAAGGCTTTTTGCTTAAGCAATTGGAAGGATCAGATTACCAGCAACTCAGATGGGAAAGATGAGCATAGGAGCAGATTTGAGAGGTGGGAGGACATCAGAGTTTGATAATTAATGGATTTGGATTCACTCAGGTCTACAGACACTAGGAAAAAAAGTTATAGCAGGTGGCTTCACTGGATGGGTGATGGAGAAAAGGTGGACTGGAACAACTTCAGTATAGCTGTAGATAGAGCTGGTTGATAGTGGTTTGAGGAAATTGACCCAGTTATGCCTGAGCTTCTTTTCCTTTGTATTTCTCTTCTGTGTGGAACCCAGTGCCTGCACTGCCCCTGCTTGGTCAGTCCCTCATGTCTAGTCGAGGGGCTGGTAAACTTTCTGTAAAGAGCCAGGTAATAAATACTTAATACTTTGTGTCCCAGTTGGTCTCTGTTTTAGTTTCTTAACTCTGCCAATGTAACATATATATATATATATATATATATATATATATATATATATATATATATATATATATATACACACACACACACACACACACACACACACACACACACACATATGTATACATACATACTCAATGTATGTATATGTTTGTGTACATATATATGTAGGTTTGTATATGTATATATAGCAGTCATAGACAATACATAAATGAATGAGCATAGCAATGTTCCAATAAAACTCTATTTTCAAAACAGACCATGACCTGATTTGACTCATGAACTATAGTTTTCTATTGCTTGCTCTAGACCTGTGATGAGCTACCCGCAGAAATACAGTCCTCATGGCCAACCAAACTTGTAAACCACAATCTAATTTCAAGGTGATATATTAGAAAGGTATCTCTGGGTAACTGTCTTGAAAATATGGCTACATATTAATGTTTTAGTAAAAACCAATGTCCTCATTGGCATCCATTTAGTCTAGAAAGTGAATAATCCATACTGGAACTAAATAAAATGATTTTCATTTAAAGTAAGGGGAAACAAAATTTGCTTATAAGCATTTAATCATTTTCAGAATTGGCCCTCATTTGTTTTTAATTACTGGAGACTGCTCTAGAACTGTCTCTGCTCTCCCCAAGCCAATCAATGCATCCCAAGTCCTGTCCTACACAAGACCCTCCCAGGTAACTGTACAAGGCGTGATAAATTGTTAATGGCTTTCACTTCCAGAAAGTTTACAATTCAAAGTCTACTTTTGAGGGTTTGGCACAAAGTGGCCTATCTTTTTTCATGTCAGTACAAGTTTTTTGTCATGGTTTTTCAGCTCCAAGTGTATAGAACATTTCAGCTCATCTGAATAATAATTGGAAATTGGTGGACCTTTGTTAGATGGGCTGTTGTAATAAGCATATTTGAATAATACTTTTTATTTATGAAAATGTTAGATATATTAAAATATATAGAGAAAATGTAATGAACAACTTATACATTCACCACCAACCTTAATAAATAAATACTTTAGATACAGTTGAAGTCCTTTTTTTACTCCTCCATGATCTCATTTTTCTCCATTTGTTCCCAGAAGTAACCTCTATCTCGACGATGGTTGTATTCTTTTTTTGTACTTTTACTACATATAAATGTATACACATGAATGTATCCCTCAACAATATATAGTATTACTTGGCATGATGATAACCTTTGCATCAATGATATAATCATATAAATATATTTGCAAGTAGGGTACATAATTGATGCATGTACTTCAATTTTATTTATTTGCGCTATTTTATATTCTTCCATTGTAAGAATATACCATGCTTTATCCATTCACCCATCAATGATTCCTTAGGCTGATTCCAATTTTACACTATTTCAAATAATGCTGCAGTGAACATTTTGGTTTAGCCTCCTGGCACCATATGTGAGAGGTCAAATGTTGCTATTTTGATGAGCTCTTCAACCAATGTTCATGGAACCCCACTCTCTATAAAGTGACACATGTGAAAAGACAAAACCTCCTCCTAGAGAACCTAGTAACCAAAACACTCAAAGGACTTCAGAATTCACTTTTCTCATTGTGGTAGGGCAAATATGTAGTTTTAACATAAAGTGAAATGACCAAGTCAGGAGAAGCTGAAATGACAAGATCTAGGACTTTACCCTTAATTTTCAGTTCAGCATTTTTAGAGTCAAAGCAAAATAATTTTGTTTGGTCACAAAGTCTTTTTGCCTGCTCCAGTGGATTCACATGTATTAGTGATGGAAGGAGACTTAAACAGTCAATAAGAATCAGGTTGCAGTGTCACTCCACCAGGTATCATATGTGACAGGAGATTTCCAGATGGTCTAGTAAAAACCAGGATGTCTTCCAGTGCAAAGACAGAGGTGAAATAGCAGCCATTCCCTGGATTTCCAACTTGTTCTCCAGGTGTTTCCTGCTGTTTTTCTGTTGTAGAACTGTACAAGGAGCATCTGATGTTTATGAGTTTCTACTGAGGAGAACTCATGCCATAAGTCAGTGAGAAACTCACCAGTTTGGACATTCATGTGAACTGCTTTATATTTTTTTAGAAAAATTCCTCAAGATCCTCTGTTCCCCTATGTGTTCGCATTTGCCCATTTATACAGCTGCCCCTGGAGGCTATTATTGTCAGGGTCTTCCAGAAACAATGGGAAAAAGTTTTGAAGAATGAGTGAATAATATCATTTAAATCAAGTTATAATGAAGATACTTTTTCACTTTTCACTTCTATTCATTATATCCTTTATTTCAAAAATGCCTGATGCCACTGTCTGTAAACACCCAAGGAACTAATGCATCTTTTTGTTTGTTTGTTTGTTTGTTTTTGTTTTGGGCATTTATTTCAAATTTTATTTTATTTTTTTAATTTATTTTTTTTTCATTTTTGATTTATTGTGTTGACATGGTTTCAAGTGTTGTACTCAATATAACATTGTCTACACATCACATCATGCCCCTCTATAATTCCTCTTTTTTATCTACAGATGGCATCTCTGCATTGTGTTTGGGCAAAATAAAACTTTTATTTCTATTTTTTTAATTTTTATTGAATTTATTGGGGTGACATTGATTAATAAAGTTATACAGGTTTCAGGGGTATAATTCTACAATACATCATCTATATACTGCATTGTGTGTTCACCATCCCACGTCAAGTCTTTCTCCATCACCACCTATCCCCCCTCTACCCTCTCCCACCTCTCCACCCCTTCTCCTCCTGCAATCTGCACACTGTATTTGTGTCTATAAGTTTTTTCTTTGCTTAATCCTGTCACATTTTTCACTCATCCCCCTATCCCCTCTGACAGCAGTCAGTTTAAATTTTTACAGACATAGCCCTGGCCGGCTAGCTCAGTGGTAGAGCATTGGCCTGGTGTGTGGAAGTCCCTGGTTCAATTCCCAGCTAGGGCACACAGGAAAAGCGCCCATCTGCTTCTCTACCCTTCCCCTCTCCTTTCTCTCTGTCTCTTTCTTTCCCTCCCACAGCCAAGGCTCCATTGGAGCAAAGTTGGCCCAGGCACTGAGGTTCCATGGTCTCTGTCTCAGGTGCTAGAATGGCTCTGGCTGCAATGGAGCAATGGCCCAGATGGGCAGAGCATTGCCCCCTGGTGGGCATGCCAGGTGGATCCTGGTCGGGCACATGCAAGAGTCTATCTCTCTGCCTCCCCACTTCTCACTTCAGAAAAATACAAAAAATAAATAAAGAAATTCTTATATGTTTACTTTTTTAGAATATGTCCTTTATTGCTACCACATACTTTCTCTGTGAATTCCTTTTAGGTATGTAGCCTGAAGCCTAGTAGGCAACCTGAATTACTGTAACAACTCTCATGCCCTATTCCTCACACAAACTCTGTTTTCCACTCCATACTCTGATTCTTTTCCAGGAAAAGTTTGAAGGAAATATAGAAAAATAAGGCTTTTATATATCCTAAATAAAGATATAAACTAAAGTAATTCAGTATTATCTTTATAAATTATTCACATAATCATATGAAAAATACATCGTTGAATAGATTGCTTTGGATTGTTGTCAATAATTTTGGCAAACGTGGTATTTATAACCAAGAGCAAATGCAAAATAAAAGCTTGCAAAAAGAGTCACTTTAAATTGTCTTTTTTCTATTTAAATATAGTTGTCAACCATCATTACATTAATTTCAAGTGTACAACATGATTCAACATTTATATATCTTATGATATGATCACCACACTAAGTCTAGTAATGGTTTGTCACCATGAAAACTTATCAAAATATTATTGACTACATTCTCCTTCATTTATTTCACCCATCTTCCTAACACTGTCCCCTCTGGCAACCATCTGTTTGATCTCTGTTCCAATGAGTCTGAAGATTAATTTTAAAGAAATTTTGTATTTTACATATGCTAGAAAAATACAACTATTGAATTAGATTAACTTCTTTTTCTTTTTCTTTTTTTTTTTATTAGTGAGAGGAGGGGAGTTAGAGACAGACTCCCACATGTGCCCTGACTGGGATCCACCTGGAAAGCCCACTAGGGGGCGATGCTCTGCCCATTCGGGGCCCTTACGCAGTTGCAACCAGAGCCATTTTTTAGCACTTGAGGTGGAGGCTATGGAACCATCCTCAGCACCCGGGGTCAGCTCACTCTAATTGAGATTTGGCTGTGGGAGCAGAGGAGAAGAGAGAGAGAGAGAGAGAGAGAAGCAAGAGGAGGAGGGCTGGAGAAGCAGATGAGTGCTTCTCCTGTGTGCCCTGGCTGGGAATTGAACCTGGGACATCCACATGCTGGGCCGACACTCTACCACTAAGCCAACCAGCCAGTGCCTAGACTCAATTTTTTTCAGAACTATTATTGCTTAGTATTAGGCCATGTTTTCTTTAAAAAAATTAAGTTAATTAATTGAATTTACTTAAAATATTAAGTGAATAATAGGATTGGTGGTTAATGGATATGGCAAAAATAATGAAGATAGAATGTAAATTAATGAAGCCTAGAAAATACTTCTTTAGGTAAATGTTGGTGTTATTTTTCCTTTCGAGGATTCTGAAGAAATGCTCCAGGAGTTTTGAAACCAATTTGAATATTATTTAAAGATATTTGTAAATGACACACAATCTAGTAACTAGAAAAATATAACTAAAAAATATACACATTTGAAAAGTTTACATATGCCAAATTTAAACACATAGAAGACCAACAGTGCATTAATTTGAACTACTCAGTAGATTCAATTTTTTGTGCAGAACCCATAATTAACTTCATTTGTCATTCAGTTTAATTCAGAAAAAAACATACCATAATTCACAGTTTGCTACTGGATGAGGGAATAAATATTATTACCATTTTCAAATATTTATCTTGTAGGTCAGAATATCCTCACTAATGGACAACCAAAAACAAATTACAGAAGTAGACTAATATAACTATATCAAAGCTCCTGAACTCAACTGTGTTTATCAAAACTTTGGATATGTATTATTTTTTATAATAAGTAAATGAACAATTTTATTAATAATAAACTATTACCTTTACTTATCTTATACATAGAAGTCCTATATAGAACTTTATTTAAAAAGGTTTCATTAATAAATAGGCTTGAAACTAATAGTGAAAATAAAACAGACAGTTGAATTACTATATTTTTTCACTATCACAATGTATTATAATTGCACATAAAATGAAAGAGATCTTTCTTAATAATAAGAGTAAACATTCCCTGGGACTACATCAGAATAAAAAGTTTTTGCTCAGCAAGAGAAACTGATATCAAAATAAACAGACAGCCAACTAAATGGGAAATGATATTTTCAAACAACAGCTCAGATAAGGGCCTAATATCCAAAATTTACAAAGAACTCATAAAACTCAACAACAAACAAACAAACAATCCAATAAAAAAATGGGAAGAGGACATGAACAGACACTTCTCCCAGGAAGAGATACAAATGGCCAACAGATATATGAAAAGATGCTCAGCTTCATTAGTTATTAGAGAAATGCAAATCAAAACTACAATGAGATAGCACCTCACCCCTGTTAGATGAGCTATTATCAACAAGACGGGTAATAGCAAATGTTGGAGAGGCTGCGGAGAAAAGGGAACTCTCATCCACTGTTGGTGGGACTGTAAAGTAGTACAACCATTATGGAGGAAAGTATGGTGGTTCCTCAAAAAACTGCAAATAGAACTACCTTATGACCCAGCAATCCCTCTACTGGGTATATACCCCAAAACCTCAGAAACATTGATACGTAAAGACACATGTAGCCCCATGTTCATTGCAGCACTGTTCACAGTGGCCAAGACATAGAAACAACCAAAAAGCCCTTCAATAGAAGACTGGATAAAGAAGATGTGGCACATATACACTATGGAATACTACTCAGCCATAAGAAATGATGACATCAGATCATTTACAGCAAAATGGTGGGATCTTGATAACATTATACGGAGTGAAATAAGTAAATCAGAAAAAAACAAGAACTACATGATTCCATACATTGGTAGAACATAAAAATGAGACTAAGAGACATGGACAAGAGTGTGGTGGTTACCAGGGGTGGGGGGAGGGAGGACATAGGAGGGAGGGAGGGAGAGAGTTAGGGGGAGGGGGAGGGGCTCAGAGAACTAGATAGAGGGTGACGGAGGACAATCTGACTATGGGCGAGGGGTATGCAACATAATTTAATGACAAGATAACCTAGACATGTTTTCTTTGAATATATGTACCCTGATTTATTAATGTCATCCCATTAATATTAATAAAAATTTATTTAAAAAAAAAGAAAGAAAAAAAAAAGAAAACTCA
This sequence comes from Saccopteryx leptura, assembly GCF_036850995.1. Classification (NCBI taxonomy): domain Eukaryota; kingdom Metazoa; phylum Chordata; class Mammalia; order Chiroptera; family Emballonuridae; genus Saccopteryx; species Saccopteryx leptura. Next base: position 101,053,140 of record NC_089516.1, on the reverse strand, counting down.
TGAAAAAAAACAAAAAGAGTAAACATTCCCGCCTGACCAGATGGTGGCGCAATTGATAGTGCTTCAAACTGGGATGTGGAGGACACAGGTTTGAAACCTTGAGGTCACCAGCTTGAGCACGGGCTCATCTGGTTTGAGCAAGGCTCACCAGCTTGAGGCCAAGGTCACTGGCTTGAGCAAGGGGTCACTATCTCAGCTGTAGCCCCCCGATCAAGGCACATATGAGAAAGCAATCAATGAACAACTAAGGTGCCTCAAGGAAGAATTGATGCTTCTCATCTCTCTTCCTTCCTGTCTGTCTGTCCCTATCTGTTCCTCTTGCTGTTTCTCTCTGTCTCTGTCACACACAAAAATAAAGAAAGAAAAAGAGAGTAAACACTCCCTATATCTGTCAGAATAAGTAACATATGTTACAGTAAAAAGTAATTCTAAAATGTTAGTTGTGAACCACAGAGGATTATTTCTCACTTACGCTGTGTCCATTCTAGCTTGGTTGAGCCTCTGTTCCATATTTTTTTCACTCCAGGACCCAAGCTTATAGACTAGCTTCTGTTTGGAACACTGCAGTAGACATAGCAGAGGAAAAAACGAACACGACAAAGTTGCCTGTTCATGGCTCCTTTTTTAAAATTTTATTTATTGATTGATTTGAGAGGGAAAGAGAGAGGAAAGAGAAAGACAGACACAGAAAGACTAATTTGTTGTTCCAGATATTTATGCATTCATTGATTGATTCTTTTTTTTTTTTTTCATTTTTCTGAAGCTGGAAACAGGGAGAGACAGTCAGACAGACTCCCGCATGCGCCCGACCGGGATCCACCCGGCACACCCACCATGGGGCGATGCTCTGCCCACCAGGGGGCGATGCTCTGCCCATCCTGGGCGTCGCCATGTTGCGACCAGAGCCACTCTAGTGCCTGGGGCAGAGGCCACAGAGCCATCCCCAGCGCCCTGGCCATCTTTGCTCCAATGGAGCCTTGGCTGCGGGAGGGGAAGAGAGAGACAGAGAGGAAAGCGCGGCGGAGGGGTGGAGAAGCAAATGGGCGCTTCTCCTGTGTGCCCTGGCCGGGAATCGAACCCGGGTCCTCCACACGCTAGGCCAACGCTCTACCGCTGAGCCAACCAGCCAGGGCCCTGATTCTTGTAGTTGCCCTGACCTGGGGTCACACCTACAACCTTGGCATACTGGGAAAATGCTCTAACCAATTAAGCTACTTGGCCAGCCCAAGCACACACTTTCTCCTAATGCCTTTGCCTGTATGTGACACATGTCATTTTTGCTCATATCTCACTGGCCAAACCACATCACATAACCATGCCTGAGTTCAAAAGGGCAAAGATGTGTAATCATTCCACAGGGAAGGACACTGCAAGAAGGGGCAGGGAATATAGGTAAACTGTTACAATCTACTATACTTATATGTGCCAGGCCCTCTTCATTTATGCTTTACAACAATACCTTGGGAGGCACTACAATTACCACATTCTAGAGATGAAGAAACAGTGGCTTAGAGTTTCCTGATTGCTGAAGGTCACACAATTGAGTAGTATACAAGTTGGCAATTAGAACCTAACCAGTCTGACTCCAGAGCCTGTTCCTAACCACCATGTATAGTGCTTAGGTTCAGCTTCCCATCCAATCCATGGGTACTGTTTTTCAGCCCTAGACCACAGTTGGCATTTAAATAAATTATGAGATTATACCAAAGGTTGTTACTCTAGAGAAGCTATCAGTATAATTCTATAGCCTATTTAATAGGCTAACGTATGAATCCAGAAACACAGAGTTCTAGTCATCTTCAACTATAAAAGTCAAATGCATTCAAAATAGTGATAGTTTATTTCAGCTCTGTTTTTGGAACTAAAAAGAAACTTTGTATATTTATGAAGATCTCTGCCAACCTTGAAATTAAGCAGAACATATCATCTTTTGTGTGTGTGTGACAGAGACAGAGACAGAGAGAGTCAGAGAGAGGGACAGATAGGGACAGACAGAAAGGAAGGGAGGAAGATGAGAAGCATCAGTTCTTCATTGTGGTACCTTAGCTGTCCATTGATTGCTTTCTCATATGTGCCTTGACTGGGGGGAGGGGCTACAGCAGACCAAGTGACCCCTTGCTCTAGCCAGTGACATTGGGCTCAAACTGGTGAACTGTGCTCAAACCAGATGAGCCGGTGCTCAAGCCAGTGACCTCAAGGTTTCAAACCTGGGTCCTCTGCATCCCAGTCCAACGCTCTATCCACTGTGTCACCACCTGGTCAGGCAAGCAGAACATACAATCTAATTTTTACCTTTCTTAGTATAGAAATAGCCACCAATAGATTCACTTAAGCCTGCCTTCAGGGTTTGCCGTAATTTATATTCAAGGAAAAAAATGATCCCAAAGCAAGGACATTCATTAGGAAGACTGACTAAAAAAAAAACCCATGGGCCTTAGGGTCTGGGTATACTAATTCTTGGGAAAAATACAGTCGTCCCTCGCCATATCCCAGTTCACTCTTCGTGGTCTCACTGTATCACAGATTTTTAAATGGTATATATCTAATTGTGTATCACAGATTTTTTGCTATATCACAGGATTTTGCGGTATATAAATATTTTTATATATTTATTATTTTAATTTTTGTGGTAAAATAAGCATTTTCTAACCTAAAAAATTGAAAACAATAAAAAATATAAAAAATATTAATTAAAACATTAGTATTCACTGGTGAGTACCCACAGAGAATTTTATATGCTGTTAAAATTACGTAGGTTTAAGAATGTAAAAAGTGTTTAAGAGTATAGGAAGTGTTATGAGTGTGGAAAAGGTTAATAACTGTGTGGAAAAGGTTAATAAGGGTGGGGAGGGTTTATAAAACCTTAAAATATATATAAATAATAAAATAAATGTAAGGTCGCTACTTCGTGGATATTTCCTATCCTGGGGGCATTCTAGAACCTAACCCCTGTGATAGACAAGGGACCACTGTACCACTAATATTGCAGCTTCAGGGTGGAGCCAAGTCCTTAGACTTTGTATAGACATGATGCCCCTAGGACCAAAGTAAATCAGGAAACAAACAAGTAACTGGGCTGACATTTTCATCAGTGCAGAAGGCAGCTGAAATTGTGAAATTCAGGACCCTTAACAAATTCTTGGCCACAAATTGACCAGATTACAAGTTGAAGTCCAGAGGGAAATTCCTTTGGGATAGATTTTATCTATATCATAGTAACAATCTCTGGACCTCTACTGCCTAATTTCTTAATATTCATGACTTTTCCTGGAACACTTATAAATTTTCGCAGGTAAGTAAGTAGAAAAAAATCTGCTTTTAATATAAAATCTGCAAAACATTTCAGTTGAGCATACCTTGCCTTTAACTCATTTTGTCTTAGTAACAACCCCATGAGGGAGCTACTCAAATTAACCTGACTTTATAAATGAGTAAACTAAAATTTACAAAGTTATGGTAATTGTTGATGCTCCAAGAAGGCAGAATGTATCTGTGTCTCTGTATTTCTAGCACTTCCACAGAGTACCTAACACAGAGTTGATGCTCAGGAAATACTATAGTTGAATAAATGAGTAAATAAGCAAGCAATTGATTCTTTTCACACTATGTACAAGTCATTGTGCTGCACCCCTACTATGTTCTCACCTATCTCATCCCTCACCAGTTAGACTGGGCCACTGTCACTGTGTGACCTTCATTAAGGCTTAAAGTGGGATGGCAGTGGGAGAAAGCGGTTGCTTAGCCAATCAAATTCAAATTCTTTGTTCCCGCATTTGCCTTTAGGATGCAAACAAAGTAATGCAATCTTGGTAAAAGCAGCTCTTGGGGAAAATGTTTTCCCACCACGTGCCTCATATGTTTCCAAACAGTCTCCACAGGCCCCACAATTTTTTTTTTCTCTAATGAAATTTGCACTCTCCATCTAAACAAGGCAGTTTGAAAAGGGTACCATTCTGTATTAAAAATTTTGGTCTTGATTTCCAGCCATCAATGGAATAAACCACATTTTGGCCTTAGAGAGGTTGCATTCCTGATTCTCTCTGCCATCTCACTTATAAAAGCAGAGAAGGGAAGTGGGGTGCCAGGGAAAAGGCATCAGCTTGGAGTCTGTGGCATGACCACTCGGGAAATTCCATTCTCTGCAAAATTCATATCTCCTTCCTGTAGGTCCTGTGGTTGGGGCTCACAGCTAGGGACAGAGGCCACACAGCTATTCTCTCCTTAGAACTACTCCCTACACTTATCAAAATCATAAATGTGATAATACCCAGATATCCAAGGGGATAAGGACTTTGTCTTCTAGTATCTCCTTCCATAAAGATTCTTAAAGTCTCAGGAGGAGAATTTTCTTTGTTTGAACTAAATCCTGAACACACTAACTCTTCCCCCGCCATTTAAAGATGATTTTTGAAAAGTTGAGCCTAGCACCAATGCTATTGCCGGGTCTCCCACTAAGGAAGTGGTTTCCAAATATTTCTTAGCTATGAAACTCTAAAAATGAATCTCAGTATATAAAATAGACAAAAATGGCCCTGGCCAGATAGCTTGGTTGGTTAGCATCTGGAGTGCAGAGGTTGCTGGTTTGATCCCTGGTCAGGGCACAAGCAGGAACAGATCTATGTTCCTCTCTTTTTTCTCTCTCTCTCTCCCTCTCTCTCTCTTTCCCATTCCTCTCTTACTGAAATCAGTAAAAATTTTAAAAAATAAAAATAGACAAAATACACTTACTTTGAATAATGTAGAGAAAAGGACATAGACCTCTGACAGTTTTGTTTTCTTTTAACAGCTTCTGAAGACTCCCCATAAACCCAAGGGGGTGGAGAATACAATCCACAGCCCTTGACTATAAGCTCCAAGATGGAGGAATGTTGACCCTGTCTGGCTTATAAGGCTTTCTGTCCACAGTTTGTGTTGTAAGACTGGCACATGGTAGGAGCATCATAACCATGTATTAAATAAACAGGAAAGACCAGCATTTTGTGGCAGGTGCTATTGGTTAGGTGACTTTTCCTCCCATAAAGTATGTGTGTGCCTCTATATACACATTGAGGGGAAAGGAACTAAAAGCTGAGAGTTGAGTGCACTGGAGTTGAGATGAGTGACGTCTTTGATGGTGAGTTTGCAACAGGTTGGAATATAAAGAGAAGCTGAATGGTGAATGGCTTAGCAGGTTGCTAGGTCCTGCAGATTTGTTGGCAAAGCTGGTTGATTTGTTCATTTGTTTGTTAGGTAGTTATTGATTTTATGCCATGTGTCAGATTAGCTCTTAAGAGACAAGGATGACTAAAACACAGCCCTTGCTCTGAAGGAGCTTTTGGTCCAGTGGAGGAGACATATATGAAAAAAAATCACTGCCAATAAAATAATGTAATGGCTATAATTATGTGAAAACTCTTACACTGACATAGCTTTCATTCTGTAAAAGGTTTTGATGTCCAAGGGTTCACCAGATCTATGGGTTCCCACTCTTCAAGGGGAAGTGGATACTACCCAAAACAAGTCATTGCTTAGCTCTGTCAGATTAGACTGTTTTATTTTTAGTCCTTAGATGAGTTGTTGTTTTTTGCCATGAGATCCCCTGTTAAAAGAAAACACACAAAAAAGAAGTGCATCTTAATTTTTCCTAATCTTTCACTAAAAATTATCATTTACTTTCATTATGAATGTAGGCAACACACCACAGTAATATTAGCCATACCTGTGACTTTGTCATCAATAGAAATCACATTTTCATGTCACATTAATAATGCTGCAGCTATCTTAAAATATTATTTACTTTTACAATTACTTCAGAATTATGGTGATTACAAAACCTGCCAGTAGATAATGCATTAATAAAGGAGCACCAATATTATTCTAGCATAATTTTTATGTTTTGATAACCATATTTTGATATAATTGTTTTCCTCTGTAAACCTATGTACTTTATTTTCTATATTTAAACATAGGCACCATCAGACTGCTAAAGGAGGTCATCATGTAACAAAATGGTTAAGAATACCTGTTAGTCTTAAGAGTGAGGTTTTATCAAGGAAGAAAATAATTTTCAAATACCAGCAGATCCCTTTATATATTCTAAGAAAAACCTGGAATCTTATTATAAATCGTAAGTAGAGAGAACTCAGTCTAGGATGTAAAGGAAATTCCCACTCACCTGAGGAATAAAGAGCATTTCTGACATTGAAGATGTGGAACCATAAAAGAAAAAAGAGGAGAGGAACAAGTGGACAGATATCAGAGGGCCTTGTAGAAACCATCAAAGCAGTGAGGGGTGTTTTCTCACCTGAAACAGACTCTGAAGACATAAAGCCCTTTGGAAGAGACCTGCATTCACCTTGATGCTGGAGCAATCTGGCATCCAAGTGGTAGCACATCAATAGGGGAGCAAGGGCCTTAAGTGCATGGCCCTGATGAGGCACTTCTGTTTCATCATAGCCTGTGTCTAGCATGCAGAAAATCCGAAATCTGAAGGATTAGAGGTCACCAAAGGCCTGTGTTTGGAATAAGGAGGTTACAAAATCAGGGAGCTTTGTGACCCCAAAAAAGTACCTAGGACTATGGATTTCAACAACAGGTGCAACCAATGAAGTCTCTAAAAGACCAAAAGGACCCACTTCACTTGAGCAAACATCAGCACAGGAGTGTAAGGATTATTGCAGACTAGCCATTCCATAGAAGACACTAGTGAGCACACAAAAAAATGAGCATGAGTCCAAGGCTCTATTCTCTCTAACCCCACTTCCCCAGGACACCATGTTTTATAAAATGAAGAAAATGAAGTTTAAACATTAAAAGCTAAGCATTTATCCAAAGAGGCTAATTCTTTCAATTGGCACAATGAATAGCGTGTCTGCACTTCCTCCTCACTAGGAGTACAGGATGGGAAGTTTCTGAGGTAGTTTAGTTGCAACTCTAGTTGCACATTTGAGTTGGGGCATATACATGCCAACCCTGCTGTAGATATTTTGGCATTATGATATAGAAGTCAGTTCAGAGTCAAGAACAGGACAAAAGGAGAAGTGTTCAGTTATGTGAGAATGTGGGTGGTGGGATAGGTGGGTCAGGAAAAGCTGTGCTGAAGAGGGAACATAGAGTTGCACCTTGAAACATAAGCAAGTTTTTCAGGGGTACTTCACTTGAAAAAGATCAACCTTCTTGGTCAAGAAAGTAGTAAGTCTATATAGTTTGATTTGAAAAGTACCAGGAAGAACCTCTAAAGCCCCCCAATGGATTTCAGAATATCACCATTAAAGATCTAATTTTTGCTCTTAAATGTCTCCTAAACCAGTGTTTCTCAAACGCTAATGTGCATATGATCACATGTGGATCTTGTTAAGCACCAAATTCTGATGCTGTAGGTCTATAGCAGGGCCTGCAACACTGCATTTCTAACATGCTCCCAGGGAATGTTGATGTTGCTGGTCCAAGGACCACACTTTCAGTAGCAAGGCTCAAAAATTCCTTAATAAATGTGGCTAATAATTTACCACATTCTTATTATATGGCAGGCATTGTATGAAATCCTTATACATGTTCACACTGCATTTTATCATTATGGCAACCTTATTAGGGAACTGAGACTTTCCAGTAATTTGAGAATTACTGAAATTTGAAAGGCAGAGAATTTTCAGTAAACTGAGATTAAATGCAGGTTGCCTCATCCTGGACACTGACTCTCAGCTATTAAATGACTGTCTCCTAGAAGGAGTAATACCTTAAGGTGACAATTTCAGTTTTGCTTGTGTGTATGTGTTTCTATGAAGCTGGAGGATTCAAAGATGATGACGGAATAGGCGGACATTCCACCTGCCACCTCGCAGGACCAAATTGGATTAAACTTAATTTAAGAACAATCATCTTGAAAAACCAACTTTGAACTAAATGAAGAGAAGTCTATAACCAAGGATCACAGAAGAAGCCACACCGAGACTGGTAGGAAGGTGGAGACATTGAAAAGTGCTACCCCCTTCCCAGGATTGAGTGGCAGCTGAAGGTCCAGAGGGACTTGCACTGCAAGGAAGGTCACCCTGAGAGGTATGGGTCCTCAACCCCAGGCCTGGAGCCCCAGCGCCTAGAAGAGGCACCCACACAGCATTTGGCAGTGAAAAGAGCTGGGTTTCTGTCTTTAAGAAAGAGATGGAGCTCTTAGAGACAGGCTCAGTCTTAAAGGGCCTGCACAGAAAATCTTGCTTACAGCCACTTACCAGGGGCTCCAGTGGAGGGAGAGCTGAGAGGACTAGAGTGGCATGAGGAGAAGTTGGAGGGCCAGGGAGAGACACTGCGGGGGACTGCCACCGGAAACCCTGTGCTGAGTCATTCTCCAGTACTGCAGTCACCATCTTTCTTGGGTGGAGCAGTCCCATCTGAGTGGTACCAGTCTGGGGAGAAGCAACAGCTCCACCCTTGGGAGTCTCTATTCCTCCAGTCATGACTATTAGGTTGTGCTGAGAAGCCAGGAGACAGGCGAGCATCAGTGACTCAGTTTTCTGGTGTTGAGACTGGAGCTCACCCCCCACCACCACTGCCATGCTCCTGAGTCTAAGACTGATAAATATCCTTCACTGGAGATTCAGTGAAAACTGTCCAGAGTGCATGCGGACCACACCTCTGGGTCTCAGAGACCACACTCAGCATACTCCTGGGGCCACACCCTACTGAAGTCCATGAAAAAAGTCTGGACAGATTGACACATGGGGCCGGGGGTGGAGCCACACCCACCAGCCTTCCTAATCCCTAAATTGCTGCAGGTTCTAGAATCTAACAGAGGTTTTTTTTAGTAGTCAAACCCAACAGGCAACCTGCAGACAGAGTCTGCAGGAGGCAGAACTGAGGAAACCTTGGTGTTTTAAGCAGACCTTCCCCAGGCCCAGTGTGGGTAAAAGCCAGCCTAGGTGTGCAGCTTGGTATTTCTGTGAGTGCCTGGTCTCAGCAAAGGTAGCCACAGACTCTGGATTGCTTGTAGCTCTAAGAAGGTTGTTGAGGGAAAGTCACAGGTAGTGTCTCCCACTGGTCTGTGCAAGATTCCTGCTAGAGAGGCCAAGGGCTGGGAAATCCAGTGGCCAGCTGCAAAGAGCATTGGTTAAGTACCTAACAACCCTTGCTAGAGTGATATCCAAAGAAAGGGCTCCTCAACCTGGCCCAGAAGAGGCAAATTTCGCTCTCTGTGATCAGCACCGGCACAGCAGCTCATGTGCATTAAATAGGGTGGAGCTTCACAGTCAGCTGGCCCAGGTGCTGGATATCCTGCCCTGCTGGGCTAGATTCCACTGGAGGAAAGGAGAAAATCTTGGAGCATGGACATTTAAAAGGTGAGTCCCTGTGAGCCTATTTTTAGATCTAGTCAAGGGGCTCAGCGTCTTTCTAGGGGGGCACAGTCAGCCCCAGGAGAGAACTTTCTCAGTCATCCTCCCTGAGACCAGGGTCTCACCAGCTGTAAGAACTTCTGCAGAGGGGACTGTTGGCCCCACTTTGATCTAAAACTGCTGCTCAATTTGATGGGAAAAATAAAATTTGAGTTTCCAGCAGTGGCTGTGATATTAGGCTCTGGAGTAGGGGCTACATTTCCCATACTGAGCTACTGACCATAGGACCCTTGAAGTAGAGGTGTCCCACTAATGCTGTATTCCCATCCTCACCTGCCCTAACCCAACAAGCTTGTGACCTAAAGGGGGGTTGGATGGCTGAGGTCAGTCTGGGCCAACACTACAGTCTTTCTACAGAAGACTCTTTGGGAAGACCAGGCAGCTGCAAGAGGAGGTAGAGCAGCTGAAAAGTGGAGGCAAATCTTACAGAGTGTGGTACTTTTATGGAACAGCTGTCATCTCTAAGCAGGAGGAACTTAATCCTTATACACAGGTTTGACCCTCCCATACTACCCAGGCACAGAAAATACAGACACAAACAGTGAAAAGAGCAGTAGCTGCAGACAAGTAGCTCACAGTGGGTTACAAACAACAGCAGACACCAACCTAAGATCTGGAGCCAGCACAACTGGTAGTGAGTGGCAGACATCTCCAACCCTAGACTCAGCTAGCTACACAAGCAGCACACCCAAAGGAGGATTCCAGCAGGCACCAGACACTGTGGAGAATAAATACGCCCAACAAGACAGACATTGCACAGTGTGTAATACACATGATCAAGGTCGACCATTAGAGACAGCCAGCCTAAAGGACATACCCATGAAAGGACCAACAGCATTCAATACTTACAGACAACAGGAAGGAAAATATACCCTCAAGAAGCATTCTTAGAACAAGGAAACAGGTGCCCTTGAGGTCAGTATCAACAAGCCCATCTTCTTCATAAAGACACCACAAAAAGTTCAAAGTCAGACAGTGCTACCTAATACACAGACAAAATGGGCAAAGAAATGCAACCCAAATGAATAAACAACGAATATCCCCAGAAAAAGAATTAAATAAAATGGAAGTAACAAAACTACCAGATGCAGTTTCAAATAATGATTTTCAGGATGCTCAAGGTTCTTAGAGTAACAATGGATGGACATAATGAGCACCTAAATAAAGGGATGGCAAGATCAAAAAAGGACATTGAAATCATTAAAAAAAAAAAAAGAACCAGTCAGAAAAGACAAATACAATATCAGAAATGAAGGCTGCACTAGAAGGAATTAACAGCAGGCTGGATGAAATAGAGGATTGAATTAGCGATTTAAAAGACAAGATAAACATGAATACAGAAGAAGAGCAGCAAAAGGAAGAGTCACAGAAAGACTGAGAAAATTCTAAGAGACCTCTGTGACAACCTGAAGAGAACCAATACCTACATCATAGTGGTATCTGCAGGAGAAGAGAACGAAGAACAAATAGAGAACCTGTTTGAAGAAATTATAGCTAAACACTTTCCTAAATTGAAGAAGAAAAAAGTCACACAAGTTCATGAAACACAGAGAGTCCAATTAAAGAGGAACCCAAGGAGGCCTACACCAAGGCACATCATAATTAAAATGCCAGTTAAGAGACCAAAAAAATACTAAATGCTGCAAGAAAAAAGCAGTTAATTACCTACAGAGGAGCCCCCATACTTCTCAACAGAAACACTTGAGGCCAGAAGGTATTGGCAAGAAATATTCAAAGTGATGCAAAACAAGAACCTACAACCAAGACAACTTTATCCAGCAAGGCTATCATTTAAAATTGAAAAAGAAATAAAAAGCTTCCCAAACAAACAAACAAACAGAAAAAAACAAAACAACAACACTTAAGGAATTCATTAACACCAAACAACTGCTGCACAACATGTTAAGGGACTGCCTATAAGAAGAAAAAAAAAAGAAATCAAGAAAAAAAGGAATGTAGATTTAAAGAATAAAGTGGCAATAAATAAGTACATATCAATAATAACCTTAAATGTAAATGCATTAAATGCTCTGATCAAAAGATATAGGGTAGCTGCATGAATAAGAAAACAGGACCCCATACATATGCTGTGTACAAGAGACCCACCTCAGAACAAAAGATATATATAGACTGAAAGTGAAGGGATGGAAAAAAGTACTTCATGCAAGTAGAAATGAAAAAAAAAAAAAAGATTAGGTAGCAATACTTATATCTGACAAAATAGACTTTAAAAAAGGCTATAGTAAGGGATAAAGAAGTTAACTGAATAATGATAAAGGGAGCAATTCAACCACAGGATATAACCATTGTAAATATTTATGGCCTAAAATAGGAACACCTAAATATATAAAGCAGATTTTTATGGACATAAAGGGTGAGATTGACAACAATACTATAATAGTAGAGGATTATAATACACCACTAACATCAATTGATAGATCTTCCAGACAGAAAATTAACAAAGAAACAGCAGTCTTAAATGACACACTAGATCAACTGGATTTAATTGATATCTTCAGAAACTTTCACCTCAAAGCAGCAGAATATACATTCTTTTCAAGTGCTCATGGTACATTTTCTAAGAAAGACCACATGTTAGGACACAAACGAGTCTCAATAAATTTAAGAAGACTGAAATCATATCAAGCATTTTCTCTGATTACAATGGCATGAAACTAGAAATCAATTATGATAAAAAAAAACTGAAAAACATTCAAACACTTTAGGCTAAATAGTATGTTACTAAATAATGAATGGGTTAACAACAAAATCAAGGAAGAAATAAAAAATTTCCTTGAAACAAATGAAAATGAACATAAAACCACTCTAAATTTATGGGCCACAGCAAAAGCAGTCCTGAGAGGGAAGTTTATAGTATTACAAGCATACTTTAAGAAGCAAGAAAATGCTGAAATAAAAAATTTAAACCCTGCACCTAAAAAAAAACTAGAAAAAGAACAACAAATAAAGCCCAGAGGAAGTAGACAGAAGGAAATAATAAAGATCAGAGTGCAAATAAATGACAGAGGCTAAAATAAATAAATAAATAAATAAGATAGAGCCTAAAAAAAAACCCACGAAGATCAATGAAACCAACAGCTGGTTCTTTGAAAAGGTAAACAAGATTGACAAATTTTTTACCAGACTCATCAAGAAAAAAAGAGAGAGAACTCAAATAAATAAAATTAGAAATGAAAGTAGAAAAGTAACTACTGACACCACGGAAATACAAAGTATTGTAAGAAAATACTACGAAAGTTTCTATGTCAAAAAATTTGACAACCTAAAAGAAATGGATAAACTCATAGAAACATACAATCTTCCAAAACTCAATCAGGAAGAATCAGAAAATTTAAGTAGATTAGTTAGAACAAATGAAATTGAAACAGTTATCAAAATATTTTCAGCAAACAAAAGTCCTGGACCAGATGGCTCCACAGGCAAATTTTACCTAACATTCAAAGAACTAACACCTATCCTTCTCAAGTTAATCAAAAAAATTCAAGAGGAGGGAAGATTTCAAGCTCTTTCTATGAGGCAAGCATGATCCTCATCCCAAAACCAGGTAAAGACACTACAAAGAAAGAAAACTATAGGCCAATATTTCTGATAAACTTAGATGCTAAAATTCTGAACAAAATATTAGCAGACTGGAACCAGCAATACATGAAAAAAATCATTCATCATGACACACAATGGATAAAAGAAAGCCTCTTCAACAAATGGTGCTGGGAAAACTGGAAAGCCACATGCAAAAGAATGAAACTCAACTACAGTTTGTCCCCTTGTACTAAAATTCATTCAAAATAGATCAAAGACCTAAATATAAGACCTGAAACAATAAAGTACATAGAAGAAGACATAGGTACTAAACTCATGGATCTGGGTTTTAAAGAGCATTTTATGAATTTGACTCCAAAGGCAAGGGAAGTGAAGGTAAAAATAAATGAATGGGACTACATCAGACTAAGAAGTTTTCTCAGCAAGAGAAACTGACAACAAAATAAATAGACAGCCAACTAAATGGGAACTGATATTTTCAAACAACAGCTCAGATAAGGGCTTAATATCCAAAATATACAAAGAACTCATAAAACTCAACAACAAACAAACAAATAATCCAATAAAAAAATGGGAAGAGGACATGAACAGACACTTCTCCCAGGAAGAAATACAAATAGCCAATAGATATATGAAAAGATGCTCATCTTCATTAGTTATTAGAGAAATGCAAATCAAAACTACAATGAGATACCACCTCACACCTGTTAGATTAGCTATTATTAACAAGACAGGTAATAACAAATGTTGGAGAAGTTGTGGAGAAAAAGGAACCCTCATTCACTGTTGGTGGGACTGTAAAGTAGTACAACCATTATGGAAAAAAATATGGTGGTTCCTCAGAAAACTGAAAATAGAACTACATTATGACTCAGCAATCCCTCTATTGGGTATATACTCCAAAAACTCAGAAACATTGATTCGTAAAGACACATGCAGCCCCATGTTCATTGCAGCATTGTTCACAGTGGCCAAGACATGGAAACAACCAAAAAGCCCTTCAATAGAAGACTAGATAAAGAAGATGTGGCACATATACACAATGGAATACTACTCAGCCATAAGAAATGATGACATTGGATCATTTACAACAAAATGGTGGGATCTTGATAACATTATATGGAGTGAAATAAGTAAATCAGAAAAAAACAAGAACTGCATTATTCCATATGTAGGTGGGACATAAAAACAAGACTAAGAGACATTGACAAGAGTTTGGTGGTTGGGGGGAGCAGAGAGAGGGGAAGGGGGAGGAGGGGAGAGTCACAAAGAAAACTAGATAGAAGGTGAAGGAGGACAATCTGACTTTGGGTGATGGATATGCAACATAATTGATTGACAAGATAACCTGTACATGTTTTCTTTGAACATATGTACCCTAATTTATTGATGTCACCCTAGTAAAATTAATAATAAATAAATAACAAGTCCAGTTATAAAAAAAATTCATTCATCATGATCAAGTGGGATTTATTCTGGGGGGGCAAGGCTGGTACAATATTTGCAAATCAATCAATGTGACTCATCACATAACAAAAGAAAAGAGAAAAACCACATGATAATATGAATAGATGCAGAAAAAGCATTTGATAAAATCCAGCACCCAGCCTGACCAGGTGGTGGTGCAGTGGATAGAGTATCGAACTGGGATGCAGAGGACCCAGGTTCGAGACCCCGAGGTCGCCAGCTTGAGCGCGGGTTCACCTGGTTTGAGCTAAAGCTCACCAGCTTGGACTCAAGGTCGCTGGCTCGAGCAAGGGGTTACTTGGTCTGCTGAAGGCCCACGGTCAAGGCACATATGGGAAAGCAATCAATGAACAACTAAGGTCTCGCAACAAAAAACTGATGATTGATGCTTCTCATCTCTCTCTGTTCCTGTCTATCCTTCTCTCTGTCCCTGTAAAAAAAATAAAAATGCAGCACCCATTTATGATCAAAACTCTCAGGAAAGTGGGGATACAGGGAACATACCTCAACATATTAAAGGCCATCTATGACAGACCCACAGCCAACATCATACTCAATGGACAAATGTTAAAAGCAATCCCCTTAAGATCAGGAACAAGGCAGGGGTGTCCCCTTTCACCACTCTTATTCAACATAGTTCTGGAAGTCCTAGTCACAGCAATCAGACAAGAAAAAAAAAAAGTACCTAAATTGGAAAAGAAGAAGTAAAACTATCATTATTTGCAGATGATATGATACTGTACATAGAAAACCCTAAAGTTTCAGTCAAAAAACTATTGGACCTGATAAATGAAATCAGCAAGGTAGCAGGATATAAAATTAATACTCAGAAATCAGAGGTATTTTTATACACTAAAAATGATCTGTATGAAAGAGAAATTAAAAAAACAATCCCCTTCACTATTGTAACAAAAAATATCAAGTACCTAGGAGTAAATTTAACCAAGGAGGTAAAAGAATTGTACTCAGAAAATTATAAAGCATTGAAAAAATATATTAAGGAATATACAAACAGGTGGAAACATATACCGTGTTCATGGATAGGAAAAATAAACATCATTAAAACGTCTATATTACCCAAAGCAATCTATAAATTCAATGCAATTCCTATTAAATTACCAATGGCATACTTCAAAGAGATAGAACATATATTCCAAAAATCTATATGGAACGAAAAAGAAACACGAATAGCCTCAGCAATCTTGAAAATTAAGAATAAGGTGGAAAGTATCACACTTTCTGATATCAAGTTATATTATAAGGCCATTGTACTCAAAACAGTTTGGAACTGGCATAAGAACAGGCATACAGATCAATAGAAAAGAACAGTGAACCCAGAAATAAACCCACGCCTTTTTGGTCAATTGATATTTGACAAAGGAGGGAAGAGCATACAGTGGAGTAAATACAGTCTTTTTAACAAATGGTGTTGGGAAAATTGGACAACTACCTGCAAAAAAAATGAAACTAGACCACCAACATACACCATTCACAAAAGTAAACTCAAAATGAATAAAAAACTTACATGTAAGCCACAAAACCATAAACATGTTGAAAAATAACATAGGCAGTAAGCTCTCCAATATCTCTCGTAGCAATATTTTTGCCAATTTATCTCCACGGGCAAGTGAAATAAAGAACAAGATAAACAAATGGGACTATATCAAAGTAAAAAGCTTCTGCACAGCTAAAGACAATAAGAACAGAATAAAAAGACAACCACCCAATGGGAGAACATATTTGCCAATATGTCTGATAAGGGGTTAATAACAAAAATTTATAAAGAACTTCTAAAACTCAACACCAGGAAGGTAAACTATTCAATTAAAAAATGGGCAAAAGAACTGAACAGACACTGCTCCAAAGAGGACATACAGATGGTTAAAAAGCATATGAGAAAATGTTCAACGTCACTAATCATCAGATAAATGCAAATTAAAACCACAGTGACATACACCTCACACCAGTCAGAATGGCACTCATTAACAAATCAACACATAATTAGTGCCTGCAAGGGTGTGGAGAAAAGGGAACCCTCCTGCACTGCTGGTGGGAGTGCAGACTTGTGCAGCCACTGTGGAAACAGTATGGAGATTCCTCAAAAAATTAGAAATGGAACTGCCTTTTGACCCAGCTATCTCACTTTTAAGAATATATTCTAAGAATACCAAATCACTGTTTCAAAAGAAGATATGCACCTCCATGTTTGATGCAGCATTGTTGTTGTTTTTTAATAAATTTTTATTAATGTTAATGGGATGACATTAATAAATCAGGGTACATATATTCAAAGAAAACATGTCTAGGTTATCTTGTCATTAAATTATGTTGCACACCCCTCGCCCATAGTCAGATTGTCCTCCGTCACCCTCTATCTAGTTCTCTGTGCCCCTCCCCCTCCTCCTAACTCTCTCCCTCTCTCCCTCCTATGTCCTCCCTCCCCCCACCCCTGGTAACCACCACACTCTTGTCCATGTCTCTTAGTCTCGTTTTTATGTTCCACCAATGTATGGAATCATGTAGTTCTTGTTTTTTTCTGATTTACTTATTTCACTCCATATAATGTTATCAAGATCCCACCATTTTGCTGTAAATGATCTGATGTCATCATTTCTTATGGCTGAGTAGTATTCCATAGTGTATATGTGCCACATCTTCTTTATCCAGTCTTCTATTGAAGGGCTTTTTGGTTGTTTCCATGTCTTGGCCACTGTGAACAGTGTGATGCAGCATTGTTTACAATAGACAAGATCTGGAAACAGCCCAAGTGTCTGTCAGTGGATGAGTGGATTAAAAAGCAGTGTGGAGAAAAGGGAACCCTCCTGCACTGCTGGTGGGAGTGCAGACTTGTGCAGCCACTGTGGAAACAGTATGGAGATTCCTCAAAAAATTAGAAATGGAACTGCCTTTTGACCCAGCTATCTCACTTTTAAGAATATATTCTAAGAATACCAAATCACTGTTTCAAAAGAAAATATGCACCTCCATGTTTGATGCAGCATTGTTTACAATAGACAAGATCTGGAAACAGCCCAAGTGTCTGTCAGTGGATGAGTGGATTAAAAAGCAGTGGTACATATACACAATGGAATACTATGTGGCCATGATTAATAAGGAAATCTTACTTTTTGTGACAGAATAGATGGACCTGGACATTATTATGCTAAGTGAAATAAGCCATACAGAGAAAGACAAATATCATACGATCTCACTTATATGTGGAATCTAATAAACAAAGTGAACTGAGGGACAGAATAGAGGCAGAGGTGGGGTCACAAGGAGCAGAGGGACAGCTGTCAGAGGAAAGGGGAAGGAGGAGATGAGATCAGAGAAGGTGAAGGGATTAGAGAAATTATAATTATGTAACACAGAGATACAGATAACAAAACAGCAAATCCCAGAGGGAAGAGGAGAGGGAGTTAGGGAGAGGGGGCAAAGGGAGTGTAATTGGAGACACAAGGGTGGAGGGTGAGGGTGTCATATTGAGTGGAACACTTGAATCCATGTTAATACAATTAATAAAAATTAAAAAAACAAAAACAAGGAGTTCCCAGTATTCATATTTTCTAAATGTTACAATGCCTCACCCTGTTCTCCCTCTTACTTGTACTCTCCAGAAGGAGAAAACTCACATCCTGGAGACCTTGAAGATTTTACATCTGCACTGCCCACTAAAAAGTCCATACCACAGTGTAAAGACAGAAGCTACGGCCAGGGCTACCATCACAGCCGCCTGGCTCATGCAGGTTCGCATTGGATTCGGACAGTCGGTAAAGAAACAACGGAACCACAAACTGGTGGGCCATAGTCTTTAATCCTAGCTTGCACCCGGCGGGCAAGTAAAAACATACACTGGGCTCCAAAACCCACTCACATTCAGTGCTCACAAAGCTACTGACTTATCCGAGTTTCCTAGAATCAAAGGTTTCTAGCTCACCAGCCTTATTCTCCTCAGTTCCCCATCTCCTTCCTTCTCTCTACACAAATTCCACACAAACTGGCATCTCACTCAGCACTCCGCCATCTTGGCTGCTTCTCCTGGCCTCATTACCTCTTTCTGCTTTCTGCTCTGCTCCCTCTGCTCTCTCATGCTAATCATCCCAGGAACCAACAGCAAGCTCCCGTTCTGCCCCCATTTTATAGTGTAGCTTCACAACCTTTAATCCAATATACAAAATAGGGTAGTCTCTAATACAAAGTCACTTCTCTGAGGCATGATTGGATTGTACTGCCCCACATCAAAAAGGGTGGGAAAGGCTTAATCCCAAAACCAAGCCCCAGGCTACAGGGATTCGGCCTGCCCACAACACACATTAATATCACCTGGGTAATGGCCTCCACGTGGGCAGTGTCATCTTTAACAAAGTGAGCATAATACATTTTATCTGCCCAACACGCAGACTTCTTCCTTTGATCTGTGGAGCTTCTCTTTTCACAGGAGGGTATATAAAATGGCCTTGCACATTCCCTGAAACATGTTAGTAACTCAATAATGAAGTGAATGAAAGAGAGAGATGGCTATAGAGATGGTGGATTAGCTAGAAGAACAATGATCCTTTTTTTTTTTTTGTATTTTTTCTGAAGCTGGAAACAGGGAGAGACAGTCAGACAGACTCCCACACGCGCCCGACCAGGATCAACCCGGCACGCCCACCAGGGGCGACGCTCTGCCCCTCCGGGGTGTCATCGCTGTGCCGCGACCAGAGCCACTCTAGCACCTGGGGCAGAGGCCAAGGAGCCATCCCCAGCACCTGGGCCATCTTTGCTCCAATGGAGCCTCCACTGCGGGAGGGGAAGAGAGAGACAGAGAGGAAGGGGGGGGGTGGAGAAGCAAATGGGCGCTTCTCCTATGTGCCCTGGCTGGGAATCGAACCTGGGTCCCCCACACGCCAGGCCGACGCTCTACCGCTGAGCCAATGATTCTTATAATGTATAAGAATTGTTCACAGTGAACAATTCTCCCACCAACATCCAAGGGTAGAATATCAAAATCAGAATCCTTTTTTAAAAGCACATTTAACATTACAATTATAGGATTCAAGTTCAAAAATTCATTTACAAATTTTTAAAACTCCCCAAAATATAGAAGAGATGGTTTTCATGATACAAAATATTAAAAGGACATGAGCTTTTTCTTTCTTGAAAGGTCAGTGTTGGGCAGATAAAATATATTATGCTCACTTTGTTAAAGATGGCACTGCCCACATGGAAGCCCGTAGCCCAGATGATATTAATGTGTGTTGGGGGTGGGCTGTGGGCAGGCAGGATCCTTGTAGCCTGGGGCTTGGTTTTATGACTAAGACTTTCCCACCCTTTTTTATGTGGGGGTGGTGCAATCCCAGCATGCCTCAGATAAGTGACTTTGTATTAGAGACTTCCCTATTTTGTATATTGGATTAAAGGTTTTGATTTCTGCACTATAAAGTGGGGCAGAACAGGAGCTTGATCTCTCTCAGTTCCTGAGATTAGCATTAGAGGAGAGAGCAGAGAAAGGAGAGCAGAGAAGGGCCACGTGGAGGAGGCCAGGAGAAGCAGTCAAAATGGCGGAATGCTGAAAGAGAAACCAGTTTGTGCAGAGAGAAGGAGATGGGGAACAGAGGTGAATAAGTCTGGTGAGCTAGAAACCTTTGATTCTAGGAAACTTGAATAAGTCAGTAGCTTTGTGAGCACTGAATGAGTGGGTATTGGAGCCCTGTGTGTGTTTTACTTGCCCACTGGGTGCAAGCTAGAATTAAAGCTAATGGCTCACGAGTTTTTGGATCCGTTGTTTCTTTACCAACTATCCAAATCCAATGCGAACTTGCATGGGCCAGGCGGCTATGATAGTGGCCCTGGCCACTGGCTTTGCAGTCAGCATGGGATTAAATGGTTGCAGGTGACACTGAACTGACAGTCCTAGGGCAGTTCTCTTGAAAATTCTGTGATTCTAAGCCTGTGCACATCCCATAGCATGTGATCCACTCTACAACATCTCTTTCCTAAGAAGTGATTTTCACAAAAGAAAATGCTGTTCAAATTGTTTTCCTAGATGAAAAAAACAAACAAAGACAAAAACAAAATAACCCTCTAAGCCACATTTGCACTTAGGCCAAAGCTTGAATGAGCATTAACAAGAAGAGGGGGCTATGAAACAAAGGTGAATTTTTTCCTTCCTTCCCTCACCCACACTGATCACATTCCATTTTTCAAGGCAATGGCAGCTATCCAGCAGGCACTTGATTTATGCAAATCCACAGCAACTCATAGATAGAATTGACACAGCAAGGGGCTGCAGACAACAGACCTTGATGTTCTAATTGAGATTCTGTTCCCAAATGGCTGTGCGGAATCTAAAGTACCTCATTTACAATCCAGGTTGCATCCATTAGTGTCCAAATCAACTGCAAGGTGAGGTGGATCAGACAGCAGTAGGCTTTAACCTTTTAAAATAACTGTTAAAAATAATATTTACTCATTGAGAAAAATGAGTAGAATATAAATAGTCAGGAGGGCATAAAAATTAACAACCCAGGGATACCTAATAGTAATATATTGATATTCCAGATCTTTCTGGAATGATATATATAATAAGCATGTACATACACATTTTCAAAACAAGGGGTTATAACTTACTATTTTATGGCCTAATATTTTTTTACATAGAAATGCATTATAAATATTATTCTTTGTCAAGATATGAAAGCCTACATTATTAATGGATGGTTTTCAGTTTTTTACTATATAAACATGATTGTAACCAACACACTTACAAATGAATATGTAATTTCTTCTTATATATATATATAAATGTGACATTTCAAGGTATGTAGATTTTAAGAATTATGATAATTACCTCTTTTCTGACATTTGGCATTACCGTATACCTATACTAAAAATATTTATCATTATCACTACTATTATACAAGCAGCCAAAATTTATTGAGATCTTACTATATTCCAGAAACTCTCCTAAGCATTTTATACTTATTAACCTATTTAGTCCTCCTATAGTTATATGTGGCTCTCATTTTACTAATGGAAAAACCAAGGTAGAGACATATTAAGTAACTGGATTCAAGTTACACAGCTAGCAAGTGGCAGAGTACAGAATAAAACTCAGAAAGATAGTAGTCTATAATCTTTTTTTTTTTTTTTTTGCATTCTTCTGAAACTGGAAACGGGGAGAAACAGTCAGACAGACTCCCACATGCGCCGGACCGGAATCCACCCGGCACGCCCACCAGGGGCGACGCTCTGCCCACCAGGGGGCGACGCTCTGCCCCTCCAGGGTGTCGCTGTGCCGCGACCAGAGCCACTCTAGCGCCTGGGGCAGAGGCCAAGGAGCCATCCCCAGCGCCCGGGCCATCTTTGCTCCAATGGAGCCTTGGCTGCGGGAGGGGAAGAGAGAGACAGAGAGGAAGGAGGGGGTGGGGGTGGAGAAGCAAATGGGCGCTTCTCCTATGTGCCCTGGCCGGGAATCGAACCCGGGTCCCCCACACGCCAGGCCGACGCTCTACCGCTGAGCCAACCGGCCAGGGCGATAGTAGTCTATAATCTTAAATATTATACAGTCTTTGTGTGAGGTGTCTGGTCTCTCCAGAACTGGAAAACAGCCTGCACAAGATGGAGTTAGTATGGACAGGTCAGCTATTTCAGATCCGTCCATGTGTGACTAAAGGAAACAGGCTGGGATGGTAAGCATGCTTGCCCACCTTTTGTAACTGGTAATATCACCCTCACTTTTTGTAAACATGGCTTGGTGTCACTTTTGTGTTATTTACTATAAAACTCCTGCGAAGTGCACCAGGCTGCCACTGCCATACTACACCTGGCTGCTGCTGCCACCACCACCCAATCAAGCATGTATCATCTGCCTACGGGTCTGTGCATCTTCTTCTAGCTCCCAGCCCCTCACACCCCTCCATCCCTTGCCTCCAAATTCAGACCCAGCACTTTCCAATTTAATACAGCAAATGATCAAACTTTTAAGTTCTACCCCACAACTGGAGTTATAGGTATTTCTAAGTGTTTTCCAAATTTGTCCTTACCCAGATATCCTTCACCTTTTTTCATCAAAACAAGTCTTTTAGGTCCTCGCTGGTTGGCTCAGTGGTAGAGTGTCAGCCTGGTGTGCAGGAGTCCCAGGTTCAATTCCCAGCCAGGGCACACAGGAGAGGTGCCCATCTGCTTCTCCACCCCTCCCCCTCTCCTTCTTCTCTGTCTCTCTCTTCCCCTCCCGCAGCCGAGGCTCCATTGGAGTAAGGTTGGCCTGGGCACTGAGGATGGCTCTATGGCCTCCACCTCAGGCACTAGAATGGCTCTGGTTGCAACAGAGCAGCGCCCCAGATGGGCAGAGCATTGCCCCCTGGTGGGCATGCCGGGTGGATCCCGGTCGGGCGCATGCTGGAGTCTGTCTGACTGCCTCCCCGTTTCCAACTTCAGAAAAATACAAAAAAAAAAAAAAAAAAAAGAATAAAAGAAAAAAAAAAGCCTTTTATCCAAGAAGTCTGCCACTGCTTTCTTACCTGAAAAGACAAAATACCAAATGTAAAATTGTTAATTTTTTTTAAAGGCAATTGAAAACAATTCCAAAGGAAAACCAGTGCTTCTGCTTTGGCATCAGTGACAACTGCTGGTGACAATTCAGTTGAAATAAATTCTTACTTGAACAATATTCTCTAGTTACTTACCAAAAAACACCCCGTGTCACTGAATCTCACCTGAACCTCTCACATAAGTTTATATTCACTTTTTAACTGCAAATGTTTGTAATCAGGTATCACTGAGAATTTAGTAAGGTTTAGGTGACCTGTTTCTTGTAACTTTTACCTCTAAACATGGGGACTGCCAATAGGCACTGTTTTCTCTTTCAGTTTTAATCACCGAAGGTGCTTGAGCTTCAGCTCCATTTCTAACAGCAGAGGGGATGAGCATGCTTGACCTAGACTTGCATCTAGGTTTCACAGATAAAATCCATGGGACCTTCATAAGTTATTCAAGCTCAAGATGGCTTAGTTACTTTATCTCTAAGATGGGGTGATAAAATAGCATCTAATTTATTGGCATTTTGTGAGAAGAAATGAGAAAATGAGTGTAAAACACATAGAATATGAGCTATTATCATTAAGCAATGGTACCTACTTGTAGAGAACACAAATTTTGGAGTCAAACTCCTTAGATTCAAACATTGGCCCTGACACTTTTTAGTTGTGCAAACTTAGGCAATTTACTTATCTTCTCTGTGTCTCAATGTCCTCATCAGAAACAACATCGCCTACATCATAATGTTCCTATGAAGACTCAGTGAGTTAACTTATGTAAAGTGCTCAGAAAATTACCTATCTGACATAAAGTAATTGTTTGCTATTAATTTTATTTTTATTATTAAAGTGGTGCAAGGCTTATTTTTAAAAGGCTTAAAAATGTTGGTGAGGATGTAGAGAAACTGAAACCTACATTGTTGATAGGATTGTAAAATGGTGCAGCCTCTGTGGAAAAACAGTTTGTTAGTTCTTCAATATTTTAAACTTAAAATTACCATAGAATCCAACAATTCCTCTCCTAGATATTTATTCAAAGGAATGGAAAATTCATGTTCAAACAAAACTTATACGCAAGTGTTCACAGCAGTATTATTCACAATAGGTGAAAACAACCCAAATGTCAATCAGATGATAAATGGACAAATAAAATATGGTATACCCATACAATGGAATTTTATTTGGCTACATAACAGATAAGAGTACTGATAAAACTACAACATAGATAAACCCTGAAATTTTTATGCTAAGCAAAAGAAACCAGTCACAAAGCATTATATATCACATAATTTCATTTATTTAAAATGTTCAAAATAGGCAAATCCATATAGACAGAAAGTATTATAAATAGTTGTTTCCCGGGATTGCAGCAGAAAGGGAGGAAAAGCAGGAATGGCAAATGATTGCTAATGTTTATTTGGTTTATTTTTGAGGTGATGAAACTATTCTAAAATTAGATTGTAGTGATGGTTGTGCAGCTATGTAAGTATACTAAGAATCATTGAACTACCTACTTAAAATGATTGAATGCTATGGTATATGTATAATATTTCAGTAAAATTTGGTGTCTTTACAGGTTTATATATAAAAAAGAGGGTTAAGTTTTCTTCATAACACTTTTTCATCAGTTTTTGGTAAAAAAAAAATTAATGGGTTCTTTTGGGGGTCTTAACAAGAGAATGATCAGATCAATGATTGGTTTCTTTCCTGACCAAATGTTAACTAGATCTCACAATGGCCCTCCATGATTTTTGTAATCAAGTTATCTGCTTTATCTTACTGCAGCCATGGCAATGCTCACTGTCCTCTGGTCTAACATATTCAGGATAGATTGCATGCTGTGAATCCACCATAATGAAGAAGAAGGACCTCGTTTTATTCACCACTGTATCCACAGAATGGATAAATGCGGCACATTGTGGGTGCTACATAAATATACGATGAATGAAGAAATTGAGGGATAGACAGGCAATAGGAGTTGTAGAAAGACTTTAAAACCAGGGCTTGGGTTCAAATTTGATTTCCACTACTTACTTGATATATGTAATGTTGGTGGCTGAGGCCAGACAGGCTCTCACTGAATTCGGGCAGAAGACAGAGGAACTGTGGAGCCAGAAATCATCAGGCCATACCCATTTATTAGAGGCTCATGAAGACAAGCAAGCAAATGAACAACAAAAGGAAAATCTGCTTTTCACAGAAAGGGCAAGGGAGTAGGGAAAAACCACACATTACAGTGTTGGGGGAGCGATCTGGGAGAATCAATGTCCAGGGAAAGCACCTGAAGCCTTATTTTTTTAATCTTATTTTTATTAATTTTAATGCAGTGACATTGATAAATCAGGGTACATATGTTCCAAGGAAACATCTCCAGATTATTTTGACCTTTGATTATGCTGCATACCCCCCGCTCAAAGTCAAATCATCCTCCGTCACCTTCTATCTGGTTTTCTTTGTGCCCCTACCCTCCCCCCACTCCCTCCCTCTCCTTCCTCGCCCCTTCCCCACCCCTCCACCCCACTCCCTGTTACCATCACATTTTTGTCCATGTCTCTGAGTCTCATTTTTATGTCCCATCTATGCATTGGTTCATATAGTTCTTAGTTTTTTTCTGATTTACTTATTTCACTCCATATAATGTTATCAAGGTCCATCCATGTTGCTGTAAATGATCCGATGTCATCATTTCTTATGGCTGAGTAGTATTCCATAGTATATATGTACCAAAGCTTTTTAATCCACTCATCCTCTGACGGACATTTGGGCTGTTTCCAGATCTTTGCTATTGTGAACAATGCTGATATAAACATGGGGGTAAAGCACCTGCTGCCTTATATAAAGTACACACATATGGCACTGCCACGCACTCACGCACCAATCAGGCAAAGCGCTTGTAGCTGGTAAACTCGTGAGTAAGCCTAACAGGGCCATTTTCCCCACATTCTATCAATACACTTGCATCTTAGGCAGCCAGGTGCTGGTTGCCCAGGGAGGTAACTGGAGGTCCACCTCTTGCCCCTTTCCCCACGGTGCCAACAAGGCTACCCATCTCAGATGGGGGGCCTGTACAGTTCAGGGTCATGTCCATCAAAGCCATTGGCCTTTAAGGAGGGCTGTTGGGGCAGGCAAGAGCATGTTGCTCTGCTGTCCAAAGCCTGATTTGAGTAAAATGTCCTTGGTGCATATCTGCAACTGAATGGGGGCAGCTGCCCGGTGCAGGAGGGCCTTCACCAGAGCTGGGCACCCCCGTCAAGGTCTCTTATTCAAAATCTGTAATACTTTCCGCCAGCAGTATGTCCATCCAGTAAGGGAGCCAGTGCCCTCCTCCTGTTGCAGTCCCTGATTTAAGAGTCCATTATACCCCTCAGTGATACCAGCAGCCTGGGGGTAGAAGGGGACATGGTACTTCTAGTCCACCCCTAGGTCTTGAGCCCATTGCCTTACCATAGAACCTGTGAAATGGGGTACCATTGTCACTGTCAAGGACCAGTGGCTGCCAGTATGCAGCACTCATGTGGTCCAGAGCCTGTATGAGTGCCCTCTGGTCTGGGTTATGGGCAGGGTAAGCAGCAAGCAGACTGGTGGCAGTATCTACACATGTGACTGCATACCAGTACCTGTCCGACTTTGGTAAGGGTCCAACGATGTCTGTTTGCCACAATGTCAGTGGAACACAACCTCTTTATATCTGTACAGGTGATCTCCGAGGCTGCTCCTTGGAACACACTGCACATTGATCACAAGCTACAAGTACCTCTGCATAGGCCACAGGCAAGTTTAGTGCCTTAACCATAGCCCACTTAGTTTTTTGTTCCACAGGGAGCTGACACTGTCGGAGCCACTGTACCATATCACCTGCAGGCAGTGTCCAACCATTGTACACTCGCCAAGGTGTCTGCCTCATCATTCCCAGGATGGGCTAGAAGGGCATGCCCTGTGACATGATATACTGTCACCTATTTCTGGTGTCCTATTTCTCATAAGTTCTTTCACATGGCCTGACCTCATAGCAGATGATGCATTACCATCCACTGTGTACTGTGCCAAGTAGCAATCCAAAGGGTCAGTCCGTGATAGACAGCCCAGCTGTTGGTGCAAATCACCAGAGGTGAAGGTTCATTGTGGGTAACTAGCCATACGGCTCTTAATTCTGCCCATTGGCTGCTTTAGCCTGTACCTGTCAGGTCCATCCAAATACTCTCAGTGACCAGATAGAAGGTTATGGCCATCCACTTGGCTGTTTGGCCCCTGCTAGAACCATCAGTATACCAGGCATTCTCTGGGATGGGCATTTTCCCCTTCTGGTAAGGACTGACTTCAGTCAGGTTCTGCCTCCTGAGTCCCAGCTGCATCTGACTCTAAGGTCACATAGGTGACTGGACCCAAAACTTCTTGCAGTTCTGCTCTCAGTGGGCTGGTGCTGAAGCACAACATTGTTGCAAGTATGTACTTCATTTGGACATGGTAGAGCTTTGAGCCATACCACTACGAGGTTTGGTTGCCCAGTCTCTCACCCACCTTGCAATAGTGTATGTGGTCTTGACTGTAACTGGAGTTTTGGTCCTAGTACTCTCAGTGGCTAGGAGGACAGTAGACACAGCAGCCAATGGTTTCTCCAATAATGAGTAACAGTGCTTATAAATAATGATTCAGTGCCTTTTCACAATTGGGACCAAAACCAAATAGGTTGCTGTAGGCGCTCTGTTGCCACAAGCCCCATCCAAACCCCTCAGGGATTACATGGACATCAAAGCTCACAGGGCCTGGCAGGATCAAACACATTCAAAACCTGTGCAGCCTTGATAGCTCTCTTAGCTGCTGCAAATGCACCTTGTGCCTTCTCAGTCCAATTCTAGGGAACCCCTTTACAAATAAGGTGATATGAGGGACTCAGTAACTGAGAAAAATGGGGTATGAATGCTTGCAAGTAGCCCAACAGACCTAGGAATTCCTGCTTTACTGTAGTGGGCACAGGGTATGCTTGGATCTTATCTATAACTGCATCAGCGATGACCTTTATCTTACCCAACCAAACAACCCCTAGGTTCTTAACAGATAACCCAGGTCCCTGTAATTCTCCCTCGTTGACCACCCAGCTACACGCTTTCATATGGAATAGCAGGGTAGGAACTGCTTACTCCAATTCTGGAAGAGAGTCACTAGTTAGCATAGTATCATCAATGTAATTATACATATGAACTGCCTCTGGTTGTTTCCATTTAGCCAGGTCAGCAGCCACCAGCCCATGACACAAGGTGGGGCTATCCAAATAGCCCTGGGGTAACACTGTAAAGGTCCACTGCCTCCCTTCACAAGTAACGGCAAATTAGTCTTTTCTCTCTGCAGTTATATCAATAGAGAAAAAGGCATTAGCCAAATCTGCCACAAAGTGTTATGTCCCCAATTCACAACTTAACTGATCCACCAGGTTATCTATTGAGGGCACAGCAGCATGCAAAGGGGGAACAACCTTAATAAGTTCTCTGTAATCGATTGCCGTTCAGCAGGTCCCATCTGGTTTGGGCACAGGCCACATTGGGGAATTGTAAGGGTTGTGTGCTGGCCGGATGATCCCCACCTTTTCTAGTTCAAGGATTGTCCCAGTGATTTCTTCATTGCTACCTGGTAGGTGGTACCGCTTTGTGCTAGTTACACACTGGGGAATGGGTAATTACAAGGGGGAATGTGCTCCACGTACCTACCTGCAGCACTGCCTTCACTACCCAGACTCGCAGGCGGAATTCCCGGCTGTAGTTTCCAACCACAGTCCTTGTAAGACATCTGCCCCAAAATGTATTCAGGAATAGGAGATACATACACCTTATATGTCTTAGGAGGCAGTCTTCCTATCCCCAATGGAATAGTTACTGGCTTTACTCAAACAATTTGACCGCCATAACCATCAATGTGGCATTCCCATAAAGAAGAAAACATTCTACACCTGTATCCACCAAGGCCAATATCCATTGTACATTAGAAGAGGATCAGTGGATAGCCAATTCCATGTGGGGCCTCTGATCTTGGCCTATCCCTGTTAGACATGTCCCTTGGCCATCCCCCTATTCAAACTAGAACAGTGGATCTTGGAGGTCCTCATTTCCCTCAACTGTTTCCATCATATAATCTTGTAACCATACTATCCACACACCAGTCATTTTATTGGTAGCTACTAGGGCTGGCTATTCATCTCAGCAGCTGAAATCTCTGTCCTGATTTAAGCTGTGACCAAAGCTCCAAAAGAACCTTATTAGGCTTGCCATTCAATTTCTCTCTATCTGCCCAGCCACAATCAAGTCTACCCACATCTATTTTCAGGTAACTTTTACAAGCCCATTTCTCTTGCTAGTCAGGGGGGCGGGCAGCATGGGCAGTAGCTTTCACAGCTTTGTGATTCTGTGCAGTCTCCACCTGCCCCAAATCTGCTACCATCTGCATAACCACATTGATGGGCTCTCCCACTTAGGGGCCCAGGATAGCCACTAGTGACCCAAAAAGGGCTGTTGAGGCACTGCAGAGGATAAGATTGCTCATTCTGGCTATAAACACTTCCTTATCTGGCCCATGGGACCCTGAGTAGAAAGCAACATTCTTCATATCTAGTTCCCAAAGGACCCGGGGCAGATCACTATAGCACTGCCATCAACTCACTGCCCCCAGAAAGTCCCCAGCATTCTGCCAGACTGTAGGGATGGCAGCCATCACCCATTCTAATAAGGTATGGTTTCCTGGGTTGTCATGACAGTTCTGAAGATGTTGCCTCAAGGAGGAGTTCATGGTAATGGTGACCAGTTACTCCATCTCTGTTCTGGAGAGCATGATGCCATCCACCCCCTATGTCTCACAACCACAGCAACCAGGCTGCTAGTGGCTTGGTGGGATTCTGCTTAAATTGTGCTCCCAACTCCATCAGCTCTGCCTAGGTGTAGGGCCAGACCACAGACTGCTACATTATCTGTGGAGGAGGCTGTGGTTGACCCTGAGGGACTCTTTGCTGCTGGGATTTTACCTTATTGGTGACCACTGGCCAGGCTCTGAGTCTGTGGACAGCAGTTGCAGCCCAAACCTCTCCCTCAGAAGTGGAGGAGTCAGAAATGCCTGCTCTCACTGACTTAGAGCCACACTGCTGGCATGAATGCAGCTCCATCTTCTGTACCTGCTTTGGCTCCTGTGGCTACCAGCTCTCAGCCTGAAGCTGACTCTCGAGCTCCTGAACTTGCAGTTGTTTCTCCAACAGCTGATTCTGCCCACGTTCAGCTTTCAGGGCAAACTGCAACTCACAAACCTGTAATTCCTTGTCTAGAGATTGCTCTAGTTCCAGGCACTGTTGATACTCAGCCTGCATCTCACAATACAGCTCTCAAACCTGGTCAGCCACACTCTCCAGTGCTCGCTCCAGTTCTCACCATTGCTGGTTCTCAGCCTGCAGCCTTGCCTGCAGTTCTGAATCTGTAACTCTTTCTCCAATAACCATTCCAGCTCGTGCCATTGTTGCCACTCAGTCTGTGGCTCACACTGGAGCTCTCAACCTCAGGCAGCCTCTTTCACAGAGCTCTTGGTTTCCTTTTACAGGGCTGTAAAAAACACCCAGTTCACAGCCCCCCAAAAGATAGCCACAGGGAATCATATGCTGGAGTACAGCGACTACTTCTCTACCCCACCCTTCAAGGGTGTTGGCGGCTCCATACCAATCTGCTCCGAATACTGCCCACTATGTCAGATGTAGTACTAGTGGTTGAGGCCAGGCAGTTTCACACTGAATTTGGGAAGACAGTAAAGGAATTGTGGAGCTAGAAAGCATCAGGCAATACCCGTTTATTAGAGGCTCACAAAGACAGGTGAGCAAATAAACAGCAAAAGGAAAAGAGCTAGTAAACAAATATAAATCTGCTTTTTGCAGTAGGACAAGGGAGCAGGGAAAACCACACCTTACAGTGATAGGAGAGTGATCTGGGAGAATCACCACCCAGGGAAAGCATCCACAGCCTTACATAATCTACACACATATGGCACTGCCATGCACCCACACACTAATAAGGCAAAGTGCTTGCAGCCAGTAAACCCATAAGCAAGCCTAACACAGTCATTTTCCCCACAATATACAACATTGAACAAGACAAATTATCTTGAATTCAATTTTTTATAAAATGGGAAAATAACACCTACTTCACAAGAAGTAACTTTTAGTTGATATAATACATGCTATGTGATAACTTAGTAAATGTTAGTTTCCTTCTCTTTTCTTCCACAAATGAAAATTTCTCTGGGATGCTGGGGAAATTTCTACTGACAAATAACTTTGTATTAAGTCTTGTGGTAGCAATAAACATGAGCATTGACACTGTCGTAATCACAAACTTAATGTTGTATGAAATATGTCCTCAATCATGAAAGCTGACAGTGAAATTTGAACACATAAAATGCCAGAATTGGAAGGGCTATTAGTAAGAGATCATCTAGTCCCATGATAGGGAATCCTCAAATGCTGCAGCAGTTATGGCCCATTTGGAGACTCTGGCTTAAAAAAAAAAAAAAAAAAGAGTGGGCAAAGAAATAACAGGCAAGGTAGATAGCAGACATCTGGGGGACCATAGTGAAAAATTCCAAGAGTGATTCATTGTCCTCACCTTTGAAAATAATCTCCTGTGATAGCTGACAACTTAATTACCATGTGTGTATTTATATAGGGTGAGGCAAAGATCACCATAAGAGAGAGAACAGGTGTTGATCTTCAATCTTCTAAATATATTAAAGCAGAATATCTGCAGTAAGAAGGAAAAAAAAACAGTCATCATATCTGTATAGAATCCTGCTTACACTTCAATTCTAAAGACCAGATTTTAGTTTCTTCATTAAACTTTAGACCTTACTTTCATAAGAAAGAACTATCTAAATTTGGATCCCTGATATACAGTGAAAGGTGGTACACAACTAAAATGGACACATTTTTCTTTATTTATTAAGGTCCTGAATTAAAATCAAACTGCTAAAAAAGAAAATAATTGGCTCACTTAGAAAGTAAAAATAAATAATAATTAATTTGCTAACTTCTTTCCTGTACTTGATAACTTCATGTGTGATAGATATGTCTATTTATATAGTATGGAGAAAGTACATGTTACAGATTTTTGTCTATTTATAAAATGCACAGAACATCAAGGGCAATATTGACAACTTAAGAGGAAAAATAACACTGAGAGATAGAGCTTACTACTAAAGAGCAGGGAATTGTTTTCAGTCAAGATCAAAGCCTAGGCCGATGTAGAAAGCAATCCTACCAATACACACACACAAACATATATGTACCTCACAAACACACACATTTGAGAAATGTAGAAATGCCAGATTTTAAAGTGTAAATCTGTACCTGATCCTGAAAGGAAGAAAGGAAATCTCCAGGTACCAGAAATAAAAAAAATACCTAAAGAGGTGAGTAGGATTTGAAGAATGGTGGCTTAAAGGAATAAGTGAACCAGATATAGTACTTAAGATCTAGAATTTTTATCCTTAAAAGAAGATAGAGTTCAGGGTAGCAACTTCTATGTATGGCAGAATTAGAACTAGATACCTTAGTAAGAAAGAAAGCAAAGAAATGGAAATAGTGTCTCTTTGAAAAAAAAAATGTAATTGCTGGCCTTGCCCCAATTCCTAAGTGGAAGCAATTTCAACCTGAAAAAATTAATGCTTCTAGAGAATTTGACATGAAAAGAGCATGGTACCAGAAAACACAAAACAATATATCAACACTCAATAAATATAAATAGATTAGAAAAACCCATTTGAAGACAGATATTTAGATTAGATATTAAAATGCAGCTTTGAGCTATCTATAACAGTGGTCCCCAACCCCCGGATTACGGACCGATACCAGTCCGTGGGCCATTTGGTACTGGTCCGCAGAGAAAGAATAAATAACTTACATTATTTCCGTTTTATTTATATTTAAGTCTGAACGATGTTTTATTTTTTAAAAATGACCAGATTCCCTTTGTTACACCCATCTAAGACTCACTCTTGATGCTTGTCTTGGTCACGTGATACATTTATCCGTCCCACCCTAAAGGCCAGTCCGTGAAAATATTTTCTGACATTAAACCGGTCCGTGGCCCAAAAAAGGTTGGGGACCACTGATCTATAAGAAATATACCTAAAACATTATGAGTCAAAGATATTACAATGAAACTAGGGCAATGGAAAAAGGCATAACAGGCAAAATGGAATTTAAGGTGAAAAGCATTAATAAAGAGAAAGAGACACATCACTTAATTGTTAACAAATAGATTTTCACTAAAATTTATATATCATTTTATGCATCTAAAATGTAGCTTCAAAATGTATAAATGAAAGTTGACAGATTTAAAATGAGAATTAACCAAATGCATATCATGGTGACAGATTTTAACAAATATATTTTAGTAACTGATAAAGTAGACAAAAACTACAAAAGATATATAAGATTTAAATTAACAATAATGTTGAGATAATAAAGACATATATAAAACACTGGCCAATATGATAAGGCTACATGCTGAATGATTCCAACTATATGACATCTTGGAAAAGGCAAAACTATGGTGACAGTAAAAAGACAAATGGTTGCCAAGAGATTGAGAGAGGAGGAATAAATAGGTGGAGCACAGGGAATTTTTAAGGCAGGAAAACTATTCTACACAATACTATAATAGTAGATACATGTTTTTATACATTTGCCAAAACTTATTATATAACCTGAAACACCAGGAGTGAAACTTATGGACTTTGGATATTAATGATGTCTCAATGTTGGTTCATCAGTTGTAACAAATGTACCACTCTGGTACAAAAATGTTGATGATTGGGGCAGGGAGTACACAGAAACTCTGTATGTTCTGCTAAATTTTCTTTGAACTTAAAACTTCTGTAAAAATTAAGTATATATTTTTAAAAACTGCATCTACCAAATAAAAAATAAACATTTTAAGCACACGTAGAAAAAAATTGAACACATTGTAAGCCACAAAAATCTCAAATACAATATAAAGTTTGTACCTCATTCTTCAACCATTATGCAATAAAATAAGACCTCAATATCCAAAAGAAGGACCTCAAAAAGGCAAATACCTTGAAACTATAAATATACACTTATAAATATCAATAAAAATTAACAAATATTTATAAGTGATTGACAAAAGAAGTACTACATATGATCATCTGTGTCATATATGTATTAGTGGTATTCTGGAACTGCTTTGTAACAGCTCCACAAAACTGACTGCCAGCCAGTTATTAAACATCTTGAAATCATCCATGGTAGAAACATACTTACTATGAAAATAAGCAAATGTTACAAATCAGGGCTTCTTTTTCATTTATTTTTTCCTTCTTTTTTCTTTTTCAAGAGTCTGTTTACCAGCATACCACCGGCTAAATTGTAATTAAAATGTAATATACAAGTGTACAGGCATTTATTACAAAACATTGAAAATTAATAAACAAGTGCTGGCGAGAGTATGGAGAAGAGGAAACCCTCCTGTACTGCTGGTGGGAATGCAGACTTGTGCAACCACTGTGGAAAACAGTATGGCATTTCCTCAAAAATTAAAAATGGAACTACCTTTTGACCCAGCTATCCCACTTCTAGGAACATATTCTAAGAACTCCAAAACACTAATTCAAAAGAAGATATGCACCCCCATGTTTGATGCAGCATTGTTTACAATAGCTGAGATCTGGAAACAGCCCAAATATCCAACAGTGGACGAGTGGATAAAAAAAAGTGGTGGTATATATATTCAATGGAATACTATTTGGCTGTGAAAAAGAAGGAAAACTTACCTTTTGTGATGGCATAGTTGGACCTGGAGATCATTATGCTAAGTGAAATAAGCCAGACAGAGAAAGACAAATACTTCATGATCTCACTTATATGTGGAATCTAATGAACAAAGTGAACTGAGAAATGGAATAGAGACAGAGGACAGATCATAGGGACTGAGAGATAGCTGTCAGAGGGAAGGGAGATGAGGGGATGGCACCAGAGAAGGTGAAGGGATTAGTGAAATTATATATACATAACACATAGATACAGAAAATAGGACAGCAAATCCCAGAAGGAAGGGGAAGAGAGTTAGGGGGAGGGGGACAAAAGCGGTGTAATGGGAGACATGGAAGTGGAGGGTGAGGGTGTTATATGGAGTAGGATACTAGAGTTCATGTTAACACAAGAAATTAAAAAATTTAATAAAAAGAATTGAAAATATGACTATATCTATGACCATGAAATAAATTTAATTTGTAGTTTAAAATATCACTCCAGCCTGACCGGTGGTGGCACAGTGGATAACACATTGACCTAGAATACTGAGTTTGCCAGTTTGAAACCCCGGGTGAGCCTGGTCAAGGTACATATGAGAAGCAGCTATTAGGAGTTGATGCTTCCCACTCCTCCTCCCCCATTTTTTCTCTCCTCTCTCTAAAATCAATAAATAAAATATTTAAAAAAATTTTTAAAATATCACTCCAAAAAGAATCTCCTCAGGAAGCTTTATAGGTGAGTTTTACCAAATCCTCAAGGAAATGATAATTCCATCTTTACAAACAGTTTTATGGAATAGACAAAGAGAGGATGGGACATACTGTACTCATCTCGTTTTATTAGCTAGTATAAGTTTGATACTAAAACTGAACAAAAACAGAGTAAAAGGTGTAGATTTGTATCACTTATGAACACTTTGATTAAAATCAAAATCCTAAGTTAAAAAAATATTACAAATCAAATCCGTCAGTGGAAACACACAACAATCATCATGACCAAGCTTATCTAATAGTATAGTTTAGGAAAACAGCTGTGTTAGTCTTGCTCACTTGGACTTTGCATGATTAGTGAGTGAGCACATGGCAAAGCAACATGTCTATAGCCGATGTCAGGCTATGGGTGCTTTTCCTCAGGGCAGATCGCTTGCCCAACATTGTGAAGAGCTGTTTTGCTGTTTGTTAGCCTGCTGCCATGAAAAGTGGTTTTCCCCTGCCTGTATGTTAGTCTTCAGTTGGGAGACTCTAATAAACGGAAATGGCCCTAAGCTTTTCAGCTCCACAGTTTCTCTACCATCTGCCTGAATTCAATGTGAACCTACTTGGCCTGGACCACTGGCATTACATCTAGGATCATTCAAAATTAGGAAATCTATCAAGTTTTTGCACTAAAATGCTTGCTGAACATTGGCCATTGCAGTTGCCATTGTTAGCCAGTTATCTTTACTAGAGCAGATAAATGTGGCCTCAGATATAAGGTTAGTAGCCATTAAACTAGGAAATGTGATGTTTTTTATACTATTCAGGAAAGGGTTTCAAAAACAGATTAAATTAACATGGAATTGTTACTATAAACAGTCAGGGAGTCTTGGGGAGTCTCTCTCATTGACCAAGATGGCTGCAGGGGAGGTTCTTATGCCCAGCACACCAAAAGTTAAAAACATGAATAGACAGGCCCTACACATGCCAAAAGCTAGAAAGGAATGAACCTTATAATAAATAAGGAGGCCCAGCAGGGGTCTCCTAGACACTTCCCAACCTAATGACGAATGAGGAAGCCAAGGAAAGCCTCTCCTAGACATCTCCCGACCTATTATTATTTTCCCACAGAAGCCCTAGGTACAATTGACAGTGACAAATAAGCTAGTTTACTTCCTTGTAGATACAGGAGCTATATACTCAGTGCTAAACACAAAACTACCCAAGAAAATTTCAGCTGCTGTGTCAGTTACTAAAGTGACCAGACAGTTACAAAAACAGGTGTGTTTTCAACCTCTATGATGCCAGCTTCAGGATGGAAAAATTACCATAGTACATGCCAGACTGCCCCTTTCCAATGTTGGGTTGAAATTTACTTTGTAAATTGCATTCACAAATAACTTTTTCCCCTGAGAAGTAGTAGTTGTGTTTGGGAGTCCCTCTGGAAAATGCTCTCCAGTGTCAGGTGCTCCTGACTTGTCCAGAAGAATCTGGAGGTAGTCTCTTCCCACCTGAAATCTAAGAGCAGGTGAATCAAGCCATTTGGGCTGATGGAACCCCCAGATACTACTTTGAAAGCCCATTTACAAAAATGCCTCTTGAAATATGAAACAGTCTATCAGCTTTGCTTGTTCAACAGTGCCATCCATCCTCAAGACAATGCATATGCCACCTCCCAAACACAGTAATCCTTCTCTCTTGTGTAAAACTTTCCCTTTCTTGACTCCCTTCTTCCTCTAGTAAATAGCAAGAATCTTTGGACCCAAGGATAGGTGATACTGCAACTCTTGACAGAACTAAGAAACTGTAGAAGGTGAGATCGCCATTCACTTACCCTTGTAAAATTACAAGGGTCTAGAATTCTGAAGGGGGGAATTGTTACCTGTAGACAGTCAGAGAGCACTGGAGAGTCTCCCTGATTGACCAAGATGTGTTCAGGGGGAGATTTTTACGGGAGTATGCCAAAAGCAAGAAACATGAATAGAGTAGGCACCAGTGCTCCAAAAGCTAGCAAGATGATTGGACAGGAAACAAAAAAAACCCTCCATTCCCTATTCTTATAAGAACCACAGGACTGAGCAGAAGGGGAGATGATCTTTGAAAGTCCACCATTCTACCAGGTCACAGTATCTGAATAAACCTCTATCCTTTTGCACTAGCACCTGTTGTGATTTTTACTTTTGTTGTGGCAGGAAGCCAAACCTGTGTCTGTGGTTTTCAGTTACAGAAAGGACAAAAATATTCTCTTACAATTTTACCTCAAATTTATTTTAATTCTTTTGCTCTCTGTCCTTATACAGTTTAAAGATATCTGCATTATATGCACATTTCAGGACATCACACAGAATCATTACATTTTGGACATCATGCTGATTGGATAGGAGTGATGAAAAGGTCACTAATATGTTTAAGAACTTGTCAAGACATATATGTGCTACCCAGCATGAAAGAGAAATTGTATGAAGATTGAGAGACTTGTCAATTTGTTACAGTTTTTAGGGCTCCAGTGATCAGAAACATGCCAGAATATCCCTTCTGTAGCAAAAGAAAACAGAGAGAGAGAACAAACCTGATAGGTCTCTGAATTCTAGAGCTAACATATTCCATAGTGATCCATATACCAGGTGACACAGAAGGCTACCACCTTTGAGTGGAGCTAGCAGAAAAATAGGACTCATAGTAGATCAAGGCTGTGGTACAAGCAACTCTCCTGTGTGAGGCATTTGATTTTAAAGACAATATGGGGGGGGGGAACCTATGATACCAGAGGTAAGTGTAGTGGGAAGTAATACAGTGTAAAGTTTACGGTAGATTTCAAAGGCAAAACCACCGTGCAAGGCTCTAAGGTTCTGGAGCAAATCCACACCATCTATAGTAATTAAACCTTTTGAGAAAAAAACATTTAGCATTTTGCTCAACCCTAATAAAGATGAAATGATGAGTTGTGAGACATCAAGTGACAATGTGTCCAAAACTGGTTATAAGCTGAGTTCTGTCACATTCACGAAGTTAGTCATGCTCAGCACTGGTCCATCATAAGATAAAAATTGTACTCTATGATTGAGAAAAAAACAGGGTAAGATGACACAAGTAAGCTGCATGAACAGGTAAATCAGAACCCCACATCATCATCAGCATTGTAACCAGCACTCCACCTTCAGCTTGCACCAATGCAGGCTGGGTATAAATGCTTAAATAATAAATAAATGAAGGAAAAAGACTAAGCTTCAGGTGATTAGCACAGAATAGAGTACTCAGATGTTGTATTATAAGCTGCGCACCTGAAATTTATATTGTTATTAACCAATGTTATTCCAATAAATTTAATTTTAAAATAAATAAATAAATCACAATTTTATACCACCACTATGCAAAATCTTACAAAACTTTATTGAAGAGCATTAAAGAAGACCTAAATAAATTGAGGGATACACCATGACAGTTCTCTAAAGACTCAACCATAAATATAAATCATTGCAAACAAAATCCCAATCATATTCTTTAGTACAACCTGACAAATTGATAATGAAGTTTGTATGGAAAAATAAATGCCCCAAAATAGCCAAGAAAATTCTAGACTGCTTCTAAACTATTAAAGGCTTAAAAGAATGGGAAGACAAACCATAAACTTAAAGAAAATATTTCCAATCTACATATCAAGTGAAAGACTTTTATCCAAAGTATAGAAAGAATTCTTAAAACTCAACAATAAGAAAGCAACAACCCAATTTTTAAAAATTGATAAAAGTCTAAACAAGCATCTCAACAAAGAAGACATAGAGAGGGCAATTTAGTATGTTAAAAGATGCTCAACATCATATGATAATATGGAATTGCGAATTAAAACAGCAATGATTTACCATTACATACCTATTAGAATAGCCAAAATCCAAAATACTGATGACAGTAGATACTGGCAACAATGGGACCAACAGGAAATCACATTCATTGCTGGTTGGAATGCAAAATGGTACATGGGAAGGGGTGGGAGAAGGGTGTAAAGAGGGACAAATATAAGGTGACAGAAAATTATTTGACTTTGGTTGATGGGCACACAACACAATCAACAGTTCAAATGCTATAGAAATGTTTACCTGAAACCTATGTACTCTTATTGATCAATGTCACCCTGTTAAAGTTAATTTTCTAAATAAAATTTTAAAATTAAAATAAATAGAAAACAGTTTGGCAGTTTCTAACAAAACTAGACATACTCTTACTATCTGATCTAGCAAGCACTTTACTTGGTATTTACTCAAATTAATTGAAAGCTTATGATCACACATAAATCTACACAAAGATGCTTGTAGCAGCTTTTTTCATAATTACCAAAACCTGGAAGCAACAAAGATGTCCCTCAGTAAGTGAGTGGACAAATAAACTGTACTATAACCAGACAATGGAATACAATTCAGCACACACACATGCACGCACACACACAAAAAAAGAGCTATCAAGCCATGGTAAGATGTGGATGACCTTAAATGCAAAGTATTAAGTGAAAGAAGCAAATCTTAAAAGGCTACATACTGTATGATTCCAACTGTATGACACTCTAGAAAAGGTAAAACAATGAAAACAATGGAAGGATCAGTGGTTACTGGTGGTCATATGAAGAAAGGCATGAGTTGATGGAGCACAAAGTATTTTAGACCAGTGAAATGATTCAGTGCAATATTATAACAGTGAGTTCATGGTATTATACATTTGCCCAGACCCATAGAACGCACAATACAGAGTAATCCCTAATGTATACTGTGTACTTTGGGAGATAATGATTTGTCAATGTAGGCTCATCAAGTGTAAAGTACCACTGTAGTGAAAGATGTTGATTGTGGAAGAAGCTTGGTGTATGTGGAGGACGAAGGTATATGGAGATTCTCTGTATTTAGCACTCAATTTTGCTGTGAACCTAAAACTAGTCTATTTTAAAACTTTAAAAATATATAGAGAGAAAAGAATAAAAACTTTACAATAAGATTCACCTAGAATTCCAGCTCATCTATGCATGACCTTGAACAATTTGCTTAATATTCTTGAGCCTCAGTTTTTATTTTGCAAATTATAATACCTCATAAAGTTGCCCTGAAAATTAAATGTTTGTACCTGCACAGTGCCTGGCACATTTTATAATAATAGCTATTATTATTACCGAATACTTGTGGAGTTGAATGAGTCCTCAAAGTGTACAGGAATCTAGAAATACAATCTCTCCTGATAGTTTAATCCAGTATCTAGTTTTGCATCTAATTAAATGCTTTCTCTTTACAGTAGTGAATCTTATTTACTCTACTTCAGACCATTATAGAACTGAGGAACAAGTTTATCATCCTCGTATTAATATTTCAGGAGCACTGGAGTAGGTAGGTTCTAGTCACAGCTCCATGATCACCTAATGGAATGCCATTTAGTACTTTATTTTGTGCCTCCTATAAAAAGATAATAATTCCTACCCTAAGACACTCACCTCCCAAGGTTGTTATGAAGACTTATATAAGGTAATGTGTATGGTTATTGTTTAATAGTTTATAGGGCTTTAAAAATGTAAGAGATTAATAATTACTTGAATAAATGCATTAAATTGTCTTAGCTATCTTCATTTGAAACTAATTAATTTCTAACCCTCTCCATATTCCTCTGAATATGTGAAAAACAGTAAAATATTATTTACTTAATTCATTCATTTCACAAACATGAACTGAGAGCCTACTTTATGTCAAGCACACCATTAGATATGGGGGAAAGAAAGATTAATAAAGCACGGTCTCTGTCACCAATAAGCTTAAAGTATTTAAAGTATAATAGAAAAACATAAAAAATAAGTGTTATAATGTGGTGTTTTGCAAGAGATATTTATATGCTATGAAAAAACATGAATAGCAGATTCATTCTAAAGAATGCAGTGAAAGCTTTCACATAAAAGGTGATTAGTGTGAACTTTGAAGGATGAATATGAAACTACCAGATGGAGAAAAGAAGAGCATTTTAGGCAGAAGAAACAGCATAAGTAAATTCATGGAAACATAAAATCACATGGCGTGTATGGAGAGGATGATTCTAAGGTATAGTGGGAATAAAGCAATAGTAGAGTAGGGAGAAGTAGTAATTTATATTTGAAAAATATTGGCTTTAAGTTGCCTCTGGGCATTCTCTTTGGATGTTATAAACCAATGAGAATATAGATATGGAGAAATTTGGGAATCATCAGTGTATAAGTATTAGCTAGATATGATGAACAGGAGAGAGTGATGTTAGTTAACACGTGTGTTTCTGATTTGAGTAATTAGGTAGATAATGGTGTTCTCACTAAGGTAAGCAACATACAGAAAGGAAAGCAGAGGTGGTCAATCATATGATCCCTTGGACATATTGATTTTCAGGATACCTATGGGGCATCCAAATGAAGATGTTCAGTAGGTATGTGGAGAAATATATATATATATAATGTTCTCTATATATAATAATCTATATTTTATATATATGTATAAATAATGTTCTAGACTGACTTTTTTTGGAAGTATAGAGATGGTAGCTGAAGTAACAGAAAGGGATAGTGTATAAAATAAGAATATGTGCTAGGACAGAGCCATGGTGAATAGCAACATTTAAGGACTAGTTGTGGGTCCAGCTAAAGAAATCAAAGAGGCACTACAGAGAAATGATGAGAGCCAGGAGAAGTGTCAGCCAAGACAACAGGATATTTCAATGAGGGATAGGTCAAATGTACAAAATGTTGAAGACTAAGAAATCAAGTAATATAAGAACTGACAAGTACTCACTGAATATTTCTTGAATAACTAGTTTTCACTTGCAATTTTCTATACACAAAGGACTCTGAAATGATTAAAAACTTGAAAACTAGGAAGAGCACTGATAGAGAGCTCCTTGTTTTCTACCCATCTGGTCACTAATACACTTTCCCCAAGGTCACCGATTACTGTGTGTGCTCCTACAGCTTATTTTTCATCCCCCTTGCCCCTGAGCTGCCCACACAAGGAAATCACCTGGATGCTTGTTGAAACATTTGTAATCAATTCAAGCAAAATTAAAAAGAACCATAGCTCCTAATGGAACTGACCATATAGGCCTCCCCAGGGTGCAGAGGTTTATGTGCTGTGCCTGGACTATGTTAAGAAAATTAAAACTGGGTTTTTACAAAAGGACCACAGTGTCAAGTCACTAAAAGCTGAAAAATGCACTTGCAATACAGATGCCCACTCTCACACTGGTTTATGATGAGAGAAAGTGAAGATTTATAATATGCTCTCTACAAAATCCTGACAGCCAATGAACTGGGACCTCTGGAGGCCAGACCAGAGGTTCTAATTCATTATTCAAGGAGAGAGGGCAACGGAAGAGAGTGCTTAGCCACAGAGCAGGCTTTGTCTTTAAGAGTACCACCTCTCACACCTGGACTTCTTAAACTCTGTTACTTGGACTTTTTCAATATTTATACCAGAATTAAAGCAAAAAGTAGGTTGGCCCCTTAGTCCAAGCTCAGAAAACAGTTATCATGTACCAACTGCAGATGAATTGCTTATAGTCACTTTTCTGGCTTCTTTGGATGCTATGCAAGCTCGTATAAGTTCAATTACACTGCAGTAAAGAAAAAAAGTCTCTGAATTTTAGTGGCTTATCATAAACATTTATTTCTTGCTCATACTACATATATGTCCAAATTGTTCTGGTGCAAAAAGCTCTACTCATAAGTAAATCTTAGTTATCCTCACTCTGGGATCCCAGCTAATAGAGAAGCCATGTGGGATGTTGCCAGTCAACATATCATATGGAAAAGGGAAAGTAGCAAAGAAAGCACTGGTTCTTAAAATTTCCACGTAGAAGTGACATGTGACACTTCTGTTCATATTTCATTGACCAAGCAAGTCATATATCTGAGCTCAATTTGAAAGGGGAGGGACAGTATAAGTCATCTATAGGTAGAGGCATTGCAGGAAGGGACACTAAATATGGGTGAACAGTATAATATGCTAACAGAGAAGCCATAAAAATGTGGTAAGTCTTGAATCAATTACATAATAGGTACTCTCTGAATATAAAGGTCTTGATAGCTGTCAGAAAAAAATATCCACTGTTTACTAGCTGGCTACTGTACCTCAGAATCCACCTTTGAAGAATCATTCCATGAAGTTAAAACAGAAGTCACTGTCTGTCAAAGAACAAATGCCTGGTGCATCATAGCACACTAACCTGTTTCAAGTTAATATAGAATTCAGATTACTTGTCCTAGAGCAGGCTGCTATCATCAGAAGGGAGTACAACCCTAAGATATTTCATTTAATACCTACTATGTGACATTCTGCTAGGCTTTCTCATATACTACATCTCACTTTCTGCCTGTGCCAGTTGAAGTTTTAAGATAATTAAAAAGGTCATGACTTGCCAATGGTCACAGAGCTACTCTAGAAAGTCATAGGTGCCTGGAGAAGGTCCAACATTTAGGGTGCCACAAGGAGAGGACAATTGAGGACAGCAACACACACCACGTGCTTGGGGTGAGGATATGGTTTGCAACCTTTAAAGCAGAGGAAATCTGTCCAAAGGAGAAATTAAAAAAAAAAAGTTTGGCCTATTTCAAAGTTCTTCCCAGAGACAACACTTTCTTAATCTGTACCTGGACTTGGGTGGTGTTCTTTTAGATGAAGAGAACCAACATGACTCTCCAGAGCCATCTTCAAGGAGCTGGAGAACTTTCTTCTAGAAGACACCTGTCAGTGGAATTCGGTCTGCCAATCAATCAACTTTCTGTCAGTGGCCACTGGCACCCTTGTTTGTGGATTTATTCCATTTTAAAGCCTACCAGCAGGATTACATTGGCTGTCTTTTAGCTCTGTATACTGAATAGTGGATACTTCAGCTGGAAAATGATGCTTAAAAGTCATAAAGGATAGTACACATATGATTTTGAAAACCTCATCTATCAAAAAAACAAAACAAAACAAAGCTCAGAACATAGGTTGTAAAGTTAGTAATGATCAACAGGACAATTTCTCTCCAAAAGACAGCACCAGTGAGATATACTTGGATGCTTAGCAAATCTTTCCCACAACATATGCATTTATTTGTTGACCTAAATATTCATTCAACATATATTTATTTTTTTAATTAATTTTACTAGGGTGACATCAATAAATCAGAGTACATATGTTCAAAGAAAACATGTCCAGGTTATCTTGTCAATCAATTATGTTGTATACCCATCGCCCAAAGTCAGATTGTCCTCCGTCACCTTCTATCTAGTTT
This sequence comes from Saccopteryx leptura, assembly GCF_036850995.1. Classification (NCBI taxonomy): domain Eukaryota; kingdom Metazoa; phylum Chordata; class Mammalia; order Chiroptera; family Emballonuridae; genus Saccopteryx; species Saccopteryx leptura. The sequence continues at coordinate 101,008,484 of NC_089516.1, read as the reverse complement.
TCTTTGTGCCCTTCCCCTTCCCCCTCTCCCTCTCCCTACCCCCCATAACCACCACACTCTTATCAATACCTCTTAGTCTCGTTTTTATGTCCCACCTACGTATGGAATAATGCAGTTCTTGATTTTTTCTGATGTACTTATTTCACTTCGTATAATGTTATCAAGATCCAACCATTTTGTTGTAAATGATCCAATGTCATCATTTCTTATGGCTGAGTAGTATTCCATAGTGTATATGTGCCACATCTTCTTTACCCAGTCTTCTATTGATGGGCTTTTTGGTTGTTTCCATGTCTTGGCCACTGTGAACAATGTTGCAATGAACATGGGGCTGCATGTGTCTTTATGTATCAATGTTTCTAAGTTTTGGGGTATATACCCAGTAGAGAGATTGCTGGGTCATAAGGTAGTTCTATTTTCAGTTTTTTGAGGAACCACTATACTTTCTTCCATAATGGTTGTACTACTTTACAGTCCCACCAACAGTGAATGAGGGTTCCTTTTTCTCTACAGCCTCTCCAACATTTGTTATTACCTGTATTGTTAATAATAGCTAATCTAACAGGCGTGAGGTCGTATCTCATTGTAGTTTTGATTTCCATTTCTCTAATAATTAATGAAGATGAGCATCTTTTCATATATCTGTTAGCCATTTGTATTTCTTCCTGAGAGAAGTGTCTGTTCATGTCCTCTTCCCATTTTTTTATTGGATTATTTGTTTGTTTGTTGTTGAGTTTTATGAGTTCTTTGTATATTTTAGATAATGAGCATACATCAACTCAAAATTTATGGGACACAGCAAAAGCAGTCCTGAGAGGGAAGTTCATAGCATTATAGCCAAACCTTAAAAAGCTAGAAAAAGCTCAAATAAACAACTTGACCTTGCATCTAAGAGAACTAAAAAAAGAACAGCAAGTAAATCACTGATTTGACCCTCTGTTTTATCGACCTTATTATTTATTCTTTGCATTGTATTCCTTTTTTTATTTTCTTTTTTTTATTATTGATTTTAATGGGGTGACATTGATAAATCAGGTTATATATGTTCAGAGAAAACATCTCTAGTTTATTTTGACATTTGATTATGCTGCATTCCCATCACCCAAAGTCTAATTGTCTCCGTCACATTCTAACGGGTTTTCTTTGTGCTCCTCCCCCAAGCCCCTCCCTCTACTCCCCCAAACCCAGTAACCCCCACACTCTTGTCCATGTCTCTGAGTCTCATTTTTATGTCCCACCTATGTATGGAATCATATAGATATTTTTTTCTGATTTAGTTATTTCGCTCAGTATAATGTTATCAAGGTCCATCCATGTTGTTGTAAATGATCCGATGTCATCGCTTCTTATGGCTGAGTAGTATTCCATAGTATATATGTACCAAAGCTTTTTAATCTACTGGTACACAGACGGACACTTGGGCTGATTCCAGATTTTCGCTATTGTGAACAATGCTGCCATAAACATAGGGGTGGATTTCTCCTTTTAAAACAGTGCTATGCTGTTCTTGGGGTATATTCCTAAAAGTGAGATAGCTGGTTCAAAAGGCAGTTCGATTTTTAATTTTTTGAGGAATCTCCATACTGTTTTCCACAGTGGCTGCACCAGTCTGCATTCCTACCAGCAGTGCAGGAGGGTTCCCTTTTCTCCACATCCTCGCCAGCACTTATTCTGTGTTGTTTTGTTGATGAGCACAATTCTGACTGGTGTGAGGGGGTATCTCATTGTGGTTTTAATTTGCATTTCTCTAATGATTAGTGATGTTGAGCATTTTTTCATATACCTATTGGCCATCTGTATGTCCTCTTTGGAAAAGTGTCTATTCATTTCTTTTGCCCATTTTTTTATTGGATTGTCTTTCTGGTGTTGAGTTTTACAAGTTCTTTATAAATTTTGGTTATTAACCCCTTATCAGACGTATTGTCAAATATGTTCTCCCATTGTGTAGTTTGTCTTTTTATTCTATTCTTATTGTCTTTAGCTGCGCAAAAGCTTTTTAGTTTCATATACTCCTATTTGTTTATCCTGTCTTTTATTTCCCTTGCTGTTTGTCCCTGATTTTGCCTGATTTCAGCAGGGTGGAACCACTAGGACTTTGACAGGCAAGGCCTCTGTAGCCTGGCAGGTGGGTCTTCCAGCATCCAATAGGGTGGTTATACTGAATCACCCATGAGAGGAAAGCTTCAGTCAGATTCATGGGGAGGTTGGGGGAATGGCCACTGCCTCAAAGCCATAAAACTGAGTCACTAACAAGCTCTGACTCTTCTCAGACTTCTATACCCTAGCTGACTCCTCAATGGGGCCAAATCTTCTCAGGGTAGGGTTGGAGCGAGTCCAGAGAGTAGGAATTGTTTTCTCCCAGGTTCATGTCCACATAGAGAGGAGTGCTTTGTCTAAGAAATATGGTCCCTGAGGTATAAGAGAATGACTCAGCAAAGGGATCCTGGTGGCTGTCCCTTCATTTGTGCCTCCATAGATGTGAACCTTAGTCTCCCTTGATGTGACTCTAGTCCACTAAGGCATGCCTCCAGTGGAGTCCATCATAAATGGCTGTGAATGAGATTTTGTGTGTTGGCCCTCTAAGAGGGATTCTGTGTCTTTGTGGACTCCAGTCTCTTTCTGGCAGACAGAAATATTGTTGCTTTTCACAACCAGATATTATGTGAGTGACTCTTCCTGGCTTTAGTGCTCTGGGCTAGGAAGCCCAGCTTGGGGGTTAGGCCCACAGTTATTAGGGGGAAATCCCCAGCAGTTGAGATATCCTTCCAGAAACTCAGCTGCCACTTGTGAGAGCTGTCCAGCCCATTTTGGTTCTCCACCCTTTCTACTAGTCTAAATGTGGCTTTTTGTGAAACTTTGATTATAAGACCCCTCTTCATTTAGTCTTCAGTTGGTTATTTAGAATGATTGTTCTTAAATTTAGTTGTAATTCCAGTTTTCTCCTGGGAGAAAGTGAGTGTAACATCCACCTTCTCTACCATTATCTTGTATCATTCATCCTTATTCCATTTAAACCATGCAAAAGTCATGTAAAAATTGGCATTATTATTATCAGTCTGATATACAAATTAATGAATAAATAAATAAATAAATAAGCTCAGGGAGGTCAAGTTACTTATGTAAAGTCACATAGTCATTATGGGGCAAATCTGGGAATAGAACACAATACTGGTACACACTATTTCTCCTGTCTTCCCAGTATCTTAGTCTTTCTTCAAGTGCTGATCAGAAATTTCTTAGCATATGAGCTTCTTCAATAGTATAACTAAACAATGGAAGTTGGCCATACTAAGTAAGCTTTTATAAGATTCGGTCTCTCCTTTTTTGTTCTTGAACAACAATCCTTTTCCTGGAAGTCTTCAAAGCTGGTGTTGTATCAGGGCCAAAGCTCTTGGAAATGTTTACTTCAGTACCATGAGGGTGAGAGCTGAGGGTAACAGGAGGTATAATAATGAAGTTCAATTATTCTAAATTCTAAGATCAGCATCTTAAGGGTGGCTGTTAGAACCTTCTGCTCCAGAGATACTACTGTGTATCAAGCTGCTCTTGGATTCATGTGTGTACAAAATCTATCTGACATTCTCCTTTAGTGACATACTGGAATCATGGACTGTACTGATTCAGAAAAAAAAATTTACAGCAGAGCAAGAAAAGCTACTTCATGCAATTGTTTCCCCCAGATAACTAAATTAAACATCCTTGTTGTTAGTTTTGTTTTTAATTTAATAACAACCCCAGGATTTCTTTTTTCTCTAACCTCCTTATTACTGTACCACAGATAAAGGAGACATTTGACACAAGCACTTTGGGAACAGAATTTATAGTGTCATTAGATTTCCCTTTGTTTTCTTGGTTAATTCAAATACATATTCTCTTTTTTAAAGGAAAAAAAATACCTGGGGCCATGTTTTTAGATCACTTCTTTCTCTCATTCTCTTTCTCTTTCCCTTAAAATCTAACCCCTTATCTCCTGAATCTCATGGCATACTTTTCTTAACATGCTCTTCTCTCCCTAACTCAGTTGGGTTTTTTAGTTTGTTTTTGTTTTTATTTTAATTTTCAGATAGAAATTTCAAAGAAAAGCATATGTTCCAGCTTCTCCAATTTTTATTTCTCAAAAAAATAGCTGCAATGACTGTGTCTTGTGCTATCTTTCTTAGTACTCAATTTTTTTATTTACCTTACTCCTCCTCAAAAGCTATGACCACCCCACCCTGACCAATCCATAGCAGTATGTAATTATTTCATTCTCAATGAATCAGAGAAAGCATGTTATTTCCTGGCTCTTCCCTATAATATAGCCAAAGCCTGAGAGCTTTCTTTTACTTGGTTCCCTGGTCTCTCTTGAGATATCTCCTCAATTTTCACCTCTGTATGTGAGGGCCTCAGTCAGTTGAACAAGCTCTCACAAGTTCATCTAAAGCACCATTGTCTGTGATCCAAATTCTGTGGAAGTAAAAGGTCTCTTTTCCAGAAAAGAAAAATTGGGTCAGGCTCGAGACACCATTCATTAGCAAAGTGAACAAATGCCTTCTAGAGACTAATAACCACCTTCCCTTTTTTACTCACTATGTCAAACTTTTAGATCCCTTTCTCTCTCAATCACAAGAGCTTGACAGAAAAAATGATTAGAAAAAGGGAAGGTATATTGACTTTTATTTTCCTAGAGATGATAATACCATGCACAGAGATAACAAAGAAGAGTAGGGAGAGATCATAGTCAAACAGGGTTCCAGGTCCCAGCAAGGGGTAGGAGAAGAATCATGTTGCAACAAGATGACAAGATGAATATTACAGGGAGGAGAGCTTGAGGCTTCTCAAGGTATACTATGGCCACTACAAAGTTTTTCCAGGCTCACCCTAAGCAAACTCTAATTCTACAACTGGTGTCATTTTTGGCCAAATGCTCCCTGCCATGTTCAGGTGATTCTCCAAACTTATTTAGAAGTATTTGTGTATACTGGCCATCCTACATGTACTAACTCTATCTTTATCACAGAGAATAGGCCTTTAAAAAGCAGTATGTAGGTGAATGGGCCTTTATTTGGTAGGGCATTTTGTAAGACAGGAGCACATTTTTCAGTCACCATTACTCAGTCTCTCCATTATGGTTCCAGAAATGGTATCTTTAATTAACAAAATATACTGATTGCTTGAACCACAGTAGCTCTTCTCAACTGGGCTAGATGGGATGAATTAGACTAGGATAGAACAGAAGTTAGCATTATATGTGGTATTCATAACACTAATATTGACTAGGATGCCATCATCTCCTCCATACCATTCATCTCCATCCCTCTAATTATAATAGAACAGAAGGTAGCTAAACACGCTTGGAGCTGACACTGAAAAAGCTAAGATTTCCAAAATGAATAGCATGCTTGTGAGAAAAGGGAAGGAAAGGAGAGAGAATAAAACAGGCCATCACATTAAAAAAAAGTCTCAGGACTTCAGAAATTTTCTTTGACTAGATAGAAATTGACATACAAGTTCTATGAAGTCTGAGAAGCAGATAAATCTAGTGATTGGAAAATGTTGGACCAAAGATTAAGAGAAAAGGGTCATCTGTATCAGGATCTATCTCCTAGAAAACTTTTCAGTAAGAGGCGTTACATGAAAAGTTCTTCTGGAACAAGAATATCCCCTGTTCTATTTATCAATACTACATTGATTGGAATTGATACTATGATTCCAATAATGACAAGCAAACATTTATTGAGTCCCTACTATGTTCCCATGCTTCATTTGGAGTACTAAAATACTAGATAATAAGGTCACAATTCAGCAGTAAAATTTCTATCACAAACAAGATTAGTCACTGCCTGCCAGTCACTGTGCTCAGTCCTGGGGATAAAGACCAGTGAATGAAGCAGTGTGGCCTCTGCAGAAAGTTGTGTCCTTACCAAATCCATTCCCTCTTCCTCCTATGCATACAACTAGGCTATATTTCCTTACAGTTAGATGTGGTTATGTGATTGAGTTCTAGTGAGTATGGATTATCTAGAGGTTATTAGAAACCACATGTTAAAGATGCTGGTGCCTCTATTATCCTGGGTCCTTAAAATTTTCATGAAACAATATATAACAAAAACATCTACCTTGCCATCAACTGGACTTAATGTGAGTGAAAAATAAATCTCTACTTTGTTAAAACATTTATATTAAGATTTAGGGACTTATCTCTTACCAAAGCTGACATTATATCAATTCCAAAATCTGTTACCCTTGCCTTCATGGAGCTTGGTGTTTAGTGTATATACAATTGAGAAGTGTGCAGAGTCCTGTGGCAACATTGAGGAAGGAGTGGACAACTTGGTCTAGGCAATAGCAGAAGAATTCATGTAGACTGTAATATTTGAAATGAGTCTTGAAATGAAAAAAAAAATCCCACAAGAGACAGTGAAGAGAGAGTATAAAAGGGCCTGAAAATGAGAGATCTTTCTAATAGTATAGCTGAAGAAGAGAAGACAACAAGGTTAGGGGAAGTTCAAACCACATGAGGGTTCAAGCACTGTTGAGAAATGAGAAAAATTGCCATGCTACTATCTAGACATAAGTTTATGTGACCCCAGACATCAATATATTTGGAAGCATGTGGAGTTTGCGATTGGCCAGCATGAGACAGTCTTCTTCATGATGCCAATCCAAGTCAACTCCCAGACAAGAGGACCAGGATCCAAAAATATAAAGGCTGTAACATCAGTCCTTACTGTTGGAATTGGTATATCTGGATTCCCAGACTCTTATCCTATACCCACCCTTCAACATTCTCACTTGTACCCACTGGAGAAGAAGCCCAATAAATGAGTTTACTCTTTCCCCTCCCATTCACAAAAGTTGTTCTTCTGAGCAATAATTCACAATCTGTACTCTACAGCTGCAACAAGTGAAGACCTGCCAGGAGGCAAGAACCCAGGAGCAAGAAGTCAAAGGGAAAGAGCATCCACCTGCATTCTTTGTTGTATCTGATTAATCTCAAATATTCCAATGCTTCATATATTCCTGGACAGCTTTTCAACATCCTGTAATTAGCCTTAAATGGATATGTTCCACTCAGGAAAGAGGAATAAGAGTGACTCTGATCTGCAGGTGTAGACAAACAAGAGAAAATATAGACTGAACTGGAGGGGACCTATGAGATCACCCAAGTTCAAAGGCCTTGTGTAACAGATGAGAAAACTGAGTTTCAAAAAGTCATGACCTGCCTTACATCACAGGGTGAGTCAGCAGCACAAACAGGACCTTCAAGTCTTAATTCCCAGCTCAGTGTGCTTTCCACTCTACTCATCAAGCATCTAGACAAGTTGGAAGAAGCATACTAAGAGTTACTGATGAAGGAAATAGTGGGCGGTTTCAAGGCAGGAAAGCTCAACATCCGGGCAAAATGTTACAGACAAGGGTCAGTCACATGCTTTCCTTTTATGATTTTTCCATTTGGTTATATGCATCTGGAAACAACAGTCAGAAGAAAAATTCATTTGAGTCTGTGCTTGATTCATTTTGTAGAAGAGGAAGATAGTCATTTCTATGATCTTTTTTGAAGAGGGCCGAGGAGCCATTTTTACCTCCAGATAAATCTCTCCATCAGCTTGCTATTTTAGGTAAGTATTATCTTTCCTGGTAGTTGCCTTTAAAAAACCTTGGAGAAAAAATACTGAAGACTGTTTCCAACCACTAAAATCTTAGTGTGAATTAGATGTATATTTTATTTTAGGAATTGTATCAGTTCACATTCAGAAAAACTGCAAATTATGTAAACCAGAGGCCTGATCAATAGATTATGGGATGTTTTGATTTCCTTGGAAATCCTTCTGTTTGTCTTTTTGTATTTTTCTGAAGTGGGAAGTGGGGAGGTAGATAGACTCCTGCGTGTGCCCGACTGGGATCCACCCGGCATGCCCACCAGGGGGCAATGCTTCTCCCATCTGGGGCATTGCTCTGCTGTAACGGAGCCATTCTATCGTCTGAGGCAGAGGTTGTGGAGCAATCCTCAGTGCCCAGGCCAACCTTGCTCCAATAGAGTCTTGGCTGCAGGAGGGGAAGAGAGAGACAGAGAGAAAGGAGAGGGGGAAGGGTGGAGAAGCAAATTGGCACTTCTCCTGTTTGCCCTGGCCAGGAATCAAACCCGGGACATCCACACGCCAGGCCAATGCTCCACTGCTGAGCTAGCCAGCCAAGGCTCCTCCTGTTCGTCTTTTTTAAAATTACCCTGCTTTTGAGATTAAGTGCAGTAAGGAAGTGGACCAAACACCAGAATGGGCCTAGAAATAGAGGCTTTCTCATACTACAAGCTGCAGGTAATTCTATTGTATGCACACTTCATTCTTAACCACTGCTATTGCCAGGTCTCACTGGTATTGCCCTTAAACTCTCCACACAAAAAGTCTTCTCTTCTCTTTCTGTACCTGGATTCACAGCAGTCACTCCTGCTTCTGGTCCCTGAGTTTAGGTGTAGTAGATCACAGCTTACAAAGCTATCTCTCTGTATCTTGTAAAGCAGGTAAAATAGTTTTATACTCCTTAATTTTTCAAGTGGGAAATCTGTGGACCAGAGAAGTCTCCTGTCTCCAAATCCTGCCATCTTTCTTTATATTGGTATTTCCCAAATAATCTCTACAGAGCACAAGTTCATGGAACTACATTGATAAAGTGAAGAACACTATGATCTAATAAGCATTTACTTCCTTTTCTACTCTTTTTGTGATGATATACTAAGTACATTAGCATGTTAGGAACTCTGAGATGTAATTTGTATTATCCAGAGTTTCCAAAAGGTATTTATGGATAAGAAGAGTTCACATTAATTTACACACTGGGCCAGGCCTCATGATAAGCATTGTATATGCAGTTCCTTATATTATCCACCACACATTGTAATGGTTTTTGTACTGTGCTTATCCCCATTTTAACAATGATGATCCAAGGCCCAGAGAAATAAGATGATGTGCACAAGTTCATACAATAGGAACATGACCAGAATCATTCTGAAACCCAACCACCCGACTCTGAAATATTTGGCCACATAAATTTTCTGCACATAAGCCCTCTTTACATCCCACAAGACTAGTTCCTTGCAGAATCAATTTTGGGAATGTTAAATGTAGTTCTCTCATTCACCAACCTCTTATCAATAACCTTGTTTGTTCTTACTGTTTCATTTCTGAATACGCAAAAATACCCAGAAAAGATATTACTTTCAACTACTGAGCAAAATCCTACATAAAAATAAGAGATATTTAGCTACAGGGGGAGAGAGAAAGGCATAGAGAGCATGAGCATTGTACCACAAAGGCAACCAGAGACTGTGCCCTGAAATATGAGAGAAGAGGAAATCATTGGCCAAACAGTTTTTGCTCTATGTGCTCAAAGGCAATATCATAACAGAATTCTCAGCTGAATCAATTAAACTCATTTTCTCTCTACTCAGGGGGCAAATGGAGTGATATATGTATACACAATAGGAGGCTGCTGCTTATAACATCAGGTAGATTGACCAAGGTAGGTCAGTTCAACTAAAAGTAACAGTTTAAACCACTGTGTAGTGGTTCTGCAACTGGGCATGCATGCACACACATGCATGTGCACACACAGAGATCCACAATGCCCCCACAAAAAAAAACTGGCTAAGGAGGTCAATTCAGTCAAACAACCAGTCAACTTAATGGGGAATGGAAAAAAGTAATTCAGAGGAGATGCTTGCTTAACTAAACTGGTCACTCAATTCAATCTAGTCTTTCAGTCAGTGGAAAAGTTCCAAGAAATACAGCTCAGTTGTCTTTGGGGATATAGAGAACAGTAATGAGGCACAGAATCTAGGGAAAGAGCTGAATTGCAACACAAAATATTTAGATTAAATGTAACGGAAAGTTTTTTGACAATAAAGAGATGTCTCAATGGCTTCTTTGAAAGAAATCTCAAAAGCAATAAAAAAAAGAAAGTAGAGAAACAAACTGGGAGAAAATATTTGCAACACATAAAACGGACTAAGAGTTGATAGCCTTAATATTTTTTAAAGCTCCTTAAATTTGATGTGAAAAACACAACCCATGCAATAAAAAAGAAAAAAATTGCAAGATGAATAACAGGTGAGTGATAGCAGTAAATCTCTACCTGCTAACTCAGAATCACAGCAGAATGCAAATGGCCAAGCCATATATGATAGCACAAAACATTCCACCTTACTAACAATTAAGGAAATAAACATTAATATAATAAGGTAATACTTTTTACCCTTCAGGTTGCAAAATAAAAGCTTAGAAGACCATTTTATATTGGTGAGCACCCTCATACACTGCTGATGAGAATGTGAATTGTTTGAACCTTCTCTATTCTGAGAGTAGTTGTAAAAATCTTAAACACTCATACCCTTTGACTCAAGATTCTCACTATAGGAAATACATTTTTAAAATTAAAAGTATATATTTAATGTAACAGTATTACATATAATGGCACAAAAAGTGTATTAAAAATGTAATATTCATCATTAAGGAGATGGTAGAATAAATTAAGGTACATCCATTTAATAGAATATTCTTCAGGTATTTTTTAATGAACTAGATCTATACATTGGCCCAGAGGAATGTCCATGACATACTGGTAATTAAAAATAAGTTGTAAAATACTGTATATTGTGTGATCTCATTTTTGAAAACCAAAAAAAGTGGAAAAACTATGTGTTTATGTGTTTGTAGAGATGGAAAATTATGGAAATGTGCACATCAAGCTCATAATATTTATTACAAGAAGAGAATAAAATCAGAAGAGGGGAAGACAAGAAATGCTTTTTCTCTTCATACACTGCGTTACTTTTGTTACAATTTAATATATTACACTTTGAAGTAGAAAATATTGACATTTTTATTTAATATGGAGACATTATTTTTCTTGTTTACAAAAATTAAAGTACAAATATTTAAAGGCATTTTCACCTTTTAAAATACTTTATCTGAATACCCCAAGGAAACAACAGACGGCACTTTTCCATTCTTAGTACCATTATGTGTAAATATAAGAGAAAGAATTCTTTCTCCCCACTTATTAAAAAGTCTGTCACAGACAGGTAATAGCAAATGTTGGAGAGGCTGTGGAGAAAAAGGAACCCTCATACACTGTTGGTGGGAATGTAAAGTAGTACAACCATTATGGAAGAAAGTATGGTGGTTCCTCAAAAAACTGAAAATAGAACTACCTTATGACCCAGCAATCCCTCTACTGGGTATATACCCCAAAAACTCAGAAACATTGATACGTAAAGACACATGCAGCCCCATGTTCATTGCAGCCTTTTTCACAGTGGCCAGGACATGGAAACAACCAAAAAGCCCATCAGTAGATGACTGGATAAAGAAGATGTGGCTGCCCTGGCCAGTTGGCTCAGCGGTAGAGTGTCGGCCTGGCGTGCGGGGGACCCGGGTTCGATTCCCGGCCAGGGCACATAGGAGAAGTGCCCATTTGCTTCTCCACCCCCACCCCCTCCTTCCTCTCTGTCTCTCTCTTCCCCTCCTGCAGCCAAGGCTCCATTGGAGCAAAGATGGCCCGGGCGCTGGGGATGGCTCCTTGGCCTCTGCCCCAGGCGCTAGAGTGGCTCTGGTCACGGCAGAGCGATGCCCTGGAGGGGCAGAGCATCGCCCCCTGGTGGGCAGAGCGTCGCCCCTGGTGGGCGTGCCAGGTGGATCCCGGTCGAGCGCATGCGGGAGTCTGTCTGACTGTCTCTCCCCGTTTCCAGCTTCAGAAAAATAAAAATAAAAATAAAAAAAAGAAGATGTGGCACATATACACTATGGAATACTACTCAGCCATAAGAAATGATGACATCGGATCATTTACAGCAAAATGGTGGGATCTTGATAACATTATACGAAGTGAAATAAGTAAATCAGAAAAAACCAGGAACTGCATGATTCCATAAGTAGGTGGGACATAACAGTGAGACTAAGAGACATTGATAAGAGTGTGGTGGTTACAGGGGGAGGGGGGAGAAGGAAAGGGAAAGGGGGAGGGGGAGGGGCACAAAGAAAACTAGATAGAAGATGACGGAGGACAATCTGACTTTGGGTGATGGGTATGCAACATAATTGAACGACAAGATATCCTGGACATGTTATCTTTGAATATATGTATCCTGATTTATTGATGTCACCCCATTAAAAAAATAAAATTATTAAAAAATTAAAAAAAAACATTTTGTTCATCCACTGCATTGGAGGATATGCTCTCAAGGAGCTCAGTAAGTCGATTGGATTTGCAGTTCAATTCCTTCAGGGCTCATTCTTTCATTCTAAAAAAATAAAAAGAGGGGAAAAATGTTGGAAATAATCAACATATACCAGTTATTTATTGGTGTTAAATAAATCACCTCAAAACTTGGTCATTTAAAACAACAACCATTCATTTGGTTTATAATTTTGTGGGTCACCTGTGTGGTTCACAGGGCTGGGATTAAGATGAGACAAGTGACGTGCCCAGACCACGAAATTCAAGGAGGCACTAATTCTTAGGGTCATTTAGTTGTCAACTCTGCACTTACATAATCTTGAGAGTGAATGCCTTCTTAAATTTTGTGCTCTAGGCACGTCACTTGCCTCCCCAAATACTGGCTCTGATGATTCTACTAATCTAAGCCAAGTAGACTGATCTCTGCTGGGTTATTTTATGCCATGCAGTGTTGTTCAGCATGTGAACTAGAAGATCTAGGATAGCCTCACTCACATGTCTAGAAGTTGATAGGCTATTACGGGGGCAATAGGGGTGACTGGACATCATATATCTTTAATCAGTAGGCTACCATGAGCTTCATCACCTGGTGTCCTTTATAGGATTCCTATAACCAGTGAAAGAGAACAAGCCCCAATGTGCTTGTATTACAAGTCACTCAAACAACCCCAGAGTGAATCTAGGAGGATAAATGTAGAACAAGGAAGTACGAACATACTGGAAGGTATAACTACATAATAATGCCCTAAGGTGAATTACTGAAGTGGAAGACAACGGTTATGGTGAAGACATCAACTGAATAAGTAACTAATTTATAATCAGAAAGTAGTCAGTTAAAGATTCTCTCCTGGCCCTGGCCGGTTGGCTCAGCGGTAGAGCGTCGGCCTAGCGTGCGGAGGACCCGGGTTCGATTCCCGGCCAGGGCACATAGGAGAAGCGCCCATTTGCTTCTCCACCCCTCCGCCGCGCTTTCCTCTCTGTCTCTTTCTTCCCCTCCCACAGCCAAGGCTCCACTGGAGCAAAGATGGCCCGGGCGCTGGGGATGGCTCTGTGGCCTCTGCCTCAGGCGCTAGAGTGGCTCTGGTCGCAACATGGCGACGCCCAGGATGGGCAGAGCATCGCCCCCTGGTGGGCAGAGCGTCGCCCCATGGTGGGCGTGCCAGGTGGATCCCGGTCGGGCGCATGCGGGAGTCTGTCTGACTGTCTCTCCCTGTTTCCAGCTTCAGAAAAATGAAAAAAAAAAAAAAAAAAAAGATTCTCTCCTGGCTGCATCAACCACTCAGGAAGGAATTTCCTCAATGAAGAAATGAGATTGGATCAGTAAAGCACATGTATCCTCTGAGATTTAAACATGGTCTTTCCTATGACTGGTCCCATGTACAACTTGTTCCCTGTATCTCTACCTAGGGAGAGCCCTGAACCAGCATCTCTAACACTCACATGGAACATACAGCACAGGAGAGCTTAAAGATTCTTTTTTTAAAATCTAATTTATTGTGTTTACATAAATTCAAGAGTCACCCCGATTGCATCCCCCCTCCCCCACATTTCCCTCAACATATCCTTTACCCCCCTCCCAATAGCTCCCTCCCCCTTCCCCTCAGGTTTAATTCCGTTTCTCATTTCACATTGTCATTGGATTCCTCAAATGACTGAGACCATAAGATATTTTTCTTTTTCTGCCTGGCTTATTTCACTTAACGTAAGAGTTTCCAGGTCCATCCATGTTGTCACAAAAGGAAAGATTTTCTTCTTTTTCATGGCCCCATAGTATTCCATCGTATATATGTACCACTGCTTTTTAATTCACTTGTCCACTGATGGACACTTGGGCTGTAGCCAGATCTTTGCTATTGTGAACAATGCTGCCATAAACATGGGGATGCATTACTTTTCTTGAACTAGTGATAAGGTATTCTTGGGATATATTCCTAAAAGTAGGATGGCTGGGTCAAAAGGCAGTTCCATTTTTAATTTTATGAGGAATCTCCATACTGTTTTCCACAGTGGCTGCACCAGTCTGCCTTCCCACCAGCAGTGCAGGAAGGTTCCCCTATCTCCACATCATGGCCAGCACCTATCATGTGTTGTTTTGTTAATGAGCGCCATTCTGACTGGTGTGAGGTGGTATCTCATTGTGGCTTTAATTTGCATTTCTCTAATGATTATTAATGTTAAACATATTTCCATATGTCTATTGGCTATCTGTATGTCCTCTTTGGAGAAGTGTCTATTCATTTCTTGTGCCCATTTTTGGATTGGATTGTTTGTCTTCCTGATGTTGACTTTTACAAGTTCTTTATAAATTTTGGTTATTAACCCCTTATAAGACATATTGTTGAATATGTTCTCCCATTGTGTGGTTTGTCTTTTTATTCTGTTTATATTGTCTTTACCTGTGCAAAAGCTTTTTAGTTTGATATAGTCCCAATTGTATATCCTGTATTTTATTTCATTTGCCTGTGGAGATGAATTAGCAAAGATATTGCTGCGATAGATGTTGGTGAGTTTACTTTACTGCCTAAATTTTCTTCTAGGATGCTTATGGTTTCATGGCTTACATTTAGGTCCTTTATCCATTTTGAGTTTATTTTGTGCATGGTGTAAGTTGGTGATCTAGTTTTATTTTTTTGCAGGTAGCTGTCCAATTTTCCCAACACCATTTGTTGAAGAGACTGTCTTTACTCCACTGTATGCTCTTACCTCTTTTATCAAATATCAATTGTCCATAAAGATGTGGGTTTATTTCTGGGTTCTCTGTTCTGTACCATTGATCTATATGCCTGTTTTTATGCCAGTACCAAGCTGTTTTGAGTACAATGGCCTTGTAGTATAACTTGATATCAGGAAGTATGATACCTCCCACTTTATTCTTCTTTTTCAAGATTGCTGAGGCTATTCGTGTTCTTTTTTGGTTCCATATAAGTTTTTGGAATATGTGTTCTATATCTTTGAAGTATGTCATTGGTATTTTAATTGGTATTGCATTGAATTTATAAATTGCTTTGGGTAGTCTAGATATTTTGAGGATGTTTATTCTTCCTAATCATAAATATGGTATATGCTTCCACTTGTTTGTATCTTCCTTGATTTCTTTAATCAATGTTTTGTAATTTTCTGAGTACAAGTCTTTAACCTACTTGGATAAATTTACTCCTCGGTACTTTATTTTATTTTATTTTTTTGCAATAGTGAAGGGGATTGTCTCCTTAATTTCTCTTTCTTACAGTTCATTGTTGGTGTATAAAAATTTCTCTGATTTCTGTGTATTAATTTTAAATCTTGACACCTTGCTGAATTCATTTATCAGGTCCAGTAGTTTTTTGACTGAGACTTTAGGGTTTTCTATATACATTATTATATCATCTGCAAATAATGATAGTTTTACTTCTTATTTTCCAATTGGGATGCCTTCTATTTCTTCTTGTCTGATAACTGTAGCTAGGACTACCAGTACTATGTTGAATAAGAGTGGTGAAAGGGGGTACCTTTGCCTTGTTTCTGATCTTAGGAGGATTGCTTTTAATTTCTGCCCATTAATTATGATGTTGACTGTGGGTTTTTCATAGATGGCCTTTATCATGTTGAGGTATGATCCCTGTATTCCCACTTTGCTGAGAGTTTTGATCATAAATGGGTGCTGGATTTTTTCAAATGCTTTTTCTGCATCTACTGAAATTATCATGTAGTTTTTCTCCTTTCTTTTTTTATGTGATGAATCACATTGATTGATTTATGAATATTGTACCATCCTTGCCTCCCCAGAATAAATCCCACTTGATCATGATGTATGATTTTCTTCATGTATTGCTAGATCCAGTTTGCTAATATTTTGTTGAGGTTTTTCGCATCTAAATTCATCAGGGATATTGGCCAATAATTTTTTTTCTTTGTGTTGTCTTTGTCTGGTTTTGGAATCAGAATTATGCTTGCCTCATAGAAGAAGCTTGGAAGTCTTCTTTCCTCTTGAATTTTCTGAAATAGCTTCAGAAGGATAGGAGGTAGCTTTTCTTTGAATCTTTGGTAGAATTTACCAGTGAAGCCATCTGGCCCAGGGCTTTTGTTTGTTGGGAGTTTTTTGATAACTGTTTGATCATATGTCGTAATCAGACTGTTTAGGTTTTCTTGATTCTTCCAGATAGACTTGTGAAAAATTTTGTGTTTCAAGGAATTGTCCATTTCACCTAGGTTATCTAATTTTTTGGCATACAATTCTTCATACTATTTTCTTAAATATTTTGCATTTCTGTTGTGTCCATTGTTATTTCTCCACTCCCATTTCTAATTCTATTTATTTGAGTCCTCTCTATTTTTTTCTTGGTGAGTCTGGTAAAAGGTTCATTTATCTTGTTTACCCTCTTAAAGAACCAGCTCTTGGTTTCATTGATCCTCTGTATTGCTTTTTTAACCTCTATGTCATGTATTTCTGTTCTAATCTTTATTATTTCCTTCCACTTACTACCTCTGGGCTTTACTTGCTGTTCTTTTAGATGCAGGATTAGGTTGTTTATTTGAGCTTTTTTTATATAAATTTTTATTAATGCTAATGGGGTGACATCAATAAATCAGGGTACTTATATTCAAAGAAAACATGTCTAGATTATCTTGTCATTCAATTATGTTGCATACCCATCACCCAAAGTCAGATTGTCCTCCGTCACCTTTTATCTAGTTTTCTTTGTGCCCTTCCCCTTCCCCTCGCCCTCTCCACCTTCCCTCTCATGCTCTCCCTACCCGCAATCCCCGGTAACCACCACACTCTTGTCCATGTCTCTTAGTCTCATTTTTATGTCCCACCAATGTATGAAATCATGTAGTTCTTGGTTTTTTCTGATTTACTAATTTCACTCCGTATAATGTTATCAAGATCCCACCATTTTGGTGGGATCTTGATAACATGATACGAAGCGAAATAAGTAAATCAGAAAAAAACAGGAACTGTATTATTCCATACGTAGGTGGGACATAATAGTGAAACTAAGAGACATTTATAAGAGTGTGGTGGTTACGGGGGGGGGGGGAGGGGGGAATGGGAGAGGGATAGGGGGTGGGGAGGGGCACAAAGAAAACAAGATAGAAGGTGACAGAGGACAATCTGACTTTGGGTGGTGGGTATGCAACATAATTGAACGACAAGATAACCTGGACTTGTTATCTTTGAATATATGTATCCTGATTTATTGATGTCACCCCATTAAAAAAAAATAAAATTTAAAAAAAAAAAAATAAATAAATAAATAAATAAATAAATAAATAAATAAACAAACAAACAAACAAATAAAAAAAAAAAAAAAAAAAAAAAAAAAAAGATCCCACCATTTTGTTGTAAATGATCCGATGTCATCATTCCTTAAGGCTAAGTAATATTCCATAGTGTATATGTGCCACATCTTCTTTATCCAGTCTTCTATTGAAGGGCTTTTTGGTTGTTTCCATGTCTTGGCCACTGTGAACAATGCTGTAATGAATATGGGGCTACATGTGTCTTTACATATCAATGTTTCTGAGTTTTGGGGGTACATACCCAGTAGAGGGATTGCTGGGTCATAAGGAAGTTCTACTTTCAGTTTTTTGAGGAACCACCATATTTTCTTCCATAATGGTTGCACTACTTTACATTCCCACCAACAGTGAATGAGAGTTCCTTTTTCTCCACAGCCTCTCTAGTATTTGCTATTACCCGTCTTGTTGATAATAGCTAATCTAACAGGTGTGAGGTGGTATCGTATTGTAGTTTTGATTTGCATTTTTCTAATAACTAAAGAAGATGAGCATCTTTTCATATATCTGTTGGCCATTTGTATTCCTTACAGAGAGAAGTGTCTGTTCATGTCCTCTTCCCATTTTTTTATTGGATCGTTTGTTTTTTTGTTGTTGTTGAGTTTTATAGGTTCTTTGTAAATTTTGGATATTAGGCCCTTATCTGAGCTGTTGTTTGAAAATATCATTTCCCATTTAGTTGGCTGTCTCTTTATTTTGTTATCAGTTTCTCTTGCTGAGCAAAAACTTTTTAGTCTGATGTAGTCCCATTTATTTATCTTTGCCTTCACTTCTCTTGCCTTTGGAGTCAAATTCATAAAATGCTCTTTAAAACCCAGGTCCATGAGTTTAGTACCTATGTCTTCTATGTACTTTATTGTTTCAGGTCTTATATTTAGGTCTTTGATCCATTTTGAATTAATTTTCGTACAAGGGGACAAGCTGTAGTCGAGTTTCATTCTTTTGCATGTGACTTTCCCAGCACCATTTGTTGAAGAGGCTTTCTTTTCTCCATTGTATGTTGTTGGCTCCTTTATCAAAAATTATTTAACCATATATATGTGGTTTTATTTCTGGACTTCCTATTCTGTTCCATTGGTCTGAGTGTCTATTTTTCTGCCAATACCATGCTGTTTTGATTGTCGTAGCCCTATAATATAGTTTGAAGTCAGGTATTGTAATGACCCCAGCTTCATTCTTTTTCCTTAGGATTGCTTTGGCTAATCAGGGTTTTTTATAGTTCCATATAAATCTGATGATTTTTTGTCCCATTTCTTTAAAGACTGTCATAGGAATTTTTATAGGAATTGCATTAAATTTATATATTGCTTTGGGTAATATGGCCATTTTGATTATATTTATTCTTCTTATCCACCAACAAGTAATATTTTTCCATCTCATTGTATCTTTTTTGATTTCCCTTAACAATGCTTTGAGTTTTTGTTATATAGGTCCTTTACATTCTTTGTTATGTTTATTCCTAGGTATTATTTTTTGTTATTGCAATCGTGAAGGGGATTATTTTTTTTAGTTCATTTTCTAATATTTCATTGTTGGCATATAGAAAGGCTATGGACTTTTGTATGTTAATTTTGTATCCTGTGACCTTACTGTATTGGTTTATTGTTTCTAGTAATCTTTTTGTAGAGTCTTTGGGGTTTTCGATGTATAGAATCATATCATCAGCAAAAAGTGATACCTTCACTTCTTCTTTTCTGATATGGATGCCTTTTATTTCTTTCTCTTGTCTGATTGCTCTGGCCAGAACTTCGAGCACCACATTAAATAAGAGTAGAGAGAGTGGACAACCCTGTCTTTTTCCTGACTTAAGGTGGAAAGTCCTCAGTTTTATGCCATTTAATATGATGTTGGCTGATGATTTATCATAAATGGCCTTTATCATGTTGAGATATTTTCCTTCTATATCCATTTTGTTGAGTGTCTTAAACATAAAGTTGTGTTGTATTTTATCGAATGCCTCTTCTGTATCTATTGATAAGATTATGTGGTTTTTGTTCTTTGTTTTGTTAATATGGTGTATTACGTTAACCGTTTTACGTATATTGAACCATCCTTGAGATTCTGGGATAAATCCCACTTGATCATGATGTATTATTTTTTTAATATGTTGTTGTATTCGATTTGCCAGTATTTTGTTTAGTATTTTAGCATCTGTATTCATTAGAGATATTGGTCTATAGTTTTCTTTTTTTGTGCCATCCTTGCCTGGTTTTGGTATGAGCGTTATGTTGGCCTCATAAAATATGTTTGGAAGTATTGCTTCTACTTCAATTTTTTGGAAGACTTTCAGTAGATTAGGAACTAAGTCTTTGAATGTTTGATAGAATTCATTAGTATAGCCGTCTGAGCCTGGACTTTTATTTTGGGGGAGGTTTTTAATGTTTTTTTCTATTTCTCCTCTACTAATAGGTCTGTTTAGGCTTTCTGCTTCTTCTTGACTCAGTCTAGGAAGGTTGTATTGTTCTAGGAATTTATCCATTTCTTCTAGATTGTTGAATTTAGTGGCATAAAGTTTTTCATAGTAATCTACAATAATTCTTTGTATATCTATGATGTCCATGGTGATTTCTCCTCTTTCATTTTGGATTTTGTTTATATGATTTCTTTCTCTTTTTTCCTTGGTAAATCTTGCCAGGGGTTTGTCAATTTTGTTGATCTTTTCAAAGAACCAGCTCCTTGTTCTATTAATTTTTTCTACAGTTTTTCTGTTCTCTATTTCATTTATTTCTGCTCTAATTTTTATTATCTCCTTTCTTCGGCTGTTCTTGGGTTGTTTTTGTTCTTCTTTTTCCAGTTCCTTAAGGTGTGAAGTTAAGTGGTTCACTTGGGCTCTCTCTTGTTTGTTCATATCAGCCTGAAGTGATATAAACTTTCCTCTTATTACTGCTTTTGTTGCGTCCCAGAGATTCTGATATGTCTTATTGTCATTTTCATTTGTCTGTATATATTTTTTGATCTCTGTGCTTATTTCTTCTTTGACCCATTCATTTTTTTAAATATGTTGTTTAGTTTCCACATTTTTGTGGGGTTTTTTTCTTCTTTTTCTCAGTTGAATTCTAGTTTCAAGGCTTTATGATTAGAAAATATACTTGGTACAATTTCAATTTTTCTGAATTTGCTGATGTTATTTTTATGGCCCAACATATGTTCAATTCTTCAGAATGTTTCATGTACACTAGGAAAACATGTATACTCTGCCATTTTGGGATGAAGTGTCCTGTAGATGTCTATCATATCCAGGTTCTCTAGTGTTTTGTATAAGGCCACTATATCTTTATTGATTCTCTGTTTGGATGACTGATCTAGAGCCATCAGCAGTGTATTGAGGTCTCCAAGTACGATTGTATTTTTGTCAGTTTTTGTTTTTAGGTAATAAGTAGCTGTCTTATATATTTTGGTGCTCCTTGGTTTGGTGCATATATTTTAAGGAGTGTTATGTCTTCTTGATTCAGCATTCCCTTAGTCATTATGAAATGACCATTTTTGTCTCTGAGTAATTTTTCTGTCTTGTAGTCAGCATTATTAGATATGAGTATTGCTACACCTGCCTCTTTTTGGATGTTATTTGCTTGGAGTATTATTTTCCAGCCTATCACTTTGAATTTGTTTTTATCTTTGTTGCTTAGATGTGTTTCTTGTAGGCAGCATACTGTTGGATTTTTTTTAATCCATTCTGCTACTCTGTGTCTTTTTATTGGTGAGTTTAATCCATTTATATTTAGTGCAATTATTGACACTTGTGGGTTTTCTATTGCCATTTTGTAAATTGCTTTCTCTTAGTTGTGTATCTTGTTGGATTCTTCTCTTTTGTTTTTCTATCATTTGTTTTTGTTTGTTTGTATTCCATACTTCTTTCCTCTGTTGCTACCTTTTTTAAGTCAAGTGCTTTTGTGGTGGTTTTTTCAAGGATGGTTACCATTAAGTAATGAAAAGGGTACCTACCATATTCATTGTAGTACCCTATCTTGTGAGTGTTTCTGCACTTCATCATCTTTTGCTACTGTTAATCTCTGTCCTCTCCCTTTTTTTTTTTTGCTTTTGTTGTCACTGTTTAAATTTGGTTTTATTGTGTTCTTGGTGAAGCTTTTACTTGTGGTTTTTTTTTGTTGTTGTTCTTTGGATCTGGTTGGAAAACCCCTTTTAGTATTTCCTGGAGGGGGGGGTTCTGATGATAAATTCCCTCATCTTTTCTGTATTTGTGAATGTTTTTATTTCTCCTTCATACTTGAAGGATAACTTTGATGGGTATAGTATTCTTGGCTGAAAGTTCCTCTCTTTCAGGACTTTAAATATTGGGGTCAACTCTCTTCTAGCTTGTAGAGTTTCTGCTGAAAAATCTGATGATAATTTAATAGGCCTTCCTTTTTATGTTGTATTCTTCTTTTCCCTGGCTGCCTTGAGAATTTTTTCTTTGTCGTTGGTGTGTGCCATTTTCATTATGATGTGTCTTGGAGTAGGTTTGTTGTGGTTAAGAAAACTCGGTGTTCTGTTTGCTTCTTGAATTTGAGGCTTTAGTTCTTTCCACAGGCTTGGGAAGTTCTCTTCTATTATTTGTTTGAGTAAATTCTCCATTTCATTTTCTCATTCTTCTCCCTTTGATATACCTATTATTCTTATGTTATTGTTTTTGATGGAGTTGGACAATTCCTGTAGGGCTTTCTCTTTTTTTTTTTTTTAATTTTTGAGTCTCTTCTTCTCTCTGTTGTGCCTCAAGTTGCTTGTCTTCTATGTCACTAATCCTACCTTCTATCTGGCCTGTTCTATTAGCTAAGCTTGTTACCATGTTTTTCAGTTCATGAATTGAGTTCTTCATCTCTGTTTGATTTGTTTTTATAGTTTCAATTTCCTTGGTAATATATTCTTTGTGTTCGTTGAGTTGTTTTCTGAGCTCCATAAATTGCCTTTCTGTGTTTTCTTGTATATATCTGAGTATTTTTAGGATTTCTATTTTAAATTCTCTGTCATTTAGCTCCAAGGTTTCCAAAATATTAAATTTTTTCTCCACAGATTTTCCCACATCTATCTGTGTTACTTCTCTTTCTTTTGTATCCATTATATTTTATTTCGTTTTTCTTAATGGCATCTGAGGGTGGTCTTGTTGATAGCACTAATGAGAATTTATAAAGAATAAAAAGTAGAAAAAATGAAAAAAAGTAAAAAAACAAAAAATAAAAAAATATTGGAAAAAAACACAAAAAAACAATTATAATTTATTATTTCCCTCCCCTTTTCTTTCTTCTCTTTCCCTCCTCTTCTCTCCTCCTTAAAAAAATATTGTGATAAACTGTGAATTATATTATCCTAATGAAACAAAAACTGCCTATAGCAGAGTGCCTGAGTTGGGGGGAACTGTTCAAGAGGCAAAAAAGGAAGTAGAGACCCACAAAATACAAAAAAGGAAAAAATTTGGGTCAAGTATAAAATGATTTGCTTGTAAGTGATGGTCGACTAAGAGATATAATGAGAGGAATAAGAGAGAAACCAGAAAAAGGGGGAAAAAAACAAACTATTGTATTAAGTAGAGCAAAGACTGAAAAGAATGGAGATCCTGGGTTGGGAGGAATGTTAATGAGTTAAAAAGCAAAGTAAAAAGCACCCAAAATGCCACAAAAAAACCCAAAAAAACCTTGAGTCCCAAATTAAATAATTTTATTCGTGATTGAGGATTGAATGAGAGGAAAATTAAAAGGAGAAAAGAAGAAACTAATATAAAGGGAGAAACAAGAAAAAGGGCAAAAGGAAAGGAAGAACAAAGAAAAAAACAAAGAGAGAGAGAGAGTTAAGGGTTTTGGAGTGTAACCCTCATGGAGAGTAAGGAAGAAGAAAAGAAATAAAATGAAACACTTATGGGTAGTGTAGTTCAAGAAAAGGAAAGAGTAAGATGGCCAGAGAATAAAAGGACCACAGTGGAGGAAATAGAAATAATAATAATAAAGGCCAGAAAATGAAAGAAACAAACAAACAAAAAAATAGTGAAACAAATTATAAAGTCTGTGTATTTTTCTTGAATTTGAGAGGTTAACTTCTTCTTCCCTTTTCTTTCCTCTCCCTCTTCCTGGTCGGTGACTCTGTACCCCAGGCTCTGCCCCTGTGGCATGCTTAGGTAGGAATTTGCAGTTGATGAGACTCTACAGCAATGTCATATATTTGGCTACAGTCTTCTTGGTAGTCAAGGCTTGTTAGCGTTTGCAGGCTCCAACAATGAGAGAGTCCATTTTTCCGGAGCCTCTCTCCTAGTCTTTCCCTCCTGGATTAGCAGTCTGATGATCCAGCTATGAGGCTGCCACTGCCGCTGTCTCTGCCTGGGGAGTAAGAGGTTTGGAGAGCTGGCAAATCCCCACTCTATCCCCACTTAATGCAGGGCTCTGGGTAAGGCTCTGGCAGTCAGAGCAGCCAGCGTAATCAGGCAGGGCTGGGAGCCAATTGCTCTCAAGGTGACTTTCTCTGAGCTTCCAGGCCTGTTCAGCACAACTAGCACTCTGTGGGACCACTGTCCCCAGGCTTTCCGCACTTTGTAGCCTGTTTTGGCTGGCAAAAAGATGCCCTAGTCACTGCCTGCAGTACAGGAGGTCTTAACACTGCCAAGTCCATCTTTTTAGCATATGTCCCTGAGTATGAAAGCTCTGCCAATCAGAAGTTGCCCCCACTCCTTTAGCATGAAGCACTAAAAAATATCATGCCTCTTGTCTTGAATAGCTGGACTGAGAAAGATCTTGTCAATTATAGCCGCATAGGTCAGTTGGGAGGCGAGCTGCCTGTGGGTTAGGCTAATTTCAGCAATTGGATCCACAGAATTTCTCCAGAATGAACTGCAAGCTGCGTGTGTGCCCCTCCCCCAATGCTTGATTGTTAGCTTGAATGGCTGGGTGAGGCGCCTGACCCGCCTAGAGAAGCTCGGGTATAGAGAAGTTCGCTTTGGTGCACTCCCCGTGCGCCGCTGGCAGCTGCTGCTCGTGGCATGGGCGATTACTCGCACACGGGTGGTGGCTCTCAGCGTGCGCGGGCTGTTGGGCTGCTCGCGGCATGGGAGGCTGGGCTGCTCCTGGTGCGGTGCGCGGGAGGCTGGGCTGCTCACGGCTGGGCTCACGGAGGCTGGGCTGCCCGTGGCATGGGGCTTGGGTGTTTGGTTGTGTGGGCTGATTCACCACAGGCACACTCTTTCCTCGGCTTGAACGAACGTCTGCGCCACAGCCTAGCTACCTCCACACCCCTAGCTCTTCCTGACTCTCAGTTCCAAGTGAAAGCAGCCTTTGCTCAGGTTAGTGAGAAAGGCAGAAAGTTTCTTTGTCCGCCTTATTTCCCTCAGGGTTGATCATATATTTGGCCAATTTTTGCTCAATCCTACCTTCGCCTTCAGGGTGTGAAACTCTCGGATGCTCCAAGGATAGATTTTTCTGTCTCTGGTTGTTGAATTTGTTGAAATTTGGGGGAGATTTTTTAGTCCATATCCTCACGGCACCATTTCTATGACATCACTCCTTTTTTAGCTTTTTAATGTATGCCTGTAGTGCTATGAACTTCCCTCTCAGTACTGTTTTTGCTGTGTCTCATAAATTTTGAGTTGTTGTATGCTCATTATCATTTATTTCTAGGAATTTTTAAATTTCTTTTTTTGATCTTATTGTTAATCCATTTGTTATTTAATACATGCTGTTTAGTTTCCTTGTTTTTGAGTATTTTTCAGTTTTTCTGTTGTGGTTGACTTCTAGTTTCATGCCATTGTGATGAGAGAAAATGCTTGATATAATTTCAATGTTCTTAAATTTGCTGAGATCTCATTTGTGCCCTAACATGTGGTCTATCCTAGAGAATGTTCCATGAGCACTTGAAAAGAATGTATATGCTGTTGCTTTAGGGTGAAAGGTTCTGAAAATATCTATTAAATCCACTTGATCTATAGTGTGTCCTTTAAGTCTGCTGTTTCTTTATTAATTTTCTTTCTTGAGGCTCTATCTAGTGATGTTAGTGGGTTATTGAAATCCCCTGCTATTATAGTATTGCTGTTGATCTCGACCTTTATATTCAACAAAGTCTGCTTTATATATTTAGGTGCTCCTATATTAGGTGTGTAGATAATTTTAATGGTTATATCTTCCTGTTGGATTGCTCCCTTTATCATTATGTAGTGACCTTCTTTATCTCTTACTATAGCCTTTGTTTTAAAGTGCATTTTGTCTGATATAAGTATTGCTACCCCAGCTCTTTTTCATTTCCAGTTTCAGAAAATATTATTTTCCATCCTTTTACCTTTAGTCTATGTGTATTTTTTGTTTTGAGATGTATCTCTTATAGACAGCATACGTACTGTTTTCTTATCCACACAACTACCCAATGTCTTTTGATTGGATCAGTTAATCCATTTACATTTAAGTTATTTTTGATAGGTAGTTGTTTATTGCCATTTAATTCTTTAAAGCTATCTTCCTCTTTTACTATATGCTTTTACCCCTTTGTTGGGTTTACTACAGGCCCCTTAGTATTTTTTGCAGCATTGGTTTGGTTGTAATGGATTCCTTGAGTTGTGGTTTTTTGTTGTTTTTTTTTGTCTGGGAAGCTTTTTATTTCTCTTTCAATTTTAAATGATAGCCTTGCTGGATAAAGTAGTCTTGGTTGTAGGTTCTTGTTCTGCATTACTTTGAATATTTTTTGCCATTCCCTTCTGGCCTCAAGTGTTTCTGTTGAGAAGTCAGATGTTATCCTTATGGGGCCTCCTTTGTAGGTAATAGCCTTTTTTTCTCTAGCAGCTTTTAATATTTTCTCTTTATCTCTTAGCTTTGGTATTTTAATTATGATGTGTCTTGGTGTGGGTTTCTTTGGGTTTCTCTTTAATGGAATTCTTTGCAGTTCTTGAACTTGTGTGACTTTTTCCTGCATCAATTTAGGGAAGTTTTCAGCTATGATTTGATTGAACAAGGTTTCTATATCTTTTTCTTTCTCTTCTTCTTCAGGAACCCCTATGATGCAGATGTTATTTTTCTTCATGTTGTCACAGAGCTCTCTTAGAGTTTCCTCAGACTTTTTGAGTCTCTTTTCTTTTTGGTGCTCCACTTTTATGCCTTATTTATCTTGTCCTCTAACTCGCTGATTTGATTCTTAACTTCATCCATACTTTTTTTAATTCCTTCCATTGTGGTTTTCATTTCTGATATTGTATTTGTCATTTCTGACTGATTCTTTTTTATTATTTCAATGTCTCTTTTTATATTTGCTTTCTCTTTATTTAGGTGCTCTTTATGTCCATCTATTACTGTTTTAAGATCTTTGAGCATCCTAACAGTCATTATTTTAAACTCTGCATCTGTTAACTTGTTTATATCTGACTCATTCAAGTTCTTTTCTGGGGATTTCTCTTGATTTATTTGGGTTCCATTTCTCTGCCTTCCCATTTTGTCTGTGTATAAAGTGTGTGGCCACAAGAGTCTAATGGTTGTGGCCTCTGTGTTCCCTAGGTGTGATTTGTCTGCAGGCTTGCCACCCCCTTTGCCATTGCCTCAGGAGTTTGGATATGGGCATTGCCAGTGCCAGCCTGCTGTGGCAGTCAGTGTAGTTTCCACCTCTCCTCCATGGGCAGGGCTAAAGGCTCTGGCAGGCCTCGGCCTTTGCCCCACCCCCTCGGGTGGGGCTGCACTCCTTGCTGTAGCCGTAGGCCTTGGCAGTGTAGGTGGGGCTTCACATCTATGCTCAGCCATGGGACTCTGCCTGTTCCTGGCTTTTGCCACACCCCTGAAGGTGAGGCTAAGCTCACGAAGGCTGTAAGACTGGGCTCCAGTGGTGGAGCTGCACAGCCTCACTCAGCCACGGGTCTCCACTGGTTCTCCAGCTTTCACTCAGCTTTTAGCTTGCTCCTGCGGGCAGGATTACAGGTGGGACCGCTCTTGCTCACCCAGCCCACAGCCATATTAGAAAGCTTTCATGCGCCCCTTCCACCCCTACCTGGTGGGACTGGGCTCGGGCCAGGCCTCATTTGTGGCTGGCCTGTCTTCTGCACCCACTGATGGGATCACGCTTCCTTGTCCTGCTGCCTCCCACCCTCCAGTGAGCCCTCAGCAGTGTGGTGGGGGCAATTCAGCTCAGACTTCAACACTCAATACTCTATTCCTGATGGCTCCCTCCTTCTAAACAACTCTGCTCTGAGTGCCATGGGAGAGCTTGTTTGGCTGATGTCCTGCTTCCCTTTGCTATTATTGCTGGTTCCAGGGGAAATATTCACTTTAGATTTTGGGGGTGACTCAACCCAGGAGTTAGGGTTGCTGTTCCTCAAAGTGTTTCTGCCTGTGCCTCCTAGATTACTCTCTCTTCCTGCTACTTTCATCCTCTCATCTCTCCCCATCCCCCAGAATCTCGGGTGAGTGGTTGTAAAAGACATTTTCTGTTCAGTCTCTTTAATAAGAATCCTGGGTCTGAGAAATCTCTCTTTCTCACAAACAGTATCCTGGCTTGTTTTTCAGCTAAATACTGTCCATACACCTCTTCTAGGCTCTGGGGCTGCAGGCTGGGACTTTGTTCCTGGGACCCAGGACCCTACCCTCTCTGCTAAACTCACATTCTGCCACGCAAGTCCCTCCAGGATGCCATTCGCTCTGCATTTCTACTTTTCCTACCAGTCTCAGTGTGGCTTCTTCAGTGTTCCTTGGTTAAAGAGTCCTCTTATTTTAGTCCAAAGTTGGTTTTTCCAGATGATGGTTCTTAAAATTAAATTGTAATCCACTTTGGTTCTGGGAGGTAGAAGTTGGTACGTCCGCCTACTCCATCGCCATCTTGCCCCCCTACTGAGAGCTCCAAGGTTCTATCCACAACTATTCTACCTCTGGGAGAGGTTGAGAATATTATTTTTAGGGGGAAAGCAACCTTAACTCCTACCCCTAAATACACACGATTTTGCCATTGGATCTAAGAACTACTTCTGTTTAAAATTCAACTGCACTACAAATCTGCATCTAGTCACAAAGAAAAAAATGTCACCATTTTCCTAATTGACTCTAGGTAGAATTTGGCAAATAAACCAATAAAAATAAGTATCTTAACATTTCCTTATTTTTTATTTTTTTATTTGCTTCTTTTTCAAACTTCATATTCTACTTAGCTAACCACCTCCAATATTTATCTGGAATTTGGAGCCTGACACAGCCAACCATATTGCCCCAAATCTGTCTTCAATCAACTCTATGACTTCTTTGCTAATGAGGAAGGTTGTTTGTTCTGATACTGAGAACTCTACTACAAGCTTTGAATCAAACACCAACCACAAATCAGAAGGACAAGGAAACAGTAAGATAATAGTAGAATCAGTCACCTTACACGGTGTACAAGGTTCTCCCAAAACAGCTAATTGGAGCAATTGTAAAAAACATCAAGGTTTTGTTTTGAAAAGTGTCAGATGTTTCAGTCACTCATTCTTCCCTGGAAACTTTTCCAGTCAAAAAGGATCTTAGACACTCATGGACCGGAGAGCACAGTATTTATTAGTGAGATGAGCTGACTGTATTTTATTCAGTGATAGCATTTCCCCAGGCAGAGCATCAAAATGCACTTGTTGAGGTAATTATGGGAAGTGTATTCACATGCACTCACACATAAGATGGCCATCTTTAGTTGAAAGACATGCAACTACATTAGGGCTTATTTGTAAATAAGTACTGAAGCCTTATTTGAAGAAAAATCCCAAACTGTCAGTTTGACAAAGGAAATGAAGCAGTAATGGGAACACTTGGGAAAAGAGTGTCTCAGACCATATACACACAGCTTGCACAAGAGATGAATCAATTCCACAAAGAGCCAGCTCATTCTAAAAAACATTGGATATTTTCCTGCCATAATTTAGGAGCAACTTCTCCTTTTTACCAAATTTTGACTGTAAATGAGAAAAATAAATAGGCCCTTTTGAAACTGAAGGCAATTAATTCCAGCATTCAAAGTTTTCAAAGCTGTGTTCATGACCTTCCTTATGATCCCTAACAACATTGCTCATTCTAGGACAAAACATTTACTTAAGGAAGAATGTTCTACATCTGCTCTTTAGGTGCTCACACTGTTTTAATCAGCTTTGTGGAGTTACCATTCAATTTTTGGAATGCAATTGGTTTTGGTCCCAGCTGGGTATAGAGGAAGGTGACAACACTAGGGCATTATATTTTATCAGGATAATGGTCTTTTAGACTATTCTTTGGGAAAAAGAAAAGGTATTGGATTGCAGCATGACTACACGAGGAAAGATAATGTAGGGTTTGAATACCCTGAGCTTACCTCTCCCAATCATACATGTGCTTCATTTATATTGATTATCTCATCATTGCCTTAGCTCCTATGTGTCTCATTCCTATATTTCTTATGCTGTTTCTCTACCTGAAAATGTTTTCTTGTTTCTTTTGCCTATAAAAATCCTAATAAGTTTTTGAAGCCTAGATCAATTTCCATATCTTCTGAAAAGCCTTCCTTGACTGCCTCAGACTAAGGACATCGCTCCCTTTTCATAATTGGTAATGCCTACAATAACACTTGGCTCCGTACCTCTTGTATTGCTTTATGACTGTTTAATAAGTGGTAGACTTGCCTCCCTATTTGCATTCTAAAGTTCTCAAAGGCAGGAGTCATGTATATGTAGCTCATGAAATACTCTTCTATACACACACAGTGCCTATAAGAGTGTTTTGCACATGGCTAACAATACATGCTTTTTAATTACCTATGTGTTAATAGAAGGTTGTTGGAGACTTTTGAGTAAGTAAGTAGGCTCTTCACGAGAGCAAAGGCCTGACAATTGTTCTGAGGCAAACTTAAGACAACATAAAATATATCAGATTGCTTCCTTAGGTGCTAAATTACATTCTAGCAGAATTAGCTAAATTGATTCACCCTACATAGATAATTTGTAAAGAGGTGGCTGTTGAGAGAGAATGATGGTTTCTATTTTCTTTATCCAAGTGTACTTGTAATTATTTTGGTAAAACAATCAATTAAGTAACTGTGAGTATGGATTTTTTTTTTCTTCTCAACCAGTGGTTATAATGCCAAGCCGATATAACTTCAGTGGTGAAATGGCCATAGAACTAAGCTATTGAGGATAAGCAATGTCACCAAAGTCAAAATGGTAACATGGGGAGATCAAAAGACCCATGAACTGGGGAATCAGGAAAGCCAAATTTGAATTTAATCCTAAATCTAGCTGGGTGGTTGATGGATTAGTCACTTAACCTCTTAGAGTTTGAGTTTCCTCATCTATAACCAATAGCTCAAAAAGAGTACAAGCATACTTTGTTTTATTGTGCTTTTATTGCACTTCAATAGATGTGTTTTTCTACAAATTGAAAGCAAGAATTACCACTGGCCAAAAAAAAAAAATCAACTTATCATGTTGCAATATTTGCTTTATTGTGGTGATCTGGGACAAACCCTGAAATATCTCTGAGGTATGCCTGCATGAGATGATTAATTGTCATTGCATCTTAAAGCTAGCCAAAAGAAGGTCTGAACAGATTAAAAGCAGAAAGTTTTGTCAGGCAGTTCTGGGCTGTACCACAGCTTCAGCCCACTAGGTGTAGCTTGTAGGCATTATGAACAGTAAGTAGTACACTGTGGTAGGGTTCATCCATCTGACAAGGCCAGGCACACTGTGCCTTATGAGCTCAAGATGTTTTGAAACCCAAGCTGCTGTTTTTAACTTATCACCATTTCAATTCATCCTCATTTCATCCAAGTCTCACATGGAAGAAGATGTTCTTTTCAAGCAAGGAATTTTATTGAGTGCCATAAATATAAACTGCCACCCCACCTCAAAGTTTCTGGTGTTGCTTAAAACACTTATCTTTTAGGGTGAAATTCAAATGCTCTTCAATTTCAAAGGCTGTGTTGTATCACTGTTTGTGTGTTAGGAGAATAGAGGATGAAAATTAATTATTTTGGTCAGGGAAGAGTATTGATACAAAAAAAACTGCTAGCAATCTACAAATGATGTTAACTGGATGAATGTGTTAATCCAGCATTTCAAAAATTCAGTTACTCATTTAACAAATACATTCATGAGGACATATACTTTTAAATTTTTTTCTAGGTGCTACTTAAGAACAAGAAAAAGTAAGATTCTCACTCTCCATTGAGAATTCTGTCTCTCATTTCTACTGCCTTATTGGAGGCTTTGGTTAATATGTTGGGATACTAGTAGGTAGTTTGACTTATAAGTCATCCTCCACAACTTACATCAAAGTAAACCATCCTAGGGTGGTAAACACTTATGTCGAAGTCTTCACCATATTTCTTAGTCATCGAAAGCAAGGTGAATGAATATAAAAAATAGACAAGTCAACAAGAAAGTAAGAAAAGCAAATGAACATGATACTAGGAATATAAACAGGAGAGAACAAAAAACAGCCATGAAAATCACAATAGTAAGCCTTAAAAAGGTCAGATGAGTCAAATTTTCTATGAGTTTTCATTGACTATAAGGTACTCCTTTCTTCATCTAAAGCTGATGTTCATAGATGTGCAAGGTTCTGTCCCATTATGGCCTAACTTAGAGATATCCATAAGGGGGATGGAATCCCTAAAATTGAATCAATGTTTGTCTCTAAGAAAAAGAGATAAAATCACCTGCTGCAACTCTGTAATCATTTGCTTAATGTTTCAGTAGTAGGTACTGAGGCAGTTAGAATGAAAAAGTGGATACCACATTGCTGAACAAAATATAACAACTGGTTATTCAGAATATAACACTGGAAATGCAGGTGGAAAGTCAATATTCAAGAAATATGTTGGCAGATAGCAGGATCCTGACAGCTGAATTAAGGGTTTATGACAGGGTGCCTGTCCAAAGGGGACACAGATAAAGTGGACTTGGAAGAACTAGATAGTTAAAGAAAACAAAATGAATAATTGAGAAATAAGGCCACAGGGCAGTTAGAGCTGGAACACAATATAAAAGTAGGCCATTAGGTTAATCTAATGCCCTTTCCAAGTGTATTAGACTAGGAGACTGTTAATCTTTCCTGACCAAGGCTAGATTTGGTCTTGGAGAGTAAATGGAGCAGAAAGTTGTGGGAAGGTATCAAGTAGCTTCTGCCTGCAAAAAGGGAAATATAGAGGTTTAAAAGCGGACACCACTTGATACCTTGAGTCTTGTCCTCTGATAGGGTACTTTTAAAAAAAAATAATCAACAGTTAAAATGCTATAGAAATGTTCACCTGAAACCTATGTACTCTTACTGATCAATGTTACCCTGTTAAAGTCAATTTTCCAAATAAAATTTTTAAAAAGAATATAACCAAAGTTTTATTGGCTAACTGTGTCAACCTTTTCCAGAGCACATTTATATTTTAATCCAAGATAACAAATAATTAAAATATCCAAGTAATACATTTCTAGATGGAGTTGAGGGTCAGGGTGCAAAAAGCAAGAAGAAACCTAGTGTTCCTAAATATCATGCAGTCTAGGGGTCTCAGAAATGAAAATTGCCCACTTGTGTAAAAGAAGCATCTAATTGGGGGGGGGGCTGGATTGTATCATAAGACTATACCCTGGGGATATGTACCTTCATGGAGTTGAATCTACCTGTTCATCTCTACATTCAAGATAAAATTAAGGCCTGAAGAAGAGGGTGAAATGCACCAACAGAATTGAGAGCAACCACCTCAAGCCCATCTAGATTTGGGTTTTCCATTTTAGGAGTCAAAAACAGTTTACCAGAAACCATTACACAAGAAGTTGTAAATTTTACAACTTGATTCCATGTTTGCTATTTGTGCTTGTTCTTTTGTAGTAATTAGCCTTCAAACTTCTAGAGCAGGGGTCAGCTAACTTCCTGTAAAGTTCCAGATAGTAAATATCTCAGGTATTGTGGGCCACATATAGTCTCTTGTCCCAACTATTCACTTCTGCCATTATAATGCAAAAGTGGCCATAGACAATACATAAACCAATGGGTATGGCTGTGTTCAAATAAAACTTTATTTACAGAAACAGGCAGGGGTTCAGATTTGGACAGTGTATTGTAGTTTGTCGACCCTTGCCTTACCATTAGTAACATCAGCAGAGATGAGCAGCAAGGGAGATTGCAATCAACTCTGCAACCAATTTAGGGGAAAGAGTTCAAATTAGGCAGCTATGAAGGAAATGGAAATAAGCAGAGAGCTCAGAATTTTCTGGTGAAAGGAAAGAAAAAGGGATCTCAATTAATAAGTCTGTCCTTAGAAGAGACACTGCATTTGAGCAGTGAAAATTCCTATATGGTACTATCTGGAGGTGCCTTACCTGGTTTTCTCAAATCACAGATCCCAGCTACCTCTTCTACTTATTCATACGGCCAAATCTAGAAAGGAAGAAAATGTAGGTGGAACAAAAATGAAGGGGGAAAGTGAGCTCAAGGGAGCTTGGAAACAAAGAAGTCTAATTTCTTATTGAAACAACTTGGGCAACAAAAAGTATGAGAGTTCTTAGGATCCTGACAAAGGGCCTTGAGGCATATAAAGAGATTTGAAAATGAAGGTCACAAGTTATAGTAGTCAAAGGAGAAACTAGCGGTCATTAAAAGAACTCTTTTTAGACATTGATAAGAGTGTGGTGGTTACTGGGGGGGGGGAGAGGAAAAGGGGGAGGGGGGGAAATCATTGGGCGAATACATTAAATTCATAGATCACCTTAAAAAAAAAAAAAGAAAACCAGATAGAAGGTAACGGAAGACAATCTGACTTTGGGTGATGGGTATACAACATAATCAATTGTCAAAATAACCTGGAGATGTTTTCTATGAATCTATGTACCCCAATTAATCAATGTCATCCCATTAAAATTAACAATAAAGGGGGGGAAAGGTTAGGGGGGAAAAGAACTCTTTTTGAGGTCTGAATTTGATTGATGAGTTATTCTTGAACTGCTTTGAGCATACAAATGTTATACTTTGTCCTTTGGGGCTCTCAGGGCTAACAAGTATGTGGACCAACTCTGAGCTACATGTAAAATGCAAAATAGATTTATGTGGGTTAAGCAACACAAATGTATGTTTACAGATAGTCTATTGGGACATTTTTTTTAACTGTGCCCTGCAAATAAGAACTGAATCCTATACCTGTAGCCAAATTTTATAGAATCCAAAAACAGTCCCCATAGGAACAAAAAAAAAAAACTGTTTATCACTGTCTTCTAACATCTTAACAGACACTGAAAGGTGAGGAAAATTAGAAGACAAAAGAGTGGTTATCCCAAAGATAAAGGGTTACAATGGGATAACAACCCTAGCATTAGTCTGTTCCAAATCAAAATGATCTGATCTGCATCTTCTGAACTCTCTCCAGAAAGAGAAAGGCACACCCAGGAGGACTGTTCCAACTTAGTCACAACCATGGGGTAAGCCAACTAAGTAACTTAGGAGGAAGAGGTAGGGAAGTTTACAAAAACACACCGTCAAGCATGTGCACTCACTCTTGAGCCAAAATGAATCTGAAGAAGAAACAACTCTTAATTTTTCATTTAGTTCTCACTTTATTTTCTCTCTTTTGTTGTGTGGGCAGAAGACAGGCCCCTTGTTGAATAAGGAAGATTTTAAACAGAATTTAGACAGAGCTCATGAATCAGACAAGATGGAAAATCAGTGACTCCAACTCTGTAAACCAGTATCATGACCCCTCAATGGCAGAGAACTAGAAATTCTACTCTCTTGGTTTATGGGTTCATCTAAATAAGCTGGAACAATTTAGAAACATAGTCTTTTCAAACGCAATCAGCTCAATCATGTGCCTGTAGATTTTGTCTGAATTTAGAGACTCCATCTATTGCAAACTTGTTCGCAAAATCAAAGACACTCCTGTGTACATTATAAACCATGTTTCAAAGATGGTTCTCCTTATGCGAAGACTATATTCACAAAAACAGTCAACTGTTTTGATTGAATTGACCAGAAACAATATAGATTTATTCTACCTGCTACCTGATAATTGACTAACTAGTATTACTGTTTCCACATGTAAGCTATCTAAATAAAAATGTTTTCAAAGATAATATAACAACTATTTAGCATAAGGTCTGAAACTTTGGCCAAAACATACTTCCTTTCCTTTTTCTTCTTTGTCCTGCCCAAAACTAACACATTTGAATAGGCAAGCATTTTTCAAACATTAATAATGATAATCAACAATTTTGATATTAATTAGAAACCAGTGTTTTTATCAAACTGTGGTCTAATTTATTAATAGATAGTATGTTAATAGTCATGCTTTCACTTTATCAGAATGGCTTAGTCAACCTTTTTATACCTACCGCACACTTTTGTATCTCTGTTAGTAGTAAAATTTCCTAACCGCCCACTGGTTCCACAGTAATGGTGATTTATAAAGTAGGGAAGTAACTTTACTTTATAAAATTTATAAAGCAGAGTTACAGCAAGTTAAAGCATATAATAATAATTACTTACCAAGTACTTTATATCGGATTTTCACTGTTTGGCAGAATAAATCTTTATAAAACAACTTATTATAGTTAAATCTATCTTTTTATTTATACTTTGGTTGCTCCGCTACCACCCACCATGAAAGCTGGAATGCCCACTAGTGGGCAGTAGGGACCAGGTTGACTACCACTGGCTTAGAGTCTAAATTTCCAATTGTAACTTATATTGATAGATGGAAAATACAAGCAAACATTGATCTCTCTGTTGGTATCTCTCATGACTCAGCAGATCATGACTGGTCTCCTAATCTCCTCAAGGACAATCAACCCTTTATGGAAACATGCTTATCTTCTGGATTGACTGGTCAGAATCAACTTGTTTATTATTATCTGTTCAATAACCATCCTCAGGGTTGTTCTGCTGGCTGATTCTATTGCAGCCTTTACTTGAGTTTGACCCACTAACTTATTTTGGATTCTCAACCTACGTTTTAGATCATGGCTTAAATAACTCTGACTATTGATGGGGCAGACTTTGGACTGATTTGTCCTGGAAACTTTACTGGGTATCCTGATTTCTAACCTTAAACTATGGCTCTGAGAATGGCTGACAGATTTCTGCTTTCTCCTGACATCTTCATTGGGAAAAAATTATAGTTTGACATTTAACATGAGAAAAATATTTGATTTTATGCAGAAATGTGACAAAATGTAATTTTTCAAGTTTACTGAGCACAGAAGAGAAAGCAATTCTTTTAAATTACTATGAAAAGTATAAGATATTTTTAAGGCATTGCTCTAAAAGAGAAAGCAAGCCTAATTTGTGGCAAGGGAGATTTGGTTTTGACAACAAAAACTCCAGCACTGCTATGGTTTTTACCCATTAAAATAAGTTAGCAGTTGACTTGAAAGGTGGGTGGGCAGATAAAGGTTCTACCTTGGTCTACTACTTTTTCTATGTAAACCCATGCAAGTCCCTTAACCTCTGAACCTGGAGTTCCTCAGCTATAAAGTGGGAATAATATTGCCTATTTGTTTGGTTGTGGTGAAGACTGAAGTGAAATGAGATCATTGTGGCTAAATACATGTTTAAATTCAAACAATATTTATTGAAAGATAAACATTGAGTGTTACAAATATGTAGAAAAGAGCTCTTGGGATATTGGGTGAAGTATGTACATACATAATGTGATAAACATCACTTTTCTCCCAAAGGAGAAAGAGTAAATAATTGCCTAGGAAAGTTTGAGGTGGGTTACAATAAATATAATTTTGCCAGCTAGAAAGAAAGGAAGTGGGGTGGGTTACTCTAAAAGGGTAGGGGTTACCTAAGGAGTGTAATCCAAATATAAGAAACACACAAATCAAGGAAAGGCCTTATTCAAATTTTTAATGACACTAAGCACTTAAAAAACCTATAGCACTTCCTCCATATGTAATTTAAATTAAAAAAAATATATGTGTAAGAAAACACAAGAAAGTACTGAATTTCCCCAAGAAATAAACACTTATATAGTACTTACTGAGATCCAGGCCCTGTTGTAAGTATTTTACCTGTTAACTCGTTTAATTTTTACAATAACCCTATGAGACAGATATTATTATTATCTCCCACTTTACAAATGAAAAATAACTCGGGCACATGGAGGTTAAGCAACTTGTCTGAAGTGCACACTGTTGACCAAATAACAGCCAGAATTTTGAACACAGTTTATATTTTTAATTGTCACACTATACAGCCTCTTTTTTTTGATATTTTTTCTATTTCATTAATTTTACATGGCCTCTTGAAGATGGCAATTCTCCTTCAGTCTGTCCCTCTCCCCCCTCCCTCCATTCCTCTCTTTCCCTTCTACCCCTCTCTCCCTCCTTATTTCTTTCCATTTCTCCTTCCTTCTTTTCTTCCTTTCTTCTGAGAAATCAAATATCATCAATTTTGCCCTTGGAGCTGCTTTGCTTTTCTTAAACATAACTTTAGCAAATGTATTCATGGCCCTGGCCAGTTGGCTCAGTGGTAGAGTGTCGGCCTGGCGTGCAAAAGTCCCGGGTTCGATTCCTGGCCAGGGCACACAGGAGAAGCGCCCATCTGCTTCTCCTCTCCTCCCCCTCTCCTTCCTCTCTGTCTCTCTCTTCCCCTCCCACAGCGAGGGGCTCCATTGGAGCAAAGATGGCCCGGGCGCTGGGGATGGCTCCTTGGCCTCTGCCCCAGGTGCTGGAGTGGCTTTAGTGGCAACAGAGCGATGCCCCGGAGGGGCAGAGCATCGCCCCCTGGTGGGCAGAGCGTCACCCCCTGGTGGGCGTTCCAGGTGGATCCCGGTCGGGCGCACGCGGGAGTCTGACTGTCTCTCCCCGTTTCCAGCTTCAGAAAAATACAAAAAAAAAAAAATAATAAGAGCAAATGTATTCATGTTTTTGAAACTGAGATATGTGTGATTATGTACTAAAGGTATATGAAGGTAGGGCCTAAACAAAGACCATCTTCCTGGAGCTCCAATTTTAGTTAAGTATATATGGTTTTATGTAGCTAAATTTACTTAGCACTTAATACGAGTCGGGCATTTAGTCCTCAAAACAACCACATAAGGTAGGTATTGTTATTATTCTCACTTTACTGATGAGGAAACTCATTATAGAGACTAAGTACTTTGTCTAAGGCAGGGATCCCCAAACTTTTTACACAGGGCGCCAGTTCACTGTCCCTCAGGCCGGACTATAAAAAAAGCTATGAACAAATCCCTATGCACAATGCACATATCTTATTTTAAAATAAAAAAACCAAAACGGGAACAAATACAATATTTAAAATAAAGAACAAGTAAATTTAAATCAACAAACTGACCAGTATTTCAATGGGAACTATGCTCCTCTCACTGACCACCAATGAAAGAGGTGCCCCTTCCAGAAGTGCGTCAGGGGCTGGATAAATGGCCTCAGGGGGCTGCATGCAGCCCGTGGGCCGTAGTTTGGGGACCCCTGGTCTAAGGTAATAGCTAATAAGCAATAGAGACAGCTTAACCCGAAAGCTAACTTGAAACCTAACTGATGTCAAGTATTTCTAACTACTATGTTCCACTTCTTTAAATCATGTATATACAGTAGAAAGTAAAATTCAGATACATAGCATTTTAAGAAATGTCAAATTTGTAGCCAACTACTTTGAGTTACACTGTCTGCACCACTATGGCTATTGTGGTGGGGAAAAATGAGAAGCCATACATAAAGTGTACACAATCAGAATTGGATAAGATTGGCAGATTCAATGGGCTACATTCATATTGACTAACGGAGGTTGTCCTGTAAGCATCTAATCCTGGTTCTTTGTATCAGTTAAAGTCTCAGCATAAAAGACATGACATACTTGTGAAGGCAGAAGGTAAAGGGTGGTTATTGGGAAAGCAAGGAGATAGTCCTGTGGAGAAAGCTGCCCTGAGAAGAGCATTGACCTTTGGTTGAGGGACACAGCCACTCTTAGGAAACCTCACAGTGACAGAGCCAAGGGAATCAATATTCTGACCTCACTATCTTCCTTCCCTCTGACCTCCTGTGGGAGCATCTTATTAGCCAAACTCAGCCAAATGCCAGAGGGCAAGAAAGCTGGTTAATGTAATTCATTCAGTTTAGATTACAGTGGGCAGAGAGCAGGCAAGAGAAAAGTGGCAAGAGGATTTGGAAAGGGCAAACAGAAGACATCTAGCCCAAATCCCTGTGAAAGTGTGGAAACAGAGACTTACTTATTACCCCTTCCTGCTGATACCATAAAGACTCAATAGAAGTGATCTCCAAGAGGTTATTCTAGCCCTTAGATATTAACGTTTACAGTGCATTAATTAAGATATTCCTAGCTGCTCTAGTAACACAAAATCCAAATTCTCAATGGCATAACACAGTAAAAGTATTTCACAGTACAATGTGAGTGTTTCTGGTTATGAAGGGCTTCCATGCGGGTACCAAAGACCCAGATCTATCTCATGATTCTACCCTCTTCTAGATCCTTGCAGTGCTTTTTATTAAGCTAGTAGACACAGAAATAAAGTTATTATTTTTTAACTACTTTGTCCTAGAAATGACACAGAGCAATTGCTCTGAAATTCAATTAGTGAAATAACCCTATCTGGATATGACAGGGGCTGGAAATGCAGTCCCTGGCTGGATAACCATTATAACCGTTATCCAGCAGCAACCTTACAATATGGAATGCAAGCGGGAATTTTAGGGAATTGTTTAGATACCTTTGCCACAGATAGCTTTGCAGACCAATATACACAAGTTCTTTATACAGACTGGCAAATATTTTGTCAACATTTAATTAAGCCATTGTTGCAGGCTGTTTATATGTTATGTATTGTGTGGAAAAGAAAAGAAGTATTGGACGTGATAACTAGCCTTAAGAGATTTAGAGCATTTGCAGAGGCATCCAGGTAAAATAGCAAGAATTGAATCAAACATTAAGCTGTTTTCCAATTCTCCATGTTTTGTACCATTGGAAATAAAGGAGCATAAATGGTTGAGTTTAGGTTTCGTTTTTTTTTTTCATCTAGATGTTTGCAATCTCTCCACACATACTGAAATAATTCTATTATTCTAACTAAAATTGATCCACGAATTTTGTGAAACACCAGTAATATTTTGGTTATTCAGAAAATATAGTTAAGTATTTTGTCTGTAACTGTAGCAACAACCTCGGATTTTCTAATCATCACATACCAGCCCACTCATCACCCTTCAGTATCGTCAGACCATTAATTTAATCCCAAAGAATAGTTATTGAGGAGCCTAATTTTATTATCTTGTTAAAAGAAAAAAAATGCAATTCCTTACAAGTAATTTTACCCCGAGATACCAATCTCTTATTCAATTTCCATTGATTTAGTTTTTCTTTTTCTTTTTTCCTTCTATATGTCCTTTAAGGGCACCTTATTCTTTGAGATTGAATTCTGTTTAAAAAGGCAGTGACACACAGGTCAGGATTGTTTTGTAAAAGTCAAAAGCTGCCTGGCAGAACAATTAGCAAAGGGACTGTGAGAAAGACTGGAATCCACAGATACAGACAAACATCGGCATTCCTGAGATGCCAACCTCATATTTTGCTGGAAGAAAAAACTACACTTCTAATGATGTGAATGTGTGAAATTTTTATTTCTTCTTCTAGAGAAAAGACTGTAATGGGGTTTAAAATAAATAAAGCAGCAGCTACTGCCTAGCCTGCTGATGAAGACATGGAGGAGGCAACATAAAGAGTTTGGATAATTGAAGTCCACAGTTATTTTAAAACCTTAAAATGAGTTTGTCAAATTTCCAACTGCTTTCTCTACCCAGCCAAGAGCTGCTCATATGAATTAAAAGCAGTTCCTTTAAATTGTACCTCCTTTTCCTGGACTCTCCTTAAGATACTAATTAGTAAAAGTGTAGATTTATGATAGAAGGAAGAGGAGCTTGGAGCTGACTACAAGCCCTAGCTTACAAAGAGATTACCATTGCTACAGCCATAAATATTTATCAAATCGAATCAAAACAAGGCATCTTACCGAATTCCCTTGTCATCTTACCGAATTCACTTGTCTGTTGACTGGCCACACTTTCTCTAGTACAACTTCTTTATCATTTCAAAGTAAATGAAAGAAACTTAAGATATTGTAGAGTAGAAAAGAAGGGTTTCACAGCAGTCCAGCAGCCAGTCTTGCACTTAAGAAGGTGGAGCAAAAGTAGGTTTACAGTTGTTCATATGGTATATGACAAAATAATTAATAAATAATGATACAAAAATAAAGTCTGTGTTTTGTATCCTTGCAAATGTGAGTTGGTATCTCATTGTAGTTTTGATTTGCAGACTAATGACTTTAGACACCTTTTTATGTACTTTTAGTAAACTGGCCATATATATATAATTGAATTTATTTGGTATGCAGGAATAAATGGTGATGGATGAAAACTTGACATGAGGGTGATAAACGCACAATATAGTGTACAGAGATATGTTGTAGAATTGGGCATATATATTTTTGATAAAGTATCTGTTCAAATCACTTCTCTATTATTTTTTAAATTGAGTTGTTTGGCTTTTTAGTGCTGAATTTTGAAAGCTCTTTATAATGACAAATAAAGATCTTAGAGAATGCTTTTTCCCAAAGAGTGTTGAACTTTTTCATTTTCTTAACTGTGTCGCCTGTAAACCAGATTACTTTTAATTTTTATTTTTAACATATTGTGTTGACATAATTTCAAGTGTCCACTTAAAACAACACCCTCTACCCCCTGCATCATGACCCCCATATCCCATGCAAAGTCTCTTTCTATTCACATTTCACCCCTTTTGCACCCTACCTCTACCTACCTCCATCCCCCCTTTTCCTCCAGGAATTGTTACCCTGTTGCTGTATCTATGAGTTATGTATATATAATTTGGCTAATCCCTTTACCTTCTTAGATCCCATTCCTTCTTCTCCCTTCCTTCTGACAGCTGTCCATCTGTTCTCTGTGTCCCTGCCTCTGTTTTTATTTTGTTCCTCAGTTTATTATGTTCATTAGATTCCATATGATATTTGTATTTCTCTGCCTGGCTTATTTTACTTAGCATAATAATCTCCAGGTCCATCCATGGCATCGCAAAGGTAAGAGTATCTGCTTTTTCATAACCAAATAGTAATCCACTGTGTAAAAGTACTACAGTTTTTTTTATGCACTTGTCCACTGATGGACAAGGGCTGTTTCCTATTGTAAACAATGCTGCAATAAACATGGGGGTACATTTCTTTTAAATCAGTGAATTACTATACTTAGGTTATATGCCTAAAAGTAGCATGGCTGGGTCAAAAGGCAGTTCCATTTTTAATTTTTTGAGGAATCTCCATACTGTTTTCCACAGTGGTTGCACGAGTCTGCATTCCACCAGCAGTGCAGGAGGGTTCCCTTTTCTCCACACCCTCACCAGGACTGATTGTGCGTTGTTTTGTTAATGAGCACCATTCTGACAGGTTTGACATGGTATTTTATTGGTTTTAATTTGCATTTTTCTGACAATTAGTGATGTTGAGCCTTTTTTTATATGTCTAATGGCCATTTTTGTGTCCTTTTTTGGAGAAGTACCTATTTAGGTCCCTTGCTCTTTTTTTTTTTTTTTTTTTTTTTTTTGTGACCGAGACAGAAAGAGTCAGAGAGAGGGACAGACAGACAGGAAGAGAGAGAGATGAGAAGCATCAATTCTTCATTGAGGCACCTTAGTTGTTCATTGATTGCTTTCTCATATGTGCCTTGACCAGGGTGCTACAGCAGACTGAGTGACCCCTTGCTCGAGCCAGCGACCTTGGGCTCAAGCTGGTGAGCCTTGCTCAAACCAGATGAGCCCGCGCTCAACCTGGCAACCTCAGGGTCTCGAACCTGTGTCTTCTGTGTCTCATTCTGAGGCTCTGTCCACTGCCCCACTGCCTGGTCAGGCCTTTGTTCATTTTTTTAAATTGGATTGTTTACCTTTCTGGTGTTGAGTTTCATAAATTTTTTATGAATTTTTGGTTATTAAACTCTTATGAGACATATCAGCAAATATGTTCTCCCACCAAGTGGGTTGTCTTTTTATTTCGTTAATCGGGTCTTTTGCTGTGCAAAAGCTTTTTAGTTTCATATTGTCCTATTTGTTTATTTTGTTATTTATGTCACTAGTCCTTGGAGGTATATTTGCCAAAGTGCTGCAACGAGAGATGTTTGAGACTCTGCAGCCTATGTTTTCTTCCAAGATTTTTATGATTTCGAGACTTACATTTAAGCCTTTTATCCAATTTGACCTTGTTTTGTGAATGGTGTAAGCTGGTGGACTAGTTTCATTTTTTTGTATGTACCTGTCCAATTTTTCCAACACCATTTATTTAAAAGACTGCCTTTATACTATCGTATACTCTTGCCCCCTTTGTCAATTATTAATTGACCATAAAGATGTGGTTTTATTTATAGGTTCTCTGTTCTATTCCATTGATCTGTTTGCCTTTTTTTATGCCAGGTCCAGGCTGTTTTGATTACAATGGGCTTGCAGCATAGCTTGATATTAGGAAGTGTGATACCTCCCACTTTATTCTTCATTTTCAAGATTGTTGAAGCTATTTGGGTTCTTTTTTGGCTCCATATAGATTTTTAGAATATTTGTTCAAGATTTGTGAAGTATGCCATTGGTATTTGAATAGGAATTGCATTGAATCCATACATTGATTTGTGTAGTATGGACATTTTAATGATGTTAATTCTTTCTATCCATGAATATAGTACAATATATGCTTCCACTGGTTTGTATCCTCTACTATTTAATTTTTTCAATGTCTTATAATTATCTGAGTACAAGTCTTTTACCTCCTTGGTTAAATTTATTCCTAGCTACTTTATTTTCTTGTTGTTGTTGCAATAATGAAGGAGATTATTTCTTTAATTCCTTTTTTAACAGTTCATTATTCATTATTGGTATATAAAAATGCCTCTGATGTCTAATATTAATTTTATATCCTGTTGCCAAATTGATTTATCAGGTCTAGTAGTTTCTTTGCTGAGACTTTAGGGTTTTCTGTGTACAGTATCATGTTGTAAGCAAATAAAGACAGTTTTGCTTCTTTTTTTTCCAATTTGGAGGCCATTTATTTCTCCTTATTGTCTGATTGCTGTGGCTAAGACTTCCAGTACTATGTTAAATAAGAGTGGTGAAAGGAGCCTGACGAGATGGTGGCACAATGGATAGAGCATTGGCCTGGGACACTGAAGACCTAGGTTCAAAAACCCAAAATCATCAGCTTGAGTTTGCAGTCTCCTGCCTGAGCATGGGCTCACCAGCTTGAGCACAGGGTCACCAGTTTGAGTGTAGGATCATAGATATGACCCCGTGGTCATTGACTTGAGCCCAAAGGTTGGTGGCTTGAACCTAAGGTCACTGGCTTGAGCAAGGGGACAATGACTAGGCTGGAGCCCCCTAATAAAGGCACATATGAAAAAGCAATCAATAAATAACTAAGGTACTGCAACAAAGAGTTGATGCTCTTCATCACTCTCCCTTCTTGTCTGTCTACCCTTGTCTATCCCATTCTCTCTCT
This sequence comes from Saccopteryx leptura, assembly GCF_036850995.1. Taxonomy (NCBI): domain Eukaryota; kingdom Metazoa; phylum Chordata; class Mammalia; order Chiroptera; family Emballonuridae; genus Saccopteryx; species Saccopteryx leptura. The sequence goes on along the minus strand of NC_089516.1, from coordinate 100,963,562 downwards.
CTCTTGCAAAAAAGAAAAAAAAGAAAGAAAGAAAGAAAAAGAAAAAGAATGATGAAAGGAGACACTCCTGTCTTGTTCCTGATCTTAAGGGGATTGTTTTTAATTTTTGCCCATTACATATGATATTGGCCTTTGTTTGTCATATCTGGCCTTTATTATGTTGAGGTATGTTCCCTGTTTTCCCACTTTACTAAGAGATTTTATCATAAATGGCTGCTGGATTTTATCAAATGCTTTTTCTGCATCTATTGATATGATCATGTGATTTTTTTAAAATTTTTTTATTTATTCATTTTAGAGAGGAGAGGGAGAGACAGAGAGAGAGAGAGAGAGAGAGAGAGAGAGAGAGGAGAGACAGAGAGAGAGAAGGGGGAGGAGCTGGAAGCATCAACTCCCATATGTGCCTTGACCAGGCAAGCCCAGCGTTTTGAACCGGCAACCTCAGCACTTCCAGGTCAACGCTTTATCCCACTGTGCCACCACAGGTCAGGCTGATCATGGGATTTTTATCCCTTTTGTTTATGTGATGAATCTCCTTTATTGATTTGCAAATATTGTACCAGCCTTGCCTTCCTCTCACTTGATCATGATATATGATCTTTTAAATGTATTGCTGAATCCGGTTTACTAATATTTTGTTGAGAATTTCAGCATCTATGTTGGTCAGGGACATTGGCCTATAGTTGTCTTTTTTTATAGTGTCTTTAACTGGTTTTGGAATTAGGATAATACTTACCTTGTAAAATGAGCTTGGAAATCTTCCCTCACCTTGATTTTTTGGAATAACTTGAGAAGAATAGGGATTAGTTCTTTGAATGTTTGGTAAAAGTCACCTGTGAAGCCATCCAGTCTAGAATTTTTGTTTGCTGGGAGTTTTTTGATAACTGTTTCCGTTTCATTTGTTATAATCGGTCTGCTCAGGGTTGTTTTTGGTTTGTTTGTTTTTGTTTTTCTAGATTCAGGCTTGGAAAATTGTATGTACATAGGAATTTATTCACTTCACCTGGGTTGTCCAATTTTGTGTCATACAGTTCTTCATAGTATTTTCTTAACAATTCTTTATATTACTGTGATGTCAACTGTTACTTCTCCTCTTTCATTTCTAACTTTATTTATTTGAGCCCTCTCTTCTCTCTTTTTTTCTCGTTGAGACTATTTAAAGAATCTTCAATCTTGTTTACCTTTTCTAAGAACCAACTCTTGGTTTCACTGATCTTTTGTATTTTTTTAACCTCTATGTCATTTATTTCCACTTTGATCTTTGTTATATCCTTCATTTTACTTCCTCTGGAATTTATCTGTTGTTCTTTTTCTAGTTCTTTTAGGTACAGGATTAGATTTTTTTTATTTGACCTTCTTCTTTCTGCTTAAGGTGTTCCTGTAATGGTATGATCTTTTCTCCCAGAACTGTTTTTGCTGTGTCCCATAGATTTGGGGTTTTTGTATGTTTACATTCATTTTTTTATGGAAATTTTTTATTTTTTCCTTGACCTCATTTTTAACCCATTCATTATTCAATAACATGTTACTTAGCCTCCAAGTGTTAAAATGTTTTTCAATTTTTCTATTGTAGTTGATTTCTAGTTTCATTCTTTTGTGGTCAGAAAAGATGCCTGATATAATTTCAGTCTCTTTAAATTTACTAAAACTTGCTTTTTGTCCTAACATGTGATCTATCCTAGAAAATGTACCATAAGAACTTGAAAACAATGTATATTCTGCTGCTTTGGGGTAAAATGTTCTGAAGATATCAATTATATCCAGTTGATCTAGTGTATTGCTTAAGGTTGCTATTTCCTTGTTGATATTCTCTCTGGAGCAGCTATCCATTCAAATTAGTGGGGTGCTAAGATGCCCTGCTATTATTGTATTGTTGTCAATGACTTTTTTTATGTGATCAAAATCTGCTTTATATATTTATTTATTTATTTATTTATTTATTTTCATTTTTCCGAAGCTGGAAACGGGGAGGCAGTCAGACAGACTCCCGCATGCACCCGACCGGGATCCACCCAGCATGCCTACCAGGGGGCGATGCTTTGCCCCTCTGGGGTGTCACTCTGTTGTGTCCAGAGTCATTCTAGTGCCTGAGGCAGAGGCCACAGAGCCATCCCCAGTGCCCAGGCCATCTTTGCTCCAATGGAGCCTCACTGCAGGAGGGGAAGAGAGAGACAGAGAGGAAGGAGAGGGGGAGGGGTGGAGAAGCAAATGGGCGTCTTTCCTGTGTGCCCTGGCCGGGAATCGAACCCGGGACTCTTGCACGCCGGGTCGATGCTCTATGGCTGAGCCAACCGGCCAGGGCCTGCTTTATATATTCAGGTGGTCCTCTATTGGTTGCATAAATATTTACAATGGTTATACCCTTTTGCTGGGTTGTTCCCTTTATCACTATATAATGACTCTCTTCTTTATTATAGCCTTTGTTTTAAAGGATATATTGTCAGATATAGGTATTTCTACCAGAACTTTTCTTTAATTCCATTCACATGGAATATGTTTCCATACTTTTACTTTCAGTCTATGTGTATTTTTTATTCTGACAGCATATATATGTCTTTTTTTATACATGCAACTACATATATTTTTTTTGTGGCAGATACAGAGAGAGTCAGAGAGAGGGACAGATAGGGACAGACAGATAGGAAGGGAGAGAGATGAGAAACATCAATTCTTCATTGCAGCTCCTTAGTTGTTCATTGATTGATTTCTCATATGTGCCTTGACCAGGGGGCTACAGCAGATCGAGTGACCCCTTGCTCAAGCCAGTGACCTTGTGCTCAAGCTGCTGAGTCTTGCTCAAACCAGATGAGCCCACACTCAAGCTGGCAACCTGAGGGTCTCGAACCTGGGTCCTCCATATCCAAGTTCAACACTCTATCCACTGTGCCGCTGCCTGGTCAGGCTATATATCTTTTGATTGAATCATTTGACCCATTTACATTTAATGTTATTATTGATATGTACTTATTTAATGCCATTTTATTTTTCAGACCTGTAATCCTCTTGCTCTTGATTTCTTTTGTTCTTTCCTCTTGTTATGGCAGGCTTTTTAACTTTTCTTGCAATACTGATTTGAATTTGTTGATAATAAACTTTTTGAGGTTTCTTTCTTTTTCTTTATGTGAGAAGTCTTTATTTCTCCTTTGATTTTAAATGATACCTTTGCTAGATTGATTGTAGATTCTTGTTTTGCATCACTTTGAATATTTCTTGCCAATCCATCTGGCCTGAGTGTTTCTGTTGAGAAGTCAGATATAAGTCTTAAAGGGGCTCCTTTGTTGATAACTAATTGTTTTTATTTTGCAGCTTTTATAGTATTCTCTCTTTGTGCCTTAACTTTGTCATTTAATTATGATGTTTCTTGGTGTGGGATTCTTTGGATTCATCTTTAATAAGACTGTCTGTGGTTCTTGAACTTGTGTGACTTTTTCCTTCATCAATTTAAGAAACTTCAGCTCTGATTTCTTCAAACACGTTTTCTATCCATTGTTTATTCTCTTCTCCTTCAGGAGCCCCTATGGTGCACATGTTGTTTCTCTTCACAGTGTCACAGATGTCTCTTAGAATTTCCTCAGACTTTTTGAGCTTCTTTTCTTTTTGCTGCTCTGCTTCCCTGCATACATTTATCTTGCTTTCTAAATCACTGATTTGAATTTTTGTTTCATCCAGCCTACTGTTGATCCCTACTAGTGCAGTCTTCATTTCTGATACTGTATTTGCCATTTTTGACTGATTATTTTTTATGGTTTCAATGTCCTTTTTAATGTTGACTAACTTCTCACTCTGACCATCCATTCTTACTCTAAGATCCTTGAAAATACTAATAAGCATTATTTTAAAATCTGTGCCTGGTAGTTTGGTTACTTTTATTTCATTTCATTCTTTTTCTAGTGATTTCTTTTGTTGATTCATTTGGGTTATAGTTCTTTGTCTGCTCATTTTGTCTGTGTGTTAGGTAGCTTTGTTCTCACTCCCAAATTTGTTGTGGTTTCTTCATGAAGAAGGTGGGCTCATTGGTACTAACCTCCAGGCCACCTGATTTCCTGGCTCTAGGAATGTTTCTTGGGGATTATATTTACCCTTCTGTTGTATGTGAACCTTGAATGCTGTTGGCCCTTTCATGGGTAGAGTTATTCCTTCAGGCTGTCTGGCTCTAAGGGTCAACCTTGATCATGTATTTTTGATGCTGTGTATTGTCTGTTCTAAGGGACATAGTTATCCTAAACTGGGTCCAGTACCTGCTGTACTCTTTTTTGGGAGTGCCACTAGTGTCACTAGCTGAGTCTAGCATTGGCGTAGTCTGCTACCAACTTTTGTTTGTATTGGTTCTGGGTCCCTTTGGGTGGGTTTTGGGTATGGCTTGATGTCTGATGTTGTTGCTATCCCACCATGAGTTACATATCTAAAACCACCACTCTGTTTTCTATTTATGTCTACATTTTCTGGGCCTGAGTGTGTGGAGGAGGAGCCAACCTGTATATAAGGATCAGTTTCTCCCTGCTTAGAGCTGACAGCAGCTCAGTAAAAAGGCCCAAAGTTCTTAAGATTTGTCACTATTTTTCATCTGTTATACCTCCTCTTGCAGCTGCCTAGTGTTTCTGAAGAGTCTTCAGTAGAAATACTAGAGTAAGCACAGACTGGTCTCACCCCTGCACAGATTGCATCCTTAGTGTATTATGGCAGCTGAGGTCAGAATAATGACATAGGTGGGACCCCCTACTTTGGTAGTCTCTTGGTCAAGAATTCAGTATAGGAAAAGGGGCCCTTACCCTAGAGCCTAATCCTTTAGCCACTGCTGGATATTCCAATGCTATTTCTCCCCAGTGATGTGAACACAAGTTTCAAATTGGGTAGAGCCAACAGTCCCTTCTGAAGAAGTTCTTTCAGATGGGGAGACCCTAACTTGGGGAGAAAAATTGAGAGATTCTTCCACTGGGACTGACTAAGTCTTCTTGAAGGTGGCTAAGCCCCTTGACTGGTCACAAAAGTAAGCTCCAAGGGACTCACACTTTGAACATCTGTGCTCTAAAGCTTTCTCCCTCCACTTTGTGGGACAGGATATCCAGGACTTGGGCCTGTTAACTTTGAAGATCCTCCTCATCCAATGTATGTGAGCTGCTGTGCCAGTGTTGCTCATGAAAAGCACAATTTGCCTCAGCTGGATTCCATGCCTAATGAGATTTTCCTTTGGATATGCTGTTAGTAAGAGTAGTTGAGTTCTGCTCTGATGTTCTCTGTAGCTGGCTACTGCATGTGTTGGTTCTTGGACTCTTAAGAGGGAACCTGGTGCAATTCAGGTTAAGACACTCCCTGTGACTGGTCCTCAGCAAACTTTTCAGAACTGTAAGCAAACCACAGTTTGTAGCTGCCTCTGCTGGGTGAAATAGCTGGCTTTTACCAGCTTGGGGCCTGCAGGAAAGTTAGCAAAAGACCCAAGTTTCCCTGAAACTGATTCCTGCTACCTCTGTCTTCTGGCTGTTTGTTGGGCTTGGGCACTGAAACCACCTCAAATAGAATCTAGAGTTTGGGGAAATTTGGGCACTAGGAAAGGTTATGAGTGCATCTCCCTCCCAAGGGCTCCAGGTAACTGTCCTGAATTTTTCACAGACCTCAGTAGGGTGTGGGCACTAAGAGTTTGGTGGGTGTGGCCTCTCAAACCCAGAGATTTGGCTTGCCCACAGTCCAGACAGTTTTTGTAGAATCTCCCATGAGGCAGAAGCCCCAGTAATATTCTCATCAGTGTGTGTGGGAGCTTTCACTGCCAGAAAACTGAGTCACTTCACAACCCCTGCTTCCTGGAAAAGGCTGATTTCTTATCAGCACAGCCTAATCTCCATATGGTGGGACAAGAGAGATTCCAAAATGTGCGGCTGTTGCTTTCCCTCAAGCTGATGCCACAAGGAGAGGACTCCTCCACCCAAGAAAGATGGTGACTAAAGTATTAGAGAATGACTGAGCACAGGGTTTCTGACGGCTATCTCCTACCATATCTCTCCCTAAGGCACCAATTTCACTTTTTTCTTGCTGGATACTAGTCCTCTCAGCCCTCCCTCCACAAGAGCACACAACAAGTGGCTGTAAATTAAACTTTTTGTGCGGACACCTTTTAAGATGGTGTCTGCATCTCTGAGATCTCCTTGTCTTTTTCTCAAAAGAAACATCACATTTTTTCTCTGCCAAGTGTTATATGGGCAACTCTTCTAGGTTTTGGTGTTCTAAGTTGAGGCTCCCAACCTGGGGTTTAAGACCCACACCTCTCAGGGAAAACCTTCCTGCAACTGAGAGTCCCTCTATACCAGGGGTCCCCAAACTTTTTACACAGGGGGCCAGTTCACTGTCCCTCAGACCATTGGAGTACTGGACTATAAAAAAACTATAAACAAATCCTTATTCAGCCTGACCAGGTGGTGGTGCAGTGGATAGAGCATTGGACTGGGATGCGGAAGGCCCCAGGTTCGAGACCCCGAGGTCACCAGCTTGAGCATGGGCTCATCTGGCTTGAGCAAAAAAAAAAGCTCACCAGCTTGGACTCAAGGTCGCTGGCTCGAGCAAGGGGTTACTCGGTCTGCTGAAGGCCCGTGGTCAAGGCACAATTATAAAACAATCAATGAACAACTAAGAAGTCGCAACGCACAATGAAAAACTAATGATTGATGCTTTTCATCTCTCTCTGTCTGTCCCTGTCTATCCCTTCCTACGTAAAAAAAAATCCCTATGCACACTGCACATATCCTGTTTTAAAGTAAAAAAACAAAATGGGAACAAATAAAATATTTAAAATAAAGAACAGTAAATTTAAATCAACAAACTGACCAGTATTTCAATGGGAACTATGAGCCTGCTTTTGGGTAATGAGATGGTCAATGTCCAGTTCCATATTTGTCACTGCTAGCCATAGCAAGTGATATGACATGCATCCGGGGCCATTACACATGCATCCCATGACACTGGAAGTAGTATTGTACGTGAGCAACGCCATGCTTTGTGGCACCGCCACATACAGTACTCCAGGACCACCAATGAAAGAGATGCCTCTTCCAGAAGTGCGGCAGGGGCCGGATAAATGGCCTCAGGGGGATGCATGCGGCCTGCAGGCAGTAGTTTGGGGACCCTTGCTCTATACCCTCAGCTGCTGCTTGCTCCTGGGAACAAGGGCAGTCCTTTCTATGTCTTTGCCCTTCCTAACAGTCCTAATGTGGCTTCTGTGACTCCTTAGTTATGGACTCCTCTTCATTTAATCCTAAATTGGTTTGTCAGGATAATTGTTATTAATTTTAGTTATAACTCCAGTTGGTCCTTGGAGGCAGCAGTTGGAACATTTGTCTACTCCATTGCCATTTTGGAGTTCTGAAAACCATATTTAAAATTTTTTGTCTAAAAGTGCTATGATGGTTACTTACTTTTACATGTCAACTTGGCTAGACTAAAGAGTTCCCAGACATTTGGTCAAACATTACTTTGGGTGTGCCTACGAGGGTATTTCTGAATGAGATTTATATTTGAATAAGTGGGCTGAGTAAAGAAGATTGCCCTCTCAATGTGGGTGATCCTCATCCAATAAGTTGAGGGTCTAAATAGAACCAAAAATATGACTCTCCCTTAAGGAACAGGGAACCTCTCTTGCTTAAATGCCTTGAGCTGAGACATTGGTTTCTTCCTTCTTCAGGCTCAAACAGAAACATCAGTTTGTTTTCTTTTCTGGGTCTCATCCTGCTGACCTTTGGACTGGAACTACATTATCAGATGTCCTGGTTTCTGGCCTTCAGATCCAGAGAAGAACTACACCAATGGCTCACAGGGTCTCTAGTTTGCTAATTGCAGGTATTGGGACTTGTAAGACTCCAATACTTATAATAAATCTACACACACACACACACACACACACACACACACACACACACATCCTGTTGATTCTGTTTCTGTGGAAAATCCTGATTAATATAGATTTTTATGCCAACAGTGGTTCTGGAAGAATATAATTTTAAAGATATGTTTTATGGATTGGTTCTAGGATTTCTGGAATTGGCTCTTTAATTTTATTAGATTTAAAGACACTAATGACTCTATTTTCAGTACTGAACACAGCTCTGATAGTCATTGATGTAATCTGGAAATAGAGATATGAAGAATATCACCATTGGTTATTCCTCATCGATCACTTATTAGAAGCAAAGATAAAGGTCATTGTGTATATGATGATTTCAAAATCTTTGGTCAAATTAATTAATATAATAATCTTGGCTGGTACATACTGTCATTGGACAAAGTAGGGAAAGAAAAAGATGAGCTCAACGACCCTTGAAAACGGTTGCTTTCCAGGGTAGGAAATTGACCCCAGTGAGTTCCTTGAGTCTTGAGAGATGAGCACAGGTATAAGAAGAAAGAGTGTTATGAGACAGAAAAGGAGAAAGCAGTCATGATTCACCTGAGCCAGTATCTCCAGCACCTTCTGCATGTTCTCCTGCCTCTCCAGCTTCATCCTCCTGGTCAATTAACTACTGTCAAAAATAAAGAAACTGATGCTTTTTCACATACCTGCCACCACAGTGAGATGAAACTTTCTGTTTTATAACAGTCTACCAGCTGGTGCCAACCCAAGAAGGCCTAGAAGTAACACAACTGAAAATTGGAGGCAGACAACAACAACCCTCGACTTAGTCAGCTCTACAAACAACATACCCAAATGAGGAGGGTATACACAGACAAAATGGAAAGACAGAGAAGTGCAATCCAAATGAACCAAAAAGAGAAACCTCCAGAAAATAAAATTAGTGAGATAGAAATAAGCAAACTACTAGATGCAGAGTTTAAAATAATGACTATATAGAATGCTAAAAGATCTTAGAACAACAATGGATGGACTCAATGAACACATAAATAAAGAGATAACAAGCATCAAAAAGGGCATTGAAATAATAAAGAAGAACCTGTTAGAAATGAAAAATACAATATCAGAAATGAAAACTATATTAGAAGCAAATTAAAAGCAGGCTGGATAAAGCAGAGGATTTAATCAGCAATTTAGAAGACAAGATAAACAAACACACAGAAGTGGAGCAGCAAAAAGAAAGGAGGCTGAAAAAATATGAGAAAATTCTAAGAGAACTCTGTGACAACCTAAAGAGAAACAACATCTGCATCATAGGGTTCCTGAAGAAGAAGAGAAAGAACAAGGGATAGAAACCTTGTTCAATCAAAATAGAGCTCAAAACTTCCATAAATTGATACTGGAAAAAGTCACACAAGTTCAAGAAGCACAGAGAACTCCATTAAAGAGAAATTCACACCAAGACACATCATAATTAAAATACTAAAGCTAAGAGATAAAGAGAAAATATTAAAAGCTGCTAGAGAAGAAAAGGCTATCACATACAAAGAAACCTCCATAAGGATGACATTCGACTTCTCAACAGAAAAACTTGAGGCCAAAAGGGAATGGCAAGAAATATTCAAAGTAATGCAGAAAAACAGCCTAAAACCAAGACTTCTTTATCCAGCAAGCCTATAATTTAAAATTGAAGGAGAAATAAAAAGCTTCCCAGACCAAAAAAAAAAAAAACACTCAAGGAATTCATTACAAACAAACCAATGCTGCAAGAAATGGTAAGGGGCCTGTTTTAAACAGAACAAAAACAGAAAATAATATGATAAAGAGGAATATACCTTTAAAGAATAAAATGGCAATAAACAACTACATATCAATAATAACCTTAAATGTAAATGGTTTAAATGATTCAATCAAAATACATAGGGTAGCTGCATGAATAAGAAACCAAAATGCATACATATGCTGTCTAAAAGAGACACATCTCAAAACAAAAAATACACATAGACTGAAGTTGAAAGGATAGAAAAAAATACTTTGTGCAAATGAAAATTTAAAAAAACCTGGGGTAGCAATACTTATATCAGACTAAATGAACTTTAAAACAAGACCATATAAAGTGATAAAGAAGATTACTACATAATGATAAAGGGAGCAATACAACAAGATGATATAACCATTATATATATAAATATAAATATAAATATAATTATAAATATAAATATAAATATAAATATAAATATAAATATATGCACCTAATAAGGGAGCACCTAAATATATAAAGCAGACTTTGTTGGATATAAAGGGCGAAATCAACAGCAATACTAAAATAGTATAGGATTTCAATACCCCACTAATATCACTAGATAAATCCTCAAGAGAGAAAATTAACAAAGAATAGGCAAACGTAAGAACACACTAAATCAACTGGATTTAATAGATATCTTCAGAACCTTTCACCCTAAAGAAGCAGAATATACATTCTTTTCAAGTGCTCATGGTATATTCTCTAGGATAGACCACAAGTTAGGGAACAAAAGTGGTCTCAACAAATTTAAGAAGATTAAAATCATATCAAGCACTTACTCTGTTCACAATGGCATGCAACTAGAAATCAACCATAACATAAAAACTGAAAAATACTAAAAAAAAAAAAAAAAAATGGAAACTAAATAGCATGTTATTAAATAATGAATGGGTAGCAATAAGATCAAAGAAAAAAAAATCCTAGAAACGAATAACAATGAGTACGTCAACTCAAAATTTATAAGACACAGCAAAAGCAGTACTAAGGGGAAGTTCACAGCATTACAGGCATTACTTTAAGAAGCTAGAAAAAGCTCAAATAAACAAATTGACCCTGCATCTAAAAGAACTAGAAAAAGAACAACAAGTAAAGCCCAGAGGGAGTAGAAGGAAGGAAATAATAAAGATCAGAGTGGAAATAAATGACATAGAGGCTAAAGAAACAATACAGAGGATCAATGAAACCAAGAGCTGGTTCTTTGAAAAGGTAAAGATCAATGAACCTTTTTTTTTTTTTTTTTGCATTTTTCTGAAGCTGGAAACGGGGAGAGACAGTCAGACAGACTCCCGCATGCGCCCAACCGGGATCCACCCGGCACGCCCACCAGGGGCGACGCTCTGCCCACCAGGGGACGATGCTCTGCCCCTCTGGGGGGTTGCTCTGCCGTGACCAGAGCCACTCTAGCGCCTGGGGCAGAGGCCAAGGAGCCATCCCCAGCCCCCGGGCTATCTTTGCTCCAATGGAGCCTCGGCTGCGGGAGGGGAAGAGAGAGACAGAGAGGAAGGAGGGGGGAGTGGAGAAGCAAATGGGCGCTTCTCCTATGTGCCCTGGCCGGGAATCGAACCCAGGTTCCCCGCACGCCAGGCCGATGCTCTACCACTGAGCCAACCTGCCAGGGCCAAGATCAATGAACCTTTAACCAGACTCACCAAGAAAAAAAGAGAGAGGACTCAAATCAATAAAATTAGAAACGAGAGTGGAGAAATAACAACTGACACAACAGAAATACAAAATATTGTAAGAAAATATAATGAAGAACTGTATGCCAAAAAACTAGACAACCTAGATGAAATGTACAAATTCTTTGAAACATATAATCTTCCAAAAATTAATCTGGAAGAATCAGAAAACTTAAACAGACCAATTACAACAAATGAGATTAAAACAGTTATCAAAAAAACTCCCCAAAAAGAAAAGTCCTGGGCCTGATGGCTTCACAAGTGAATTCTACCAAATATTCAAAGAAGAACTAACTCCTATCTTTCTCAAGATATTTCAAAAAATTCAAGAGGAAGGAAGACTTCCAAGCTCCTTTCAGGAGGTGAGCATAATTCTGATTCCAAAACCAGGCAAAGACTACACAAAGAAAGAAAATTATAGGCCAATATCCCTGATGAATTTAGATGCTAAAATCCTCAACAAAATATTAGCAAACCAGATCCAGCAATATATGAAGAAAATCATACACCATGATCAAGTAGGATTTATTCTTGGGAGGCAAGGCTGGTACAATATTAGTAAATCAATCAATGTGATTCATCACATAAACAAAAGAGAGGAGAAAAACCACATGATAATTTCAATAGATGCAGAAAAAACATTTGATAAAATCCAGCACCCATTCATGATCAAAACTCTCAGCAAAGTGGGAATACAGGGAACATACCTCAACATGATAAAGGCCATCTATGACAAACGCACAGCCAACATCATACTCAATGGGCAAAAATTAAAAGCAATCCCTTTAAGATCAGGAATGAAGCAAGGGTGCCCCCTTTCACTACTCTTATTCAACATTGTTCTGGAAGTCCTAGCCACAGTAATAAGAAAAGAAAAATAAATAAATAAAAGGCATCCAAATTGAAAAAAAAGTAAAACTATCATTATTTGCAGATGATATGATATTGTATATAGAAAACCCTAAAGTCTCAGTCAAAAAACTACTGGACCTGCCTGACCAGGCGGTGGCGCAGTGGATAGAGCATCGGACTGGGATGCAGAAGACCCAGGTTCGAGACACTGAGGTGGCCAGCTTGAGCAAGGGGTTACTCGGTCTGCTGAAGGCCCACAGTCAAGGCACATATGAGAAAGCAATCAATGAACAACTAAGGTGTTGCAACACACAACAAAAAACTAATGATTGATGCTTCTCATCTATCTATCCCTGTCTATCCCTCTCTCTGAATCTCTCTCTGTCTCTGTAAAAAAAAAAATGGACCTGATTAATTAATTCAGCAAGGTGTCAGAATATAAAATTAATACTCAGAAATCAGAGGCATTTTATACACCAACAATGAACTGTCTGAAGAGAAATTAAGGAAACAATCTTCTTCAACATTGCAACCAAAAAAATAAAGTACCTAGGAATAACTTTAACCAGGGAGATTAAAGATTTGTACTCAGAAAATTATAAAACATTGATAAAAGAAATCAGGGAAGATACAAACAAGTGGAAGCATATACTGTGCTCATGGTTAGAAGAATAAACATTATTAAAATGTTTATATTACCCAAAGCAATTTATAAATTCAGTGTAATACCAATTAAAATTCCAATGACTTACTTCAAAGATATAGATCACATATTCCAAAAATTTATATGGAACCAAAAGAGTACACGAATATCCTCAGCAATCTTGAAAAGGAAGAATAAAGTGGGAGTATCACACTACCAGATAACAAGTTATACAAGTTATACTACAAGGCCATTGTACTCAAAATAGCCTGATACATAAGAACAGGCATATAGATCAATGGAACAGAACTGAGAACCCAAAAATAAACCCACAGCTCTATGGACAACTGATATTTGACAAAGCAGGTAAGAGCATACAACTGAGTAAAGACAGCCTCTTCAACAAATGGTGTTGGGAAAATTGGACAGCTACTTGCAAAAAAGTGAAACTAGACCACCAACTTACACCATTCACAAAAATAAACTCAAAATGGATAAAAGACTTAAATGTAAGTCGTAAAACCATAAGCCTCTTAGAAGAAACCATAGTCAGTAAGCTCTCCGACACCTCTCGCAGCAATATAATTCCCAATTTATATCCACAAGCAAGTGAAACAAAAGACAAGATAAACAAATGGGACTGTATCAAACTAAAAAGCTTTGCGCAGCTAAAGATGATAAGAACAGAATAAAAGACAAACCACACAATGGGAGAACATATTCGACAATACATCTGATAAGGAGTTAATAACCAAAATTTATAAAGAACTTGTAAAACTCAACACCAGGAAGACAAACAATCCAAACAAAAAATGGGCGAAAGTGCCTAACCAGTGGTGGCGCAACGGATAAAGTGTCAACCAGGAAACGCTAAGGTTGCTAGTTCAAAACCTTGGGCTTGCCTGGTCAAGGCACGTATGGGAGTTAATACTTCCAGCTCTCTCTCTCCCTTCTCTATAATGAATAAATAAAATATTTTTTTAAATGGGCGAAAGAAATGAAAACACACATCTCCAAAGAGGACATACAGATGGCCAATAGGCATATGAAAAAATGCTCAACATCACTAATCTTTAGAGAAATGCAAATTAAAACAGCAATGACATATCACCTCACACCAGTCAGAATGGTGCTCATCAACAAAACACAGAATAAGTGCTGGCGAGGATGTGGAGAAAACAGAGCCCTCCTACACTACTGGTGGGAATGCAGAATGGTGCAGCCACTGTGAAAAACAGTATGAAGATTCCTCAAAAAATTAAAAATTGAACTGCCTTTTGACCCAGCTATCCTACTTTTAGGGATATACCCCAAGAATACCATAGCACTGTTTCAAAAGGAGAAATTCACCCCCATGTTTCTGGCAGCATTGTTCACAATAGCAAATATCTGAAAACAGCCAAAGTGTCTGTCAGTGTACGAGTGGACTAAAAGCTTTGGTACATATATACTATGGAATACTACTAAGCCTAAGAAATGATGACATCGTATCATTTATAAAAACATGGATGAACCTTGATAACATTATATTGTGTGAAATAAGTAAATCAGAAAAATCTAAGAAGTATATGATTCCATACATAGGTGGGACATAAAAATAAGACTAAGAGACATGGACAAGAGTGTGGTGGTTACAGGAGGGGGGGAAGAGGGAGGGGGTTGGTGGAGGGTAGGGGCACAAAGAAAACCAGTTAGAAGGTGACGGAAGACAATTGGATATTTGGTGATGGGAATGCACCATAATCAAATGTCAAAATAACCTAGATATGTTTTATCTGAATATATGTACCCTGATTTATCAATGTCACCCCATTAAAACTAATATAAAAAAGTAAAGAAAGATACAAACAAATGGATGCATATACCATGTTCATGGTTGGGAAGAATAAGCATCATTAACATGTCTATATTACCCAAAGCAATTTATAAATTCAATGCAATACCAATTAAAATACCAAAGACATACATGAAAGATATAGAAAACATATTCCAAAAATTTATATGGAACCAAAAAGAGAACACGAATAGCCTCAGCAATCTTAAAAAAGAAGAATAAAATGGGAGGTATCACACTTCCTGATACCAAGTTATACTACAAGTTCATTGTCCTCAAAACAGCTTGGTACTGGCATGAGAACAGGCTTATAGATCAATGGAACAAAACAGAGAACCGAGAAAAAACCCACACCTTTATGGACAATTGATATTTGACAAAGGATTTAAAAGCATACAGTGGAGTAAAGACAGTCTCTTTAACTGGGAAAATTGGACAGCTACCTGCAAAAAAATAAAACTCGACCACCAACTTACACTATTCACAAAGAGAAAGTTAAAATGGATAAAATACTTAAATGTAAGACGTAAAACCTTAAATATCTTGGAAGAAAACATGGGCAGTAGGCTTTCCAACATATCTTGCGGCAATATATTTGCTGATTTATCTCCAAGGACAAGTGAAATAAAGGACAGTATGAACAAATGAGACTATATCAAACTAAAAAGCTTTTGTACAGCTAAAGACAATATGAATAGAATAAAAAGACAAACCATACAATGAGAGAACATATTCAACAATATGTCTGATAAGGGGTTAATAACCAAAATTTATAAAGAACATATAAAACTCAACACCAGGAAGAGAAACAATCCAATCAAAAAATGGGCAAAAGAAATGATAGACACGTCTCCAAAGAGGACATACAGATGGCCAGTAGACAGATGAAAATATGTTCAACATTACTAATCATTAGAGAAATGCAAATTAAAACCACAATGAGATACCACCTCACACCAGTCAGAATGGCATTCATTAAGAAAACAACACAGCCCTGGCCGGTTGGCTCAGCAGTAGAGCGTCGGCCTGGTGTGCGGGGGACCCGGGTTCGATTCCCGGCCAGGGCACATAGGAGAAGCGCCCATTTGCTTCTCCACCCCCACCCCCTCCTTCCTCTCTGTCTCTCTCTTCCCCTCCCGCAGCCGAGGCTCCATTGGAGCAAAGATGGCCCGGGTGCTGGGGATGGCTCCTTGGCCTCTGCCCCAGGCGCTGGAGTGGCTCTGGCCGTGGCAGAGCAACGCCCCGGAGGGGCAGAGCATCGCCCCCTGGTGGGCAGAGCTTCGCCCCTGGTGGGCGTGCCGGGTGGATCCCGGTTGGGCGCATGCGGGAGTCTGTCTGACTGTCTCTCCCCGTTTCCATCTTCAGAAAAATACCAAAAAAAAAAAAAACAAACAAAAAAAAAAACAAGCAAAAAAAAAAAAAACCAACAAAAAAGAAAACAACACATAATAGGCACTGGTGAGGATGTGAGGATGTGGAGAAAGGGGAACCCTCCTGCACTGCTGGTGGGAATGCAGAATGGTACAGCCACTGTGGAAAACAGTATGGAGATTCCTCAAAAAATTAAAAATGGAACTGCCTTTGACCCAGCCATCCCACTTTTAGAAATATATCCCAAGAATACCATATCACTGACTCAAAAAAAAAAAATGCACCCCCATGTTTATGGCAGCACTGTTCACATTAGCGAAGATCTGGAAACAGCACAAGTGACATTCAGTGGACAACTGGATTAAAAAGCAGTGGTACATATATACAATGGAATACTATGGGACCATGAAAAAGAAGGAAATACTACCTTTTGCAACAACATGGATAGACCTGGAAACTTATGTTAAGTGAAATAAGCCAGGCAGAGAAAGAAAAATTTCATATGACCTCACTCATTTGAGGAATCCTTGAAACAATGTGAACTGAGGAATGGAATTGAGACAGAGGAGAGATCAAAGGGACCAGAGGAAAAGAGGACAGAGGGAAAGGGGATGATAGGATGAGATAAACCTGAAGGGAAGGGGTGAAGGAGATGTTCGGAAGGGAGCAAGGGAGATGTTGAGGTGAATACAGGGGAGGGGGGATGCATTCTGAGTGACACTAGAATCTATGTAAACAAAAAAATGAAATTTAAAAAAAATGGACAGCGGGGAAGAAGTATCAATCTTCTAGCCATTTGACCATAAAAATAAATAAAATGTACATCTCATTGGCTAAACAACACTTATTACTTACACTCTGAAAATTGCTAGAGCTGTAGCTGAATATTCATGTACCCATATTATTAATTTTAGTGAAAGCACATGTACAGGGAGGTGGATTCCTGATGTGAAGATGTTTATATGAAGATAAAATGCAATCACAATGCAATAATTATGATTGCATAATAATCAAATCACATTTGAAATATGTGGTTATTAAATATAAAAATATTTTGCATTTAAAGTTCAAAGAGGAGAATTTTTTTTCCTATGAAAGTAGAAAATTTTCTACACAGACTATTCAACCAACACAAAATTAATTTATGACAGAACATGGATTACATTGGTTATAGTTCAATGAAATAAACATGGGGATTTTAAGGATGTGAACAATCTATCCAAAATACACTTTCCCAGGCTTTAATAAGAATATTTTTAAAATATGTCTTTGATTCATGTAAAATTTTACTTTGTTTATTTCCTTGTAATTAATTAAAGTTTATATTTCTAAACCTAAAAAAGAAAAGAAAAGAAAAGGATGAGCTCAAGGACTCTAATTCCCAGATTAAGTGCCACATAAATCACCTGAAAGTTTCTATGTGTACTCTAAGGAAACCCTTATCAGAGCCATAAGACTGAATTATTAAATATCAAACCCAGAATCTAATCCTGTATAAATCTACATTACAACACAAATTGAACTCCCAGCCTCCAAGTGTGTCTTCTGTTAAAATGAGGGCATTGGTTGAGAAGGAATGAGAACCTGAAAGTTAAACTAGGAGATGTAGAAATATATTGATGAAGCTAGGGATATTAGGTCCCTAAATTCTTTTCTTTTCTTTTCTTTTTTATTTAGACAATTAAATTTAACAGGTGACATTGTTCAACCAGTAGTACATAGATTTAGAGAAAACATCTCCACATCATTTGGACAGTAGATTACACTGTATAACCATCACCCAAAGTCAAATCATCCTCCATCACCCTATACATTGTTTCTCTTTAAGGCCCTCACCGCCCCTCACCCTCCTACCTCTCCTCCCTTCCCCTTGCCCTGGTAACCACTGCACTTTTATCTATATACATGAGTCTCAATTTTGTTTCCCATGATGTATGGAATTATACAGTTCTTAGTTAATGTTATCAAAGTCCATCCATGTTGTCGTAAATGATCCTATTTTATCATTTCTTATGGCTGAGTAGTATTCCATTGTACCACATATTCTTTATCCAATCTTCTACTGAACAGAATTTCGGCTGTTTTCAAGTCTTGGCCACCATGAACAATGCTGCGATGAACATGTGACTGCATATGTCTTTACGTACCCATGTTTTTTAGTTTTGGGGGTATATACCCAGTAGAGCAGGGGTCCCCAAACTTTTTACACAGGGGGCCAGTTCACTGTCTCTCAGACCTTTGGAGGGCCGGACTATAAAAAAAAAACTATTAACAAATCCCTATGCACACTGCACGTATCTTATTTTAAAGTAAAAAAAACAAAACAGGAACAAATACAATACTTTAAATAAAGAACAAGTAAATTTAAATCAACAAACTGACCAGTATTTCAATGGGAACTATGCTCCTCTCACTGATCACCAATGAAAGAGGTGTCCCTTCCAGAAGTGCAGCAGGGACCTGATAAATGGCCTCAGGGGGCCGCATGTGGCCCGCGGGCCGTAGTTTGGGGACCCCTGCAGTAGAGGGATTGCTGGGTCATATGATAGTTCTATTATTAATTTTTTGAGGAACCATCACACTTTCTTCCTTAATGGTTGTACAACTTTACATTCCCACCAACGGTGAATGAAGGTTCCTTTTTCTCCACAGTCTCTCCATCACTTGTTATTACCTGTCTTGTTGATAATAGCTAATCTAACAGGTGTGAGGAGGTATCTCATTGCAGTTTTGATTTGCATTTCTCTAATAGCTAGTGAAGATGAGCATTTTTTCACATATCTATTAGACATTTGTATTTCTTTTTGGCATAAGTGTCTGTTCATGTCCTCTTCCCAATTTTTTTTGATTGTTTGCTTGTTTGTTGCTGAGTTTTGTGAGTTCTTTATATATTTGTATATTAGCCCCTTATCTGAGCTGTTGTTTGAAAATATAATCACCCATTTAGTTGGCTGTCTATTTGTTTCGTTGTCAGTTTCTTTTGCTGTGCAGAAGTTTCTTAGTTTGATTTTGTCCCATTCATTTATCTTTACCTTTAATTCCCTTGCCTTTGGGTTTAAATTCATAAAATGTTCTCTACTGCCAAGATCCATGAGTTTAGTGCCTGTGTTTTCTTCTATGTAATTTATTGTTTCAGACCTTATATTTAGGTCTTTTATACATTTTGAATTAACTTTTGTGGAAGGAATCAAACTGTAGTCAAATTTTATTTATTTATTTATTTATTTTTTGCATGTGGCTTTCCAATTTTCCCATTGAAGAGCACCACTTATTGAAGAGGTTTTCTTTTCTCCATTGTGTATTTTTGGCTCCATGATCAAAGATTATTTGACCATATATATGTGGTTTTACTTCTGGGATCTCTATTCTGTTCCATTAGTCTGCGTGTCTATTTTTCTGCCAGTACCATGCTGTTTTGATTATCATGGCTCTGTAGTATAATTTGGAGTCAGGTATTGTAATACCTCCAGCTTTGGTTTGTTTGGGTTTTTTTTCCCCTTAGGATTATTTTGGTTATTTGAGTTTTTTTATGGTTTCATATAAACCTGATGAATTTTTGTTCCATTTCTTTAAAAAATAACATTGGAATTTTGATGGGAGTTTCCTTAAATTTGTATATTGCTTTTGGTAACAGCCATTTTAACTATATTTATTCTTCCTATCCATGAACTAGAAATATTTTTTCATTTCATTGTGTCTTTTTCAATTTCCTTTAATAATGCTTTGTAGTTATCAGTATATAGGTCCTTTACATTTTTTTTATGTTTATTCCTAGGTATTTTTTGTTGTTGTTGTTGCAACTGTAAAAATGATTTTTTTTAGTTCTTTTTCCGAAGTTTCATTGTTGGCATATAAGAAAGCAATAGACTTCTGTATATTAATTTTGTATCCTGCAACCTTATTGTGTTGGTTTATTGTTTCTAATAGCCTTTCTTTGAAGTCTTTGGGGTTTTCTATATATAGGATCATATTATCTACAAAAAGTGAAACCTTTACTTCTTCCTTCCCAATATGTATACCTTTTATTTCTTTCTCTTGTCTGATTGCTCTGCCTAGAACTTCCAACATTATGTTGAAAAGGAGTGGAGATAGTGGGCAGCCTTGTCTTGTTCCTGATTTTAGGGAAATGTTTTCCGTTTTTTGCCATTTAATATGGTGTTAGCTGATGGTTTGTCATAAATGGCCTTTATTATGTTGAAGTATTTTCCTTCTGTACACATGTTGTTGAGTGTTTTAAACATTAAAAAATGTATTTTATCAAATGCCTTTTGCATCTATTGATAGGATCATATGGTTTTTTTTCTTTTTTTTGTTGGTATGGTGTATTGCATTTTACATATGTTGAACCATCCTTGTGTTTCTGGGATGAATCCCACTTGATTATGATGAATTACTTTTTTAATATGTTATTGTATTTGATTTGCTAGTATTTTGTTTAGGATTTTTGCATCTGTATTCATTAGAGATATTGGTCTGTTGTTTTCCTTTTTTGTGTTGTCCTTGCCAGGTTTTGGTATGAGGGTTATGTTGACCTCATAAAATGTGTTTGGAAGTATTGCTTCTTCAAGTTTTTGGAAGACTTTGAGAAGAATAGGTACCAAATCATCTTTGAATGTTTGGTAGAGTTCACTAATATAGCAATCTGGCCCAGGACTTTTATTTTTGGGGAGGTTTTTGATAGTTGCTTCTATTTTCTCCCACTTACAAGTCTATTTAGGCTTTCTACTTCTTCAAGATTCAGCCTAGGAAGATTGTATTGTTCTAGGAGTTATGCATTTCTTCTAGATTATCGAATTTGGTAGCATATAGTTTTTCATAGTATTCTACAATAATCCTTTGTATATCTATGATATCTGTGGTAATTTCTCCCATTTCACTTTGGATTTTCTTTATATGAGTCCTTTCTCTTTTTTCCTTAGTGAGTCTTGCCAGGGGTTCATCAAGTTTGTTGATCTTTTCAAAGAACCAGCTCTTTATTGTATTAATTTTTTCTATAGTTTTTTTGTTCTCTTTTTCATTTATTTCTGTTTTAATTTTTATTATTTCCTTTCTTCTGCTGGTTTTGGGTTGCCTTTGTTCTTCTTTTCCTAGTTCCTTAAGATGTGATATTAGATTGTTTACTTGGGCTCTCTCATTTTTTCATATAAGCCTATAATGATATGAACTTTTTTCTTATTGCTATTTTCACTGCACCTCAGAGATTCTGCTATGTCATGACGTCATTTTCGTTTGTCTGTATATATCTTTTGATCTCTTATTTCTTCTTTGACTCAGTCATTTTTTAGATGTATGTTTAATTTCCACATTTTTGTGGGTTTGTTTATTTCTTTTTTGCAGTTGAATTCTACTTTCAAAATCTTATGGTCAGAGAATATGCTTGGTATAATTTCAGTCTTTCTGAATTTGTTGATGTTAGTTTATGTAGGCTCCTAAATTCTAATGTGTCCTCTTTACCAGTGGAAAAGTCCTCTCCACAACTGATGTAAGGAAGCTTCTCACTCCTAGTAGCATCAGCCTCTCCACTTTTATCTGGGAGATTAACTCTGCATTGCCAGAAGAAACTACAGAGTATTCTTGGGTTACAAGAGTCTAGACATACTTCATTTCAAGTTTACAACACTCACTCCCATAAAAAATTTAAAAAATTGAGACATGAGTGTTTTGGCTTATACTGTTAGCATTGTACTAATGGACTATGTGGGTGAACTAGTTTGGTTACTCATATCAAAATAAGCAGTAATGTGTCACATGAATAAGGGAGATAGAAACCCCAGAACCCAAGATATTTACTACCAAGGGTTTTGCAGAAGGTTTTTCCATGGTAGAGGATGGCTTGGTAAAATTTTAGGCTGAGGACCCCAGTGGTGACAGATTCATTAAGGTCTATAGAGCCATTATGGATGTCTGGCAATGCTATGGATGGATTTTTGAAGAAAAGAAGGCATAAATCTTCCAGACTAGCATGAAACAATTCTTCAAAAAGATAGAGTGGCCTGCAACAGATCCTACACCCTATACATTAGCTGTTTCTCAAGAGGAAACACCTATAGTACAGGTAGAATCATCTCCAGCATCTCCTGCATGTTCCTTAATATTACAGCTCGGGAAGTTAGAAAGGGCTCTGACTGCTTGGTTGTTGGTTAGCTGAAAAATGGACCAAAAGTTGTCTCACCATGAGCAAGTTAGAAATGCTAGACCTGCCTTGGCTTAATGTAGAAGAGGAAAACCAAAGACTTAGGGAAGTTAGAATGTTAGACTGGATTTGTCATTTAAGACTTACTCATTCAGCCTGGAAAGATGAGGAAGATATACCTTTTACTAATTCTATGAGAAATATTAATAAAATTGTGAGGAAATCCCTGACATATTTCAAGATCTTTGAAATCACTGTTCCTTTTTTTTTCTCTCTTGAGAGAGAGAGAGAAAGGGAGATAAATAAGAAGCATAAACTCATAACTGTGTCACTTTAGTTGTTTATTGATTGTTTCTCATCTGTTCCTTGACCAGGGCTCAAGTTGGGCCAGGGATCTATTGCTCAAGCCAACAACTTGTACTCAAACCAGTGGCCTTGGAATCACACTGATGAGCCTGAGCTTAAGCTGTTGAGCCTGTGCTCAAGCTGGTGTCGTCGGGGTCTTGAACCAGAAACCTCAGCATTCCAGTTTGACATTTTATTCACTGAGCCACCACCAGTAAGGTAATCAATCACTGTTCCTTATAGACAAGACTTAAATAGGAACTATAGTTACTAAACTGGGAAAGCTAAATGTGATGAGAATAATTGTATTTCAAGACAGCAGGGGCTAAGTGGCAGCAATTGACAACCAAAGACTTGGTAGTCATGTTTACCAAAATGGACAGCAAAGTCAAAGCAACAACCAGAATAGTATGACTCATGCAAACCCATAGTGTTGACTAATTGGTGATGGTGTTCCTAGAAGTGAAATAAATAACAAGCATACTAAATTCTTACTTGATCTATATGAGCAGAAATGTAGGTCAAATGAACAGAAGTCTAACCTGAATCATAAAAACAGACAGTTATGGCTCCTCAATCAATTCCCATACTTGGACAAGTTTACAGACCCAGAAAACCTTGAACAAAATGGAGACTAGGTCCCCTTGATTAAGGACCTCAGTACACTACTAAACATTTACACTCTTGCTCTTTTTTTCTTAAGTGAGAAGCAGAGAGGCAGAGAAACAGACTCCTGCATGTGCCCAGACCAGAATCCACTCATCAAGCCCCCTGTGGGATGATGTTCTGTCCATCTGGGACTGTTGTTATGTTGCTTGGCAACTGAGCTGTTTTAGCCCCTGAGGCAAGGCCATGGAGCCATCCTCAGCACCCAGGGCCAACTTGCTTTATTTAAGCCATGGTTATGGGAGGGGAAGAGAGAAATAGAGAAAGAAAAGGGAGAGGGAGAAGGTAGAGAAGCAGATGGTCACTTCTCCTGTGTGCCCTGACTGGAAATTGAACCTGGGACATCCACATGCTGAGCCAACACTCTACCACTGAGCCAACTGGCCATGGCCTATACTCTTACTCTTTTTCCCAGCCTCCCCCAAAGGGACCTATGGCATTTTACCTTTCAGGTACTACTGGATAGCAGTTCTAAACTGACACTAACTTTACAAAATCCAAAACATCATTGTGACTCATCAATAAAATAGGGCTTATGAAGGTCAGGTGATCAGTAAAATTTTAGCTCTGGTCTATTTCACAGTGGATACAGTGGGTCTTAGAACCCACCTCATGGTTATTACCCCAGCTCCAGGATGCATAATTGAAATTGACATGCTGAGCAACTGGCAGAATCTCCCTGACCTGTGGAGTGAGGACTCTTATGGTAGAAAAGACCCAAGTGCAAGCAACTAAAACCGTTTGTAGACAGTTAAAAAAAAAAAAAAAATATATATATATATATATATATATATATATATATATATATATAATCAAAAGCACTACTAAAACTCTTGAGAAATCACAGAGATTAGTGCTACCATCAAGGATGAATTGTACTTGCAATTCCAAATGTGGATTTTTTGCTTAAAGAGATCAACCCTTGTACCTGGTATACAACTATTAATTGGCTTTTTTTTTCCAACTCTGCCAGAAGGACCACCAGAAGCAATTTATTTTCATCTGGTAAGGCCATATTCACTGTCTTACCTCAGAGATACATCACCTCTCCAATCCTATGTCATAATTTAGTTCACAGGGATCTTAATCAACTTCCCCTTTTACAAGATATCACATTGGTCTATTATATTGATGATGTTATGCTGATTGTACCTAGTGAGCATAAAGTAGCAACTACTATAGTCTTACTGGTAATATACTTGCATAGTAGAGGTGAAAAATATAACTGAAAAAAATTCAGAGGTATTCTACCTCAGTGAAACTTCTAAGGGTCCAGTGGTATAGGGCATATTCTTTCTAAGATAAAGGATAAGTTGTTGCATCTAGCTGCTCCTCTAACCAAGAGTCAATCACACTGTGGTATCTTTGGATTTTGGAGGCTACAAACTCCTTCTTTAGATGTGTTATCAGCTTATTTACTGAATGACTCAATGAGCTTCTAGTCTTAATTATGAGGCCCAAAACAAAAGAATGCTTTGCAATGGCACAGGATTCTGTACCCACTGCTCTGCCAGTTGGTCTACACAATCCAGCTGATACAATGGTGTTTGAAGTGTCAGTGCAGATAAGAATACTTTTTATAGTCTTTGGTAAGCCCCTACACACTATGACTTTGTCTGGACCCTAACTTGCCTTCCACAACTGCAACATTCTTCCTCCAAGCCTAACCATAACTCATTTAAATAATTTCTAATAAGTATCAAGAACTTACCATGTGCCAGTCAGGTACTGAGGTTGATAACAGTAGTTTTAGTCATTACAGCTACCCTTGGAATAGGTTCTAATACTACATATTTTTTCTACACATATGAAAGTTAAGCATCAGGGAAATTAAGTGACCCTTAGTCATACAAGTAATAAGTACTAAAATCAGATTTTAATTGAGGCATGTCTAGTGCATAGTGCTTCCTTATAACTACTATGCTATATTGCCTCATTTAGTAAATATTCATGATTAAATTTTAATTGTTAATTCACTTATTGAATGTTCAAAATTATAATGACCAGTTTTAGAGTGTCCCAATTTTTCCAGGGTTGTTCCAGTTTTAGTGCTGAAAATCTTACACTCACCTGACAACCATTTGTTAGTCACAACCTATATGGTTATCGCCGCTGGGAAACAACTGATGATAATAATTTCTAATTCATTTGAGTCATGGTTATACTTGTGACCAATTCAACTACTTTTCAGTAAACCTATCCACTGTGGCTCAACTAAAAAAATGGCATAATTATAAAATCTTGGGAGAATTGGTTACGTGTTTGAGAAAATATTTCTGTCATCATAAATAAACAGCCTCGATCTTCTCCATCACCCTACTATTCCTGAAGATCACCACAAAATAAGATGCTGTTATCTTCCCTTGGACCCACTAACTAGATTTGAATTAGTCAAATGACTCCTCCAATTGAGTTGTCATAAAATAGGAACTGGCAGTCTCCTGGTCTGTTTGACCAGTATAGGCGATCAACCCAGATAGGGTTACTAATGTGTCTAAATGGATTTTAAAAGACCAAAGTTATTTGACCTGCTTGTTTTTATATTAGACGCTCACAATCTCAGCATGCTCATTGCAAATCTTTCCTTGGTGTTGAGTAGACCCAAGCCTAATGTCCTTTCTCATAACTCTGTCAGCAGCTTAGCCCCTAAAGTCCCAAAGAGAGAATTTAGGTTTGGAGAATAGAAGCAAAAGTAACACTTGAACAGTTCAAAGAGTAATCAACCAAACTGATGGAAGATATATACCTGACAGGGTGTGTGTGTGTGTGTGTGTGTGTGTGTGTGTGTGTGTGTGTGTGTGTAATGTAGATGAGCCATATTTCTCTCCAACTATACAATAAATTGTTCCCAGTAGCCAGACTGTGTGTCCTTGCTTTTCATTGTTTCTAACTTAGGACTAAAAAGTATTAGGGAAAATTAAAACCTAGTGTTTCTTAAGCATGCTGAAGATGAGTAGTCTTATATAAAGGTGCTATATAAGCATGATCTTTTAAGAAAAAAACCCCACTATTTCTGAAAAGTCTCAAAGCTTGTGGTTTTGCTTATGGTTCCTCCTGACTAAAAGCTTGTACTTGGCTCTTTTGGTTTCTATTAATTAGCTCAGTTGCTCTGAGTTTCAGTGGTCTCAAAAATACAGCATAATTGAACTTACATGGGTCTTTGTCTTCTATTTCATTTGTCTATCTGGAAAATTAGGTCTTTTTTAAAAAACTAAGGTTTAAAAATATTTTTTATTCTACTATCATGAAAACATAATGTGGTGGTATTTTATAAAGCTAAGAAATTAATTGAACTTATTTCAAATTACAGGGTATTCAAAGAAGCAAAGTTGGGCTTCTTTCTTTATTTTCTTTTAAAAAGTGATTCCACCTAGTAGAAAGAATTTTTATTTAAATTAGTGTTTAACAGTAAATTGCAAGCTGCTGCCCAAGTTATCACATAGGAAAAATCATGCCTATTTCCTCCCCATATTACAGTTCTTACAAATCTGCTCCTGCTCTCTCCTCTGTGTGATCCATGTCAGATACTGTGCCCATCACTTAGCCTTTTTATCTCAAGTCTTATGACAACCTTATGAGGTAAGGACTGCATGATTCTTGACCCTTTTTATGGATGGAAAAATTGAAGCACATAGAAATATAGTAAATTGAAAAAGATCACACATCAGGAAACTTGACATCTGAAGATTGTGTTCCCAAAATTATCACTCCTTAGGATATCAACTCCAAGTGTCTTTATCTTGCTGCTTTCAGGGACCTCAGATACCTATATTCTCTTTTGGTCATTCTAATTTCTGATTGCTACTAAAAAAGGACTGTCCCCTTTAACCAATCTAATCATCCTCATTGTGAAGGCTAGTATTTCTTCTTGAGAGGTCTTTTTTTATCTTTTATTATTCTCTGGTCTCCGCTCTCTGAAACATACTTGTAAACACACCTTTCTAAGAAGGTTTACCTGAACACCTTGAGCTCCATTATTTAGCCCAGAAATTTTATAAAGAAACAGAAGTAGCAAAACATTCTTTTTTCTTTTTTTTGTATTTTTCTGAAGCTGGAAATGGGGAGAGACAGTCAGACAGACTCCCGCATGCGCCTGACGGGGATCCACCCGGCACGCCCACCAGGGGCAACGCTCTGCCCACCGGGGCGTCGCTCTGCCGCGACCAGAGCCACTCTAGCACCTGGGGCAGGGGCCAAGGAGCCATCCCCAGTGCCCGGGCCATCTTTGCTCCATTGGAGCCTTGGATGCGGGAGGGGAAGAGAGAGACAGAGAGGAAGGGAGGGGGGTGGAGAAGCAAATGGGCACTTCTCCTATATGCCCTGGCCAGGAATCGAACCCCGGTCCCCCACATGCCAGGCTGACACTCTACCGCTGAGCCAACCGGCCAGGGCCAGTAGCAAAACATTCTTAACCACTAAAGTGCTATCTATTCAAAGAGCTGCTTTACTAGAGGCCAAGGAAGACTCTTTAAATTTGTTCACTCAACAAATATGTACTAGGAAACTATTATGCATGAGACACAATTTAAGGCTTTGGAGATACCATAATAAGCAATTCTTGTCCTTGCAAGTGCGGTTTACAACCTGATTGTGGATACAATGAACAAAATAAACAGGTCAATTTTATAGTATGTTAGACAGCAGTGAGTACTAAGAAGAATAAAGCAAGGGAAACGAATAGGGAGTATTTGGGGTGGGAAGTGATGCAATTTTTAATAGAGTGGGCAAGGTAGAGTTCACTGAGAAGATGATGTTTGACACAATTCTGATAAAGACCTAAATTGACCCATGTGACATGTACCTCTAGGTACTTGTATTTTTCATTTTGTTTTGTTTTGCTTTACAGAGACAGAAAGAGAGTCAGAGAGAGGGACAGATAGGGACAGACAGACAGGAACAGAGAGAGATGAGAAGCATTAATTATTGGTTTTTCGTTGTGATACCTTAGTTGTTCATTGATTGCTTTCTCATATGTGCTTTGACTGCAGGCCTTCAGCAGACCGAGTAACCCCTTGCTCGAGCCAGTGACCTTGGGTCCAAGCTAGTGAGCTTTGGTCAAACCAGATGAGCTTGCGCTCAAGCTGGCAACCTCGGGATCTCAAACCTGGGTCCTCTGCATCCCAGTCTGATGCTCTATCCACTGCACCACCGCCTGGTCAGGCTAGGTACTTGTTAACTGAGTAGTAAATAGGGTGGGATGTGTCAAATAAATGCTTCCAAACCAATTTGATTAATTTAACATGGATAAACCATCAGGATCAAAGAAAATATTTAAGATGTTTTCATAATAGTTTCCACCATATTTTCTCCTTTTCAAAACTATTTGGGCTGTCTATAGTTTCCCCTCTCCCCCCATTTTGTGAGGAAATAGAGCAACATGAGCCTTAGAGTTAGACCAATTGTGTTTCTGTCTCAGCTACTTACTTGCTGTTTGACTTTGAGTCAAAACATTTAAGTCAACATCTTCTGCAAAGAAAAAGGATGTAATAGTGATCATCTTAGAGGATTGCTGTGTGGATTCAATGGGGAAAGGCATGTGATACATTTCCTATGGTGTTCATTAAAATCGGGTTGTGGTAGTTGTTGTTATTGGACATTTGTGACCTGCAACACCCCAAACAGATATTAGTTTCTGATTTCTCAGCTTTCATCATGAAAATTAATTCATACATTGTTCCATGCTGAAAGCAAATTATAAAATGGTTATTTGTTCTGTTAAACTATATATAGCTGTGTCAAACAATCATAGAGGAACAAATGAAGCAAGTGGGTGGGGGAAAACAATAACAACACAACTACAACTGAAAATGGCTACTTAAATGTCTAGCACTAATGTGGACAGAGACTTACACAATGCACTATACATGTGATGTATTATGAAACTGTACAACTGAAAACTGTATAATTTTATTAACCAATGTAACCCCAATAAATTTTATAAAAAAATAAAAAGATAAGAAAGGCTTCAGCAAAGCTGGAAACGAGAGCTATTTTGGTATGTGACTTAATGCCAGAAATATCCTGAATCACTAACAATGTATTGCTTGTTTAACTTGAGTGTGTATTTTTCTATTCTGATGACAAATATTTGTGAATGAAAACTACATCAAAGAGATGTATTTGATTTAGGGGAAACAGGTCTTAATTTCAAACACAAACAGTTTGTGTTTAATCTTAGTGAAAAATGTGTTTTGTTTTGAAGTTGATACCGATTATTCTATATTAGAGCTCAAAGACTAGCTTTTTTAGCCAAATAATAAATCTGTTTAAGATAGAAGCACAAAACAGAAACTTCACACTGAGCAAGTACATGATCCAAAATTAGTGCTATTTGAGTCCTGTGTTTCCATGAATCTTTCACATATTTGCAAAGCTGTTAAAATGTTTTTCAAGACAATTTTAAAAATAAAGTGCATCAGGGAGCAGGGAAAAGGGAACTTAGGCATTAGATCACAATTCTAGACAATTTGGTTCCTCTTAACCCATGCTAAGTATGTAGAGGTGGGCAAAAGTAGGTTTACAGTTGTGAGTATATGAGACAGAATTTATTCTTGTATTATATATTATAGTTTCCATATGAACAGCTATAAACCTACTCTTGCTCATCCATGTATATATAACATCCTAATTACTGCATTCTACCAGCAAACAAGTAGAACAAAAGATAACTAAAAGTCTGTCATTTAGCCCTTCCAAATGATCTTTGTACCATGTGGATTGTCTCTTCTTCTGCAATACTGTGGTAATGTGTCTTCCAGCAGAATCTCAATTTCACTTGTTGTGCTTAGAATGCAGAATCCCACAAAGTAATAGTTAGAGGACAATAAAACTTTGAAGGAAAAGAGTATACTCTGAGTTTTTGTAGATTTTATTTTTTGTTTAGCTCTGTACACCATGGTGATTCTTTACCCATATTCTTTTCCCCAATCTTCCCACTTTTAGAACTATATGGTCTTCTTCAAGAAGTTCTTTTCCAACTTTCTATCCCCTTATTATGAACCTCCCTAGTCCTAGAATTTTCTTCTCTTCATATTCATCCAAGCAAATGACTCCCAACTTTGGCTCTAGTAAGAATATTCCTGAGACAACTGTCTTATTTCTCCACCTACTGACTCTATCACCCGTCAGTGGCCCTCAGTCACCTCAAAATCAAGCTTGTTCTAATTTTAACCTATTATCATTTCCCCCAAACTGTTCTATTTTACTTCTGTCTCTCCTGCCATACAAGCTTAAAATCATAAAGTAATTTTTGACTTTTACCTTCACCTTCTTGTGTCATAGTCAACCAGTATTAAAGTCCTCTCGTCTTAGTTCTTATTGTTGATCATATGACTTAGAGCAACTGCCCACTCCCTGCCCCTATGTTTCATTAAAAAAGAATTCATCCCTATGATTTTTGTTTGGTTTCATATATTAACATTGTTGATACCTCTGATATGCACTCTTTACACTTACTTTTTATTCCTTATGCTAACACTATAATTTGAGTTCCCATCACCTTAAGACAAGGTGGTCACTTTGGGGAAACTGTTAAGTTGAACACATTGCCTACTCACTTTCTCTAAGGGTGAATTGGAATGACTGTTCAAATAAGATAGTGACATGTAGTATTAAACTTTACAACCAAATATTAAATAATTGCAGGGCAATGCTACATCCACAGTACTATTTACATATGAGAATGATACAAATAATTTAACAATAATAAAACATAAAATAGTGAACAGATTTTATAATCTTAATTTTAAAAAAAGTTTACCAAAATAAAGGAAAGAGGAAAACAGGAATGTAGTAAGTTCTAAAACTAGACTTGAAGAATAGAGTCTATTCTCATTCTCATGTGTCACTTACAGCTATTTTTTTTTTTACACAGCTAAATTTTACTTATAATTCTTTGTTGTTTGACTTTACTCTCTGTTTTTATTTTGTTGTAAGCTGCAGGTCTGGATTTCAGAACAGTCATTCTTAATGGAATGAGTAAAAAAAAATAGGCTCAATCCAAATGCTCACTTTTATGGTTCTTCCTGCTAAAACAGGTCTATACAGCAAGTCTTAAGATAAAGCAAGAAACAAGATAATCCTGTTACTTTCTATCAGATGTAAATCTATGAATTGGTTTTCTTCTCTGTGTCTATAAATAAGATGTGATGGTAGGGAGTAGATGGCAGTATAGCACCACTTCAACAGAAATGCCTCAACCTTTTCTAAATAAAACTACAAAATAATTCTACAATGGATTTTCTAAAAGGCCACATCAGAAATGTATAACCGAATAAGTAGCTTAAGCAGGTGCATTAACACAGGTACCCAAAAAATTAGAATAAAAACTTCTGGAAAAAAATTGGTGTTATTTTTTTTTAATCAAAGCAGTCATCATGGAGGAAAAAAAACTTTCTTGAACTTCATTATATTTACTTAATAGTTTAGTGACACTTTTTAAATTTAAGTTATATATGGGAGTGAGTGTTATAATCTTTTTGGCATTCCACTTAAAGATCATCTGACCCTTTGGGTGATGGTATGCAACATAATTGAACGATAAGATAACCTGGACATGTTATCTTTGAATATATGTATCTTGATTTACTGATGTCACCCCATTAAAAATAAATACAATAAAATAAATAAATAAATAAATAAATAAAAAGATCATCTGACCAATTTGTGTTATACAAACATTTAATTAATTATTCTTAAAAGGAAATACATTTGTATGATTAAATTATTGTGACAAACTCATAGACTCTTCGAAGGTAGACTATATCTCTCAGCCTCCCTTGCATCTATATGTGGCCTTGTCACTGAGTTTTAGTCAATGAAATATAAAGATAAGTAACATGTATGACTTATTGTCCTGATCCATAAACATGTACTATGCATAATTTCTTCTTTTTTCTCTTTTTCCCCATCCTCCAGTTGAATGGAAAGAATGTCAAAGACCAAGAGGAGAACAGGGCAATGAAATGGAAGGATTTGGGGTCTCTACGTGATGGAAAGCTGCCCAACCAGGGACAGCCCAAGCAGATTATAAGGTGAAGGAGTAACGTTATAAATTTTTATAAATTTTTGAGAATTGAAGTTAAATCTATTATAGTAGTGATACTTTAAATAATACCAAGGTCCCTGGCAATCAGTCTCTGATCTGCTTCTAACATTAATTCTTATAGCTCCTCTAAATGAACAATATCTTTACTGTTTTCTGACATACCACATTTATTTCCACTTCCTGAACTTTATACATGCTGTTTTTTTCTTCAAATTCACTCACTCCCACTTTTCCAATTCTGAACATTATACATCTCTAATGACCTCACTTAAATCCTAGCTTATTAATGATGCCACCCAATCAGTCCATACTGCTATGATTTCCCTTTTGCTAACCACTTTTTTAGGCACTTTACCATTCTTTGAGCTCATATTATTTCAATCATTTCATATGCATTATCTCATTTAATCCAAACATTCTTGTTAGGTAGGTACTATAACTAGCTACATTTCAAGGCAAAATCTTGGAGAAGTTAAGTAACTTGCCCAAGGTCAGTGTTAGTTGGTAAAAAGTGGTATTTATTTATAATTATAACAATAGCAATAACAACAACTAACCATAAGTAATAACTATGTGGTCAGACTATGCCTGAAGGACAGCTTATTACATGGAATGAAGGTATCATTGCTATTATTGCACACTCATCTTACAGACAAGAAAACTGAGGCTCTGTGACACCGTGATCTATCAAGTGAGTAAGTGATACACCTTGGTTCAAAACAATGTGTGACTGATTTTGGAGCCCATATTTTTCACCATTTTATTAAACTAATAGGTGAATAAAATATAAACAGGAACATGATTGAAACATAAGGAAGAACAAAGGTGAATACTTGAAGTCATGTTCAAGAGTGATGCCAGTAAAATAGCAGACTAAGAATCTATGGGTTCACATTCTCCCACAGAGACATTTGAAAAACTACTGGAGGCTAACTAAAAGAATGCGTTAGGAGCTCTGAAAAATAATCAAAGATCTGCAGCAACCAAGTGAACAAAGAATAAGAAAAATTTTCACTCAAAACACTAGGAAATTTTATGGCATTTTAACTTACCCTTGTCCCCGTCCACCTCCAGTGCAGCATGGCACAGTCTAAATGCAGCAGAATCCCCAGTCCCAATTCCCTCTCTCAAAATAGAGGGAACAGAGCAGACCTTATTTGCAACATTCTGACCTGAAGGATGCTTGATGGACAGCTATCTGTGTCATGATCTCAGACTCAGAAAAGCCATGGAAATATACTGTGGCCATAGCTCATGGAAGCTTCAGGAAGACTAAAGATCTGCCAACCTCTGGGGCAAGATAATATGTGTAGAAGGATGCAATAGAACTTTTGATGTCCAGATGATGCTGGGGTGAGAATCTTTGAAAAATTGAGGTATTCAAAAGCAATCACATTTACAGGAGAATTATAAAAAGAACAAGCACACACAGGCAGTGCTCACAAAAGACAAGAGAAGCCCTTAAGTGTTTATCTTAGGCTGATCCTAAAATTTACAACATTCTGTACTAATTACTGAAAGTCTGACTAATGAAGACCAATTTGCAAAGATTGAAGGTGTCTGTTTATTCAGCTTTTCTTTTTTAAAATATGCGAAATTTTCAGCAGAAAAATTATAAGGTATGTGAAGAAACAGAAAAATATATGCCAATAAAGAGAAGAAAATAAAATGACAGACGGGCCCTGAAGAAACAAGGGCATTGGGTATAACAAAGATTGATTGATTGATGTATTTATTTATGCCATCACCTCATGAGGACTTTTAAACTAATTTTATTGAGGTTACATTGGCTGATAACATTACATAAATTTCAGGTATACAACTTTGTAATACAACATCTGTATACTCTGTTGTGTGCTCCCAACTCAAAGTCACCATTATCCCCCCTTTACTGTTTTCTACTCCTCCCTCCTTTTCCTCTGGAAATCACCATACTGTTTTCTGTGTCTATGAGATTTTTCTTTTTTGCTTAGTCCTTTCAAATTTTCTCCCACCCTCCAAATCCTCTCTCCTCTAAAACCTGTCAGCCTGTTCTCTGTATCTATGACTCTGTTTCTATCTTGTTTGCTAGTTTATTTTGTTCATTAAATTCCACGCATAAGTGAAATCATATGATATTTGTCTTCTCTGAATGGCTTATTTCACTTAGCATAATACTGTCAAGGTCCATCCGTGCTGACACAAAAAGCAAAATTTCTTTCTTTTTAATAGCTACATAGTATTCCATTGTGTAAATGTATCACAGCTTTTTTATCTACTCATCTACTTATGGGCACTTGGGCTGCTTCCAAATCTTGGCTATTGTAAATAACACTGCAATGAACATAGGGTTAAATTACTGTTTTGGATTTCTTTAGATATAATCCCAGAAGTGGAATCACTGGGTCATAAGGCAGTTACATTTTTAATGTTTTAAGGAAACATCATACTGTTTTCCACAGTGGTTGCACCAATCTACATTCCCACCAACAGGTCATGAGGGTTTCTTTTTCTCCACATCCTCGCCAACACGTTGTTTGTTGATGTATTGATGACAGCCATTCTCACAGATGTGAACCAATATTTTATTATGGATTTAATTTGTGTTTCCTGATGATTAGTGATGAGCATCTTTTCATATGTCTATCAGTCATCTGTATGTCTTCTTTGAAGAAGTGTCTATTCAGGTCCTTTGCCCATTTTTTACACTTTTTAATTTGGACTGCTTATTATTTTGGTGTTGAGTTGTATAAGTTTTTTTATATAAATTTTGGATATTAACCCCTTATCAGATGTATCACAGGTGGATGTATGCTCCCATTCCATTTTCATCTTGTTAATTATTTTCTTTGTTGCATAAAAACTTTTTTAGTTTGATGTACTCCAATTTGTTTATTTTTTTCTTTATTTCCCTTTCCAAAGAAGGTATATCAGAAAAGATACTGCTTTTGCTGTGAGAAATTTCCAAGATAATATTGTTTATGTTTTCTTCTAGGAGTTTCATGGTTTTTAGCCTCACATTTATGTCTTTAACCTCTTTTGAGTTTATTCCTGTGTATGGTGTAAGAAGATGATCTAGTTTACTTTTTTGGATGTATCTTTCTTGTTTTTCCTAGCACCATTTATTGTGTAGAGTGTCTGTACATCATTGTATGTTCTCATTTCCTTTGTCAAATATTAATTGACCATAAAATCCTGGGTTTATTTCTAGACTCTCTATTCTTTTTCTTTTTTTTTTTTTTTTTTTTTTTTTTTTAGAGAAAGAAAAGGAGAGGAGCAGAAAGTATCAACTACTATATGTGCTTTGACCAGGCGAGTCTAGAGTTTCAAACTGATGACCTCAGTATTCCAGTATTCCAGGTCAATGCTTTATCTCCTATGCCACCACAGGTCAGCCCAGAGCTCTCTATTCTTTTTCATTGATCTATATGTCTGTTTCTATGACAGTACCATGCTGTTTTGATTACTATGGCCTTGAAGTATATTTTGATATCAGGTAGCATGATTCTTCCAACTTTATTCTTCTTTCTCAAGATTACTCTTTATATTCAGGATCTATTGTGGTTCCATATAAATTTTTGGAGTATTTGTTTTAGTTCTGTAAAATAAGCCATTGATATGTTGATAGGAATTACTTTCAATCTATAGACTGTCTTGAGTAGTATGGAATTTTTAATAATGTTAACTTTTCCTATCCAAGAACATGGTATGCTTCGATTTATTTGTATTCTCTTCAATTTCTTTTTTCAGTGACATATAATTTATTTCTGAGTACAGGTCTTTACATCCTTCGTTAAATTTATTCTTAGGGGTTTTATTTGATAAATTATTAGTGAGATATTTTCTTAGTTTTCTTTCTTGTAGTTCATTATTGGTGTATAAAAATGTCACTGATTTCTGAATATTAATTTGGTATCCTGTTACTTATTAGTATTTTGATTGAATTTTGGGTTTCTTTTTTTTTTCCACCTATCTGATCTTGGACCCTCTATAAATTGGACTGGGAACTTTAGTTAAAAAGCCCTGAGTGTGAATGGCGATGTGAATATGATCCTTGATGCAACACAGAGAAGCAGGTTTCTTGGATGCAAACACCAAGAATCTGTGTGAATGAGTAACCTTTGTGCAAACACAATGGAACACATGTGAATGGACTTTAGGATATTAGCCAAAAGGTTTATAGATTGCTCTTTCCTTTGTGTTTGTTAATTAGCAAAAGAAAAAGAACGTACTGACCCTAGCCCTTTTTCCATATCATCAAGAAGTACAACAGTTCTTCTTATCACCTCTTCTCCCTCCCCTGCAATTCTGTTACCTTTGTTCCACTTTTCATCAATAAAAGCTCTGGGAGAAGGAGACTCAGGAGGATAGTCTGTCTTGACTGCCTCTCTCTTTTCTCTTGACAACAAACAGTTTGTGTCTTGAGCAGTTTTTCCACATGACATTGGTAGTTCGCAGCAGCCTGGCAGACTACAAAAGTAAAGCTTAATTATGGGTAGTAAAGATTGCTAGTACAAAATTAGGTCTATGTTCTAGCTTCCTCCTTTGAAACTATCCTTCTAGCCTGGCCAGGCAGTGATGCAGTGGAGAGAGCATCGAACTGGGATGCAGAGGACCCAGTTTCTTTCTTTCTTTTTTTATTTAATTAATTGTGTTTACATAGATTCTAGGGTCACCCCGAATGCATCCCCCCTCTCCCATATTCGCCTCAACATCTTCCTTGTCCTCCTACTTACAGCACCCTCCCCCCTTTCCTTCAGGTTTATCCCATCCTATCATCCTCTTTCCCTCTGTCATCTTTTCCTCTGGTCCCTTTGGTCCCTCCGGTCCCTCCTCTGTCTCAATTCCATCCCTCAGTTCTCATTATTCCTTGGATTCCTCAAATGAGTGAGGTCATATGATATTTTTCTTTCTCTGCCTGGCTTATTTCACTTAACATAATAGTTTCCAGGAACATCCATGTTTTTGCAAAAGGTAATATTTCCTTCTTTTTCATGGCCCCATAGAATTTCATTGTATATATGTACCACTGCTTTTTAATCCAATTGTCCACTGACAGACACTTGGGCTGTTTCCAGATCTTCGCTATTGTGAACAATGCTGCCATAAACATGGGGGTGCATTTCTTTTTTTCAGTCGGTGATATGGTGTTCAAGGGATATATTCCTAAAAGTGGGATGGCTGGGTCAAAAGGCAGTTTGATTTTTAATTTTTTGAGGATCTCCATACTGTTTTCCACAGTGGCTGCACAAATCTGCATTCCCACCAGCAGTGCAGGAGGGTTCCGCTTTCTCCATATCCTCGCCAGCACCTATCGCATGTTGTTTTGTTAATGAGCACCATTCTGACTGGTGTGAGGTGGTATCTCATTGTGGTTTTAATTTGTATTTCTCTAATGATTAGCAATGTTGAACACATTTTCATCTGTCTATTGGCCATCTGTATATCCTCTTTGGAGAAGTGTCTATTCATTTCTTTTGCCCATTTTTGGATTGGATTGTTTCTCTTCCTGGTGTTGAGTTTTACAAGATCTTTATAAATTTTGGTTATTAATCCCTTATCAGACATATTGTCGAATATGTTCTCTCATTGTGTGGTTTGTCTTTTTATTCTGTTCATATTGTCTTTAGTTGTAAAAAAGCTTTTTAATTTGATATAGTCCCATTTGTTTATCCTGTCTTTCATTTCACTTGCCCATGGAGATGAATCAGTAAATATATTGCTGTGAGAGATGTCAATGAGCTTATTGCCTATGTTTTCTTCTAAGATGCTTATGGTTTCATGACTTACATTTAAGTCTTTTATCCATTTTGAGTTTATTTTGTGAATGGTATAAGTTGGTGGTCTAGTTTCATTTTTTTGCAGGTACCTGTCCAATTTTCCCAACACCATTTGTTAAGAGAATGTCTTTACTCCATTGTATGCTCTTACCTCCTTTGTCAAATATCAATTGTCCATAAAGGTGTGAATTTATTTCTGGGTTCTCTGTTCTGTTCCATTGATCTATATGCCTGTTCTTATGCCAGTACCAGGCTGTTTTAAATACAACGGCCTTGTAGTATAACTTGATATCAGGAAGTGTGATACCTTCTACTTCATTCTTCTTTTTCAAGATTGCTGATGCTATTCGTGTTCTTTTTTGGTTCCATATAAATTTTTGGAATATGTGATCTATATCTTTGAAGTATATCATTGGTATTTTAATCGGTATTGCATTGAGTTTATAAATTGCTTTGGGTAATATAGACATGTTGAGGATGTTTATTCTTCCTAACCATGAACACAGCATATGCTTCCACTTGTTTGTATCTTCCTGATTTCTTTTAATGATGTTTTATAATTTTCTGAGTACAAGTCTTTATCCTCTTTGGTTAAATTTACTCCTAGGTACTTTATTTGTTTATTTTATTTTGCAATAGTGAAGGGTATTGATTCCTTAATTTCTCTTTCTGACAGTTCATTGTTGGTGTATAAAAATGCCTCTGATTTCTGTGTATTAATTTTATACCCTGCCACTTTGCTGAATTCACTTATCAGGTTGAGTAGTTTTTTGACTGAGACTTTAGGGTTTTCTATATACAGTATCATGTCATCTAAAAATAGTGACAGTTTTGCTTCTGCCTTCCCAATTTGGATGCCTTTTATTTCTTCTTGTCTGATTTCTGTGGCTAGGACTTCCACTACTAAGTTGAACAAGAGTGGTGGAAGCAGATATTCCTGTCTTGTTTCTGATCTGAAGGTAAACTCTTTTAGTTTTTTTCCCATTGACTGTTATATTGGCTGTGAGTTTATCATATGCGGCCTTTATTATGTTGAGGTATACTGCCTACATGGGTCCTCAATTTTATCAAATGCTTTTTCTGCATCTATTGATGTAATCATGGGTTTTTATCCTTCATTTCATTAATGAAGTGTACTATGTTTTTTGACTTGTGGATACTGTACCAACCTTGCATCCCCAGAATAAACCCCACTTGATTATGGTGTGTGATGTTTTTAATGTATTGCTGGATCCAGTTTGCTAATATTTTGTTGAGGATTTTTTAGGATCTATGTGTATCAGGGATATTGGCCCACATTTTTCTTTCTTTGTAGTGTCTTCATCTTGTTTTTGAATTAAAATAATGCTTGCCTCATAAAATGAGACCTTAATGTAATAGTTTGAACAAAAGATAGATGTTAGTTCTTCTTTTAATGTTTGCTAAAATTTACCTGTGAAACCATCTGGTTTAAGAGTTTTGTTTGTTAGGAGTTTTTTGATAACTGTGTCAATTCCATTAGTTGTAATCAGTCTATTCAGATTTTATGAGTCTTCCTTATTCAGTTTTGGAAGATGGTATATTTCTAAGAATTTATCAATTTTGTCCATATTGTCTAATTTTTGGTATTTAGTTGTTTATAATATTGTTTTACAACCTTTTATATTTCTGCAGAGTTAGTTGTTACTACTCTTTCATTTTCATTTTGTATGTTTGGGTCCTCTTTTTTTCTTTTTCTTGGTGAGTCATTAAAAGTTTGTCAATTTCATTTATATTCTCAAAGAACCAGCTCTTTGTTTAATTGATCTTTTGTGTTGACATTTTCAACTTTATTTTATTTCTTTCTACTCTGATTTTTACTATTTCCTTTTTTACTTAGTTTGAGCCTTGTTGTTCTTTTTATAGTTTATATAAGTGTAAAGTTATTTTGTTTATTTGAGTTTTTTTTGTTTCTTGAGGTAGGCCTGTAATGCTGTGAATTTCATTCTTAAGTCTGCCTTTGTTGTGCCCAT
The DNA here is from genome assembly GCF_036850995.1 of Saccopteryx leptura. NCBI lineage: Eukaryota > Metazoa > Chordata > Mammalia > Chiroptera > Emballonuridae > Saccopteryx > Saccopteryx leptura. Next base: position 100,923,611 of record NC_089516.1, on the reverse strand, counting down.
AGATTTTGAGATTTTTGTGTGTTCATTTGTTTCAAGGTATCTTTTGATTTCTTTCTTGATGTCATTGATACTGGTTCATTTTTAGTAACATATTATTTAGCCTCCTTATCTTTGTGTCTTTTTCAGATTTTTTTCTTTGACTGATTTATAGTTTCATAATGTTATGGTCAGAGAAGATATTTGATATGGTTTCAATCTTCTTAAATTTATTGAGACTTCTTTTGTGTCCTAATATATGGTCTACCTAGAAAACGTTCCATGTGCAATTGAAAAAAAAATGTGTATATCCTACTACTTTGCTGTGAAATGCACTAAAAATATCAATTAAATCCATCTGACCTAGTGTGTTATTAAAGGCCACTGTTTCCTTGTTGATTATCTGTCTGGAAGATTTATCCATTGTTGTCAATGGGGTGTAAAATCCCCTGCTATGAGAGTATTACTGTCAATCTCTTTCTCTCTCTCTCTCTCTCTCTCTCTCTCTCTCTCTCTCTCTCTCCATCAAGATTTGTTTTATATATTTAACTGCTCCTGTGTTGGATGCATAAATGTTTACAAGAGCTATATCCTTTATTAATATATAATAGAGGATAATACAGGGTTGGAATTATCCCTTTAGCTTCATGTAATGTTCTTCTTTGTCTCTCATTATGATCTTTGTTTTGAAGTCTATTTTTGTCTGATATAAGTATTTTTACCTCAGTTTTTTTTTCACTGTCATTTGCATAAAATATTTTTTCCATCCCTTTACTTTTAATCAGTGTGTATCTTTAATTTGCGTGTATATGTATTGGTCTTGCTTTCCTATTTATCTACCTTACATTTTTGATTGAAGCATTTAAGCTTTTTACATTTCAAGTGATAATTGATAGATATGTATTTATTGCCACTATATTCTTTATCACTATGTTCTGTTTTCTTCTTATTTTTATTACTCTTAAATAATACCCTTTAATATTTCTTATAATACTAGTTTGATGGTAATAAATTCCTTTAACTTTTTCTTTTCTGGGAACCTTTTTTTCTCCTTCAATTTTAAATGAAAGCTTTTTTGACAAATCAGTCTTGGTTGTAGGGCCTTGCTTTTCATTATTTTAAATACTTCATGCTAATCCCTTCTGGCCTGAAATATTTCTGATGAGATATCAATTGACAGTTTTGTGTAAATTACCAACTGTCTTTCTCTTTCTGCTCTTAAAATTCTCTGTTTGTTGCCTGACCTGTGGTGGCACAGTGGATAAAGCGTTGACCTGGAAATGCTGAGGTCGCCGGTTCGAAACCCTGGGCTTGCCTGGTCATGGCACATATGGGAGTTGATGCTTCCAGCTTCTCCCCCCTTCTCTCTTTCTGTCTCTCCTCTCTCTCTCTCCCTCTGTCTTTCCCTCTCCTCTCTAAAAAAATGAATAAATTAAAAAAAAATTTAATTCTCTGTTTGTTTTTAACCTTTGCCATTTTAATTATGATGTATCTTACTGTGTACCTCTTTGGATTCACCTTGTTTGGGATTCTCTGCACTTCCTATACTTGGTGTCTTTTCCTTTCACCAGTTTACAGATATTTTCAGTCATTATTCCTACAAATAAGTTCTCAATTCCTTACTCTCTCTCTCTTCTCCTTTTGGTATCTTTATGATGCAGATGTTGTTATGATTCATGTTTTCCCAAGGGTCCCATAAACTATCCACATACTTTAATTATTTTTTTCAGGCAAAACTTTAAAACAACTATTTTAAGTATGCCCAAAGAGTTAAAAGGAAATATACAAAGAAATAAAGGAAATTAGTAAAACAATAAATGCACAAATGAGTATAACAACAGAGATATAACTTATTTAAAGGAATAAAATAGAAATCTGGAGCTAAAGAATATAATAATTATATTGAAAAATTCACTAGAGGGATTCATCAGCAGAGACAAACAGAAAGAATAAGGAATCAGTGAACTTGAAATGTGAATTTTTTAAAGTATCACATCTGAGAAGTATCAAGAAAAAAGAATAAAGACAATTGAATAGAACATAAGGGTCTAATAGGACAGAGTCAAGGAAACTCACATACAAGAAGGAGTATATAGAGAGAATGGGGCATAAGATTACTTATAAAAAATAATGACCAAAAACTTTCCAACTTTGAGCAATGACATGGATATAGAAATACAAGGTCAATAAACTCCAAGTAGGCCAAAATTAAAGAGAACCACACCAAGACTTAGTATAATCAAATTTTTAAAAGACAATGATTGAATCTTGAAAGTTTCAAAAGAAAAGTGCCCTGTCATGTATAAGAAATCTTCAATAATATTATCTGTGGATTTCTAAGCAGAAACTTTCAAGGCAGAAGGAGGTGGTATGATACATTTAACATGTTGGGCAGGGAATCTGTCAACTAAAAATTCTATACTCTGCAAAAATATTCCTAAAATAATCAAAGGAGAATTTAAGACATTTCCAGATCATAGCTGAGGAAATTCTTTGCCATTAAACTTGTCTTAAAAGAAATGCAAAAAGATTTCTTTGCATTGATATTAAAAATCACTAAACAGTAATTTGGGATGATATAAAATACAGAGTGGGGTAAAAGTAGGTTTATAGTTGTGAGTGCACAAAACACAGAATTCAGCCTGACCAGGTGGTGGTACAGTGGATAGAGCATCAGTCTGGGATGCTGAGGACCCAGGTTCAAAACCTGAGGTCGTTGGCTTGAGTGCAGGCTCATCTGGCTTGAGCATGGGATCATAGACATGACCCCATGGTGCCTGGCTTGAGACCAAGGTCACTGGTTTTAACAAGAAGTCACTGGCTTTGCTGTAGCCCCTTGGTCAAGGCCTGTATGAGAAAGCAATCAATTAAAAACAAAGGTGCCGCAATGAAGAATTGATGCATCTCTCTTCCTTCTTGCCTGTCTGTCCCTGTCTGCCTTTCTCTCTGCCTCTGTCACAAGAAAAAAAACCAGTTTATTCTTGTATCATTATTTATTAAGTATTATACTATTTTCCACAAATAACTATAAACTTACTTTCACTCCAGCTTGTATAATAAACTTTGATAGCCTCACCAGGCAGTGGCGCAGTGGATAAAGCGTCGGACTGGGATACAGCGGACCCAGGTTTGGGACCTCGAGGTCACCAGCTTGAGTGCGGACTCATTTGTTTTGAGCAAAGCTCACCAGCTTGGACCCAAGGTTGCTGGCTTGAGCAAGGGATTATTCAGTCTGCTGAAGGCCCACGGTCAAGGCACATATGAGAAAGCAATCAATGAACAACTAAAGTGTCGCAACGAAAAACTGATGATTGATGCTTCTCGTCTCTTTCCGTTCCTGTCTGTCTGTCCCTATCTATCCCTCTCTCTGACTCTCTCTCTCTGTCTCTGTAAATAAATAAATAAATAAATAAATAAACAAACAAACAAACAAACTTTGATAAAATTAAATATGTATACAAATAGAAAAAACAGTATTTTTGTAATTTTGGTTTGTAATACCACTTATTTTCTATAGGTTTTAAAAGACACATGCTTTAAAAACAATAAATCTACATTATTGGATACACAATATATAGAGATGTAATTTTTGACATTAATAACAAAGTAGAAAGGGACAGAACTGTAATTGAGTACAGCTTTTGTATGTGATTGAAGTAAAGTTGGTAACAATTTAAACTAGATTCTTATACATTTAGGATGTTATATGTAATCCCTGTGATAACCATAAAGAATATATCTATAAATATAAGGAAAAGGAAATGAGAAAGGGATCAAAATGTGTCATTATAAAAACATACACACAAGACTGAAGAAATGGAAATGATGGGGGAAAAGATTTAAGAGATACAGAAGACAAAATGGCAAAAGTAAGTTTTTCATTATTAGTAATTACTTTAAGTGGTTTAAATGGAAGATTTATGTTATGTATACTTTTCCAAAATTTTTTGAAATCATGAAAGAAAAGTCACATCCAAAAAAGTAGCTAAGCTGAAGTAAATCAGTACAAGAGTTACAGGAATCAAGGTTTATGTAATAGCACAAGATATAAATATAACACACATTTAGATTGGTGGAGGTCATTGGAGACTAAGGGAAGAACTTGGATTTTGTTGTATGTAAGTAAGAATCAACTAAAAGTTTTTAAGCAATGAAATTACTTGATGGAAAAGCTGTTTCAGGAAAGCTTTTCTGACTGAGTTGGAACATGGAGCTTGTGTACGAGGGGCTTAGTGGGAAGTGCTCTAGTGACAGTAGTTGAAGTCTTAAGAGCAAATGAAGCCCTAAAGAAGTAAAGACAGAGGGGAAAAAAATAGACTCAATTTATTTTCTGCTGTTAAAGAATCTACGTGCACTCCTACTTCAGAGATTTTGAAGTGGCTGTTACCTCAGCCTAAAGTTTTCTTCCTATGTCTCTCAAAATCTAAGTGGCTCATAGCATCATGTCACTTGTTTGTCTGCAGAAATATCACCTTATAAGTAAAAGTACCCTGAATACCCTACCTAACATATTTGTCATATCTTCAAAACTTTCTATCACAAGTGATTATTTTCAAAATATGCTGTAGGGAAAAGACTGGTCACAGTGAGTGAGCCCTCAATTAGGTCAAATAAAGGCATGTCCTGCAAGTGGAGGTTCCAAGAAGCTTTGCAGTAGATCAAATAATTACAATTGTAACTCTCTGGCAATTAGCCTTTATAAAGGAGCTCAAAACCTATTTTGCCTTCTCCAGAGGCTGCCTAGGTATTGGTTCTCAAAACTACCAAAGTTTTGAAGTTGTTTATTTGTTTGTATGTTTGTTTGTTTGTTGTATTTTTCTGAAGTGAGAAGCAGAGAGACTCCTGCATGCGCCGGACCGGGATTCACCCGGAGTGCCCACTAGGGGGTGATGCTCTGCCCATCTGGGGCATTGTTCTGTTGCAACCGGAGCCATTCTAGCACCTGAGGTGGAAGCCTTGGAGTCATCCTCAGTGCCCGGGCCAACTTTTCTCCAATGGAGCCTTGGCTGTGGGAGGAGAAGAGAGAGATAGAGAGGAAGGAGAGGTAGAAGGGTAGAGAAGCAGATGGGCGCTTCTCCTGTGTGCCCTCGTCGTGAGTTGAATCTGGTACCTCCACACATAGGGCCAACACTCTACCACTGAACCAAGTGGCCAGGGCCTTGAAGCTGTTGGTTTTTAATGTAAACACTGAGCTAGAGAGAGAGGACTGGAAACGGGAAGTTAAAATACCACAAAGCTCACTGCACTTATTGAGCTTCAGTGATTTATTTATTTATTTATTTATTAAGTAAATAATTATTGCATTGTTGAAAGACTTCAGTTAATTTCCAGAATTCTGAAAAAGTTCATTTTAACAATTTTTCTTATGTTCTTGTTACTTTTATGAAACAACAGATTTTCTGAAGTCCTTACACTGCCAATTTAAAAGGACTCTTACAGTTCTGTATTGCTCTTAAACTGTTTTTATTGAGTTTTTACTCCACTCTATCAATAACTAAGAAGATTGAGATAAAAGAGAGAAGTACTTGAAATGTCAGCTGCCTTATTCCCTCTGAATACCTCAAACATCCCATGAAGGTGGATAGCTATGCAAAGCATGGAAACCAGTATTTGTTCGTGTCTCAGTGCTAAAAAAATCATGCCTGGCTTCATGAAAATAGACAGTGGACTAAAGAGAATAATGAGCTGTTAGTAAAAGACATTTAATATACCAATATTCCTCTCTGTTTCTTTCATGTTTATTTTTCATAGTTGCTATGTTTGACATGACTTTGTAGAACTCTGTTTCAAGTAATGTAAACATGTAACTGCTCTTCCTTTTGTAATATAATTGTTTTCAATGCCTGCTTAAATTAAAGTGATTTTTTTCTCCTGGCTTCAGTAAAAAGCCTATTTCAATTCACTTTGGGAAACCTTTTAGGGTCGCATTTAAGCTTTCAGAGGCAATTGGCAAATATATATATGGTGTGTGTGTGTGTGTGTGTGTGTGTGTGTGTGTGTGTGTGTATACATACATACAGGCAACTAGTCAGAGGAAAGACCCTCTTTAACAGTGTCAACCTGTAGTAGAGAAAGGAGGATTAAAATGGGGACATGAAGACTCTCATGCTGTGCTTGTTTTCCCATAAGTTAGTGCCTTGAGGAAGAGTGAAGCCAGCCAGTTAAGAGAGAGACGGTATGAATGGGATGAGAAGCATTTTCCAAGCTCTTACAAAATATTTCCCTCACACTCATTTTGAAATCTCAGCAATGTTGAGGTTTACTTAAATTCTTTGAAATCCATCAGTGATTTCCACAAAAATCACAATTATCTTGAGTTGAAATAGACCTTAGAAGTCGGATAGTCCAATCCAGCTTACTATCTAAAACTTGAGATTCCTCCAAGATATGTCTTCTTATTGGTTCTTCAACCTCTATTTGTTCACTTCCAGTGATTGGGAAACTCACTATCTCCTGAGATATTTTTTTCCCTTTGAATGGTACTGAACATTAATATTGTTTTAAATATTTAGTTGAATCAAGATTCCATGAAATGCACACACATACACACATATATGCACAATGGTTCTGATTTATCCCTTAGAAAAATAAAGAAGGTATCTGAGCCCTCTTACCATGGAAGTATTTATGTTCACTCAAGTCTTTTCATCTCCAAACAAAACATTCCTCATTATTTCACCACACCTCTCAGACCCAGCCTGTTCACTGTACTATAAGTCCAATGATGTTGGTAAAGTTTAATAATTAGGTCTCTGGGAGAGAGGATATGGAGAAATAATTTGTAGCATTTGCCAACTTCTGTTGTGTAAATATTCTCATCATAGCCGATTTTAAGCTACTAGGATATTGTTATTGAATGCAGAGATGCACATAATCACTACTAGTAGATTGGCACAAGTCATCTCCAGCATAGCACTGATCATGACCTCTTCTTCTTCCAGGCCTTTGAGACCAACTCTACAGAAAACATTTGATCTGCCTTTGACCAAACCTTAACTCAGAGAACATGGGATCATGGCAGCCATATATACATGTACCACCTTAATGCACAAAAGCAGGCTTTCTATATTCTCCATCCCTTCCTCTTCATGAATGTGTAGAAATCTACATTTCCTTGCCAGATAAGAAAACAGCCAATTGGAAAGCTACAATGCCTTCATCATTAGACTGTCAATGAAATGGTATAGTCTCTAGTGAGCAGAAAAATTTAATGTGACTCTCTGGACTCACATTATCTATATGTAATGGCCAGTTTGCCACAGTTGATTATGCTTGAGTCTGTAGAAAGAATTAGGTTCTTTTTTTTAGGCATGTGCAATTTATTTCTGTTAAATATACAGTTGATTTTATATGTATCGTATTCCTTCACCTTTGTTCTTTAGAAAGCAACTATCAGCTTTACAATATCTAGGCCGAGAACTCCAAATTCAATCTTGCTGGTGCCAGTAACACAGACATGGCTCATACTACTATTTGATAAATAGCACGTCTATTTGGTCAAGCATGCAATTGACTTTACTCTCTTGTGTGAGAGTTTTGGTAGGTCACATTTTAAGATTCCCTTGTTAATATGTGTCCATCTTCCAGTGATTTTTAGGCATTTTATAAATAAATATATAGCCAGGCATTCAGAAGAGAATGGATTTGACAAAACAGAGGCTAAAGATAAGCCTGTACTCACACTTTACCTTTCACTCCAGTTGCTTGGGAGGTTGTAGTAAGGTCTTTTCATCTGGCCTCATGGCCCAGGAGTCTTGATATTATATCTCTGTTGACTTTTTCTTGTCCTTCTAAAAGACAAACTGGTAGTATTAGGTAAGAAGAGATGTTCTCAGCCAAGTAAAATTTTCAGTTATAATATAGTGATATACAAAATTTATTTCGCCCAGTGGTTTTCAATCTTGTTCTACACTAAAATTATATGTAAAGCTTTTAAAATATTGATGCTTGAATCTCATCTTCAGGGTTTCTGATTGGTCTGGGTTGGAACCTGAGAATTTTAAAAGCTCTACAAGTGACTGTACTGTGCAATCAAGTTTGAAAACTGCTGATTTAAACAATTCCTTGGCCCTGACCGGTTGGCTCAGCAGTAGATCATCAGCCCAGTGTGTGGAAATCCTGGGTTCAATTCCTTGCCAAGGCACACAGGAGAAGAGCCCATGTGTTTCTCACCCTTCCCCCCTCTCCTTTCTCTCTATCTCTCTCTTCATCTCCCAGAGCCAAGGCTTCATTGGAGCAAAGTTGTCCCAGTCTCTGAGGATGGCTCCGTGGCCTCTGCCTCAGATGCTAGAATGCCTCCAGTTGCAGCAGAACAATGGTCCAGATAAGCAGAGCATCGCCCCCTAATGGGCATTCCAGGTGAATCCTGGTGGCGCACATGCAGGATTCTGTCTCTCTGCCTCCCCGCTTCTCACTTCAAAAACACACACACACAAAAAAAAAAAAATCCTTAGTGTACAGGTACCTCATTTGTTAAAAGTTTACATTGTGTCAGTTCCTTTTTATAAAAAAAAAACCTGTTTTGCACCGACAAAAAGATACCATGATTTGACTTATATGTGAAATCTGATGAAGAAAAGAAACTAACAAACAAAATAGAAATAGACTCATAGATACAGAGAACAGACTGACAGCTGTTAGAAGGTAGGGGAGGCTGGGGCCTATGTGAAAAAAGTGAAGGAATTAAGTGGTTGGGAGCGTGGGGAGCCTCAGGCACAAGAGACAGTATGCTGATTACCAGAGCTAAAGGGGGTGGGGGAGGTAAAAGAGGGTAAAAGGCAGATAAATGGTGAATGAAGGAGACTACTTTGGGTGATGAATACACAATACAGTATATAGATGATGTAGTATAAAACTGTAAACTTGAAGGCTATATAGTTTTAATAACCAATGTCACCCCAATAAATTCAATTATTATTTTATTTTTTATTGATTTTTTTAGAGAAAGGCAGAGAGTCAGAGAGAGACAGGAACATCGATCTGTTCTTGTATGTGCCCTGACTGGCAACCTCTGTGCTTCAGGATGATGCTCCAACCAACCGAACTATTCAGCAAAGGCTCAATTAAATGTTTTTAAAATCTAAAGAGAATTTTCACACTTTTATATTTTGCTTTTGTAAAAGCAGTTTGCAGCCTGAGCAACAAGTGTAGCACAGTTTTTACTATATGTTACTGTTCTTTTAGTATTCATGTGTGATTTGGTATGATTTGGTAAGTTATGGCAGGGGGAGGGGTTGTAAGTGCTCAGAAAATTTCCCATATAAATTAATGAGAATAGCATCTTGGCTTTCCATCATCTCACTTCATGGGAATGCTCTACTTTCAGATAGTATGGGAAACTTACATCAGTGATTTAAAACAATAAAAATCTGGAGAGACAAGATGGCGATGGAGTAGGCGGACGTACCAACTTCCACCTCCCAGAACTAAAGTGGATTACAAACTCATTTTAAGAACCATCATCTGGAAAAACCAACTTTGGACTAAACTAAGAGGACTCTTCAACCAAGGAACACTGAAGAAGGCACACTGAGACTGGTAGGAAAAGCAGAAATGCGGAGAGGGCTGCCCAGCTCCGTGGAGCGAATGGCAGCCAGGAGAGACTCGTGTGGTGGGAAGTGAGTTTAGCAGAGAGGGGAGGGTCCTGAGTCCCAGGAACAATGCCCCAGACTGCAGCCCCAGAGCCTAGAAGAGGCGAATGGACAGTATTTAGCTGGAAACAAGACAGGATACTGTTTGTGAGAAAGAGACTGATTTCTCAGACCCAGGATTCTTCTTAAAGGGACCGCACAGAAAACCTCTCTCATAACCACTCACCCAGGCTCCGGAAGATGGGGAGAGAGGAGAGGACCAGAGTAGCAGAAAGAGAGTGTAATCTAGGAGGCACAGGGAGAAACCTTTTGAGAGACCACCACCCTAACCCCTGGGATGAGTCACTCTCCAAATCTGAAGTGAATATTTCCCCTGGAAACAGCAATACCAGCAAAGAAAAGCAGGACACCAGCCAAACAAGCTCTCCCGTGGCACTCAGAGCAGAGTCGCTTAGAAGAAGGGAGCTTCCAGGACTACAGCAGTGAGTGTTAGGGTCTGAGCTGCAGTGTCCCCACCCACATGGCTGAGGGCTTGCCTTAGGACGGGCAGTGGCAGGACGCAGAAGCATGGTTCTGTCAGCAAGGGCGGAAGCTGGCTGGCCACCAATGAGCCCAGGTGTGAGCTCAGTCTTGCCTGGCTGGGGAGGAGAGGACCTGCAAAAGTGGTCAAGCCCAGCTGCGGGCCGCCTGAAATCTCGCCTACAGGGGAAGGGTGGGAACCCCAGAAAGGGTGGAGACCTGCCCTTGAGCAAGGGGGCAGGAGCACAGCCCTGCTCCGCTCGCAGAACCAAGGCTTGTAGCCTGACTTGGGAGCCGGCTCCTCCCACGGGGGTGGAGCGAAAAGCCCAGAATAGGTGGAATCCTGTTACTGAGAGTGGACACGCAGTCCCCCCCGGCCTGTGGAGCCAAGGCTTGCAGCCATCCAACAAGCAGGCTCCTCCTGCAAGGGCAGGACGAAAGCCCAGAAGCAGGTGGAGAACCACAGCTGAGCAAAGGTGCTCACCCCTGCCCTCAGGGTCGAGCATAATGACACCTGCAGGGGCGGGGCGAAGGCCAAGACCACCCAAGCACGTGACAACAGCCACTGCCATGAAGAAGAGGCAGAAACCACAGCAACAGCCCCAGTGGGCAGGCACTGGCTATTCCCATACCTGACCACCCTAGGCAGCAAAAGCAGAGAGGGTGGAGGGCCTGCAGACAGACCACACCCAGGGAACACAGAGGCCACACCCAGTGGACTCCAGTGGCTAAAATCTTCTTTTACACAGAAAAAATGAGAAAGCAGAGAAATGCAACACAAATGAATCAAGAGAAATCCCCAGGAAAGGACCTGAATGAAGCAGATATAACCAAATTACCAGATGCAGAGTTTAAAATAATGATTGTTAGGATGCTCAAAGATATTAGAACAACAATAGATGGTCATTATGAACACCTAAATAAAAGATAGCAAATATAAAATAGGACATTGAAATAATAAAAAAGAATCCATCAGAAATGACAAATACAATATCAGAAATGAAGAACACAGTGGAAGGAATTAAAAGCAGGATGGATGAAGCTGAGAATCGAATCAGCAAGTTAGAGGACAAGATAAATAAAGGAGAGCAGAAAAAAGAAAAGAGACTCAAAAAGTCTGAGGAAACTCTAAGAGAGCTCTGTGACAACATGAAGACAAATAACATCCGCATCATAGGGGTTCCTGAAGAAGAAGAGAAAGAACAAGGGATAGAAACTTTGTTCAAGCATATCATAGCTGAAAACTTCCCTCAATTAAGGCAGGAAAACATCTCACAAGTTCAAGAAGCACAGAGAACTCCAATAAAAAGAAACCCAAAGAAATCTACACCAAGACACATCATAATTAAAATTCCAAAGCGAAGTGATAAAGAGAAAATATTAAAAGACTGCTAGAGAAAAAAAGACTATCACCTACAAAGGAGCCCCCATAAGGATGACTTCTGACTTCTCAACAGAAACACTTGAGGCCAGAAGGGAATGGCAAGAAATATTCAAAGTAATGCAAAACAAGAGCCTACAACCAAGACTTCTTTATCCAGCAAGGCTATTGTTTAAAATTGAAGGAGAAATAAAAAGCTTTCCAGACAAAACAAACAAACAAACAAACAAAAAAAAACTCAATGAATTCACTACAACCAAACCAAGGTGCAAGAAATGCTAAGGGGCCTATTGTAAACAAATCAAAGGAGAAAAAGAATATAGCAAAAGAGGAATACATTTTAAAGAATAAAATGGCAATAAACTATTACATATCAATAATAACCTTAAATGTAAATGGATTAAATGAGCAGATCAAAAGACATAGGGTAGTTGCATGGATAGGAAAACAGGACCCATACATATGCTGTCTACAAGAGACACACCTTAAAACAAAAGATGCACATAGACTGAAGATAAAAAGATAGAAAAAATATTTCACACAAATGGAAATGAAAAAAAAGCTGGGGTAGCAATACTTATATCACACAAAATGGACTTTAAAACAAAGGTTATAGTAAGAGATAAAGAAGGTCACTAAATAATGATAAAGGGAGCAATCCAACAGGAAGACATAACAGTTATAAATATCTACACATCTAATATAGAAGCACCTAAATATATAAAGCAGACTTTGATGAATGTAAAGGGTGAGATCAACAGCAATACTATAATAGTAGGGAATTTCAATACCCCATTAACATCACTAGATAGAGCCTCAAGAAAGAAAATTAACAAAGAAACAGCTGACTTAAAGTACACACTAGATCAACTCGATTTAATAGATATCTTCAGAACTTTTCACCCTAAAGCAGCAGAATATACATTCTTTTCAAGTGGTCACAGTACATTCTCTAGAATAGAACACATGTTAGGGCACAAAAGCGATCTCAACAAATTTAAGAAGATTGAAATCATATGAAGCACTTTCTCTGATCACAATGGCATGAAACTAGAAATCAACCATAACAGAAAAACTGAAAAAATACTCAAACACTTGGAAACTAAATCGCACGTTATTAAATAACAAATGAGTTAACAATGAGATCAAAGAAGAAATTTAAAAATTCCTAGAAACAAACAATAACGAGTATACATCAACTCAAAATTTATGGGACACAGCAAAAACAGTCCTGAGAAGGAAGTTCATAGCATTACAGGCATACCTCAAGAAGCTAGAAAAAGCTCAAATAAACAACTTGATCCTACATCTAAAAGAACTAGAAAAAGAACAGCAAGTAAAGCCCAGAGCTAATAGAAGGAAGGAAATAATAAAGATCAGAGTAGAAATAAATAACACAGATATTAAAGGAACAATACAGAGGATCAATGAAACCAGGAACTGGTTCTCTGAAAAGGTAAACAAGATTGATGAACCTTTAACCAGACTCACCAACAAAAAAAAAAAAAAAGAGGACACAAATAAATAAAATTAGAAATGAGAATGGAGAAATAACAACTGACACAACAGAAATACAAAATATTGTAAGAAAATACTATGAAGAACTGTACGCCAAAAACTAGACAACCTAGATGAAATGTACAAATTTCTTAAAACATATAATCTTCCAAAAATTAATCTGAAAGAATCAGAAAACCTAAACAGACATATTACAACAAATGAGATTGAAACAGTTATCAAAAAACTCCCAAAAAATAAGTCCTGGGCCTGATGGATTCACAAGTAAATTCTCCCAAATATTCAAAGAAGAACTAACCTCTATCCTTCTCAAGCTATTTCAAAAAATTCAAGAGGAAGGAAGACTTCCAAGCTCGTTTTATGAGGCAAGTATAATTCTGATTCCAAAACCAGGCAAAGACAACACAAAGAAATAAAATTACAGGCCAATATCCCTGGTGAATTTAGATGCTAAAATCCTCAACAAAATATTAGCAAACTGGATCCAGCAATATATGAAAAAAATCATACACCATGATCAAGTGGGATTTATTCTAGGGAGGCAAGGCTGGTACAATATTCACAAATCAATCAATGTGATTCATCACATAAACAAAGGAAAAGAGAAAAACCACATGATAATTTCAATAGATGCAGAAAAAGGATTTGATAAAATCCAGCACCCATTCATGATTAAAACTCTCAGCAAAGTGGGAATACAGGGAACATACCTCAACATGATAAAGGCCATCTAGGACAAACCCACAGCCAATATCATACTCAATGGGCAAAAATTAAAAGCAATCCCCTTAAGATCAGAAACAAGGCAGGGGGGCCCCCTTTCACCACTCTTATTCAACATAGTTCTGGAAGTCCTAGGCACAGCAATCAGACAAGAAAAAGAAATAAAAGGCATACAAATTGGAAAAGAAGAAGTAAAACTATCATTATTTGCAGATGATATGATATTGTATATAGAAAACCCTAAAGTCTCAGTCAAAAAAACTGCTAGACCTGATAAATGAATTCAGCAAGGTGGCAGGATATAAAATTAATACTCAGAAATCAGAGGCATTTTTATACACTAACAATGAACTGTCAGAAAGAGAAATTAAGGAAGCAATCCTCTTTACCATTGCAACCAAAAAAATAAAGTGCCTAGGAATAAATTTAACCAGGGAGATTAAAGACTTGTACTCGGAAAATTATAAAACATTGATAAAAGAAATCAGGGAAGATACAAACAAGTGGAAGCATATACCGTGCTCATGGTTAGGAAGAATAAATATCATTAAAATGTCTATGTTACCCAAAGCAATTTATAAATTCAATGCAATACCAATTAAAATACCAATGACTTACTTCAAAGATATAGAACACATATTCCAAAACTTTATATGGAACCAAAAGAGAACACAAATAGCCTCAGCAATCTTGAAAAGAAAGAATAAAGTGGGAGGTACCACACTTCCGGATATCAACTTATACTACAAGGCCATTGTACTCAAAATAGCCTGGTACTGGCATCAGAACAGGCATATAGATCAATGGAATAGAACAGAGAACCCAGAAATAAACCCACAGCTCTATGGACAACTGATATTTGACAAAGGAGTTAAGAGTAAAGACAGTCTCTTTAACAAATAGTGTTGGGAAAATTGGACAGGTACCTGCAAAAAAATGAAACTAGACCACCAACTTACACCATTCACTAAAATAAACTCAAAATGGATAAAAGACTTAAATGTAAGCCATGAAACCATAAGTATTTCATAAGAAAACATAGGCAGTAAGCTCTCCGACATCTCTCACAACAATATATTTGCCGATTTATCTCCATGGGCAAGTGAAATAAAAGACAGGATAAACAAATGGGACTATATCAAACTAAAAAGCTTTTGCACAGCTAAAGACAATAAGAACAGAATAAAAAGAAAACTACACAATGGGAGAACATATTAGACAATAAGTCTGATAAGGGGTTAATAACCAAAATTTATAAAGAACTTGTAAAACTCAACACCAAGAAGACAATCCAATCAAAAAGTGAGCAAAAGAAGTGAATAGACACTTCTCTAAAGAGGACATACAGATGGCCAATAGGCATATGAAAAAATGCTCAACATCACTAATCGTTAGAGAAATGCAAATTAAAACTACAAAGAGATATCACCTCACGCCATTTAGAATGGTGCTCATCAACAAAACAACACAGCATAAGTGCTGGCGAGGATGTGGAGAAAAGGGAACCCTCCTGCACTGCTGGTGGGAATGCAGACTGGTGTAGCCACTGTGGAAAACATTATGGAGATTCCTCAAGAAATTAAAAATCGAACTGCCTTTTGACCCAGCTATCCCACTCTTAGGAATATACCCCAAGAATACCATAGCACTCTTTGAAAAGAAGAAATGCATCCCCATGTTTATGGCAGCATTGTTCACAACAGCGAAGATCTGGAAACAGCTCAAGTGTCCATCAGTTGACGAGTGGACTAAAAAGCATTGGTATATATATACTATGGAATACTACTCAGCCATAAGAAATGATGACATCGGATCATTTACAACAACATGGATGGACCTTGATAACATTATACTGAGCGAAATAAGTAAATCAGAAAAAACTAAGAACTGTATGATTCCATACAGAGGTCGGACATAAAAATGAGACTCAGAGTCATGGACAAGAGTGTGGGGGTTATGGGGTGGGGGGGTGGAGATTGAGAGGGTTGGGAGAGGGAAGGGACACAAAGAAAACCAGTTAGATGGTGACGGAAGACAATTGGACTTTGGGTGATGGGAATGCATGCAGCATAAGCAAATGTCAAAATAACCTAGAGATGTTTTCTCTAAACATATGTACCCTGATTTATCAATGTCACCCCATTAAAATTAATTAAAAAGAAAACAAAAAAACAATAAAATTCTAACACACTTCTAGAGGTTAGAAGTCCCATATGGGTCTCACTGAACTAAAATCAAGAGCTAGGCAGAACTGCATCCTCCTGAAGGCTCTAAGGGTAATCTTTTTCCTTGCTTTTTCCAGATTCTAGAAGTTGCCTGTATTCCTTGGCTCATGGGCCCTCTCTTCCACCTTCAAGGCCGTCAAAATTGGGCCAAATCTTCATTATGATTCATCACTCTGGTTCTCCTTCTGCTTCCCTTTTCCACTTATAAGTACCCTGTGATTATATTGGTCTGTGATTGTATTGAATAATTCATACTAATCTCCTCATCTCAAAGCCAGCTAATTAACTAATTTCATTTGCAATCCTAATTATTCTTTGCTGTTTAACCCAACATATTCACAACTTCCGGGGAATAAAATGTAAACATCTTTGGGAAGCCATTTATGTACCTATGAGAATTGGGTCTCTTCTGGATCATCTGTAATAATTCTATGTAGAAGAGGAAGAGGGTAGGTGGAGGAAAAGAGGTATACCAAAGGAAAATACATAACTCAATTTTGTTTATCTTCAGAGCATCTGAAGAGAGACACAGTCACACATTCCTGCTTAGTTTCCCATTTAGCTCTATATATAATCAATAAACACTTTAAACAGAGCCTAATATATATCAGTCACTCAATAAATGTTGAATGAACAAATTGCTGATTATGTTCCCAAATATGTATAGCCTCAAGTTTGCACACTTTTTTGTTTAATTTTTTATGCCCTAGTTAAAAAGTTGATTACTGTCCTATAAAGCTCAAACTTTCATTGTGACAGTTTGAGTAAACCTAGAAATTTAGAGACTGAGATGTCTAGAATAGAGTAGAATCCTCAGTAACAAAACCAGGTGAGAACAATAACTGCAGCAACAAGAGTGGCTAATGCCTGCTGGGCCTCATCAGAAAAAAAGCTGCAGTCAAGGTTTTCTGTACTGTCTTGAAGGTTTAATATATCATTAATCCAAATACTGTATGTCTTACAAAATATTAATTTCTGAAAATTAATAATATGAAGCAGTCATTTTCTATGGGGAATAAACCATCCCCATTAGGCTCCACTCAAGAACTGTACCTCGAAGTCCTTGCCATCTCATTTCTACTTGGGCCAGTTTTCATCTCACATCCATTTTATTAGTTCAAAGAATTTGGCCTTCAGAATAATTTATATGTTTGTACACTTTGGATCAAGATAATGTGGTCATTTTAATTGGGTCTAGACATCCTGATGTTAATTCAAATGCAGGGAAAGACTTCAGCTCCTGTCAGGGTTCCTCACTGTGTGCTCATTCCAGGAGTTGAGGTTGGAGCAATATCTACAAAAGCCTACTAAAGTGCTAAAAGGGGAATTAAAAAGGCAGACACCAAATGCTTTCTGACTGTACTTTTTGTGTGGGCCTGTAAGGCCACTTTCAGTACTCTCAGGAGAAAACATAACAAACAACCAAACAAAAAAGAAACATTTTAAGATTAGGGACACCACAACAGTCAATGTTGGAGACTACTCACCTAGCTTAACAATGAATGTTATTACAATAAACATTCTTGGAACTTCTCTTGGGGAATATAATAAAACTAGTATTGTTTGAATTTTTTTTTTTTTTACTAAATGTAGTATTATTCAGCTTGAGCATACATATCACTCATTTGACTTAACTCTCAATAATTTCTGACCATTTCCAAAATCAAATTTACCTTAAAAAAAAAGGAGTCTTGCACCCACCTGGTGGCCTAGGTGGTTAGAGCATCTTCCCTATGCACTGATAGTGGTTCATGGGGAAATCAATCAATGAATGCCTGGATAGGCAGAACGACAAATCGATGTTTCTCTCTCTCTCTCTTTTTCCTTTCTTCTCTCTCTAAAATCAATCAATCAATAACATTTTTAAAAATGCTTGGCAAAATTAAACAAAAGAGTCGCCCCTGCTGAAGATACCTGATGAAAGTGTCCCTGCAACTAAGACCGTTCTAATAGAGGTGTCTCTTGGCTGTTTGTTTGTTTTTTAAGTTTAGTACAATCTCTAAAATTAAACTATAGATATTAAATGATTCTCACAATGTTTTTTCCCTTATTATCACCAGTGACTCTGGTAATTAAGATTTGTACCAGTTCCAACTTAAAGATGTTCACAGTGAGTCCCAGAAAAGCTAAATGACTTAGGTCTGGTCACATGTTTTATGAGAGCCAGAACCTGAATGTGGCTGAAACCATTTTGATTGGAAATAGTGCATATATCTTCTCAAATGCCTGTGAGGAATGAAACAGTCTTCTCTTTGTAGATTATGCTTATTTAAAAATAATTTGCCAGTGATGGCCCTGCCCCATCTGAGGTGACAGTGACTGACCTAAGAGAATGATGCACTAAGAATAGGAAAAAGTAGATGGAAATAGCATCAGTAGACTTTGGTACATAATAGGCTGTGCGAATCTGAGGTTTAAAAAAAGGGATTTATGATAATCCCAAATTGGAGTACATCTACTGTTTTATTGATCCAGTATCCCTCTCCATGCTTCTGGGAATCGTCTTTTTGGCTATCCCAACTTTATGTCCAAGCTGGAGCTGCTGTGTTGTCATGTGGTCCTTCCCCTTGGGCTATAAGAATACTGTCGGGGTGTGCATTTTGTTCAACTTCACCAATATGACCCCTTTCTCACATTTTTTTTCTCTATTTTGCTCCAATAAAACTAAATCAATCATGCTCTTGGTTGCAATAAGTTGTAATTCTGTAGAGCAGTGCTGTCCAATAGAAATATAATATGAGCCAACTATGTAATTTGAAATGTCCTAATTGCCTCATTAAGAAAGAAAGCAGGTGGAATTAATCTTAATAACATATTTAACACAATACATCCAAAGTTATCATTTCAAAATGCAATAAATGTTTTTTGTTATTAATGATATATTTTACACTTTTTTCTCATGCTCAGTATTCAAAATTCAGTGTGTTTTACGCTTAACAGCCAGCACATCTCAGTTTGGACTAGCCACATTTCAAGTGCTCAGTAGCCACAGATGTGATGAGTGGCTGCCATATTGGACAAGGTAGCTCTAAAGGGAAAGATCCCCCACCATGTGGAGAAATCCAGCCTGCAGAGAGAAACAAAGAAAGTCAATGTACATAGAGATGAAGACATGAGAAGCACAGAGAAAAACAGAATACTGGTGGCATTCAAGTTCCTGGTTCTACAAGTTCCTGAGGATCTGCTGTACCCTCCCACTCAGAACTGGCAGTAGCCTGGATGTTTTTTTGAGATGTACCAGTTCCCTTTCAATAATATTTCACTTTGCTATTAAAATATTATTTTCATGCCCTGGCCGGTTGGCTCAGCGGTAGAGCGTCGGCCTGGCGTGCAGGAGTCCCGGGTTCGATTCCCGGCCAGGGCACACAGGAGAAGCGCCCATCTGCTTCTCCACCCCTCCCCCTCTCCTTCCTCTCTGTCTCTCTCTTCCCCTCCCACAGCTGAGACTCCATTGGAGCAAAGATGGCCCGGGCACTGGGGATGGCTCTGTGGAATCTGCCTCAGGCGCTAGAATGGCTCTGGATTCAACAGAGCGACACCCCAGAGGGGCAGAACATCGCCCCCTGGTGGGCATGCCGGGTGGATCCCGGTTGGGCGCATGCGGGAGTCTGTCTGACTGCCTCCCTGTTTCCAGCTTCGGAAAAATGGAAAAAAAAAAAAATATATATATATATATATATATATATTATTTTCATTATTATTACTAAATTAAAATAATCTGCATGACTTTACATTAAGAATGGCCATTTTCTCATTTGTGTGCCCTCAACCTTGTTCTTAGCAGACATTACTAATTAATTGCTAATTTGCCATCTTTTTTATGGTTTCTAAATGTGACCTAAGACTCATTTTCAACAAATGCTGTAAACAGCCACTATCAAGTAATTGGAGTAAAAATGTAAGTGGAAATTCATCTGCCACCCCTGCTATTTACTTGCAATGTGTCTGTTTTATTCTTTCCCTTGATGAATAATAAGCAAACTGTCTTTGTGAGCACATTACACATGAGACAGCCCCTTGATGCTCTTAGACATAGTGGGTGTGCATATTAATACTGGGGGAGAACATGACCTCATGGACAACCAAAGAACCTATAAAAGCTGACAGAAATGTACCTACAAATGCACAGTTTGAACGGTTATTGCAATCATATATGTTGTTTGCTTTTTTGCCACAGATGGGTGACTTGGGATGTCACATTGGCATGCAGAAATTTAGCCACTGTGAAATGTGGAAAGTAATCAAAAGATTTATTGACAAAGTTCTGGATGATTCTTTATAACAGATTCATTTCCTAAGTATTTCATTTTGTTATTATAATAAATATAAGCCAATAAATGAAGAGAATAAAAATAATAAGTAGCCCAATATAAGGAACCCTGTAAATCAAACCTCTGGAAGAGGTTTCAAATGAATCTTAGCAGCAGCCTTGTGGTGCTAGTGATATTTTCACAGAGGAAAATGTGTATGCAACTATACAAATGAGACCAAAACCGAACAGGTTTAGTTACAAATTGAAAAGCACAATCTTTCTTTGCCATATTAAATTTGTTAATGGAAAATTAAATTTGCAGGGGGTCAGATTCACTCTTCTCCTTCTAGTTTCTCTGTGGATTTTCAGAAATCACCTTTTTGTAAGAATGACATTTAAGAGAGAACAAAAGACAGATTTTTGAGGTAAAGTATTCTGAGAAAACCACACCTCAACTAGTGTCTTTAGAATAATTGCTGATACAATGCTGCCCTCTAGCAATGGCTCAGACTGGGCTTATGTCACGGTAGTCCTCTCTTCAGGCCACTGAGACACACCTTCTTACTTCCAGAGCAAGTCCAAACAAGAAGAGAATTATCACCTTATCTAATTTCCTAATGAGAAATAAACAATGATAAACTTGAGGTTACTGAGGCCCAGAATGATCAAGTGAAAATTGTGTTGCCCAAGGTTACACAAATTGTCATTGGCAGAGTTGATATTGGAATGCAGATTTTCATCTTATTTCTCTTGCTCTCTCTCTCTCTCTCTCTCTCTCTCTCTTTCTTTTCCTTTTCTTCCCTCCTTCCCTCTCCTTCTCAGGGTAGAGGATGTTATGTTTTGGTGATTGAGTTATGGAGAAACTCTGAGTTTAATAAGAATAAAAGGGTCTTAGGCTAATGAATGGCCACAGCAATAAATTATTTATTTGAGTTACTTTAGTTTTTGGCTGAAGGAAGAAAAATCCATAGGGAAGAAGCCACAATTCTCCAGGATTTTTGTTTTTTGAACTATGGCTTCTAGGCCTTCAGCGACCCCAAAAAACAAAAGCCCACTCTCACCTCTGATCTGAGGCAATCTTTTATTGCAATAGACAGCAGTTGAAAGACAGGTGTTATGGGTCTGGGTGGGGCCACGAAAATTTGCCTTTCTAAACCACACCCCCATTCTGAAAAGATTTGGGACAATTGCATAGTTTAGGCTGTGCTGGAGAGAAAATAAGAGCAGCTGCTTCTCCTAGAATACTCTCCAAAAGCGAAGATTCCAACAATATTTATGGTAATAAATTGTGAGATGGTTAAGTTTGTAGTAAAAAAATACTAAAAGGAAGCTCAACATCATCAGCCATTAGAGAAATACAATTCAAAACCACAATGAGATTCCTGCTAGGATGGATGTAAGCAAAAAGAGATATTAACAAGTGTTGACAAGGATGTGGAGAACTTGGATCTCTTATATACGGCCAATGGAAATCTAAAATGGTGTAGCCACTTTGGAAAACATTTTGGCAGTTTTTAAAATGTTTAAACATAAACTTATCAAAATTTTGATTAATTTTACTCTTAGGTATGTACCCAACAGAAATGAAAATGCATGTTCACACAAAAACTTGTACAGGAATGTTCAGAGCAACAGTATTCACAATAGCCAAAGTGTGGAAGCAACCAAACTATCAATCAGAGGATGAATGTGTAAATATTATACCAAGTGAAAACCAAACACAAAAGGTCATATATAACATGTGATTCTATTTGCATGAAAAGTCCAGAATAGATGATTCAGACAGAAAGTAAATTAGTGGTTTCTGGGGAGCTGGGTAGTGGAGCGACTGAGAATGGGGAATGACTATTTAATGGGTATGGGTTTCTTTTTCTTTTTTTTTTTTTTACAGAGACAGAGAGAGAGTCAGAGAGAGGGATAGACAGACAGGAATGGAGAGAGATGAGAAGCATCAATCATTAGTTTTTCATTGCGTGTTGCAACACCTTAGTTGTTCATTGATTGCTTTCTCATATGTGCCTTGACCGCGGGCCTTAAACAGACCGAGTAACCACTTGCTGGAGCCAGCGACCTTGGGTTCAAGCTGGTGGGATTTTGCTCAAACCAGATGAGCCCATGCTCAAGCTGGCGACCTCAGGGTCTTGAACCTGGGTCCTCTGCATCCCAGTCCGATGTTCTATCCACTGCGCCACAGCCTGGTCAGGCAGTATGGGTTTCTTTCTGAGGTGATAAAGATGTTCTAAAATTATATTGTGATGATGGTTGCACAATTATGTGAATATACTAAAAAGATTGAATTGTATACTTTAAATAAGTAGATTATGTGGCATGTGAATTATATCTCAATAAATCTCTGACAAAAAAGCAATATTTTTAAAATGTTATTAGAGGATATTGTGAGAAGGCAAAGACAGGTCCGCTCAATATCCATTTATGCATCAGTGTTTAGACCAGTGAAATTCTCAGCAAAGTTTTTGCCAGCTTCTCCAACCCTAGCCTAGCTCAAAGGGCAGCAAGTTTCATATGAATGGAGGACTGACTCAGTTATTGTCAGAAAATGTATGTTTCATTTTGACTTTTAAGTGATAATTAAGCAGTGAATAGAATTAGATTTTCACAATTTTACTCCTCAAATGTTGTGCATATATCCCATTGTCAGCTTGCTTGTATCTGTTTGAACTTCACCACATCTGCCATGGGGGGCTCAAGAGCTTATTGATCTGTCATTAAGATCCTTTTCTGTCCCTGACTGGCTGGCTCAGTGGATAGAGCGTCAGCCAAGCGTGGGGAGGTCCCAGTTTGATCACCTGGTCAGGGCACACATGAAAAGCGATATCTGCTTCTCTTCCCCTCCGTATTCCCCTTCTCTCTCTTCCCCTCTTTCAGCCAGTGGCTTAATTGGTCCGAGCATCAGCCTCAGGTGCTGAGGTTAGCTTGGTTGATTCGAGCATCAGTCCCAGATGGGGTTTGCTGGGCAGATCCTGGTTGGGGCACATGTGGGAGTCTGTCTCTTTATTTCCCCTCATCTCACTTAAAAAAATAAAATCCCTTTCTTTCTTTTTTTTATCCCTGGGGATTTTGCATTCTTTATTTTAGGCTCAACTGTGAGATTTTTCTCCACACTTCTTCCAGCATTTATTTGAGTTTATAATGGGAGAGCCACTCCAAATTATCTCTATCAAGTTGATTGAACTAGAAATGTCTGGTGTCTTTTTAATGTGTGCACTTACTCAAATGTTAGAACTAACATCACTGTCAGGGGATGGGGAGAATTGGAAGGCAGGGGCTTGAAGTAACTAAGTGAGTGATCTAAGTGAAGTAACTAAGTAACTAAGTGAATAATCTTTCTTCCTTACCCATTTCTCCAATTTTCTGAGAGAGAAGTGACAAAGAGGGAAAAGCAAGTGCTGAGAAAGAAAAGGCAGCTTTTGGTGTAACTACAAAAATCCATTCCACTTTCAGAGTCTTATGCCCTTCCACATATGCCAGGGCCCACGATGTATATTTTTTCTCAACGGGAAGATGCAGGGGTAAATCTTAGCTTACTTTTCAAACCAGAGCTCAGAAAAGAGGCTGCTCTAATCTAGGGCCACAGCTGTCCCACGGACAGAACCTCCTGATCTCAGTAACATCCCAAAATGATTGATTCTTTCCTTTAAATGTTAAAGATTTTCTCCAAGTACACCTAGGAGGATTTACGTCTGAATCTAAGATGGGGAAGGGGAAATACAGAGCCATTTTTACTCAGTCTCAAACTTTGTGACCTTCAAATGTTGGCTACTGTTCCATGAAAATTTGTTCAGGGGAACAAGGCAAGTCTTAACAATGGCCACCTGACTCTGAATAATAATAAAACCATGGGAGAGTGGTGGCATGTAAGATAAGGGTGGGAAGTTCTGGGGTCAGACTGCACATGTTCAAATCCCAGCTCTGCTACTTTTAGCTCTGTAGCTTTGAGCCAGTTACTTAACTTCTCTGTGATACAGATTTTTGGTCTATAAAATAAGATTCATGAGAACACCCACCTCTCACTGCTGTTTGGAACATTACATAGGTTAATCCACATAAAGTAGTTAGTCCATAACTTAGGCTTCTGTTAAGTGCTCCACAGATGCTAATATTAAACTGTGGCTTTTGCCAGACTTCAGTCAATGCTTTACTTTTAGATCCTCCCCCACAGTTTAAATAGAACCCTTGAAGAGAGTGGATGCTGAATATGTCCCAACTAGCCCTATCCCACGCACTTCTCCACCTCCTCAGGGCTAAGCTTAGGTTTACATATAATAACAAGATCTCTGTATATCTTGCAATTGATTTTTCCAAACACTTTTACCACATTTATTCCCTGAAGCTGTGAGGTTAGCAGAATGGTAATGATTATCTTCATTTTGGAGAAGAGGAAACTGAGGCTTTGAAAGGCAAAGTGGCCTGTTTAGACTACCCAGTTTTTTAAAAAGAGAGACAAAGGTACTCCAAGTTAACCCTCTTCCTCTAATGGTCATTTTAACCTCCTATATACTATCTGTTCTCCTACAACTCTTTCATTAGGTCACAAGGGGTCGAGCAGCCTGCTTCCTTGCCCCACAACTCTTCAATATGTGCAGTTTTCTGACCAGGTGAAAAGGAAGGAAATACATGGTCCATGTTTTAAAAATTCTCTCTATACCCTTAGGTCGGGAAATTTATTTTATCTATAATATTCTGGTTGGAGAATGAGGTTGGTAGTGTCTTAAGTTATCAAGCTTATTGGAAGAAATGAGGGAAAGAAGTTCTGTATTTAACCTGACCAAACTATTCCATTGTAGTGGGATGTTAGCTGAGCTCAAAGTGAGAGTCAGAAATATCTGGAAACTCTCTGAGGCACTGGTCATTCAGTGGCAGCCCAAGCCTGTACTTGCATTTGCGAAAGTGGTCTTTAAGATAACTTTTTTTTTTTTTTTTTTTCAAATCAAATGGTGTATTTAATTAAGGGAAAGTTTTTTTTTTTTCATTTTTTTTTTTTTTTTTCTGAAGCTGGAAACAGGGAGAGATAGTCAGACAGACTCCCGCATGCGCCCGACCGGGATCCACCCGGCACGCCCACCAGGGGCGATGCTCTGCCCACCAGGGGGCGGTGCTCTGCCCATCCTGGGCATCGCCATGTTGCGACCAGAGCCACTCTAGCGCCTGAGGCAGAGGCCACAGAGCCATGCCCAGCACCCGGGCCATCTTTGCTCCAATGGAGCCTTGACAGCAGGAGGGGAAGAGAGAGACAGAGAGGAAAGCGCGGCGGAGGGGTGGAGAAGCAAATGGGCGCTTCTCCTGTGTGCCCTGGCCGGGAATCGAACCCGGGTCCTCCGCACGCTAGGCTAACGCTCTACCGCTGAGCCAACCGGCCAGGGCAAGGGAAAGTATTATATGCTATTGGCCCATGAGGAATAGAGACAGAGTCCAGGCAGTAGGTGAAAGGATGGCAGAAGAATGGAGGAAGAGGACAGGATGATATTTGCTTTCAACCTGGGTCCAGCAGCCTAAATGTGTGTGGAGAGAGTTCCTGGTATCTATTCACAAGGATGATAACAGTTTTTGAAGAGATCTGTAGACTTCCAGTGCTTTAGGAGCAGGGGTAAAGACCAGGTGAAAAATCTGGAAATCACAACTAAAATTTGGGTCTGAACAGAGGTCTTGATGACCTTTTTCTCCAGGCACAAGAACCAAGTCTGAAAGTCTGAATTGGGGATGGGGACAAGGGCAACAGACGATAGGTTGTTGCAGTAAGAAGTTGAAGCTGCTTTTCTCACATGGGCCTCACTGAGATATAAAATAGAAACGATGCTGTTTTGATGTCCAGGTGGCAAAATGTGGCACAGAATGGGGAGAGGAATTACTACCCTCACTTCCTGATTCTACCTTCTAAGCCACCTACCCCTCAGACACCCCTCCACCCCCTCACCTTTTATGAAACTATCAGTGTCTTTAGAGAAAGTTGCCTAAAAGGAAGACAGCACAATTCAGGGGCCTTGTAAATTTGCAAAATCCACATCCTACCCCAGCAGAAGCTTTCAGGTTCCCACAGTCACAGGCGCTTACTGGTATCTTGGCAGTGTGGTCAGCTGACCCCCACAAGTCAGAGTAGGAATTAAAAAACAGCAAGAGAAGACTATCTCTGAGGAAGAGAAACTGCCAGGGTCTTCCACAAATAGCCAGAGGAAGCCTTCAAAGTGCTGAGACTTTGTAACACACAAGTGGAGACTGGGGTCAGTGACATCTGAGTTTTTACTGTTTGTGGAGCCTTATTTTTACCCATGGACCAGTGAGTCGCAGAGAAATTTGAAACACCATTTTATAACAAACAAAATAGTCCCAAGTTCTTGGGTATATCATGGCTTATCTCCATGTAGATGTTGAGTGGCTCTAAAAAACATTTCTAAATATAATGTTTTGGGTGGGTAGAGGAGCAGAGAGTGAGCTCCAGCAAGGTATAAATGGGCTTCATTTGTTCCATTTATCTCTAATGACATTAGCTTTAAGAAGAGGCAAAAACAAAGGGAAGAAGACTAGGAAAACAAAGAAAATAATGTTATTGCTCTCCATTATCATGATTATAAAAAAAATCAGTTTTATTTTTAAGAAGTTTTCTTCCCCATACACTTTTCCAGACACAAATTGTGATTCTGTATCAACATCTTTTTCAGTAGAGAGTAATGTCAACAGCGCTTTTCCAAGCTAAGGGCAACCCTGGCTGAACACGGAGATTCAAAGTTCACTAAAGCCTACACTTGACCAGGTGTGAACCGTCAGGGTCTCCAGAGGACCACAGCTTCCTTGCCTAGAATTTGGATTTCCCAACTTACTGCACCCTTTTTTTTTTTTTTTTTTGTATTTTTCTGAAGCTGGAAACGGGGAGAGACAGTCAGACAGACTCCCGCATGCGCCCGACCGGGATCCACCCGGCACGCCCACCAGGGGCGAGGCTCTGCCCACCAGGGGGCGATGCTCTGCCCCTCCGGGGGGTCGCTCTGTCGTGACCAGAGCCACTCTAGCGCCTGGGGCAGAGGCCAAGGAGCCATCCTCAGCACCAGGGCCATCTTTGCTCCAATGGAGCCTTGGCTGCGGGAGGGGAAGAGAGAGACAGAGAGGAAGGAGGGGGGGTAGAGAAGCAAATGGGTGCTTCTCCTGTGTGCCCTGGCCGGGAATCGAACCCAGGTCCCCCCGCACACCAGGCCGATGCTCTACCACTGAGCCAACCGGCCAGGGCCTACTGCACCCTTTTTTTGTCCAACGCAATAGCACCGGTGATTGATGCATCTGCTGGCGGCCTGTGGAGCCAAATTCTTATGTATATCACCATGGGGCTGCCAACTTGTCTGCCAATCTGTTTTTTCTTCTTTTTTCTCAGAATCATGTTCCTGTTCCTGGAATGTGACCTGATGTTTAGGGTAATGGAGCAGCAGACTTAAGTCCTCAGAAGGAGTTTGGTCTCTGTCCCTCTCTTTCCATTCCTGCTGTTACAGCCCTAAACTGTCATGTGGTGAGTCAGTCACCTATACTATTGTAGTAGGGGGCCCATCACTGCTCTCTGATCCCTTTCCCCATCCTGTCTCTATACTGTTGCTAAGTTAGCATTCTAAATCATGTTTCTAATATGTCACTGTAAAGCCAGTATCCAAGGCCACCACCACAGCCACCTGGCCCATGCAGGTTCGCATTGGATTCGGACAGTCGGTAAAGAAACAACGGAGCCAAAAACTGGTGGGACATCATCTTTAATCCTAGCTTGCACCCAGTGGGCAAGTAAAAACACATACTGGGCTCCAAAACCCACTCATTCGGTGCTCACAAAGCTACTGACTTATCCGAGTTTCCTAGAATCAAAAGTTTCTAGCTCACCAGACTTATTCACCTCTGCTCCCCATCTCCTTCCTTCTCCCTGCACAAACTCTGAACTAACTGGCTTCTCTCTCAGCACTCCACCATCTTGGCTGCTTCTCCTGGCCTACTCCACTTGGCCTTTCTCTTCTCTCCTCTCTAATGCTAATCTCAGGAACTGAGAGAGAGCAAGCTCCTGGTCTGCCCCACATTATAGTGTAGAAATCAAAACCTTTTAATCCAATATACAAAATAGGGAAGTCTCTAATACAAAGTCACTTATCTGAGTCATGATGGGATTGTACCACCCCACATCAAAAAGGGTGGGAAAGGCTTAGTCCTAAAACCAAGCCCCAAGCTACAAGGATCCTGCCTGCCCACAGCCCACCCCCAACACACATTAATATATCCTGGGCGTCAGCTTCCACATGGGCAATGGCCATCTTTAACAAAGTGAGCATAATATATTTTATCTGCCCAACAGTCATGTACTATTTTTTAAAGATCTTTGAGTAACTTAATTACATAGACTATGATTCAGTGAATAAATTGGCCTCATTAGGATCACATTCCCTGTTATCCTGATTTTTTGTCTTGGTAACATTCACAATTTCAACCTATCTTACTATGTGTTTTTTTGCTTGTTGTCTGTCTCTTCCCTCCACTGGAATAAAGTTTACATTCAATGAGAGTTCTTATCTGTTGGTCCCCAAAACAGTGGCTGATACAAGTTAGATAATAAATGTTGATTGAATGAAGGACACAATAAATCAAATTCTGTTAGCAAGAGATATTTTTTTTTCATAAATGAAGTTTATTTACTTTTACGATAACAATGCATGCTTACTGTAGAGAATCTGGAAAGCACAGAGAAGTAGAAAGAAGATAACAACACCCATAGTCCTATCACCTGAAGGCAAACACTGATCACATTATGTTCTATCTATGCCTGTTTAAAGACCAAGACCCTTATCAAGAGCGCTAGCAATGAAGCACAATAGCCAAGAGGACTGAGAGCAACTAACAACTAAAGAGGTCACCCAGAGGTCAAAGCTAGAGATTTGATACTGAAGGACAAGACAAAAGCCATACACAACAGATCAAAAGGTCAGAAGCTGACAACACAATATCAAGTTTGGTTATGTTAAGAATGTAGTGAGAGAGTTCTTGTCAAGAATTTAACCCAGTATCTGTCACAGAGTACACAGTCAATGAATGTTAGCCATTACAATGATTATTATTATGAGTCAAAATGAATGATTCAGAATGGAGACCGTAAAGAGGGAAAGTATCCTGGAGACCTGTTTTAGATGTTATGAGTTGGGGCACATAAGGGCAAGTCTACTGGGTAAAAAGGGTTATGTAGGAGTGGTTATCATTCTCCTTATACGCTCCCCTGCCAGGTGAAATGGGTACCAGGGAGTCCCCTCAAGTTTACCTGATGACATGTGGCAAGATACCGTAAGGTATTTTTGAGGTAGGACATGGATTCTCCTGCTTAAACATATCCCTGGACCAAGAACAAAAACTGGCATTGATGATGATACGAGTTTATAACTTCATACACCAAACACTCTTAAAGTCTACACTCTGATTGTCAGGGCAGGTCACAGGCATATGGGGTAATAAGAGAAGGTCATGTCACCCAAGTGGAAGATAAGGTAGGATGTGCCTGGAGGGAAAGGCTGGAGGAGGAAGGCCACAAGGTTCATGATGTAATTAAATGGAATGGAATTAGGAACCAGTCCTCAAGTTAGCAGCCGAGTCAGATATCACAGAAGAGTCCAGGGAACATTACTTGTTGGTGGAGGCCTTCTGATGACCCATGCTCTGACGAAGGTGGTTGTGGAGATCCTCTTGGGGATCTCCATGCTCTTTCAGGTAGTAACAGCGTTTGGGAACATGCTGGTGCTGAGAATGAGAAAAGCAAAAAATAGCAGAGGTAAGAGCCATGCTTACAGTGACAAAAAGGGTTCTGCTTGGATAATTTTAGTAACCTAGCAAACACAAAAAATGTCGAATGCACCTTACTTGTAAAAGTATAACATAAGACTAAGGTAGCCAAATTCCCTAATAACCTAGGTCCATAACACATGTGACTGTAGGTGAGACTTGGCCCCTGAAAAATGACTCCTCCCTTAGAACTGGAGTGGAGTAAGTGCAGAGTTGAAACTGACCCCAACCAGCTCCCCCTAATCATAAGACTTAGTCCTTTAACCATCCTAGGCCTTCGATAACTTGAGCAGGGTTTTGGTCTTCAAAGTAGTTAATACACTGGAAACTACTGTAATAGCCAGGCCCACTGATGATACTCCAGGTTGGGGATTATGCTCTAGCAGCTCAATGCCTTCCCCTCGTCTCTTCCTTATCCTACTCAAAGGAAAAGGATGTATTCCTCATAATTCCCTCTTTATTTTTCTGCTCAAAAACCTTGAGTGTATTTTCCCATCATTACCTCCTCTGTCTGTTGATGATTACTCCCCATTGCCTCCTCATTATTCCGCTTATGGGATGATGGCGGAACCTGGCTTGAACTGCCCGGGTTATCCTTCTCTTCAGCCAGCTGGCACTCAATGTAGAGAGACCTGTCTATCAGCTCCTTTAGGCTGCCAGCCACCTGCAGGAAGATCCGTCCCATTTTAGTGGTAACAGCTTCTGAGAGTCCTTCCAGAAACCTGGTTTGCAGAATGGCATCAGACCAAGACAAATGTTGGGCCAGCAGCAGGAAGTCAGTGGCATACTGCTTAACTGACTTTTGGCCCTGCTTAGGATGGCAAAGAACAGCACTGAGGATATCTATCTCAGAGAGGGATTTATATAAGCCCTGCGATCTTCTCAGGAAAGATTTATTTTCATCTGAAAGGGGGTTTCCTATCTCCATCTGCAAAATGGACCACCTTTCTGCTGCCCCCATATGCAGAGACACCAGAAATGCCATTTTCTCTGAATCATTCAAAAATCCTTGCATTTGCTTCTCCTCATCAATCTCTATGTCCTCCTCTTCCTTGGGGCATGAACTTCGGGCTGCTTCTTGCTCTTCTAAGAGGTAACAGAGTGCTGGGGTCAGCATGCCAAAGGATGGAACTTCCTTTGGTGGTGGCTTCATTGTTTCAGGAGTTGTAGCAGTCATGTCTGGTGTAGACTTTGATCCAGAGGCAGATATTTCTCCAGAGTATGTGGCATTGATGTCCAGAGTGGGCATCAGTCCAGAGACTGTGGCTGCCATTTGTGGTGTGGACATGGCTCCCGGGACTGAGGCCCTCATTAGTGGTGTGGATATCCCTCCAGAGGCCGCAGTTGTCATTTGTGGCATGGATGTCATTCCAGAGGCTATGGCTCTCAGAAGTGGCGTGGGCATAATTCCAGAAGCCGAGGCTCCCATAAGTGGTGTAGACGTTGCTCCAGAAGCCGAGGCTCTCATTGTTGGCACAGGTATCTCTCCAGAAGCTGAATATGTTGTTTGTGGCAAAGACATAGATCCAGATGCAACTTGTGTTTGCAGTGCTGACACTGCTTCAGAAGCCATGCTTCCCATTAGCGGCATAGGCATCTCTCCAGAAGCCATGGTGGACATGAATGGCATGGGCATTGTTCCAGAGGCTGTGGCTCTCATGAATGGATTGGGCTTCTCTCCAAAGGCCATTGCTGTCAGTTGTGCAGTGGACATCTTTCCAGAGCTTGTGGACACATCTTCAGAAGCTAAAGGTCTCTTTAATGGCGTGGACATAAATCCAGAGACTGGAACCCTTACTTGTGTTGGGGACATCATTCCAGAGGCTGGAGTTTGGTTTGATAGTGTGCACATCTCTCCAGAAGCCATGGGTATCATTTGCGTTGTGGGCATTGCTCCAGAAGTTGGGATTGTCATCACTGGTATGGACACCTCTCCAGAGACCATGGCTGTCATTTGAGGCAGGGTCATCACTCCAGAGGCTGTGGATCTCACAGGCTGTGTGGACATGGTTCCAGAGACTGGACCCCTCATTTGTGGTATAGACACCCCTCCAGAGGTTGTGGCTGTCATTTGTGGTGTAGACATCACTAAATAAGCTGGGAATCTCAGAGGTGTGACAACTTCTCCAGAAGCTGGATGTCTCATTAGTGGTACAGACATCTCTCCAGATGATGAAGCTCTTAAGAGCAGTGGAGACATCTCTCCAGGGTCTGAGGCTCTCATTGGTGGTACGGACATCTCCCCAGAGGCCGGGGCTCTCAATTTTGGTGTGAACATCATTTCAGACACTGGGACTTGCATTTGCAGTGGGGACACCCCTCCAGCGGTCATAGGTCTCTGGAGTGACCTGGACATCCCTCCAGAAGCTTGGGTGGTCATTGGCTGCCTGGGCATCTTTCCAGAGGCTGTTGGTCTTATTAGTTCTGTAGGCATTGCTCCAGGACCTGGGGCACTCACCAGAGGTGTGGACATAGTTCCAGAAGCTGCAGTTGTCATTTGTGGTATAGACATGTCTCCAGAGACATGGACTTGCTGTGTGAACATTGATTCTGAGGCTTTCGGTATCATTAGTGGCTTGGACAATCCTCCCAAGTCTGTAGCTCCCATCTGTGGCATGGACATCACTCCCGAGGTGACATCTTTTGTTAATAGTGTAGACATTACTACAGAGCCTTTAGTTGTCATCAGTGGGGTGGACATTCCTCCAGAGGCGGGGGTTCTCATTTGTGGTACAGCTGTCACTCCTGAAGCTATGGTTCTTCTTTGTGACATGGAAACTGCTTCAGAGGCAGGGGCTCTCATTTGCAGTGTGGGCATTGACCCAGAGACTGGGGCTATCAGTTGTAGCATGGACACTGTTTCCGAACCTGCAGCAGTTGTTGGCTGTGTGGACATTGCTCCAGAATCTGGAGCTCTTCTTAGTGGTGTGGATGTCATTCCAGAAGCTGGGACTCTCATTTGCAGTGTGGACATTGCCCCATTGTTTGTGGCTTTCATAAAGTCTATGGATGTTGCTCCAGATGTTCCGGGCATTGTTACCTGTGTGGATAACACTCTAGAGGCTGTGGTTGACATCTGCTCTGTGGACATTGTTCCAGATGTGATTGTCATCAGTGGGGTGGACAATGCTTCAGAGGCTGAGGTTGTCTCTAGCAATGTAGACATATTTCCAAATGATGGGACTCTCATTTGTGGTGTGGACACTGCTCCAGGATCTAAAGGTCTCCCTGGCAGTGTGGAAATCCCCCCGGAGGCTGTTACTCTCATCTGTGGAGTAGACATGATTTGAGAGTCTAGATTTTGTGTCAACTGTACGGACATAACTCCAGAGCTTTGGGCTGGCATCAGCTGGATGGGCATCACTCCAGATGTCAGAGCTGCCATTAGCAGTGGGGACATTACTTCAGCATCTTGGACTGGGTTTGGCAATGTTGACATTTCTCCAGTATCTGGATCTGACAGGAGAGGTGTGAACATGGTTGTAGAGCCTGGCGTTGACATTAGCAGTGAAGGTTCTACTCCAGAGTCTGGGTCTGACATTAGCTGGGTGGGCATTTCCACAGAGTCTTGAGTACTTGTTGGGTGGGTTGATGTTTCTTCAGAAGCTAGGGCTGACATTATCAGTGAGGATATAACTTCAGAGTCTGAGTTTGACAAGACCAGTGAAGATACGTCTCCTGAGGCCAATACACTCATTAGCACTTTGGACATTGCTTCAGTGTCTTCTTCTGTAATTTGCACTGTTGGTATTGTTTCAGAGCCTGGAACTGACATTGGCTGTATGGACATCACTCCAGGGTTTATATCTGGCATTACAAGTGGGGATACTTCCCCAGGATCTGTGACTAGCATCAATGATGTTGGCATCTCTTCAGAGGATGGAGTGCTCATTATAGGTGTAGGCATTGCTCCAGAGGGTGGAGTTGGCATTGCCAATGGTGACATCTCTGCAGAATCTGGTGTTTCCATTAGTGTTGTGGATGTTGTTCCAAAATCAGGAATTGGCATTAGCGCCGGAGACGTTAGATTATAGTCTGAATTTGATGTCAGTGGGGACAATGTAACAGTATCTGAGCTTGGCATTAGCAGTGGAGACTGTGGTCCAGATTCTGAAGTTGGCATTATAATTGGGGACAGTGCCCTTGAACCTGAAGTTGGCATTAGAAATGGGGACTGTACCCCAGAGTCTGAGGTTGTCATTAGTGGTGAGGGCAATTCTCCAGAGCTTGATATTCCCATTAGAGATGGGGACATGGTGTCAAACTCTAGGGATGTCATCAGCTGTGTAGATAGCCCTCCAGGGTCTGATTCTGGAGTTGAGGCTACAGACTGTACATGAGACTCCAGAATTTGCATCTCTTGGTTGGTCTCTATCATTGGTTCAGAGAAGGTCATCTCCCCATCTGGGGAGTCATTTTCCTCCTTCAGCATATCGTTGAATTGCAGTGAATGTAATGGTGATGACATATCTGCCAAGGCCACAGGATAGTGTGGAGGAAACCTCTAAAGTGGTGATATCAGGGGTCCTGCTGAAGCCCAAGTAGCAAAGAAATCTGTTAAAGAGAAACAAGTTTAGCAGTCAAAAGCCAATATAAAGAAGACTGGGAAACAGAGAAATGATTCATGATAGAGGCCTTTTGTATGTGTTGCCTGCTATATGGCATTGGAGACAGGCCTGTTGGGTTCAAGAAGCTGTATAATAATGTACAAATTTGAAGCTGTAGCAAATATTCCTTCCACTACTATTCTTTTCAAACCAAACCACTCAAGTCACACAGCATAGCCTTCTCATTTTATAAAGACTAAAAATGCCAGCAACCTCAGCTGCCAGGTGCCTGAGTAGTCCTGTATCAAATGAAGCAGCAACACCACCTGCTGGAAAACTGTGAGAAGTGCATGTTCCTAGCCTCTGTTCTATCTGACCAGAGCATTTCACTAGCCAGCCAAGGCAGTGACAGGCCTAGATGAGAAAGCCCTTTGCTCCAGGAAAATCATTAATTCCTGGGGCACACTGAGTACTGCCAGTAGTTTAGTCCTCATTTTACTACTCTGATGACCCTGAATGTCTTCATCAGGAAAAGGAAGACATTTATCCGACCAATGACTGGGAGCAGCATTCCATGAACTGAAAAGCCAGTTTATTGTCATCATTATTATTAATAACAAAAACAACAACCACTATTAATACCACTTATTTTTCAGTTAGTGTGTTCCAGGTACTAAACTTTAGGCAACTGTGTGCAACTTGAAACTGTCTATAATGTACAGGGATTTGCATTATCTCATTTGAATGTTACAGTACTTTGATTGAGAGATATTATTATTCCCATTTCATCAGCCTTCTCAGATTAGCCAGGGTCGGGGTTAAAATAGGTTCACTGCAACAGTAAAAATTGTATGTATTTGACTATCACTCTTCCTGAGGATTACCTAGGTTTTAGCATCCTTAAGGCTGCATTCAATTTTATTTCTGACTGACATCCTAGCTCACTTGAAGCCCAGTCTGTGGCATGAACAAATTACAAATTTCTGTAATGACATGAGGGTGGGCAATCACAGAGCTTCATCCCTACATTCCATCCCAATAATCAGTCCCAGAAGGGGCTTCTTGGCACAAAACTTGGAAATCAATACACTAATTACACTATGTTAACACATTCCCACAACCTGTTCATGTCAAAAATGCAATTCTTGTTCATTTGGGACAATGATACAATTAAACGCACTACATTGTGCTTCCATAATAATAATGAGAGTACTGGCAACAGGAACTCTAACAGCAGACATTTCTTGAGCATGCACTGACTGGCAAGCACTCCACATCATCTTATTTGATATCCACAGCAACACAAAGAGATGGGATAGTACTTTATCTTTATCTTATAAATGAGAAACTAAAGCCCAGAGAAATTTAATAATTTGCCTGAAATCCCATAAATTTCCAGGTCCATCCAATTCCAGAATCCCCTACTCTTCTCCACCTGATCTGCTCTCTCTCCCCCTTACTCAGTCACCAAAACCCCTCCCTCCTTCTCCAGCCTTGGACAACCCCAAGATAGAATGTAATAAAAGAAATTCTGGCCTTCTGCTGGCACATTGATTACCCTACTAATTAGTGCAATGAGAATGATGAGTCAAAAGAACAATCATAGACATCCACTTCCAATCTTCAGAAAAAAATCTCTGAACATGCCAGTTTCACACCAGGGAAAACCCAGAAAGATCTTACCTTGCCAGTTAGGGAGAAGAGGGAGAGCATGTCTTTTGCACCCCTAGCTCTTTGAGTCTAGCCAATTCTCTTATGCCCCATGCCCAGCCAGTTCATTAAAGTAAGACCCAATACCAGCAGCTGTTCTCTGCAATCTCCCTTAGCTATCCCCTGCCACACCCCCCTTTTGCCTGCCCACCCGCCCCCCTCCCACCCTACTGCTCCCGACTTGCTAGTGCTTGCTCTGTCTCTCTGGTCCCAGATTCCTGCCTCTATATAGGCTCTGACATTTGCCTCTGGCCGCTTTTCACTTGATAACCCTCTAGAAACTCCACTTTAGCACTTGGCCTATGCAACTCCACCCCGTTTCCTCTCACCCCCAATAGTTGTACCAGCCCACTATACCTGCCTCTGGCTGTCCCAAACAAAAGAGGAGATTCACACAATTAAATAAATGAAACTAAAACAGTCCTGGCTAAGGAAATGAGACAGATCTTACATGGCCAAGCAGACACGGGAGTCCTGGAAGCACAGGCAGGGGTTAGAGGTAATGGAACCAGGGTTAGAGGCCGAGTGGAACAATATTGTGGAGTTCAAAGAGTTACTTGAGTGCAAGAAAACCAGGGTTTGGGAGAATGGGCTATAGGTGGTTGAAAGAGCCTTGTGATGGTAATAATAATAATAATAATAATAATAACAATAATAATAATACAAAGTAATTTGTCCCAGTGTCAGAGACCCAGAGGGAAATCTGACAACCAGTGTCCTTATCACAGAGATAAGATTTGGCAGCAAGGCTCCAGGTCATTCAGACAACTGGCAAGAAAAGCACACCACTCTTGAACATACCAGGTGAAAGCTTGCTCCTAGCCTACTTTCTAGAGCTGAGTGCAAGGTCATAGCAGAACTAACAGAAAGGTTTACCAGAGCCTGCTAACTTTCTGAATCAGTACCCCTTAAGCCCTCAGGAAGAACTGGTCTCTGGAACTTGAATAAGATGAAGCCTTAGGTGAAGTTCAAGTAGCTGAGGCATAGGGACTCAGAGTCTGGAGGTTGAGTGGAGGCATTCAGGGTGTTATAAATTTTCCCACATTCATAACTAACAACCAGTAATACCTGGCCACTCAAGCTAAGCATTATGCATGTATTATATCCCTTAGGCTTCATGGAACATGTCCAATGTAAGCAAATGAGGAAATAAGTTTGGAATTGTGACCAAGGTCACAGGTAGGAAATGGCAAAGTCCAGATTTGAGCCTGGGTCCATCTGATTCAAAAATCATTTCCAATCTTGGTAATCAAACAAGTGGGCAGAAAATACTCCAAGTGCTCTATTCACTGCCACCTTCCCTCTCCCAGCCCCACCAATGGCTGAATCATTGTAGTAGTAGTAGTACTAGTAGTAGTAACTGACTTTGATTGAACTTTTCTCATATGCCAAGAACTGTGCTGAGAGCATTACAAGATTCCATAGTTTGATCCTAACAGGTACCCTGTGATCTAAGTCCTTTTAATTCTTAGTTTACAGATAAGAAAACTGAGCCTCAGCAAGGTGAACTGACATGACCAAAAACACACAGCTCTGTTTGACTCCAGAGCTTACCAGAGCATATTACTAACAAAGAAAAATTTAAATCATTCTCTCTTCTACTGTAAACCAAAAACTAATCACAAGAAACCCAACAACAATTATTATTATACCTAATACTAAAAGCTAACATTTACTGTGTCAAGCACTGTACTAAGCACTTAATATACACTGCTCACAAAAATTAGGGGATCAGGAAATGTGCTGATACTCCAGTACTTTCAGCCTTTTGTACAGTGCATTTTCACCAACAAAATAAAGTTGGTTTTGCATCTCATTTGCATTAATTGAACTTTCTTTGACTTGTCATTTGCTTTTCTGATTATCTTGTTTAATAAAAAAAATGAAATGCTTCTTTTTTTATCGCTTCATATTCATTTTTAAATATTTCTTAACTTTTGTGAGCAGTATATATAATTTTATTTGTTACTTACAACAACCCTATGAGGTAAATACTATTATCACCTTCATTTACAGATGAGGAAAGGCACAGAGAAGTCATATAGCTTTCACAAGATTGCACAGCTAGAAAGCACTACTCTTTATGATAAGAAAAAAATTGGAAATAACCTTTATGTCAATGTAAGAACACAGTTCATTTAATGAGAAATGAATCATGGTGCATGTGCAGCAGCTATTGAAAATGATAATATCATTTTTATAAAATAAAAAAGCAAATTTTTGCATAGAAAAAATACAGCCTGGAAATATATATACCAAAATGTTAGAGATGGCCATACTCAAGTGCTGGCTTTAAAGAGTAATTTTGTTTTTGTTTTTCTTATCTACATTTTCTCATTTGTCTATAATGGACCCATATTACTTGTATTAGACAGGGAAAAGTTATTTTTCTTTTTCAAAAGGTGTGTTTCCCTTGGTTTATGTGTCTAACCCTTTCCTCTCTTCTCCCTGCATGCTCTCACTAAAGATCTTCAACAGCTCTCCTCCCAAGCAACCATTCTTCACCAGCAAACTCACTGTACTACTTAGATCCTTGGTCAATAGTAACTACTAAAACATGTTTCCAATTGCTTGCTTTTGTTTTGTTGGGGTTTTTTTTTGTCTGAAACATGATTTATTGTTTTTCTAACTTTTATATATGTTTAATATTTTTACAAGTAGCCCCTGGCTGGGTAACTTAGTTGGTCAGAGTGTCATCCCAACATGCTAAGATTGCAGTTTTCATCCTGGTCAGGACACATACAAGAATGAACCCATGACAAGCAAGAATGAGTGAAACAACAAATTGGTCTCTCTCTCTCTCTCTCTCTCCTATCCCTTCTTCTCCCTCTAAAAATAAATAAATAAAAATAAATAAATAAATAAAAGTAATAATATTTATACAAGTAATCTAAGAATATATTCTCAGAATAAAAACTTGCAATCATACCTATAAATAAAGCTTGCCCTGATCCTAAACTATCCCATCTTTCAAGTCCTATTCCTCTGTCTGTTCAAAGTTGGGCGTGTCTCCTTCAAAATTTTTTCTAGATGTAATGGCATTCAGAGTTCATATCATTGCAATTGCTTGTAAAACTCAGTATGTGGAGAGTTACAGTTAGAAAATTATTCTGACACTGGTTACTCCAGGATTCCAACTTCTTGCTCATTGTGACCATTCATCATCAACCTATTTTTTAAGGAGGCTACTGAGAGAGTTTTTGCATGTTCAGTCCATTTTGGTCACAGGATTCTGTTTTATTAATGCCAGTGTTTCTACAAACACAAGGAGGGGAAGCCTTCTAAGGGAGCAAAAGCCCAGAACTGACTGCTTAGCATCTCTCAGGTCCCTCACGTACTACCCAGTCTGCTCTGATCAATATGGCTCAGAGGTGTCATGCTTCCTGCTGCCTCACAAAAGGTAATTGAGTTTCAGGGATTGCATGACTAGCTACTCGGGAAAATAAGAATAAACAAGAAACAGTTCAATATATCAACAACTAGCTTTCCAGTTCTTGAAAATAACCTTTCCCTAAATTCTCCACATTATCCTCTCCCACAGCCCCAGCAAATAGACACACAGATAACTGAAAATAAAAAACCTCAGGATAAAGAAAAACCTGGTTGACTTTAGGATCCTAATCAATGAGGAAGGGAGAAAATCTCCCCATTCGCTTGCTCCCTAACAACCTGACACTTAAAATGCCTACCTGGCTCTTATAATAGAGGGGAAAATAGTTAGCACTTACTAAGTGCTCACTCTGCCAGGCACTATATTAAGCACTTTACATACATTCCATTATTTATTACACAATAAGTCACTAAAGTGGGTTTTTTACTCCCATTTTATAAATCAGCTAAATAACTAAGTCGGAAGAAGATAAAATCAAATAACTTACCTTGGCTCTCAGTGCTGAGAGGGAGGAGTGAAGCAGCTGGGCTTGTCGCTCGGGTCTGTCTGACTCAACTGGTGCTCTGAACTCAGGGGAGAGTCACACACTGTCTTCAAGTCTCCGAAAGGCTGTCATATGGAAAAGAGAGTAGGTGTGTTCTGAGTAGCTCCAAAGAGAAAGATGTGACTGTTAGTAGGGAATTACGCTTTCATTGGATGTGTTGCAAATTCTCCAAACAACATGTATATTCATGTCCAACTCTATGGGGAAAAGAACACTATAAGAAAAGCAGATGGAACTGCGTTGCATTAGGTGCTGTCCTAAAGGGTCTGTGGAATCAGAGAGGACAGGAGGGATACCGAAAGACTGTAAATGGGCTGCATCCCAATTTTCTTAAATAAGGAAACTACAGACCAGTATACTGTAAACTCCAGAGCTGTGAGCTGGATGTCAATCCTCTGAGAGATTCTGCCACAGATTATGAAGTAGGTAATTTATAAGCACTTAGGACATCTGTGACGATAGGAGGTACTTAGAAGTACCAGCAAAATTGTTCATATTAAACCAGGTGCCCAGACTGGCAGCTATTGTAAACTGAAAATTGGGGGGGGGGGACTGACAGTAAGTTGCTAGATTTTTATTTTTCCAAGTAAAGACATTAAGAAACAAAACTAAACAACCTCAAATTCTCATTTCATAAAAAGAAAGTTGTTCTTTTTAACACCGAAAGAGTAGGAAATAATTTCAGAATAAAGGACATTCCTTTAAATGAAGTGGATTTCACTTTACAAAACATTGACTCTGTAGTCCTCAGCCTTTCTCATTGCATTGTAGATTGCTGCAGTTTTCCAGGAGGATGGGCACTTGTCCAAGGACCTGCTTTAGGGAATCACTTTCTGTTAAAATATCAACACAGATAATATCAGATACCTATAAGACAAAGTCTTTCTGGCCAGAAGAGAGAGGAACAGAATTTGACCTTATGTGAAGTGAGGATGTTAACATAGATTAAAAAAAAAAGTGTCCATGTGAAGGAACATGAAAGAGAAAACTTGCCAAATGTGAATTCAAGTTCTGCTGAGACTGGATTTGGCCAACACATTTGTCCTATATCACCCCTTGAACCACACAACCCTCTAGTAGGAATACGTGCCTGGTGTTATTAAGTATTTGGACCACAAACTAGTTTCTGACACGAGGCTCTCCAATCAACCTTCAAACTATTCTTTTCCC
Organism: Saccopteryx leptura; assembly: GCF_036850995.1. Lineage (NCBI taxonomy): Eukaryota > Metazoa > Chordata > Mammalia > Chiroptera > Emballonuridae > Saccopteryx > Saccopteryx leptura. The sequence continues at coordinate 100,882,264 of NC_089516.1, read as the reverse complement.
AAAGAAAGTTTCTACAACAACCCAGAACAAGCTACAAGGCTTGGCCTTGTCCTGTTCAACATTTTGAGCAATGGTATAAATGAGGTCATGGATGGAATTCTTACATAATTATTTTAGGGTCAACAAGAACTTCTACCATCAGCCTAGGAAGTAGATTTACATTTGCAAGCTCCATGGTTTACAGTCTGTCTTTCTGTATTTGGTAATTTTCTCTCTTATTTTTTTCTCAATGCACTAAGTTGCTGCAATTTGTGCTCCACAAAAAAAAAATGTTTTCTGAATATATATGAGCTATGAGCTATGAGCTCTGTGCCCTTAAGAACAGACAGGGTCGGAAGACAAGATGACAATGGAGTAGGCAGACGTACCAATTCCCACCTCCCAGAACCAAAGTGGATTACAAACTAATTTTAAGAACTATCATCTGGGAAAACCAACTTTGGACTAAACTAAGAGGACTCTTCAACCAAGGAAAACTTAAGAAGGCACACCAAGACTGGTAGGAAAAGCGGAAACGCAGAGAAGGCTGCCAGCTCCCTGAAGCGAATGGCAGCCAGGAGAAATTCACATGGTGGGAAGTGAGTTTAGCAGAGAGAGGAGGGTCCTGAATCCCAGGAACAAAGCACCAGCCTGCAGCCCCAGAGCCCAGAAGAGGCGTATGGACAGTATTTAGCTGGAAACAAGACATGATACTATTTGTGAGAAAGAGACTAATTTCTCAGACCCAGGATTCGTCTTAAAGGGACCATGCAGAACATCTCTCTCACAACCACTCACCCGGGGCTCTGGGGGATGGGGAGAAAGGAGAGGACAAGAGTAGCAGGAGGAGAGTGAATCTAGGAGGCACAGGGAGAAACATTTTGGGAGACAGCCACCCTAACCCCTGGGACGAATCACTCTCCAAATCTGAAGTGAATATTTCCCCTGGAAATAGCAATACCAGCAAAGGGAAGCAGAACACCAGCCAAACAAGCTCCCCCGCGGCACTCAGAGCAGAGTCGCTTAGAAGGAGGGAGCTTTCGGGGCTAGAGTAGTGAGTCTTAGGGTCTGAGCTGCAGCGCTCCCACCCACATGGCTGAGGGCTTGCTGGAGGGAGGGCAGAGGCGGGACATGGAAGCGCAGTACTGTCGGCAAGGGCGGAAGCCGGCTGGCCACCACTGGGCCCAGGTGTGAGCTTAGTATTCCCCAGCTGGGGAGGAGGGGGTGTGCAAAAGCGGTCAAGCCCAGCTGCGGGCAGCCTGTAATCCAGCCTGCAGGGGAAGGGCGGGAACCCCAGAAGGGGTGGAGACCAGCCCTTGAGCAAGGGCGCAGGAGCACAGCCTTGCCTCGCCCACAGAACCTAGGCTTGTGGCCTGACCTGGGAGTCGGCTCCTCCTGCGGGGGTGGAGCCAAAAACCCAGAACAGGTGGAGTCCCACTACTGAGCGTGGGCATGAAGTCCCACCCAGCCTGTGGAGCCAAGGCTTGCAGCCATCCCAGTTGCGGGCTCCTCCTGCAAGGACGAGGCAGAAGCCCAGACACAGGCGGACACACTCAGCTGAGCAAAGGTGCTCGCCACTGCCCTCAAGGCCAAGCATAACGCCACCCACAGGGGCGGGGCGAAGGCCAAGGCCACCAAGGCTTGTACACCCGAGCACATGATTATAGCCATTCCCGTGAAGGAGAGGCAGAAACCACAGCAACAGCCCCAGTGAGCAGGCACCAGCAACGCCCATACCCAAATGCCCTAGGCAGCAACAGCAGAGGGGGTGGCAGGCCTACAGACAGACCATACTTAGGGAACAAAGGCCACACCCAGTGGACTCCAGTGGCCAAGACCTTCTTTTACAAAGAGAAGATGATAAGGCAGAGAAATGTAACACAAATGAATCAAGAAAAATCCCCAGAAAAGAACCTGAATGAGTAAGATATAACCAAATTACCAGATGCAGAGTTTAAAATAACGATTGCTAGGATGCTCAAAGATATTAGAACAACAATAGATGGTCATTATGAACACCTAAATAAAGAGATAGCAAATATAAAAAAGGACATTGAAATAATAAAAGAGAATCAGTCAGAAAGGACAAATACAATATCAGAAATGAAGAACACAATGGAAGGAATTAAAAGCAGGATGGATGAAGCTGAGAATTGAATCAGCAAGTTAGAGGACACGATAAATAAAGGAACAGAAGCAGAACAGAAAAAAGAAAAGAGACTCAAAAAGTCTGAGGAAACTCTAAGAGAGCTCTGTGACAACATGAAGACAAATAACATCCACATCATAGGGGTTCCTGAAGAAGAAGAGAAAGAACAAGGGATAGAGACTTTGTTCAAGCATATCATAGCTGAAAACTTCCCTCAGTTAAGGCAAGAAAACATCTCACATGTTCAGAAAGCACAAAGAACTCCATTAAAGAGAAATCTAAAGAAATCAACACCAAGACACATTATAATTAAAATACCAAAGCTAAGTGATAAAGAGAAAATATTAAAAGCTGCTAGAGAAAAAATGACTATCACCTACAAAGGAGCCCCCATAAGGATGACTTCCGACTTCTCAAGAGAAACACTTGAGGCCAAAGGGAATGGCAAGAAATATTGAAAATAATGCAGAACAAGAGCCTACAACCAAGAATACTTTATCCAGCAAGGCTATCATTTAAAGTTGAAGGAGAAATAAAAAGCTTTCCAGACCAAAAAAAAAAAAAAAAAAAAAAACTCAAGGAATTCACTACAACCAAACTAAGGCCTGTTGTAAACAGATCAAAGGAGAAAAAGAATATAGCAAAAGAGGAATACAGTTTTAAAGAATAAAATGGCAATAAACTATTACATATCAATAATAACCTTAAATGTAAATGGATTAAATGAGCAGATCAAAAGACATAAGGTTGCTGCATGGATAAGAAAACAGGACCCATATATATGCTGTCTACAAGAGACACACCTTAAAACAAAAGATGCACATAGACTGAAGATAAAAAGATGGAAAAAAATATTTCACGCAAATGAAAATGAAAAAAAAAAAAAACTGGGGTAGCAATACTTATATCACACAAAATGGACTTTAAAACAAAGGTTATAGTAAGAGATAAAGAAGGTCACTACATAATGATAAAGGGAGCAATCCAACAGGAAGATATAACCATTATAAATATCTATGCACCTAATATAGGAGCACCTAAATATATAAAGCGGACTTTGATGGATTTAAAGGGTGAGATCAATAGCAATACTATAATAGTAAGGGATTTCAATACCCCACTAACATCACTAGATAGATCGTCAAGAAGAAAAATTAACAAAGAAACAGTAGACTTAAAGGTCATACTAGATCAACCCGATTTAATAGATATCTTCAGAACTTTTCACCCTAAAGCAGCAGAATATACATTCTTTTCAAGTGCTCATGGTACATTCTCTAGAATAGACCACATGTTAGGGCACAAAAGCGATCTCAACAAATTTAAGAAAATTGAAATCATATCAAGCACTTTCTCTGATCACAATAGCATGAAACTAAAAATCAACCACAACAGAAAAACTGAAAAATACTCAAACACTTGGAAACTAAATAGCACGTTATTAAATAATGAATGGGTAAACAATAAGATCAAAGAAGAAATTAAAAAAATTCCTAGAAACGAACAATAATGAGCATACATCAACTCAAAATTTATGGGACACAGCAAAAGCAGTCCTGAGAGGGAAGTTCATAGCATTACAGGCATACCTCAAGAAGCTAGAAAAGCTCAAATAAACAACTTGACCCTACATTTAAAAGAACTAGAAAAAGAACAGCAAGTAAAGCCCAGAGCTAGTAGAAGGAAGGAAATAATAAAGATCAGAGTGGAAATAAATGACATAGAGGCTAAAGAAACAATACAGAGGATCAATGAAACCAGGAGCTGGTTCTTTGAAAAGGTAAACAAGATTGATGAACCTTTAACCAGACTCACCAAGAAAAAAAGAGAGAGGACTCAAATAAACAAAATTAGAAACAAGAGTGGAGAAATAACAACTGACACAACAGAAATACAAAATATTGTAAGAAAAAACTATGGAGAACTGTATGCCAAAACACTAGACAACCTAGATGAAATGGACAAATTCCTTGAAACATATAATCTTCCAAAATACTCTGGAAGAATCAGAAAACCTAAACAGACTGATTACAACAAATGTGATTGAAACAGTTATCAAAACATTCCAAAAAAAGAAAAGTCCTGGGCCTGATGGCTTCACAAGTGAATTCTACTAAATATTCAAAGAAGAACTAACTCCTATCCTTCTCAAGCTATTTCAAAAAATTCAAGAGAAAGGAAGACTTTCAAGCTCCTTTTATGAGGCAAGCATAATTCTGATTCCAAAACCAGGCAAAGACAACACAAAGAAAGAAAATTATAGGCCAATATCCCTGATCAATTTAGATGCTAAACTCAACAAAATATTAGCAAACCAGATCCAGCAATATATAAAAAAATCAGGCCCTGGCCGGTTGGCTCAGTGGTAGAGCATCGGCCTGGCGTGCAGAAGTCCCGGGTTCAATTCCCGGCCAGGGCACACAGGAGAAGCGCCCATCTACTTCTCCACCCCTCCCCCTCTCCTTCCTCTCTGTCTCTCTCTTCCCCTCCCGCAGCCGAGGCTCCATTGGAGCAAAGATGGCCCGGGCGCTGGGGATGGCTCCTTGACCTCTGCCCCAGGCGCTAGAGTGGCTCTGGTCACGACAAAGCGACGCCCCGGAGGGGCAGAGCATCGCCCCCTGGTGGGCAGAGCGTCGCCCCTGGTGGGCGTGCCGGGTGGATCCCAGTTGGGCGCATGCGAGAGTCTGTCTGACTGTCTCTCCCCATTTCCAGCTTCAGAAAAATACAAAAAATAATAATAATACACCAGGATCAAGTGAGATTTATTCTTGGGAGGCAAGGCTGGTACAATATTCACAAATGAATCAACGTGATTCATCACATAAACAAAAGAAAGAAGAAAAACCACATGATAATTTCAATAGATGCAGAAAGAGCATTTGATAAAATCCAGCACCCATTCATGATCAAAACTCTCAGCAAAGTGGGAATACAGGGAACATACCTCAACATGATAAAGGCCATCTAGGACAAACCCACAGCCAACATCATACTCAATGGGCAAAAATTAAAAGCAATTCCCTTAAGATCAGGAACAAGGCAGGGGTTCCCCCTTTCACCACTCTTATTCAACATAGTACTGGAAGTCCTAGGCACAGCAATCATACAAGAAAAAGAAATAAAATGCATACAAATTGGAAAGGAAGAAGTAAAACTATCATTATTTGCAGATGATATAATATTGTATATAGAAAACCCTAAAGTCTCAGTCAAAAAACTACAAGACCTGATAAATGAATTCAGCAAGGTGGCAGGATATAAAATTAATACTCAGAAATCAGAGGCATTTTTATACACTAACAATGAACTGTCAGAAAGAGAAATTAAAGAAGCAATCCCCTTTACCATTGCAACCAAAAAAAATAAAGTACCTAGGAATAAATTTAACCAGGGAGATTAAAGACTTGTACTTGGAAAATTATAAAACATTGATAAAAGAAATCAGGGAAAGTACAAAGAAGTGTAGGCATATACCGTGCTCATGGTTAGGAAGAATAAACATCATTAAAATTTCTATATTACTCAAAGCAATTTATAAATTCAATGCAATACCAATTAAAATACCAATGACTTACTTCAAAGATATAGAACACGTATTCCAAAAATTTATATGGAACCAAAAGAGAGCACGCATAGCCTCTCAATCTTGAAAAGGAAGAATAAAGTGGGAGGTATCACACTTCCAGATATCAAGTTATACTATAAGGCCATTGTACTCAAAATAGCCTGGTACTGGCATCAGAACAGGCATATAGATCAATGGAATAGAACTGAGAACCCAGAAATAAACTCACACCTTTATGGTCAACTGATATTTGACAAAGGAAGTAAGAGCATACATTGGAGTAAAGACAGCCTCTTCAACAAATGGTGTTGGGAAAATTGGACAGTTACTTGCAAAAACATGAAACTAGACCACCAACTTACACCATTCACAAAAATCAACTCAAAATGGAAAAAAAGACTTAAATGTAAGCCGTGAAACCATAAGCATCTTAGAAGAAAACATAGGCAGTAAGCTCTCTGACATTTCGCGCAGCAATATATTTGCTGATTTGTCTCCACAGGCAAGTGAAATAAAAGACAGGATAAACAAATGGGACTATATCAAACTAAAAAGCTTTTGCACAGCTAAAGACAATAAGAACAGAATAAAAAGACAAACTACACAATGGGAGAATATATTTGACAATGCATCTGATAAGGGGTTAATAACCAAAATTTATTTATTTTTTTTTTTTCTTTTTTTTTTCTTTTTTTTTTTTTTTTTTTAATAAATTTTTATTAATGGTAATGGGATGACATTAATAAATCAGGGTACATATGTTCAAAGAAAACATGTCTAGGTTATTTTGTCATTAAATTATGTTGCATACCCCTCGCCCAAAGTCAGATTGTCCTTCGCCACCCTCTATCTAGTTCTCTGTGCCCCTCCCCCTCCCCCTAACTCTCCCCCTGTCCTCCCTCCCCCCACCCCTGGTAACCACCACACTCTTGTCCATGTCTCTTAGTCTCATTTTTATGTTCCACCAATGTATGGAATCATGTAGTTCTTGTTTTTTTCTGATTTACTTATTTCACTCCTTATAATGTTATCAAGATCCCACCATTTTGCTGTAAATGATCTGATGTCATCGTTTCTTATGGCTGAGTAGTATTCCATAGTGTATATGTGCCACATCTTCTTTATCCAGTCTTCTATTGAAGGGCTTTTTGGTTGTTTCCATGTCTTGGCCACTGTGAACAGTGCTGCAATGAACATGGGGCTACATGTGTCTTCACGTATCAATGTTTCTGAGTTTTGGGGGTATATACCCAGTAGAGGGATTGCTGGGTCATAAGGTAGTTCTATTTGCAGTTTTTTGAGGAACCACCATAATTTCCTCCATAATGGTTGTACTACCTTACAGTCCCACCAACAGTGAATGAGGGTTCCTTTTTCTCCACAGCCTCTCCAACATTTGCTATTACCCGTCTTGTTGATCATAGCTAATCTAACAGGTGTGAGGTGGTATCTCATTGGAAATAACCAAAATTTATAAAGAACTTGTAAAACTTAATACCAGGAAGACAAACAATCCAATCAAAAAATGGGAAAAAGAAATGAATAGACAGTTCTCCAAAGAGGACATACAGATGGACAATAGGCATATGAAAAAATGCTCAACATCATTAATCATTAGAGAAATGCAAATTAAAACCACAATGAGATATCACCTCACACCAGTCAGAATGGTGCTCACCAACAAAACAACACAGAATAAGTGCTGCCGAGGATGTGGAGAAAAGGGAACCCTCCTGCACTGCTGGTGGAATGCAGACTGGTGCAGCCACTGTGGAAAACAGTATGGAGATTCCTCAAAAAATTAAAAATCGAACTGCCTTTTGACCCAGCTATCCCACTTTTAGGAATATACCCCAAGAATACCATAGCACTCTTTGAAAAGAAGAAATGCACCCCCATGTTTATGGCAGCATTGTTCACAATAGCAAAGATCTGGAAACAGCCCAAGTGTCCATCAGAGGACGAGTGGATTAAAAAGCTTTGGTACATATATACTATGAAATACTACTCAGCCATAAGAAATGATGGCATCGGATCATTTACAACAACATGGATGGACCTTGATAACATTATACTGAGCGAAATAAGGAAATCAGAAAAACCTAAGAACTATATGATTCCATATATAGGTGGGACATAAAAATGAGACTCAGAGTCATGGACAAGAGTGTGGGGGTTACGGGGTGGGGGGGAGGGGAGGGAGGGGGTTGGGGGAGGGGAGGGCCACAAAGAAAACCAGTTAGAAGGTAACGGAAGACAATTGGACTTTGGGTGATGGGAATTCAGTATAAGCAAATGTCAAAATAACCTAGAGCTGTTTTCTCTGAACATATGTACTCTGATTTATCAATGTCACCCCATTAAAATTAATCAAAAATAAAAATTTTAAAAAAGAACAGACTGGGTCTTTTATACAAACTTCTGAGCATTCATCTTCCCTCAGATAACTTGGTGTCAGTGTATACTTCCTGGAAGAAAAAAGTGGACAAATTGATGTCCTCTTATTTGCAGAATTAGCTCTATTTCCCAGTTTTAATTGGAGTTTGATTTCATCTGTTGACATTGACCTTGTTTCTGAAGGTGAAGGCAATGCAGTACCTGCCATTCTTTCTCAAACTGCACTTCTTTAGGTGTGGTTAGGGAACCTTAGCTTCAGAGGTACCACTGGCAGGACTGTTAAAATGCAGGTGAAGACATGGGGAGACATGAGCCTCATTTTCAAAGAATCAGGCTCAACAGGTTTGGGATGAGGCCAAAGAAATCTGTACTTTAGTATATGTGCTGATTTAACTAAGCACAAGAATCCACATTTTACTGCAAGTGATTCTGAAACACTGTAGAGTTTAAGAACCACTGCCTGGGCCTGACCTGTGGTGGCGCAGTGGATAAAGCATCGACTTGGAATGCTGAGGTCACCCATTCGAAACCCTGGGCTTACCCGGTCAAGGCACATATGGGAGTTGATGCTTCCTGCTCCTCCCCCCTTTCTCTCTCTCTCTCTCTCTCTCTCTCTCTCTCTCTCTCTCTCTCTCTCTCGTCTGACTCTCTAAAAAATGAATAAATAAAATTTGAAAAAAAAAAACCAAAACATTTCATAAAATATATATATATATATAAGAACCTCTGCCTGAAGAGTATGTATGTCCTGATCTTAACATCAAACAAGCCTGGGCTCCAACCCCAGTACTTAAGTTATTTCATTTCAGTTTCCTTATCTGGAAAACAGGGATAATAACAGTACCTTGCTCATAGGCAGGTAGACAGACAAAACATGCATAAAGTGTCTGGAATCTACTTGAAGGTCAGTAATCTCTCCTGGTCCTGCTTATTGATGGGTCCTGCTGCCTGCCTTCTATGTGTTCAATTGCTGCTTCTGTTGTCAACTGCTCACTGTCTCTAGGTGTGGTGCTCAAACTCCCCAAGCAAGAGATTCTCATTGGTCCAAACTTAGTCACAACTGTGCCTCTTTGGCAATGTTCTCATCACAGGTTCTCTCATTGGCTGCTTACCAGCCTATAGAGTGACTTCTCTTAGATCAGATGCCCTCTCCTGGCTCCATCAGCTAGTGCTAGGAAGAAGTGGAATCATGTGGTACCAAACATAGCCACCTATTCATAAGAAATTGCTACTTCCCTCACCTAGAATCTGTGGATGGAAACTATTGAGAAGAGGCCTGTGAGTGTCGCAGAAATTTTGAGGCTTAGCCCATCCAGAAGACCTAGGCTTCTCATTTATCCAGCCTGCCAAAGGAATGAAGCATTCAAGTTCACTGACGTCTCCATTTAAATTCTGGCTTTCATCTCCAAGAATACCAGCTTTCAAAAACTAAACTACAGTCAAGAAAACAAAAAAATCTTAACTCTAGAATGAGACACTGTTTCTAGAACACATTTTGAAGTTTCCAAAAGCAATTTTGCATCAATTTCTCACTGTAGGGCACGCAAACTGGCAGCCATGGGCTAGATCCAGACTGCAGATGAATTTTATTTGACTCACAGAAAGTTTGTAACATTTTCAAATTAGTTGCCAACATTAAGAACTCAGGTTTCACATAAAAGTGAGATTTCTGGCTTCTCCAGGAAAAACAGAGAGTGTTGGATCTTCATTCCGGCATGGCAACAATCAGCTGGACCTGAGTAAGCTGCTCCTTTAGATGGGGCATTAGCTCACCAGTTACTGTTTTCACTGTGACTTGTTTAGTCCATGTAAGCATTTGAAGACTCATTTTAACCCTATGGAGTGGGTAGATGAGTTGGTGAATATCACAGAATTTGAAACCCATCTGTGTGATTTAGAATCCCAGCTCTGCCCCTTACTGGTTTTGGAACCCTGGACAAATGTGCTAATCTCTTTGACCTTCAGTTCCCTCATCTGTGAAGTGAGTATGATAATAACAATTTCTACATCATAGAATTATTGATTCAGCTAACAAAGTTAATGTATATAAACTACTTAGAACAACACTTGGACACAGCAAGCACTAAATAAGTACAATTGACCCTTGAACAACACGGGTTTGAACTACACAGGTCCATTTATACAAGGATTTTTTTATATAAATACTGTTAATGTATGTATTTTCTCTTCCTTCCGCTTTTCTTAACATTTTCTTTTCTCAAGCTTACTCTATTGTAAGAATACAGTATATAATACAGATGACATATAAAATATGTGTTAATTTACTGTGTGTCATCAGTAAGGCTTCCGGTCAACAGTAGGCTATAAGTAGTTAAGTTTTGGGGGAGTCAAAGGCTACACACAGATTTTCAACTGTGTTGAGGATTGGCACCCCTAACTCCTACATTGTTCAAGGATCAGCTGTGTTAACTTCTTTCACTGTACGCAATTGTCTATCTGCCTTTTCGATCTTCAAAAAATTATAAAAATTGAAATTTTGTGGCAAGTTCATTTGGTGACAAAATTGGACCTGAATTGGAGTGAAGCTATTCATTTATCCCATTTAGAAGCATTAATGTCTTTGATCACAGGATACTGCCTTAGATCCCATGAACAGTATTATATAACATGTTATCTGTACTATATTGCTTTTCTAAAATCCAAAAATGTTGAACTCCAACTAACCTCAGTGGTTTCAGATAAAAGATGGTAGACCTGCATTATACTATTAGTTTGTATACCCAATTGACAGACAGTAATATTGAGCTCTGCAGCACTAAGCGACTGTCCAAAAGTCCCACAGCTTGGAAGCAGAAGTAATATCGACTGTTACGCATGAAGCCCACAGTGCCTAGTACTATGATAAGAATCAAGCTTGCTATAGGCATGTTGCTGCAGGACTTTTGTGGCTACCATTCAGGGTCCCCTGAACAATGTCACCATTTACTGGGAGTGAAAAGCCCTTCCCTTAAGAACATTCAGGTGATTATTTGCATTAATCTTTACTACATACCCTTGGGTTAGGGTTAGGATAGGAATTACTGTCTTCATTTTACTGAGGAAAAAACTGAGTTCTAGAGAAGAAATATGACTTGCCCAAAATCACACAGCCAAAGACAGGCAGAGCTAAAACTAGAAAACAAATTCTGTGCTTTTTCTTCTTAAAGTTGGTCTAAGAAAGGCATATGCTGAACTCTTCACATACTGACCTTCACTCTCTGAAGACAATCCTGAAAATGTTCAATATGCCTAATGAAAGGAGTGTCCCAAGACCTCATCAGAATGAGACAGCATGTCTGGGTAGACCTCATCCTTTCCCAGTACCATAGGCAGCAATACACAGACTACCATCCAGTTAGAAGCGCCAGGTTGAGGGTGGAGATTTGAGACCCCTCAAATCCCAAGAAAATCACAGAGACCCTACTGTTTGCTTTTCTCTGTTGGTTTTTAAGAAGTTGACATTTACTTATGTCAAAGGCCAAAATAAATGAAAAGTCAGCTGGAAAGAGAATTTCATCAGTTAGAAAGCAGTATCTTAGAAAGACCTCTGCATAGTATCAGTTCCCTTGTTTGATACACAAAAAAATAAAGCACTGCTCTTTTATACTGTTAGTGCAAGAGAGACCTGGAAATGCAAACAGCATCCCTAGGACCTCTTGCCAACCCCCTGTCTCAGCACCAGGAAGCTTTCTGACACTGCCACCAACTTAAACAGACTGAAAAAGAGAAGACAGGCCATGACCCAAGTGACCTCATGTCTCTCCTAAGCTTATATAGCTTGAGTTCCTACCACCAACAATTCTGCACTTTGATCACACACCCACAGCGACCCAGATCTCTGAATTCAGCAATTCTTTCTCAGGTTTCAGCGAGGCATTGGCAGCCTGTGCTATTTTGGGACACTTTCTCTGCTGTGGATGCTACTTTTGGAATATACCAGAAACATGCTAAGGACCTGGAGCTCTCCGTCCTGGACCCATTCTCGGGTTTGCTCACTCTCTCTCTTTTTCTGGGCTGATCGTTTGGAGGACAGTTGCTCTTGCCAATCTAATCCCTGGAGTCTGACTACCTTGCCGGGCCACAGGCTCTAAGGGGCAGTGTGGCTGCCAGCACCCTCACGGTAAGGGGCATGGAAACACCAGGCAACCTGGAAGAACAGATGTCCTAAGGGGTTGTCTGACTTTGCATGTGAGCTGAAAAGACAAAGGAGGGAGAAAGACAACAAGATTTTCCAAACATCTTATTCTTAGAGTCATCACTTCCTTAATCTGATGCAACTGACTCGGCAGGCATTCAGGAGCCTGCGATCTCCATTTTCCTGTCCTAAAATCCTCTGCACCTGTAAGTACTGGGACTCACTGCTGCTTGTGCTCTCTTTTGGGGAGGGGGAGAGGAGGACAAGGCCTGGGAAGGTCATCAATATTTGACTCAGGTGTGGGCAGACACATAGTGCTGAGAGAATTCCTAACACCCTCACCCCCCACCCCCACCAGAACTGCTTTTTACTTTGAAAAATGAAAATGCCTCTTTGTTCTTGCCCAAACCCCCAGCATACCAAAACTCTACTTGTCCTTGTGGGGGGGGAATTATCTGTTCATCAGTGCTGCATACACCTGATTTCTCATATTAGACTTAATGGGAGAAGTGCACCCAACATTTCAATTTCTTAAATTAAGCAACCATAGCTATTATTGTGGGCACAGCCCCTCGCTGGCTTCTCTATCTTACACGCAGCAATTTGCTAAAACAGTGAAAGATGTAGAAAGCAGGAAGGTATAAATGAGAATCTAGAAACTCCTTCATGGTAAAAGGGAAGAGCAATGTGGTTTCAGTTGACTCTCAGCGCAGTTAGAAATGCTACCACAATGACTCCATGCTATCTGGTGGGAAAACCCTTTTCAATGCCTTTCTATTTTAATGGGAAGAGAGGCCAAAACAGCTATAGTCTCTCTAGCAAAGGAGCATTTCCGATGCTTTTATTTACCACATTCCTGAGAGACTGGACTTTGTCTCTGGCCGGCTTGTCAGTCCCTGAAGGGGATAATCAGCCTTCCTTTTAAGACTGCTAAGTTCCCTCAAAATAGCCCACGAGGACAGTCAGGACTTGTGATGTACCCTCCTCTCCCAACACCAAGACAAAATTATTTTTAGTGTCCAGAATTTGTTTGAGGATGAGCATAAAGAATGTCATTGACAGAAATTCATTTGGAAAACCTATCATAACCCAGAAAAATAAAGTGTCCTTCTAGGTTTTCATAATGACTTCCTCAGCCATATATAAGAACAGGCCAGACCAGCAGGAGGAGCATTGTCTTCAGCAGAGAAAAAGGATAAGATGTTCATTAGACCAAGGCTAGCTACCGTCAATTTCTCAGTTAGGAGAAATAAGCAGCTTCTTGTTTCTATTCTACAAAAAGTGCCAGGTCTAAAGAGGATTTGAAAACAGTGCCAATATCAGTGCTGGAGAAATCAAAAAAGGAACTTCATTTTGTGTCTAGTGGAGACTCGATTCATTCTCAAGCTCTAGGAAAAAACCAGTCTCAGGGGCTTTGCTGTGACTACTGCTGTTTGTGTGGTCTTCGGTAATTTACTGAGTTTTTTCAGCTTTTCTACTAAAGAGCTTTGAGAAAAATCATGCTTGGAACAGAGAAGTTAATTATCTTGTAGACTTTTTGTCAAAGCCTTGAGTGTTGGGTGGGAGCAGGAGATCACCCTTCTTATGTGAGGGATTCTGATTGTAATCAAAATAATCCAGATTCTGGCTTGGCAGTAGCCTGAAAATTTTTGTCTACCTATGGCATTCCAGGAGTATTAAGAATGTTCCCTTGCCTTTCCAAATCTCTCCCTACGTACTCCCAAGGGCTTGAAAATTCTTAAGTACATGATTACTTTACTAAAGGCTTCGGCATCAGTTAAAATGCTAACCTCTAGGAAAGTCGACCTGTTAAGCCTCATCTAGATGCAGCCCGTTATGACAGCAGATTCTGAAAGAGGGAAGAAGAGAGAGGAAAAAGATAAAATCATTGTAGATATAAAGATGAACCTCAGAGTAGGAGTCTAGAAGAAGGACTCAGGTCAAGCAAAAAGTGCCAGGAAACTCCTTTGGCAGAAAAGGAGGGCTCTAGTCTTGCTAAAATGAAGTGTAAGGCAACTTACTAAAGCAGAGACTTGGTATTTGAGGAATAAGGCAAATATTCACTTAATAAAACTGTGATCCAGGGATGGAGAAGAATCAAATTTACTAGAGTAGGACAGGAGATAGGAGAGTTTCCCTACAAAGTCACCCCCAGGCTCTTACCTGAGCTACTGAACTAGTGCTCTCAAAAATGTTAAAAGGCCTCAATTCAAGAGATTAAACAGATCGAATACTCTGTCACCTCTCAATGCCCAGGAAGGCAGGTCAAAGAGAGGAACACACAGGGACTTAGACTTTTAAACTCTGCCCCCACATTTTCTTTCCTCTGAGACCAACATTGAACTCATACCTGAGGGGATTTATGATAGATACAGTGACTCATCTTGTTTACCAAAAGCTGTAAGGTGGAGAGAAAGGTTGTCCCTGCAGAACCACAAGCCAAGGGTGAGGCAGCCCCGCAACTTGATGTGGACTCCTTCCCAGGGCCTAGTAGACAGAGTCTAGGGCAGTGGTAGTCAACCTGGTCTCTACCGCCCACTAGTGGGCGTTCCAGCTTTCATGGTGGGTGGTAGCGGAGCAACCAAAGTATAAATAAAAAGATAGATTTAAATATAGTGAGTTGTTTTATAAAGATTTATTCTGCCAAACTTAGTGAAAATCTGACATAAAGTACTTGGTAAGTAATTATTATTATATGCTTTAACTTGCTGTAACTCTGCTTTATAAATTTTATAAAGTAAAGTTACTTTTCCTACTTTATAAATCACCATTACTCTGGAACCGGTGGGCAGTTAGAAAATTTTACTACTAACAGAGATACAAAAGTGTGCAGTAGGTATAAAGAGTTGACTACCCCTGGTCTAGGGCCTAGTGGAGTAAGACCAGTGTGTATAAATCCTGCCTCTGACACTGATGAGCTATGTGCCCTTGGGAAAGTCATGTAACCTATCTGAGCTTCATCTGCAAAATGGGCACAATAATGGTAAGATCTATCTGATACTGCTGTGAAGATTAAGCAAGAATGATGCCTGTAAGATTGGTAGTTACAAAATTGTCATGTGGATGTAAAGTACAGCATATTAAATATATCAATAATATTGTAATGGGTACAGGTGGGTACTGGAAATATTGGGGAGAAAATTTTGTAAAGTATATAATTGTCTAACTATTATGCTATACACCTGAAACTAATAGAAAATAATATTGAATGTAAACTGTAATTCAAAGTTTAAAAAAATTTAAAGAATGAGGACTATAAAGCCCAACACTGTGCCCAGTACAAATTAAGTGCTCAACAAAAATTAAGATTCCCAGCACTCTGCTGTGTATGATAAAGCTTATAGCAGCAGACAGCCCTGCTCAGTGCAGGTCTAACACTACCAGAGTTTCAGTGGTTTACCATTTCCTTAAAGTAACGTTCTTCTCCCTTTCCTCCCAGTCTCAGTAGATGAGAGTGTTCCCAAGCCTTCTCTCTCACTAGTTTCACAACCACTTCATTCCCCCAGTTAACTAAATAGACAGATTCACTGCTAAGGATACATAAAATCTTTTCCTTGGCTTTCCCCAACCTCAAACTGAGCCACTACCCTTTCCCTAGGGGTGAGATGGAATCATTTTTGGGAGGGTGGGGTCCAGCGCCTGAAACACTAACAAAAGGAAAGAAGTCGCCCTTAAAACGCTGTGTCTCTGGTTCCTTTTAAGCTCACCGTAGCTGTAATATTGATATCTACCCACAGCCACTCCCATTGTGGCTCCTGACCCCCTGACTGCTGGCCCACTGCTGTTATCCTCTTCTAATACCCTCTTTCTTTCCCCCCTCCCTCAGGACACTCCCTTGTCTGGGCCCCAGAGTGCTGTGGTTTTAAGAGGCTTTCCTTTGCTTCCTCTCTCTTCCCCTCCCCACCCTCTCCTGAGGACACAGAATTCACTCTCTTTCAAAGGGTGTGGTGGCAGAAAGGAGCTCTCCTTTCTGTGCAGGCATGCCCTCAGCGTGCTCTCTGCAATCCAGCCCTCCCTGATTCTCTGCTCGGCAGAAGGGAGGGCAAGGAAGCATTCCTAGGCATGATTATGGTACCTCTAGAAACAGAAGACTGGCCTGCATCCTTTGAATGACTAAATAAGAGCAGTTCTTGAACTCTTTCAGTCTAGGAATTGGGCAAATTCATATTCCAGCTACAACCTTCATAGAGATATAGAGTCTCTGGGTTTGGGGTTCATCTATGGATTCTGTATGTTTTAAAAAGCTCTCCTTGGGCCTGACCTGTGGTGGCGCAGTGGGTAAAAGTGTTGACCTGGAATGCTGAGGTTGTCAGTTCGAAACCCTGGGCTTCCCTGGTCAAGGCACATATGGGAGTTGATGCTTTCTGCTCTTCCCTCTCTTCTCTATCTGTCTCTCTCTCTCTCCCTTTCTCTCTGTCTCCTCTCTCTAAAATGAATAAATAAAATCTAAAATAAATAAATAATTTTTAAAAAAACAAACATTAAAAAAAAAAGCTCTCCTTGGGCCACACCTTAAGGAAAAGTGCACTCCATCTGTGGAATGGGGCAGAGGTTGGGGAGGAAAGTAACAGAGCTCTGATTTCTAGAACTAACCACAGCCTACTGTCCAGGAGCACAAGCAAATGCCTTCTGCGGCTGGACCTTCTCTTGTCCAGGCAATAGCTCCTAGGCTGTTTCACAAAGACCCCGAGAAGTTTTAAACATCTGGACTCTGGACCTAAATAAGTGATGCTGCCAGTCTGAGGTGCAAATGGACAGTAAACTCTTATCCAGAGGCATTTGTAGCTTGTAGGGGCTAAAGAAGACCTTATTAGTTAACAGCATGCTGAAACCACGCCAGCAGGCTTTCTTTCTCAGTCCAGGCTGCTTATAAGCTGTGTGACCTTGAGAACTTAATCTCTCTTTTTGAATTGTTTCATTATCTGTAAAATGGGAATAGTAAATAATACCTACCTCATAGTGTCATTCATGGGGAATTATGAGTTACTTCTCAGAACTATTTAGAACCATGCCTGGCCTACATTAAGCACTCAGCAAACATTATCTGTTATTCTCGTTACTACAAATATTATTAAATATTATTATACATATCAACAGGGTCTGTAAAATTCACAAGGAATGAATGAGTTCATGTGTGGAAAGTGTTCAGAACCATTATTGATGTAGTCCCAGGGATTTAACAGAGAAATCAGTAGCCATCTTCAGGGTTTCAAGGGAGACCAAGGCTGTCCTGGGTAAACAGTACTGGGGGAGGCAGTTGTTAAAGGGTCATTCAAAGGTAGAGAAGGAAGACAGCAGTTTGGAATCTCTTACTTTCAGAATGTAACTAAAAACCCTCGTGCCTAACTAGTTGCTATAGATTTGTGGATTATGGGATTTAGTTATGGGTCCTGCTAGGTCTAATTAAAATTTTAGGACTGCTAGGAGACTGGCTGTAGTTCTCACAGACTGGATCTTTAAAAATGCTGTTGTGTGTGTGCTTCTGGCTCTGGAGCACTGCTGACTGTTGTTCGCACTGACTGCTGCACCAGCCATTGCAGAGCTTCGGTGTTTGTCCTTTCCATCCCAAGTTCCCAAGAGTTAGTTTTCTGGATTTCATTAAAAGATACCCCCCCCCAGTTAAGAACTCAAAAACTGAAGTGATTGTCCTTTCCTTGGCATGTGGCTTTTGTGTGGACATGAATTCTGCCGATGGAGCACCTCCCTTCACTAGCCAGAGTGCAGCTCTGGAAAGGGGGTGCTGATCCTGAGGAGAAGGAACAAGGTTTCTGGGAGGCGCTGAAAAAAAGACATCTTCTCACTCTGGGCCATGTCCCCCACCACCTCTTGCCTTTCATGATAAGGCTCAACTGGCTCTGTCCCCAACCCTTGTCCTGGAGGAATAAATGGGAGAAGGGATACTCCATCTGGTCCCACAGAGTCAACTAATACCACCTGGACCCTAGTGGCTTCTCAGCCCCCGTATGTTACCTCACTTCCTGTTGCACATGTCCACTGGGAACTCCCACTGGCATCCTAACTGAACCTGTCCAAGCTTAACTTGTCACTTGTCCCTGCTCATCCCCTTGCCACCTAACAGTCTGTGTTCTCAGTCTCGGTTAACAGTCTCACCACGGATCCAGGCCGGTACATCAGAGTCACTGCCACTTTTTTCCTTTCATAGACCCTCCATGACACCCAGACCTGTGGTTCCTACCTAGTAACTCATCTCCAAATTGGCTCCCCCTCTCTGCTCTCACTGCCGCAATCTTGGTCCAGAGCACTTGCCACTTACTGCCAGGACCTAGGAGATGGCCTCGCAATTAGCCTACCTGCTTTTAGCCTCTCTTTCCTCCAATCCTTTCCATCTGGTGCCCTACAAATTTTCTTCCTGTTCTGTCATTCTTCTGCCTTCATAAAAACCTTTGATGGTTCCCTTTGATGGTTCCCTATTGCTCACAGAACAAAAAATAAAACTCCTATAATAATGGCCAACAAAGCAATGAATTAGCTGATCTCAATCACCTTTTCCACTCTCCTTCTATTGCTGCTAGTTGCTCCCATTCTCCAGAATATGCACTTTCATGCAAATACTGTTCCCTCCATCTGGCATGTCCTTCTCCGCCCTCTACTGCTTCTCCTGGAAAAACCCTCCTCCCCCTGGATCCAGCTCCAATGTCCATCATCTGTGACACCTAGCTAATTTTCCCAGATACCAAACCATTCACCACTGGTGCCCCATGATACTGCTACATTCATCAACTACAGCCCCCAGTGGACCATGAGTATTTATGTGTGTGTCAGCCACTCTTCCTAGATGGGGACGTCCCCAAAAGTTGCCAGGGACCAGATTAGGTTCTACTTTAAATTCTCAGTATCTCCAGTCTTGGATACAATAAGCAAATGGTTTCCTTATATGTAAATTGGGGATGCAAATAATAGTTACTACCTCATGGAATTAGAAGGATTAAATGAGATACTGTGTATAATACTCATGCAGGCAAGTGAGATCAAATGGTATTTGTCTTTCTGTGACTGGCTTGTTTCACTTAGAATAATAATCTCCAGGTCAATCCATGTTGTCACAAAAGGTAAGAGTTCCTTCTTTTTTTTTTTTTTTTTTTTGTCATGTGGAACCAGTGTGTCTCCCCAATAAATTCAATTTTAAACAATCCAATTAAAATTTTAAAACTATTCATGCAGATAATTACAATGAAGATGGTGATGATAAGTACTAAGAAGACTTAGCAGCTATTTGGTGCTTTCTACATACCAGACACTGTCCTAAACTCTTTACATAGATTAGAGTCAGCCAAATAGATGAGATAATTCATAGAAAGTGATTATGCATGCATGCATTTGTGTATGTTTACATATGAATACATCATATAGATAGCATATGTATAACATATACTCTACACTGTGTCTGGCAGTCAGCAGGACTCTAGTTTTTCCTTTCTTCTCCCACTGTTCCCTCTTTCATCATTATCTTTCCCCATGTACCATCCTCCACAACTGGGGTAGGAGAAAGGAGAATATAGAAACAGTCTGTCTCTGTGTCATTGTCCCTGATCACAGACTGCTTAATGGAAAAGAGCAAAGCTCTTGAAGTTAACTTTGGACTTGGTGCCTAAGTTTTCCCTCCCCATTCAAGCTGTCATTTCTTTGAGGACAGGGGCTATGCTTGTGGCCCCCATAAACACTGGCATGGTGGTGGGCATGTGGCAGGCCCTAAATAAAGTCTTTGGTTGGGCTTGGCTTTGGAGGACCTAGTTTTCAGCAATTGCTGCAGTAGGTGTTGGAGTCACCGCTGACAGGTTCCCAGGAGCACAGGGAGAAGTAGCCAGTGTCACCCAGTAGCAGCCCGTTTGGAGGTGCTCTACTGGAGACAGGGCAGCAGGCCAGGAAGCCAAGGACCTGCATCCCAGATGCAGCTCTGCCACCCACCAGTAGGGGTGACCTCATTCAAACCTCTCCGCTTACCCCAACCTCAGGGTCCTCACCTATAAAATGCTGCCCATAAGGACAGTGTGAGGACGCATGGCATGACAGCTGTGAAAACTCTTTGCCAAAAGGCTATGTAGAAGTGAGGTGTTATTAATTTCAAGGGCCGGGGCTTCACTCAAAGGGAAATATTCTGGAAATGAGGGTGAGGGGAGAGCAGGAGTTTGTGTATCCAGGACATATGGGGGCCTATAATTGTTGTCCTTCTGCTTAGCAGCATTAGTGATTCAAGCTGGTGCTGCCTGTAGAACACTCTGTCCTTCGGGATCCTCAGGGACAGGAGAGGTTGCAGAGCAACGAGGCTGAAGCCAGCACACAATAAAGTGAAGAATAGAGTAATATCAATGAGGCTTCACGCACACAGGTTCATACACATGCATTTGCACTCCTGACGGCCCCAACGCTGTGGTGCAACAGCAGCTGGAGCTAATTACAGACAGACAGACAGCTCCTTCTCCAGCTCTTTTCCTCAAAACTGCTAACCCTCCCCCTTCACCCCGCCCTTGGGGATTGCCTGAGCTCTAGAAGGGGTGTTGCTGGCGCCAAAGTTAAGTGCCTAGAAAGAACATGGAGGGGGAGCAAGGGTGTAGGAAGCTGCTATAGTGCTCCCTTCTTGTGGGGGTGGGTAGAGAAGAGGGAATGAAGGGGGAGAGCTGGCTAGGATACAGATGCAGCTTTGTGTTAACAGATGTGCTTTCCTGGCAAGAGAGGGCTCAAGCGCGCAGTCTCTCCTTCTCCTTCATCTGAATCCACCCAAGGATCCCCTCTTAACCCTTCTCCCTCTTAAATCCCCAACTTCCTCTTCAAACTCTGTTATTTGGCATAAAGCTCAATACATGTTAAATGAATGGATGAATGAATGAACACACGACCCCTCCTCAAACCCATATCACTCCCAAGCCCTGTTCCCCCTTCACAAACCATGATAACTGTGTAGGCACTTCCCTCTGTTTTTCTTTCTATATGCTCCCTTTGAACAGTTTCAACTCTCACCTCTATGCTTAATATGAAATACTTTCGTATTTCTCTTTCCAGCCCAACCCTTACCAGCAGCCTGAATGTTCCTTGCACTCCTCAAATCCAACATGCCCCACATTCGATTCTTCACCAATGACATTCCCACAGGTTTTCTAGCAGTGAGTCCAGGGATTGCGGAAGAAAGGCTTTCTCTATGCCCACTAGCAGAACAGAGTCATGAACATATTATGTATCATACAGTCATTAGGGCAAAGTCCTGATCCCAGGTCCTCTTTTCACACCATGATACCAAAGTGCTTCCCTTTACCCTATTCATCTTCAACAGTCACTCATAGGAAAATCAAACTGAAAATCTTGAAGGCTAACCGCCCAATCCAGGCTTCTAAGATCAGAACCAGGCAAGTTGTTTCATCAAAGAGAAGTCCTTGAAAAGGAAGCAGTATGTTATGGATAGTTGTTTTTTGTTTTGTTTTGTTTTTGGGTTTGTTTGTTTGCTTTTCTTTCTACAACACTCTTTCTCCTGACTCTACTCTCACTGCTTTGAAATCGTGGTACTCCTGACCTCTACCATTCCTCACCTAGTATACACACATACAGACCTCCGCTCACTCCCAACTCCATTTCTTTTATTTCTTTTTTTTTTTTTTTGCATTTTTCTGAAGCTGGAAACAGGGAGAGACAGTCAGACAGACTCCCGCATGCGCCCGACCGGAATCCACCCGGCACGCCCACCATGGGGCAACGCTCTGCCCACCAGGGGGCGATGCTCTGCCCATCCTGGGCGTCGCCATGTTGCGACCAGAGCCACTCTAGCGCCTGAGGCAGAGGCCACAGAGCCATCCCCAGCGCCCAGGCCATCTTTGCTCCAATGGAGCCTTGGCTGTGGGAGGGGAAGAGAGAGACAGAGAGGAAGGCGTGGCGGAGGGGTGGAGAAGCAAATGGGCGCTTCTCCTGTGTGCCCTGGCCGGGAATCGAACCCGGGTCCTCCGCACGCTAGGCCGACGCTCTACCGCTGAGCCAACCAACTCCATTTCTTTTAATTCTTGAACTCTGTCTCCAGGGTCACTGCAAACCCCTTGGTATATATTGAACCAGGATTGCTGGAAAGTGGAAATTTCATTCTACCAGAGGAGTGCTACAGCTAAAACCCATACACAAACTGTTTACTGAGAGTCCACACTCAAATTCTTTCTTTGAGTTGGCAAGGATAAGTATAAAGTCTCCCTTTCCTCTAGGTCCTCCTAGATTTGGACAGCAGCCAAAGGACAAGTAACAAACATGGTATAGCCTTTGGTTCCTGACAGCCTCAGGGCCTATGAAGACAGAATCCAAATTTCTTGCTTCCAATACCCAAGGGGGCTCTGAGTACCATACATCAGAACAAAAGCAAGGCGTGATTACACCCAACTGTGTTATGACTACATCTAAGCATTTTCAGATTTTAAAGCAATGTGAAAATTATCACCCATTTCAGTCTGACACACAAAGTGTGATATTATTTCAACCATTTGTGGTTCATTTCAAAATATTAATTTGTTCATTCAGCAAATATATATTAAGCATTTTAAAGAGCTATAATCCATGTTTCCTGTCTTGAAACTGCTCATATCCTAGTTGGAGCTAGTAGGGGGGACACCACATATACGTGTTAACTGACAATACAAGACCATGCCAACTCCCTTCTCATGGCTGGTATGGCTTGTGTGGCTCTTGCAGTCCCTTTGGCAATAATGACATTTTCCACTCTATAGCTACTGTTACTACTGTTGATCTCTTCTCCAAGATAGAATGGTGGTTAGATGTATCTCCAGAGTGCTTGCGTTTATATCTGAATTCTGTCATTTACTAGCTATGTAACCTTATCCAGTTACTCAGTCTGTCTGAGCCCTGTGCCTCCTCTGTGAAATAAGGACAATAATAATACTTACCTCACAGAGTTACAGTGAAAATTAAATGAGTTAATACACACGGCACAGCTACAATGATACCTGGTGCAAAATAAGTGCTCAATAATGTTAGTAGTTTTATTTTCCTGATGCACCTATTGCCATTCATTACCACCAGAGGCTACAATTTTTATTGGGCTTCCCATATAAGCTTGTGGGAATTGTGCCTTGTTCATTCATCCATTCAATCAACACATACACATTGAGCATGTACAAGTCCCTGAGATAAGCCCAGGTCATTTAGATGAATAAGACATGGCTCCTGCTTTTGGGACTAAACAATTCAAAGTAGTCCTGGGTTAACAGTGCCCTAAAGTGCCTGGAATAAGCAAACACAAATCCTCCCAGGAAGAACACATCTTCGTCCAGTTTTCATTGGATTATCATGGCTATAGTCTGGCTGAACATGAACTCATATCCAAAATTACAGAGCACACAGTAAAGCTAGAAACAACAAAAACAGAATTAGATTCTCAGAAACTCAGATACTACAATCATATGATAGAAAATATTTTTAAAGTTTTAGGTGTAACAAAAGAAGAGTTAAAAATCATTAACAAAGAAGAAGCTATTAGAGAAAGTAATTAGAAAAGATACTATCTTTTTATAGATAGCAAAGCTAGAACTCAGAGAAGGAACTAACTCCTTCAGTGTTGCACAGCTCACAATGAGGGACTCAAGTCAGGTTTTCTGTGTCTGCTGTCCTTTTGGTAGACTCATTTACTGGGGTTGGGGCATTTTTTTCCCCAGGATCAGTCAATGAGTGAGATGAGTACAAAGCACTTTACTGGGTCTGTAGACGCTAGCAAGATGAATGCAACAGAGTCACTGCCATCAAGTAACTTAAAATTTAGTAGCAAGACATGACTACACACATAGAAAAATAACCATCCATATTGGGCTGTGTGTTAGAAATCACTGTGGTCTGGTATGGTAGGAGTGCTCATCAGCATCATCTGGAGGGCTTCTTAAATGAAATTTGGGGGAACATCCCTGGAGTTTCTGATTCCGTAGGTCTCTAATAGGTACCTAATTTAACAGAGTTTTCAGAGCTGCTGTTGCTGCTGGCCCAAACCCACACTTTGAGAGCCTCTGGTCTCAGGTATGGTGAAGTCAATTACATTTAAGTGGAGATGAGGTGGGAAATGATCTGATGTGCATCTTAGAAAGATCGCTCAGGCTACATTGAGGAAAAGGGTAGCAGAGGAGAGAAAAAAAGATGAGGCGACAGTAAGCTATTGAAGGAATCAAGGCAAGAGATGACTTGGAAAGAATCCTAAACTAAAGAGTGGTGAGAGGAATGGAGAAAATGGGTCAAATTTGAGAAACCCTTAGGAAGTAAATTTGGCAGGGCTTAGTGACTACCTGAACATAGAGGTGAGAAATAAGGATGGGGGGGGAGACAACTCTTGGATTTTTGCCTTAGGCAATTGATGACTCCTGGTTGTACTGAGCATGTTGTTTACTATAATCAAAAGTTTAATGTGTTACTGGACTTGGGGTACAAGGTGGAGGTGGGGGCATTTCTGCCTTCAAATCTCATAGCAATAGTCCCAGGGAATTCAACAGGCATCTCATTGTCCATTCAATCCCTACTTTCAGCACCATGAATCCTCACCTCGACCCTAATCAACTTGGGATTCTCTTCAAAATACCTGGAAAGAAAAAGGAAGACTGGGATCACCCTGACTTAATGACCAGCCACCAGATACAAGGCCTGCCCCTCCACTATGACCTCAGGTGTGTTTACTTCATTTATTCATCATTTTAATTAATATCTATAGGGCTGCTGCCTAAAGGGTTTTTGAAATATGCACAGAGACTGTTACACATACAGGTAAAGAATTCATAACCTGCTCTTATATAACCAAGAAAACAAGCGCAGTTTAAAGGGCAGCCTGTAAAGACATTTACTCTGCATGAATTTAAAATGCATTAAAATAAGCAATTTGCCAGTACATCAGCAGTCATGTCTATTTGTAAGTCTCCTCTGTGGACAAGTAGACTGCCAGCAATCAGCAGGACCGGAAGAATGATGGATGGGATAATTGTTCATTAGGGAATATATAATTTTTGGAGGGTTCGACAGGATACTGGAATGATAGATGGAAGAAAAGTTAACTAATGTGATAGGAGTTGCTGCTCCATTTCTGGTAGTAACCATCCTCTGGCTGAATCAATGATTAATCAAAGACACATTTTCATTTTAAACTCTTTTCTCACCACTGCACAACCCCCGCTTTGGGTTAAATTCAACCACATCATTAAAACCTGCTGTTCAAGAAACTCAAATTACTTTGCCCCAGAAAAAATTATGTCACATTCGAGAGTGTTTTTGGGAGCTTGTGGGCAGGAGCCATGTAGGGAGCATACCTGTGTTTAAATGTTGAACATTTGAATCTTAAATGCCTGCCACAGGGGCTGACACATACAGTGCACTCAATAAATGTTTGTTAAAGTAAAGGGAAATGAATTAATACATTGGTCCATTCATTCATCTGTTTATTCCTTCAACAGACATTAATTAAATACAGGAATTAAGAGCTCTGGTCCAGGAACCAGATGCTTCAGGCTTCAAATTGCAGCTCCAACCAGCTGTATGGACTTGGGAAAGTTACTTAGCTTCTCTGAGTCTGATGCCTACGGTGTGGAATGGGGAAACAACAGCATTTGCCCTCATAGAACTGTGTGAGGGCTAAATGAGTTAGTATATGTAAGTGTTTAATATAGGGCCTGGCCCATAGTAAGTGCTCACTAAAGGGCAACTATAATTATTATCATTGCTGTATACACCCAGCTAGCCCTTTCCCAAATAACTAAATCCATAGAAGAGGCACAGAATCTCTTTTAAGAAATGACAAGGCTTTTGGCTAAAGCTGGTGTTCATTAAAGCAGTTATTTATTGTTCCCAGCCCAGAGTCCTAATGCCCTAGCTAGGCCTACCATTCCTGGCCTGGTGCCTCCCTCTGACAGGTCTGGCTGTCTCTAGGTATGTTGTGCTCTCTAGAGAAGCCTGAGAAATTGCAGAGCAGAAAGGGGAAGAAAGAAGGTAGGGCTGTCAGGGATACAATAAACATGTTGCATTAATCAACATGCAAACCCGCTGTACCCCCATCATTGTTAACTCCCTTGGGTGTCCTTCTATGCTTTTGTATAGGTCTTCCTGGCAATATTTCTATCTACTAATTGCTATTTTTAACATTTATCCTCTTAGCTCAATAGAATGAAATCATCCTTGATTTTAATTTTAATTTTAAGGCAACATAGTGGGTAACATATGACTTGATGTTCAATCAGGAAATAAGGGGAGCTTATACAAATTAGTGGCTACAAGAGGATTCTGGAGGTAGAAAGAATTGGCAATTGAATAGCTATTCAATGGGGAAGATTATCTAGTATCTCTGAGCCTCATCTGTAGAAAAGGGAAAGGGAGTATAATGTTGTCAAGACTAAGTGGAAACCCTCTAGTACCATGTCTACTGCATATAGTGAGTGCTAAATAAATGGTTACTATGACTATTATTCTAGGTCACCATATGTAAAATCAGAAGTCCAGAGAGTTAAATTCTTGTATCTACTTGTCTTGTTGGTCTTTATTCTCACTACTAAACTAGGCCCACCTCTTTTAAGCCCTTTATAGCTCTCCATTTATACATATGGTGATATACTAATTATAGGCCACACTTGTTTTTTTACATCTGGTAAATTTAATACATCTAAATCTATGCTTACCATATCTGTCTACCTGGAATGTCTATGAGCAACAAGAGGGCAGGAGCTATAGATTTTTCATTGAATATGTGCTCAGTAAACATTGGGTAAGTGTTGTATGTTGAACTAGAGTTCACCTACTTGGGTTGTATATGTCTTACATGTCCCATGTTACATTGTAGACAATACAGAAAAGTGGAATGGGTGCATTGAACTAATACAGGCCTGGGTTTGAACTCAACAACTGGTACCTGGGTGTAAAGTAACTACCAGTGCTAAAAAAAAAATGCAGTGCTAGATAGATGATAATAGCACCAGTAATAGGAGCAGCAACAATAATAATAGTATCTATAGTAGTGCACCTTTATAGCAGAGGACACATTTCAATACCCCCAGTGGGTGCCTAAAACCATGGGTAGCACCATATCTTATATATATGTACTATGTTTTTTCCCCATATATACACATACACTTTACAGCTTTTGGCATATCCAAACTGCCAGCATCACTATTCTTGCAATTTAGGACCATTATTAAGTAAAATTAGGGTTAGTTGAACACAAGCACTGCAATACCACAACGTCAATCTGATTACCAGATAGGTTACTAAGTGATTATGGGGTGGGTAGTGTAAAGTGATGAGCAAAAGTAGGTTTACAATTGTGAGTGCACAAAACACAGAGTTTATTCTTGTATTATTATTTATTTATTATGGTATTATTCTCCATATGAATAACTATAAACTTACTTTTGTACCACCCTGTACACAGCATGGAGATGCTGAACAAGGGGATGAATGATTCATATTCCAAGTAACACAGATTGAGGTGGCATAAGACTTCATCACGCTACTCAGAACTGCATACAATTTAATACAATTCATAAGAATTGTTTATTTCTGGAACTTTCCATTTAATATTTTCAGACTGTGGTTGTCCACCAGTAACTGAAACCATGGAAAGCAAAACTACAGATAAGAGGGCACTACTGTGCTAGCAAAAACTGAAGTAGGGAAATTTCTATAAGAATTAATATTGTTCTTAAAGGCTGCGCAGAACCCAAAATAAGCTATGTGGAGGAATTACAGTGTAATTGAGTCAGATAAGCCTGGGTTTGAATCCCAGCTTCCCACATATTGATTGTATGATCTTGCTTTAAGCTCCCTGCATCTCAGTCTCCTCAAACAGAAAGCTGGGAAAATGTCAGTACCTGCCTTACAGCTTTGCGGTGAGGATAAAATAAGATGTGGTGTGTAAAGCATACCATAGCGTATTATCTTTCACACAATAAGGACTCAAAGAAAGCTATTTTGTGAATTAATAAGTGTGTTATCATCGATAAAATGGCATTAAAGATGTTCCAGACAACCTTTAGCACCTGTATGAGATTTGAAGGAAGGAGAAATAACTCCCAATTAGAGCTGGTTAAATCACCTGTCTCTTACCATGTAATACCTAGTATTGGAAACTAGAAAAATAACATTATCAGATACCATTCTCAGTGAATGCACAGATATAAACCACTGTTTCACAGCATAACCAAATAGTTGCTAGAGCTGAGCGTCCCTCAAAATGTGATTAAGTGTTGAAAAGGACAAGTCATATGGAATAGTTAATCATGTCACCTTCTCCCAAGTAGATAGAAGCAAATGCACCAATAACCAATGAACCCACAACAGAAAATTCAAGTCAAAACAGTTGAGAACCAATCATGGTAGTGACCTCACCGGACAGACCCTTTGTTCTTGGCCCTGGGGTGGCCTGCCAGACTGAAGAACCTCTCAGGCTGAACAGTTGACCCTGGCAGGGAAGTCTGTTGTCACAATGTCACCACATGTCCTCTCTCCTCTGTATGAGTGAAGAGGAGACCAAACATGATTAGGTGAGATCTTCTCCCAGTCAAAACTGCTTTTTCTCCACTTTTTGTTGCCCCCCTTCCCCATTCTTGTTTGGACATGCACTGAGAATAGCATTCAGGATTCCTGCATTCTCTGACTCTTTTAGTGTTTGGCTTGGCTGCTTGCCAAAGCAATTGAAGAGCATTTTCAAAGAGCAGGTGAGTTTGCAGATCTCCTTTCCAATATTTTTTAACTCCCTGCAAATTAAAGCAGTCAAAGACCCCCTTGGAAAGAGCATATAAATGCTTTCATGACTTCCAAATTAAAATCCCCATTAGACACCCAATAAGGTGGTTATTTTCAAGGGAACAGTACCCAAGTGTGGTAGTTGCTTCTAAGAAATTTGAGAAGTGGCACACAGGTTACATTTCTGATGTGAAAATCACTCTGTTCCTTGTACGCAACTGTTTGATGTTTGTCATTGCAGTCATGGGAATAACACATCTGGTTTTAACCAGAATGGGTGATTTGCTCACTATTAGAGAGAGCAGGTAAATATGGCTTTGCCTCCTAGTCTTGTATCAGTCCCAGACATGCAAATTCTTGTCTATATACTTATTCTTCCCTGCCAGAATTCAATAGGTTTATGTCAGAAACTGGCAGAGGTCTGCCTGTGGTTACAGAGAGTGCCACATGGTGAAAAGGAAGGACGACAGAGATTGTCAGAGAACGGAGACCAGCTTGTCTGAGGGCAAGTGACCTGGCCTCCCGGCCAGGAAGGGGAACAGGCCCTGATCCAGGGATAATATAGACATGCAGAGAACAGAACCAGAAGAAACTGGACAAGAAAAAGAGAACGACAACCCAGGTCTGGTTATGCTCTCTCATTTGGTCCCAGCAAGAACCACACTTTACAGAAAGGGAACTGCAGCCACAAGGAAAAGATATGTCAAAAGTAGGAACCTGGAACAGGACAAATACCAAAGTGCCCAGAAGGCAAAGGAGTTGGAATTAGTTGGCAAGCAAAATTTAGGAACCTGAGTTTATAGTCATGGCAATTGGGATTAGGAGATTTGCATCTAAACCACTTTGCCTCTTTAGTTGGCTCTCTCACTGGGACAGCTGTGCCTGTCACACCTAAAAGTGGCTGGTAAGGGTGGGTGGGTTTAGCAAGGACTGGAACCAGAAGAGGGATGGACAGGTGTCTACAATAGATTTCTTTGAAGACCACATTAATGGCTATATGCCATAAAACTCCAGTTAGTTTGCTAAGTGGGAAGAGCAGATCAATGAGTTGCAATAAAAAAATTGACACATGAATTAGAGCTCTGTTTATATTTCTATAATCAATACCAATTGTTTCTTTATTTGAAAGTAAGATGTTCTGTCATCATTAATACCAGTTGAAAACGCAAATGTGCTTGAATCTCATTTTTTAGCAGAGACCCATGCTTAAGTATACTGACAACTGCAATCAAAGCACAGGTCCTACTGAAAGTAACACACAATAAAAGTCACAACAGAACTCTGATTTATAAATTGTCTAAATAGTCTTCCCTCACAGACAACATTAGCCCTCATTTGTTCTTGAGCCCAAACTTTCCTTGGCTCTGATCAGCAGTTAGTGAACAAATGACAGTGTATTACAGTATCCTACCACTAGAGTGTACAACTCCCACATGCATGACAAGCAAGTATTTCTCACCTTCAGACTGCTGTGCTTACAAGCTGAAATGTCCAAGTGTATGAAAAGAATGAGAACCTGCATGGTGCTCTGAAGGGTTAGAAAACCTTTCAAAGGTGACATAGATCAGACTGATCCATTTACACTGATTGGGCTGTGAAACAGAGTCAGGGTTTGAATGAGAACCTGAAAAAATGACAACAGAGTTGCATTCCCAGCTGTGTTAAATGACCAGCATATCATGATTGCCTTTTCACGCAAATGTCAATGACATAATCCTAACAGGCTTGCTGCTCTCTCACTGGTGTAATAAAACAATGACCCAATTATTTTGGAGGGCTGAAGCAGCACATGTGATGACTGGGTAT
Source organism: Saccopteryx leptura (assembly GCF_036850995.1). NCBI lineage: Eukaryota > Metazoa > Chordata > Mammalia > Chiroptera > Emballonuridae > Saccopteryx > Saccopteryx leptura. Next base: position 100,851,532 of record NC_089516.1, on the reverse strand, counting down.
ATTGTGCAGGACACTATGTGTGATGGATAGGGCACAGTAGGGCAGCAAACTGTGTGCGGAAGATTTGAAACCTGCCTCCCAAGCCAAAACTCCTGCCATTCATATGGTTTTTGGGGAAAAAAAAGTAAAGCCATTCAGTATGAAAGTTCCCACTTGTTCTCATGACGGAGGCCAGTCGGGAAAATGTGGCGCAGCGTTGATTGAAGTAAATTCTGTTTAAAAAACCAGCCGGTCTGTGGGTATTTGTTTATTTATAACTCCCCCTTCCTCCTACTCCACACCCTGCCTCGTTCTGCAAAGGATTTAAGATGGGATTTGAACACTGAAAGTTTGTTCAAGTCCTAAACAGGTCCAACTACTTTTTAGATTGACGATGATAAAATGAAACCCTTTGAATCAAGAGCTTTTACTCTATAGACACTGATTCGGCTTTCCTAGTCAGAGCCGGTCCCCCTTTATATCTCGTGGTGAGAGAGTCCTCTTGCACCAGAACACTCTTGTCCCCAGTGCTGCGTTTTAATATAAACCAGGGAAACAAACAAGAGCCCATAAGCTTGAAGCCTGAAAAAAATAAAAGAACATGGATTTACTCACTCCCCCACACACTAATTCACTCAACAAATACTGATTGGTTCCTATTCTGGAACAAGCTCTATTCTAGGCACAAGGGACACAAAAATGAAGACCAAGTTCTTGCACTTGAGAAAATTCCGATCTAGTGGAAAGGCTAAATGAGGAAACCAGTCCTCACAGCAGCAGGCTCATTACTGCAGTAGAAGTATGCGCAGGGGCTGTGGACAGCATGGGAGGCTGCAGGGGACAAGCGGTGATTTTGTTCACAGACAAGACTCTCACTGTCATGGGTTCGACTTTTGATTCTGCCTCACACTATCTGTGCAACCTTGGGCACTTTCCTTTAACATCTCAGACCCTCAATCCCTCCATCTGTAAAATGGAGCTGGGTTGAATTGACGTCATTGGGTTATTATGAGGATTAAATGAGATAAACTGTGTAGAATACTCACAACAGTTCTTGGCACATAGAAAGTGCCCAGTAAAAAGTCAGGTTTTTATCTTTTCTATCCCTTTTGTTTGGTTTTCGTAAGACTCTGTGTCTGGTGATGAGACTCCAAGGACTGGTTTCTAAAACAGAACTGCTTTCAACAAACTCCTCCCTTTAGCCTGATTTTTTTTATTATTTAGAATGACACAGTTCTGTCATGATTTTCCCCCCAGAAACCATATGTCTGGCAAGAACGTCAGGGAGAAAATATTTCCCAGATGGTGTTGTTTATGTCAGCCTACTATGTGCCAAGCACCTCTCTAGATGAGAGGGACACATTCCCGAGCAATAAAGACAAGGTCCCTGTCCTCTTGGAGTTTACATTCCGGTGGGAAAGACATACTAAAACAGACAAATATAAACAGACACAATTGCCCAGAGAGGTAAGTGTGATTAGGGAAGTACTGCCAATTAAAGGAAAAATAGGGAGGGGTAGGAGGGAACTAACTGTAGGTGGCCAGAAAAGGCTTCTCTCAGGAGGTTGTGTTGAGACTAAAGGATTAAGGAAGAAGCCTCACATGTCAAAAGCAAGAGCCACAGCAGTCCAGGCAGAAGGAACAGCAAGCACAAAGGCCCTGGGGCTGGGGAAGGCTTTGGGAATACTCCAGAAATCAAACAACAGCATAGCTCAAACATATACCCCTGGTAGGGAGGTAAAGCAGGTAGGATTATTATATACATTTTGAAGATGAAAAAATGGAAAGCCAAGAGAGATGAATGGACTTACCCACAATGCCTTGCACATAGTAGGTTCTCCATATGCTGTAGAATTCTTAGTGTGTAGGGTGGGTCTGAGGCTCTCCCCCTTCAAAAGTTCGGACTGCGGTTTCCCACCACAACTAGAGATCTGCTACCCAGAAAGACTAAAACATAGAGTCTTTTCTGTTGGTGAGTCATACGGAACATGCATTAGAGTGTGGGGTCCAGTGGCCCCAGCTGCCGCCTGATTGTAAGGGGCGGGGGTGGGCTCAGGCCGTGGCTGAAGCTTTTTAGCATGTTTATGATGAGCTGAAAGCACTCACTGCTTAATTTAAAATACTGTTCACACATACACATACAATTCAGCAGCTGGGGGAGCTGCCAGCCGTTGAAGCTAAGTGTAGAAAATTGGAGAATCAGAAATATCAGGTACCCAGCCCTGTTTACCACCTCCCACAGGCTATATCTGACCCCATACAGTCCCATTTTTCTTAATAAACTCATGGAGATCAAGACATGAGCGACGCCAGCAGCAGTTGGGAGAAGGGAAGCCTCTGCACCGCAGAACCCTCCCTGCCAGCCACACTATTCCCACCTGGTCCTAAGGTTGACTGCTCTCCTCTCCATCCACCCTATTAGAATAGCCCTCAAACCTCAAAGCCACTCTCCTGGTGAAGTCTACCTTTGCAGCTCCACCCCCAATTCCCCAATCTTCACGTTCCTGGAAAGCTGACAGTTGGGAAGAGTCCTTTGGCTCTGATCACAAACTGGGCTGGCTCCTGCTTTTTCCGGTGTATGTATCTTGTCTCCCCAACCACACGGGGGCTCTCAGCACACACTGGAGGAACTGAGTTACTTTCTTTTGTATTCTCCACAGCTCACAGCACAGCAGTCTCCACACAGTGAGGGTCCTATGTGTGTTTGTACATTTGTTATATGATATTATCATTTGAAAAGCTTCTGGGTGGAGTACTGGCTCTTCATTGAAAAACAAGAACTTCAACTTGACAAAAATGTGAAAACCCTCCAGGGTATCCAGTTTCCTTCCCATTGCTCTCCTACATCCAGGGTACCCTGCCCACAAACTGGATAAACCTGCAGTCTTCTCAATCAAAATGCCCCACAATTTATCCCTTTGCTCATAACATCCCTTCTGACTGGTGATCCTTCCCCAACTCTTCCTATCAAAATACAAACTCACCCTTCAAGGTCAAATCCAAATGCTATCTCTGCCATGAAACCTTCCAACGCACAATTTATTGCCCTGTCTCTGAACTCTCATGACAGCCCCTGTGAACCTCTTTTACTCTACAGGCTGGTGATCGGAAATAAAATAGATTCAAATCCCAACTCCATCACTTCCTAAGGCAACCTCAATTTTCTCTTCTGGAGAAAGGAATAATAACCTGCCTCACTAGAATTCTGGGAGTTGCCAAAGAAATAACATCTGCAGCCCATTCAATACAAGAATTAGCCTAGGGGTCTCAGTAAGTGTTACTTGTAATCATTGTTTCTGGAAAGCAGGGTGAAGTAATGGTTAAGAGTGTGGGCTTGGGAACCTAATGCATGTAGATTGCAGTCCTGGTTCCATCACTTCCTAACTCTGTGACCTTCGGCCAGTCCCTTTCTCTGAGGCCCAGTTTCCTAGTGTACAAATTAAAGTAATAATAACAGTTTCACTTCTCCCATCCCATAACCTGATGAGAAGGTTCAAAGACATAAAGTACGCAGGGCTCATCACAGAAAAATTGCTCATTCAGGTCTTGTACCCCTACAACCTACAAAACTCCTATAAGGGCACAGACAACATTGGACTTATCTTTGCATCTCTCCCTGTCTAGCCTAGCCCAGGACCTCAGCAGCTGGCAGGCCCACAATAAATCATTGTTGAATTGAATTGAAAACCCAAACCAGATGTGCCTCCTCCCTTGTCAAATGAAGCTTTCAAGCTGGTGGGTTGGGCCTGCTGCCCCTCAACTCCCCCTCCCTCCAAGCTAAGAGGCTGACATTTCTCCTGGTCTCTTGGGGAATGAGGCTGGATGGTTGGGAGGAATAGATGGGTAAGTTGGGTAAGGAAGAACACTTCGTCCACTCCTGGTGATTCCTAGCAAACCGCCTTTCAAGGGTACTATCCTGAAGTCTCCATTGAAAGAAAAGGGATAGGTTTGATTTTTGAAGTGGCATGCTAAAAGCCCTGCACCTATCCAGTGCTCAGCTATAGAGGAAGCCCTCTTCTCCCCAAAACGACCAAAAAAATGGAAGTAAATAAAAGTGTCAGGAGAGTGGGTCCTTCTCTTTTAGCAGAGATGATAAAACTGAGGTTCGGAGATGTTCAGCTCCGAAATCACATGATGGGGCTTCAAAGCAGAGTTCAGCTGGGTGTCACAGGGAAGTTCTGACCACTTAGCACCCTGTCTCTACGTTAGTCTTACTACAGAGGAACAGCGGTGTGTTTTTATCACCCCCCTCCCTCAAGACCCCTGGGAGCAGAAAACAGGGCTTTACTGGGGAAAAAATACTCCAAAAACTATAAATCTGTTTTAAAACTACAAAGCAAAGCCCATGTCTTCAGTGTTTCTGAGCCAGAACGGTATACACAGAACACAAGGAGTAGAATGCTCTCCAGTACAAGGTCAAGTTTAAGAGCCAGACACTAGAACATGGCTGTCTGGATTCTAACTCTGGCTCTGTCACATACTAGCCTGCCGGACCCCAAGCAATTGACTTAACCTGCCTGTGTCTCTGATTTCTCATCTATCACAAGGTGGCAATAATAGTACCTCCTCACATGGTTGTCTATGAGAATGAAACAACTTAATATTTGTAAAGTACTTACCATATGCCTAGCCCATGGTAAACATGATATGACTATTAAATAAAAATAAGTACATACCTTTGTTCCTCTGTAGCAAGCCTAGCCTAGAGACAGAGGTTTGGTGGTTAGAGCTTGCCTGCAGAGCTAGGCAAACTAAGACCAGTCTCATGATTTCAGGGCTGAATCTTTCTGATATAGATAGCTCTAAAGTCTTGAGTGCAGTGCCTGACAGAGCAGAGTGAGTAAGCACCCATCAAAAGCAGAATACTCATTATCTGAATCTTAGAGAACACTGCTATTTTTTTTTTTTTTTGCCTCTTCTGGGTTAACACATGATATGTAGTTTTGGAAAGACTCCTGCAGTGAAGAAACAATTTCATCATTTTGCCAATGAAATTCCTAAACATTTTATTCGAGAGCAAGAAAAGGGGAACTTTTTGGTCATTTCTACACCACGAAAGCATGGGTTATCAGTTTCCTCACTCATCTAGCTTGACTCCCAAAGCTGCAAAAATCACTTTGCAGGAAAAAAAAATAGAAGGAATGAGTATTTTACTGAAAACTAAAACCATCTTTATTGCTACTCAGTTTTGGGAGAGAAAAAAAATGTCTCAGCCCAGAAGCTTGGAAAATTCTTGAAAGTTCTCATTTTATTCCAGCAAATCCAACCGAATTAGCAAGACTCTGGGCCATGCGAACCTGCGTCAGAATGAGTTACCTCTGCCCTCCACCTTCCCCATAGCACCCAGAACCCAGCAGGGCGCCCTGAGCATCAATACACATTGGTTATCCATTCCTCCATCGGAGCCCCGGATTGCACTTCTACAACGTCTGCTACATTGCCAGGACACTCAGAAAGCAGCACTAAAAAACATTTTGTAAACAGGAGAAAAAAGCATCCATCAACTCACCACTCGAACACAATTCTTAAATTTGTGTGGATAGTTCTTTTCCAATTTTTATCCACGTGCAGACATATTTTTACAGCACAAGTCATAGGGGAAAATTGCAGCAGCTTCAGCCAAGAACCAGATACCATACAGCTCATGTCACTTAGCTTTCCAAGTGAAGGCCTTTTCTTCCTCCATTCACTCTATTCACTCATTCATTCAGTCAGTCAACAAACATGGATTTAACCAAGCTCTGGTGTTATGTCCTGATGAGTATAGAGATGAACATGACTAAACCATAGTCCCCAACCTCAAGAAGCTCCTGCTTTACTGGTGGTAACAGACTACGCAGCAGGAAATTTTAGCACCTTGTGATCAATGCACAAATGCGGTGAAAGCACAGAAGAGAAATTGTAAAAGGTAAAGGTCGATGGGGAAGGAGTGCAGTTGACGTGAGAGATCAGGCAGAACTATACATAAGCATGAAGTTAGAGGAAAGCAAAGTGTCATCAGATAGCCAAAAATAGTTCAGAATGACTGGATCATAGGCAGACAGCAGTGAATACAATGAGAAAGGAAGGAGAGGGCAAATTATTAAGACGAAAGGTTACAGTTTCATTCGGAGACTGGAGCAGAGCTTCCGAAGGATTTTAAGCAGGGTTTTAGCATGGTACATTTTAGTAAAATTGCCCCAGCAATGGATCGGAGGGTAGATGAAAGGATGTGAGCTAGGGAACAATGGGTCCATTTAGCAGGCTGTCACAGTAATTGATCAAGATAAGGATGGTCTAAACAAATGAGATGGTTTCTTCACCTACATGCTGCGTCACCTTAGTAAGTGACTACACCTCACTGTACCTTAGTCTCCTCTGTAAAGCAAGAATAACAATAGCATCTCCTTGTGAAGCTGCTAGGAGAATTGCATGCAAAGCACCTGGCACCATGGCTGGCACCCAGAAGACACTCAAGACATGTCACGTCTCCTTTCCCTCATTCCTTTTGCTTCCACCTCACCATTTCTTAACGGCTAGTATGGTATGGAGCATAGCAGTGACCAAAGCAGCATTCTAACCCAGGCTGTCTGGCTCCAGAGGGCACTGGAGACACTTTGAAAGTGCTGCTGTCAGGACAGTTACTTAGAAGGATTGTTTAGCCGAGTCTAGGGCCCAGCTGAGGTTGGAAACTATGATTTTCAAGTGGGACTAATCAACAAAGTGATGGGATTTTCTCCAGCAATGTTCCTCCATCTGGGAGTAAGCACAGAGGAGGAGGCTGTCAGTTAAATTTATCCAGGCTTGGGTTTTTGCCTAGTGGATGTGTCAGAAAGACATAAGGCAAGGGAGTTCAGGATATAGACAGGTCTTGAAGTCTAACACTATCGGATTTAAGCAAACAGAATCTTCAAATCTCATCTAGCTGTTGGACTTTTGGTAAGTCACTCAACCTCTCTGAGCCAAAGTCCCCTTATTAAAGAAAAAAGACTTCAGTACCTGTCTCCCAAAGTTACTATGAGAATTACATGAGATTACTGAAATGATGCCTAGCATATACATATTCATTGCTAATTTTATCATCATCACTATTATTTTTAAGAATGGAGAGGGGAAAGGGGTGGGAAGGGATGATAAGGTGGGAGAATGAAGGGAGCTCAAGAGCCTGGAAAGTCTCCTGGGGTAGAAAGATGAGCTTCGAGGTCAGCGGGCAGAGTGTGGATAGTGAGGGTTCCGAGAGCAGTTTTAACCCATGATGAAGCATGGTATGGCTAGAATGAAGGTGTGTCCTGCACATGGATCATGGATGTCGAACTCACCCAGAATGATGTCAGGACTTGGGGTAGAGAAGACAGTGAGCCAGATGTCGAACTCTTCGTTGAGGGGGATGGTTTGACCAGGAAGGGATGGTTAAAAAGAAGGTTCGATGAGGAGTGGAGAGAAGAAGAGGGTGCTGTAACCAGATGGCATGAGAAGGAGGAGCTCTTGGCCGAAGGCGGAGAAGTAACAGTCTGGAAGCAAACAGGGAAAGCTAAGCACAGACCCCACCTCCCAGAGTGCCTGTGGTATGAAAGTGTGAACAGTGTCCACTAGGGGGCGATGCAAGCAAAGCCGTGAGCTCCTCAGTGAAGACTCAGGTTTCAGAGCTTCCAGGCTCGGAGGAAGAGAACAGTGTTCTGTGAAGTTTATTTACAGCGCGGCGGGAATTGTTTACCTTGGTGGGGAGGAGTGGGTCCAAAGGGTACAGAGAAGAGTGGGAGAAGGCAGTAATAGAGAAACAGATGAGTCAGGGGTGGTTGGGGAATGGGAGCACAGAGCAGAATGAAGATGGTAAGGCGAGGACAGATGATGGGCGGGGAGACTCACGTCTGGGCTGAAGCCAAGGACTGGGGGATGTGAGGCTTGGTGGGATTAACTGTCCTCAGATTTACAAATGAAGCTTTTTCCCCTTTACATCTTTTGTTTATTATAAAAGTAACATGCTTGTTTCAAACAATTCTAATCATTACTGAAGTGAATAATTCACCTCCCCATCCTGTTCCCCAGAGATAACCAGTGCTGACTATCTATCCTTCCAGATTTTATTCCTACTGTAACACATAATGTCCTTAACAAAAATCATGTTCTATCGTACTAATTCTTATGAAACTTGCGTTTATCACAATATTATATTGGAAGCATAATTGCATATAAGTATATTGAGATATACTGTGTACATTTTTGTGGCTACATCGTCATTGCCATCATTTTATGTAGTAATAGTAGCAGTAGTAGGGATAGTAATAGGAGGCGATTATTTAATGATCTGCACCAGGTCTTTCGTATATGGATTATCTCATTTACTCTACACAACTTCATAAAGGAGGTATTGCTATTTTTCCCATTTTACAGATGAGAAAATCGAGGAACAAAAGTGTTTAGAAACTTGGGCAAGGTCACACAACTCCCAATGGCAGTCTCATCTGAAAACCCTAATTCTTCATTATTAGCATAACGAAATGCAGTCTTTTATTATTTGGATATACTATATTCCATCAGTCCTCCACTGAAGCCATTTAGGTTATTTTCGATTTTTTGATCTTTACAAATAATGTTTAAATAAGCATCCTTATATATGGAGCATTTCAAAAGGAAAAACTCCTAGAAAACTTGCTATGTCAAATGATTTTTCAAGTTGCTGTCCAGAAGCTGTGCTAATTTAAATGTGCATCAAGAGTGAATATGTGTACCTGATTTACCATATCTTGACAAACACTGGGTTTTAGCAACCTTTTATATTCTTACCAATCTGAGAAGCGAAAGATGACATTTCGGTAATCTCAATACTGCCTTAATTTGCATTTTTATTAATTATTACTGAGGTTGTGAACCTTTTTATATGTCATAAGCTCTTTGTGTCTCCTCTGAGAGTGCCCTGTTCATTTGGCTTTGATGATTTTTCTAGTGGATTGTTCATCATGGTCTCATTGATCTATTTATAAAAGCTCACTCATTCATCCCTTCAACAAGTATTTACTGAGCACCTATTGCATGCCAGATACTGCCATAGGACGAGGTATACAGTGGTGAGTAAGCAAAGACTTCAATTTCATGAAGCTGACATGTAAGTAGCGAAAACAGATAATATGCAAATAACTGAATAATATAATTGCATATCATGGTGAGTGCTATAAAGAAAATAATGCACTTCCTATAATGGAGCTCTTAAAATATTTTAAGAAATAAACCTTTGTCTGCCTTCTATCTTGTGACTTTATCCTTGTTCTTTGTCTTTCAATTTAGCACGAGCTATCTTTTGCCATACTGAAGTTGTTCAATTTTTGCACAGCCAAATCTGTTATTCTTTTTCTCTACAACTCTGGAGATTTTCTCTTGATTTGCAAAGAGTTCTTATTTCAATATTTATAAAATATCCTCCCATACTTTCTTTCAATCTTTAATCATCTCTTTCTTTAAAATCTACATCTCTGACAAAACTGAAATATATTTTGGTATAGGGAGTGAGATAGAGATTCAGCTTTAGTTCATCTGATGGCAGCCCAGTTGTCACAGTAACTAGAACCATGTATTAAATGGTGTGTCCTTTTTCCCAGATATGGTGAAGTGAGGTCCGCAGAAAAGAATAGCCTTGCTTAGGGACGTGCAGCAAATTAGTGGTGGCAGAACTGAGCAGAAATGTAAGTTTCCAAAGGTTACTGACTCTATAGCAGCAATACACAACTGAGCTTGCCACGGCTCCATCCCCTGGTAAACTTGAACGGTCCACTCTAATCTGCACCAGCATTTACTGTCTGTGGCCATAGCACCTTTTTTTCCAAAAATTCCCCTGACTTCTTGCTCAGACACAGGAGTGCAGTGACCCATGACAGATCTGATACCTACAAACAGGCAAACACTTGCTGATCTCTGCTGAGGTCTCTCACATTGAGGCAGTTCTGGCTATAGAGAACTGGGAACATGGGCAGACAGATTTGCCATTTAGGAATCAAAATAGGAAGTGTCTATTCTAAATAAAGAAATCTGGTGTTGTTTTCATTCAGTTGTTGGTGGAGCAGCTGCTGTCCCAGGAGCATTCCAAGGGGGCTTCTTTGAATTATGTCAAAGTGATAAAGTGGCAGTTTGGAACCTTCTGGAATTTGTACTGAAGCTCCAGGTAGAAAAGGCCAAGAATCCAAAAGGTTATCTTGAAAGGACAAGGGTTTACAACACCTCCATTGCAGCTTTGTCTAATCCTGCATTTCATTCAGTGTTTCCTATATAGGTTTTTCCTCTTCCCTCCACATTTCCCCGGACATTTCTACCCCACCCCTACCCCCAGTATACAGGCAGGCAGAAAAGTATCTCCAGGAGGAAATAAAGCAAAGTATTTAGTAAGAGTTGAAGTTATTCATGTTACTTGAGGTGACATTTTTTTAAAAGCTCATTATTTCCCACAATAAGGAGGAGATTTCTAGTCAGAGTGTTTGAAGAAAATAGGTAGATAATTGCCTTCATTATTTCATTTGGCTTTCTTTATAGATACAGACAAACATACGGATGATTTCATGTATTACTAATCTTCGTGGGTATTGTGTTGCTTCTGTCCTAAACCCTGCAGTAAATTTACTGCTTCCAATAAGGTAAAACAACCTTTTAGCATTTTGCCTGTCCATTACCTATTGGCATAGTGGGTACCCAGCCTCAGTAGTGAGATTTAACCTCCTTCTTCCCATGTCAAGAATCTCACTACTCAGCCACAATGTCAGATAACTTGGCACAACCAATACAATGGAAAGAAACATGAGTTCCAGTCATACATCTGCCATGAGTTGCTGTGTGACTTAGGGCAAGTCCCTGCCCCTCTCTGAGGCTCAGATAGCTTCCAGTAAAATGAGATGGGTCAGTCTTAGTAAATTTCCTATCCAGGTTTCTTGTCAAAATCACTCAAGCTACTTATTAATATGAAGATTCCAGGCCCTAATTCAGACATACTAAATCAGATTATCTGAGTTAGGAGCCACTATAACAGTATTTTATCAAAACTTCCAGAGATTCTACTGTGCAAAGAGCTTTGGGATCCAGTGAACCTGATGACCTTAGAGTTGTTTCCACCTCTGACGTTTGGTGGTTTGATACCTACCTCAACATTTCTTTATTTTATCTCTAAGAGAGGTGCTTCTCTTCAGTCCCACCCCACCCTTATGCAAAGGGGGATCCCATTTTCTCATGAGAAACCATATGAAGGCTTTAGCCATTCAGTTTTCAGATATTGAGCAGTCACTTTTGGGGACAAGACCCTGAAGGAAAGGGTATACTCATTATTTATTGGAAGGGTGATAAGAGGTGAAACAGTAGCAGAAGCAACAGGATAATGGGGGACTGCCTCTGACTGAAGGCCAAGGCAGCCTGAGACCCTACTGGGAACATGGAAGGTATTAACTTACTGTAAAGATTGCACCTAAAGCTCATTTTTCCTGGGGTCATCTCAGTCTTGGCCCAGGTAATACAATGCAAAGAGGTGCAGCCACATTGGGAAACTGCCTTCTGTTTAGTTGGCTAGGTCTTGTAACTTCTGAGGTTGATACCAGCAAGCGAGGGTGTGAACACATCTCTCTCCACCACTGGGACTATCTGATCTCAGTTCCTCGCTCAAGCATAGCTTGAGACAAGAGGTCTATAAGAAACGCCAGGCCTTGACATCAGAACATTCTAGCTTTGAGGAAGTCTTTGAACTAGGGCCCTTTTTTCATAACTGGGGTCCTGCCTTCTTTCAGCAATCAAGGGCCCTCATCTCCTGCCAGTTTTATCCCCCAACTCTGCTGACCTAGATCCCTAACTATCTGTCTTTGTGCTTGAGCCCACATTCATTATTCATTATTCACTTACCCGCTATTTTCTAAGCACCAACCCTGACCTGATACCGGATTAATAAGGCTAAATGGAAGCAAAACAGACATGGGCCTGGCCCTCAAGAAGCCAACAGACTAGCACAGTAGTTTACACGATCAGATTTAACACCTCTCTTTTTATAATAAATCTTTTTTGTTGCACTCCTTTACTATCCTGAAATTAAATTCATCTGCTCACACACATAAATTCAAAAACATCAATAAATGCCCTGCTACATAAAGAGGAAATTGAAGTAATCCATAGTAAACTACTATGTATTTAAATATGTAAATCCTCACACAGGGAAACATGGAAAGAGTAACTGAAGTAGGGAGAGGCTTGTGCCTTCATGGACAATCCTGCTGGATGTAACAGCTACAAACACAAACTGATAAAGGAGTTGCTGTACTGACTACTCCAATGCCAAGACCAGTGTAACAGTTGTCGAAATGGTTTTCTTAGATGGTGAAAGGCTCTATGTAAACCTCTGGGGGAAAAAAAAACCTTCCATCTCTACACAATACATAGTTTCATTAAAACTCTGGGGTTGGGGGGCGCAAAACTCTTTTTGCATACATGTAAAATAAGTATACTATAAGTTTAGATCATTATAAATGGGATTTTCACCTCCATGGAAGTCCAACAGAACATTTGAAAATCATGTGGGGGGTGGCAGAAGGGGAGTAAAGAGGGACAAACATAAGGTGACGGAAAATGATTTGATTTTGGGTGATGGGCACACAATGCAATCAACAGTTCAAATGCCATGGAGATGTACACCTGAACCTATGTACTCTTATTGATCAATGTTACCCCATTAAACTTAATTTATAACTAAAATAAAATAAAAAAAAAACACACAAAAAAGAAAGAAAATCATGCAGGATGCTGGACTAGTCTTCATTTTTCATGATTGTCCTAGGCATTGCAGGACATCTAGGACCACCATTTCTAGTCCACTAAGTGACCTCACAAATTTTCCAAAAGTCCCATAGGGGGCAGTATTGCCTCAGTTGCAAGCCCTTGGTCTAGTCTTTCAGTTCCCATTGGATTGAGGCTTTGTCTAGCTCAACCCAAGTTCCCATTGCCTTCACTCCTGCCCTGGAATGGAGTCCCATCCTTGCTACCAGTATCAGATGTGAATTGTAGCCCCACCTCTACTTGATCACTTAGTTCAGGTAGGCTGAATAAGACTACTGCTTCCACTGAAGCCAACTGATGTCTAGATTGCAATCTATTGTTGCCACTCTTTGGATGTCGCCACTGAACTCAGCCCCTGCAGCTGAGCGTCCTCCCCATCCCAAGGGTGCTGCTACTTGCAGGTACCAGCTCTTGCACTTTGCAGATCAGCCTCCAGTCCATCTCCACCCCAGCCCCCGTGGAATAGCCAGGTTGGAATGTGGCTCTCACCAGATCCCTGTGGTCTTTTGCCCGCAGCTAGATTCCTTTAGGATATCGAAAGAGGGAAGAATTCTTTCCTGCAAATAAAAAGACAAATAAAGTCACCATTGAGGCATCCTCCTACCAGCCTTTAAAAATATTCTTTTTTTTTTCTCAGCATCACACATAGAGCCCCAAATCATTTGAGAAGCCAGCCCAGTTCCATGCAGAGCACTGTAGCCAAGAGTGTGTGCTCTGGAATCAGACAGACCTGGACTCAAGTCCAGATTCTTCCTCACACTGCTGAGGTACTTTAAGAGTCTCATTTAGACTTTCTAGGCTGCAGTTTGCTCATTTAGAAATGGTTATAATAATAGCACCTACCTCCATAATGTCCTTCTAAAGATGAAATGAAATGAATGCTTGCAAGATGCTTAGCAGAGTGCCTGCAAGGCACATAGTAATCCCTCAGAAAATGATAGTATTGTGTTATTCTGAGAATCACATGGTGTGCTCTGAAAACTGGCTTCAGCTAACTTCTTATCCCATTCTGCATGTTTCTGCTTTATCTTCTGGACTAAGTTAGAAGTTTTTGTGAGGCTGACCAGTGAGGGTCTGCATCCTGGGCTGAAGCTCTGACTGATGAGAAATACCATGCAGATGAAATCTTAAGGAATTTATTCACCCCGCCAAAAAGAATGTATTTTTCCCCCTATACTGTCTCTTTCTAAAATGAAGAAGAAGAAGAAGAAGAAGAAGAAGAAGAAGAAGAAGAAGAAGAAGAAGAAGAAAGAAAGAAAGAGAGAAAGAAAGAAAGAAAGAAAGAAAGAAAGAAAGAAAGAAAGAAAGAAAGAAAGAAGAAGAAAAAGAAAGAAAGAAAGAAGAAGAAAGAAAGAAAGAAAGAAAGAAAGAAAGAAAGAAAGAAAGAAAGAAAGAAAGAAAGAAAGAAAGAAAGAAAAGAAAGAAAAGAAAACATCTGAGATATAGTCATTGAGCAGATGAGGATGGAAAAGCAGAATTAACCAAGAAGTATATTTAAATGTGGCACTGGTTTTCTTAGAAATTCAAGAATTGTCTGAAAAGGTGTCTGCTGAAGTTGGCTGCATGGTTAATCACCTCAAGCAATGTCTGCACCATGCCAGAACTTTTGGAGGAGAAGAAAAAACACAATCAATCATCCAGGTGCCAAAGAGAGCATTCAGCTCCTATGCAGAGATGATATTAAAAAGTAGTTTCTGTGCAAGCAGCTAGATTAAGGCAACAGACATCTTAAAGGTTCTAATCTGTCTGTTTAGCATTAAGAAAGGGACTTTAACAACGCAGAAACCACTGAAGGGAATGTCCAACCATTCATCAGTCAGGCAATATTTACTGAGTGCCTACTATGTGCGTGGCACTATGTGTGCTATATAAAGCAGAGGAGTATAAGAATCAGTCTAGAACCATTTCTTGAAGAACTTGTTATCCAATTGGGGAGTGAAGATGGCGTGGGGAGAACAACTCCCTAGACAAAGCACTAGAAAGAAACCCTTCAGCTAGAAATTTCAAAGGAAGCTAGCATCATTTTAGTTGCTATAATTATAGTCTCACAAAATCAAGCAGACCAGATATTCTGTTATTTGGTAAGGGAAGAAAAATTCAGTCAAGCTTATTACCGTGGTTGTGTGCCTTTACACTACTTTACACAGAGTGGTTCAGAACCATGTTTGATGTCATGCAGATCTGCGTGTAAGTTCCGGCTCTGCCGCTTAACTAGTTGTGTGACCTTGCCCAGGTTGCCTAACTTCTGTGTGCCAGTTTCCTCCTGTGGACTCTGCAGGTAACACTAGTACTTTCTTTGAAGGATTTTTGTGAGGATTAAAAGGGATATGTTAAGTAAAGTACTGCGCATAGAGCCTACTACATAGTTAATGTTCTCTAAAAACTTAGCTTACCAAATCTTTAAAAGAGAGTAAATGACTGTCACTAGCATTGGCCAAAGACATCTGGAAACTCTGAAAGAAATTTCCAACAATGATGGCAAGTTCTATTTCTTAGAGCATCAGCATTCTTGGGGAAGACCTGGCCACGCCTGGTAAGATGGTGGGGTAGAGACAGTATTCCTATAACAGAACCTCCTGCTAGAGTCTGCCTTTCATACTGCCCCCTATGCATCGCGAGTGGGCTCCCTTCTGCCGCTAAGGCTCCTCTCTGGGAGCTCTTGGTCATCCAACTTTAATATTCCTCTTTTCACAACCTCCCTTTGTAATTCAGCATCCTACATCTCCTTCTCTGAGGTATAGCAACACAAGAAAGGATAGAAACACTGTAATGTGACCTTTTCATAAAGAACGACCTGTATGTAAAAACCCAACAGCGTCTTTTAGAGAATGCATGTACTCAAAGCCCCACAAAAGACTCTTGACTCATGCTTAGGAGAATCAACAAGCACACCTGAGTAGATTTTTCTAATTTAACTGGCAAAAATGTATCTCTGGATTTCTGTCACAGTACATATAGTTTCACCCCAAAAGGAAAAATTGGGTTTTTACGAGAAATCATTATGGCAGTTCCAACAGAATGTGGATGACAGAATTTGCTTCCGAAAACGCTACCATGTGCATTTTGTTGTTTCCTGGCTATTAATACAATACCTTTTGCCTCTGAGTCAAATGTTTATGCCCAGAAAAATAGGGAATTACAGGAAGTCTAACAGGCTTAATTATTGAAGAGTTTCAACTTAATCCAATGGTTTTGCAATGACCCAGATTAAGTCGATCTCACTCCCCTCATTTAATGGGAAGTAAGTGGTCAGAAATGGCCTTTAGCAACCTTGTTACAGAAAAGGCACACAGTAAGCACAAACAAGGCTGGTTCTCCTGAGGTAAAAATGACAGACTGAGGTCAGTGTAATTATCCACAGTGCTTTCTGTACGCAGTTTCCTATTACCTGTTGCTTTCAACTTTCTGCAATTACAGTTCCATATGGTCAGATAACGCTGTTTCCCCTTCATTTACACCAACCAGCATGGTTGGTCGGGAGAAAGTCACTCTTGGCCTATTGAGTTTGCCCTGTGAGTGTATTTTAAAAGGCAAAGCTTCTTAGCCCAGCCAAATGAAACTGATTGCAGAAGCTCACCATAGAAACGAGAGCCTATTACATGTAATAGCTGAGCTCTTTGTAGCCCAATCCTAAGCACTAGGTCACAATTTTGGAATGGAAGAACCTGTAAAGGCTTTAGAACACATCAATGAAGATTAGAAGGGATTGGAGAAGAGGCTCTAGAAGAAAAGGTTAAAAGTATTAGGAGTATAAGGGCGATTTAGCCCCAAGAGGAAACAAATAAATAAAGGAAGCTGACCAGCTGTCCTTCCTCACTATTGATAACACAGAATAAATGAATGGCAACATGAGGCACTTTAGGTTAGGTCAGCGGTTCTCAACCTGTGGGTTGTGACCCCAGCGGGGGTCGAACGACCAAAACACAGGAGTTGCCTAAAGCCATCAGAAATCCAAAACACAGGGGTCGCCTAAAGCCATTGGAAATACATTCTTAGGCAAAAAGGAGATACCTGATGGTGGGGAGCCTTCTCATTGCCCATCGCATTATGATGTGAGGCCAACAAGTCCATCCTCACCTTCCTTATGTAAGACGGACTGTGGCAACACTCCTCAGAGGAATGGACTCTGCTTTCTGAATTCAAATCAGGTTGTTCAGGCAGATATCAGGAGAAACTATCTGGGATTAAGATTGATCTGTAAAGTCTGAAGTGTAGTTTTGCCAAAGGTTGAAGGTGTGGAAAAAGATTTTGAAAAAAGAGACCTGTTGATGAGAAGGGGGAAGGAGAAATGAGGGAAGAAGTAGAAGTGGAAGAGAAACCTGGATGGTGAGGGGGAAGGCTTGAGAGAACCAGTAGAACCAGATTTTAGGAAAAAGTTCACATTTTTTTATTACTTATTTTGAACTGGACACTGTAGCTGTACCATCTCACATCATCTTCACAAATACCGTAAAAGATGACAGTTAGTATTAGATATATTTTACAGAGATCTATTATTAGATATATTTTCTGAAGCTTTCTGAGGTTAAGTAATTTGTGACAAATCATACAATCAGTGAATGGTAGAACTAGGATTCTAACAGCTGTTGTTCTGACTCCAGAGCCCTCGGCCATCTGAGGAAGGAGCCAAGTACCTTTTTATTGTAGCGGCTCCTCCCTGGTGTATGTTGGTAGAGGCCCCCAGACAACCCATCCCCCTCATCACACACAGAATCACCCACACTGCTCCCACGGGAACCATCTGCTTCTAGGTTAAAGACTGAGTTCTTTAAACTCAATCTCTATTTGTAAATATGTGCTTTGGAGGTTAGCACAGCCCAGAAGCCAGGGGAAAACCCTGCTCTGTTTCAAGGTCTTAGAGGAGTAGGGAAGGACAAAGCACACAGCAAAATGAGTGGCCTGTAAGAGACATAACAGGGGTGGCAGCGGGTGGCACTGTGGCAGTGAGTCCCAGAGATACATTGGGAGTCTGAAGATAAGAAAGGCAAACTTGACTTGCATCACTGTTTTACCCAGAGTCAGCCATGATACACACAAATGAGAAGAGGAACATCTCATGCAGGCATTGGAGACCAACAGGCTCAGTTCAAATTCTGGCTTTGCAACCTCCAAACTACATAACTTTGACCAAGTCACTGCTCTGAGTTTCCATTTCCTCATCTTCAAAATTCAGATAAATAAAAACCACGAGACATGAGATTGTTTGTGTAAAATGTTCAGTACCTAGTAGAAATTAATTAAATATCAAATACATCGGTCCTGTTCTTACCACCTCTTTGCAGAAAAGGGAGGTCAAATTCAAAAGCCTGGGAAATAGCCTCTGAAGATAAGTAAAGACCAGGACATTTATTGATTCATTCAACACATAAGCCCTGAATTCTTCCTTTATGACCTGGAAAGTCAGACATAAATAAACCAGTCCTTGCCTGACCAGGCAGTGGCACGGTGCTTAGAGCTTTGGACTGGGACACAGAGGACCAAGGTTCAAAACCCCAAGGTCGCCAGTCTGAGTGTGGGCTCATCTGGTTTGAGCACAGCTCACGAGCTTAGACCCAAGGTCTCTAGCTTGAGCAAGGGGTCACTCAGTCTGCTGTAGCCCCATGGTCAAGGCACATCTAAGAAAGCAATCAATGAACAACTAAGGTGCCACAATGAAGAAGTGATGCTTCTCATTTCTCCCCCTGTCTGTCTGTCCTTATCTGTTCCTCTCTCTCTCTCTCTGTCTCTCTATCTCTGTTACAAAAGAAGGAAAAAATAAATAATAAACCAGTCCTTGTCCTCAAGGAACTCACACTGTAGTGGGCACAGGCCCAACACACTACTGCCATATAATTTAATGCATTATATGATATAGGAGGGCGAGCGGAGTACTTGAGGGCAATAAGAAAGTTCACAGAGGAGATATTTGAGATACAACTTGAAGGACAAGTAGTAATCCTTAGGTTGACAAGGAAAGGAAGTGTATTCCAAGTAAAGGAAATAGTATATGTTAAGGAATGTAACATGACGGGTTTAGGTGGAGCAGGAATGGTGAGGATTGGTGAGATATTACACTGGAAGAGGAATCAGAAAGGGTAGGGTATTGCTGAGATAATATTCAAAATTTACAATAACCAATGTGGTATGGGCATTAAACACTTAGAAAAGACTCAGCAGTTATAAACAATTAAGTAGGGCCACACTGGGACCTCTAAGAAAGGGATTCCTCATATTTAGAATAGTTTTGGCAACTGAAGTGAATATAGGTAGAAAATTAATGCATTTGTTATTACTGAGGCCCCTATGATACTTGAACATTTAGTGTGACAGTAACAGTAATATTTGTTATAGAAGGTATGTATATAGTGGCACATAATACTATTTCACAAATACAATTTTATGAATTGCACCCATATCTCTGCATAAAAGTTTTTTTACTATCCTGTCAAAACTTGGGTATCTATTCAGTAGATTGTTAGGGTGGAAGAACATAGTCTCTTTATATGATAGTTCCCCCTAAGCATACAAACCACAGCCACACACTTAATATGTCTGTAATCAATGTTGAATTGCTGTAATGAAGTCAGTTGAATTGAGTGTCTTCTCTTTGAAATTCTATCCCCGACAATTTTTAAAAAATACTTTATCTAACAATTCTAATTAACTCACCTCTTTTCCTTATCTTATTCATTATTTTAGTTAATGATGTCTGATATTCTTAGGTTAAAGAGAGAACATTTTTAAATTATCTAGAGATTCAATAGAGCTCCCTCTTAGTTAATTACCTTCTGATTATCTCTGACTCACCCATGGTCATCCCACACTGCAATCTTATGGTAGCATGGATTTTACTGTGTGGCCTATTGTTTTTCTGAGCCTCCCAAGTAGAGAATCAGTAGTGCAAGCTAGCTGCACAATGAGGTTATATTAATCATTTATTTGTAAGTGAGCCAGGTCACCTTTCACGTCAGCTCTCCTCACATGTCAATTTTTAACACATCTAATATGAAATAGCCCAATGAAATCAGCTCCATCTAAGTAAGGAACTGCAAACAAATCTTTTTTAGCAAATTAGTAAGAACAAAAAAGATTTTTCTCTCACCACATTTTAGTCTTAACCAAATAAATGGGACAAGGGCCATCTTCAACTAACGTAGGCTGTGAGAGAAAATGCAACATCATATATGTAGGAAATGAGAGCCTGGTTTAAGGTTTGGGACCAGATCAGCAAACATGTTTACATTCCAGCTTCACCACTTGCTCGCTGCGCGTCTTTAGAAAAGTTTTTTTATTTTTCTTTTAACTTCACCAGTCTAGGTAATTTAGGGATAAAAATACCTACCTTTCAAGGTTGTTGTGAGGATTAAGGAAAGTATGGAAAGTGAAAGGACTTAGTATGGTGCCTGGCAGTAAGCAGACACTCATTAAATAGTACCTATTATTTCTGTTACTGTGGCTATAAAGCAGAGAGAGTGTAAGATCATGAGCCTGGAACTCAGATTCCGTTCTTAGCTGTACCACTAATGAGCCAAAGACATTGTCCCTCTCTGTACCTCAGTTATTTTGTGAAATGATCAGATTTGTTGAGGGATAACTAATGTGTCACATGGGTTGCGCCACTCTCCTCTTTGACACCCATGTCAGCCATCAATAATCAGGCATCTTTCCTGAGAAGCAAACGTGTAGACTTAGAATCCTTCTCATTTCTTGTTTCCAAATAGCCTCTATTGCTCAATTAAAGTGAGCAAGTGAAATGAATTTTATTTACCTTCCCTGAATTAAATGACCTTAGATGTTCATTTCAGTGCATTCTATCGCTCTGTAGAAGCAATACTCTCTGATAATATTTGCTAGCCAAGTACAAGGTGAAATGAAGGATTTCAGGTTCAGAGAGTGAGTACCCACCTAAGTAAATGGAAATAAATAATTACTGGTGTAATGTAATAAGACCAACCTGTATTTATGTCTGTTTGTTCTGCTGAGACCTAGCTCTGTGACCTTGGGAAACTCACTAAATCTCTCTGAGTATCAG
Source organism: Saccopteryx leptura (assembly GCF_036850995.1). NCBI lineage: Eukaryota > Metazoa > Chordata > Mammalia > Chiroptera > Emballonuridae > Saccopteryx > Saccopteryx leptura. The sequence continues at coordinate 100,830,774 of NC_089516.1, read as the reverse complement.
TTTCTTCATTTGTAAAAATGGTCCTAAGATGGTTGTGTAAGATGTCAACATCAGGGGAAATTGAATGAATATATAGAAACTCTGTACTGTCTTTGCAACTGTTCTGTAAATCTAAAATAATTCCAGAACAAAACAAACAAACAAAAAAAGTTTATTTTTACAAAGTGGGCAGAAGGGCAACTACCTTGAGAAGCTATGAAAATTAAATGAGATAAGGTGTGGGAAAGGTTTTTTCATTTTCCCTCCCAGGCATCTCCCTTCATCTAACCATCTGAACTTGTAGAACACCTGAGGAATCAGTAGGTGTGTTGTCTGAACTGTGATGCCAGCAAGTTCACTTGCCTGACAGCACTGCAGTTCAGAGCCTTGATGTGAAGTGGAAGCCCTGCAGGCAAAGTTTGGTTAACACCATACTGGGAGCCAATGAATGTGTCACACATTGCCAGAAAACAAATTGACCCACCTATTTTTGTTGGGTTCTGCATGTACATGTGTGAACAGGGAGGGGCACATGCAAGGGGAGGTAAAATAAGATAACTGGCTAAGAACTGGGTAGAATCTGAATAAGGCTTGCATGTAGGTAGTTAAGGATTCAGGTTCATGCTCCACCCCACCCTCACATTTTTTCTTGTCGGCTTTCTATAAAAGCACTGTTTCCAGATAGACCCTGATATATTCAAATAATTTAGTGGGGGTTTGTGGGGGACAGAAAGAGTATTCAGCCTTTAGGTCCATGCTGGCCCCAGCCTTTCCCTTTTCTGGTCTATGTTGCAGCAGGAGGGGGAAGGAAAGGGCAGGGGTATGATTTGACCCTTGCAAGTTCAGAGTTCCTAGACTCTGATGGGCAAACATTGGTAGGACATTGGAAAACACAAAGAAGAGAGAATCCAAGTTATTTCTCTCCCTCCCTCTATGCTTCTTGTGATGTCCACAGTAGTGACTGTGTCTCTTGTGGCTCCAACAGTGCTGACCAGATTTATTGTGGCTCCAGTTACCAACAGGTTACCCAACCCTTAGGTTCTAGCATAAGATCTCCCTGCTATGGCTAATCTCTGGGTAGCCTCCTTGTACTTGGCTTAACATTGTAACTCTTTCATCAGCTATGTAACCAATTGTCCACACTGAATCTCTTCTCCCTTAAATATTCAGTGGTTTCTGTTGTTCCAGTTGGACCACACTGATCCATCCTCCATTAGCCAACAACAAGGATTCTTTCTTCCCACTACCCAGCTTTCATTTTGGAAAGCCAGGCTCTGAAAGACTTATCTGGGTGGAAGATTAGGAGTGTGAAAGAGGTCTGGAGAATTAGAAAGGGTGGTCAAGCTCAGGAGAGCCCAGGCACCTAAGAAGTCTCTGAAAGTAAAAAGAGCAAGAAGAGAAAAGCAGCAGAACTAGTTTCACTGCTTCTGGATTTTGTCTTGTACAGCCTGTGGGTGCTAAGTCTTTTGCATTGGCAGAGAGCAAGTCTAAGCCTAGAAAGAGAAGAGAGTTGAGCCCGCCCCCACCTCAAGTGGGCTCCAAGAACAGGGGAAGAGAGGAGAAAAGCCCCATGGTTCTGGTTGGCTTGCTGATAGGTAGCAGTTGCAATGTAATCAGATAGAGAACAAATCCAAGAGTCCCATTGATCCCATCACTAAGGCTGTCCCAATGGACTTGTGATCAAACTGTTCCAGGGGGGGGGGGGGAATTTGCTGGGCAAAAATTTCCACAGCAACAAAAACCACAGAGGACTGTCCCCAAGCAAGGAGTCACTTTCCTTAATTTCCTAACAAATTCTGTTTGGAGGTGTACAGACCCTGCCACAGAACCAGAGTCTCATTCATCAGCCAGTAGTTGATTATGTGACCTTACAAAGCAGGGAGAGGGAAGCCTGGTGTCTTTGATTCCCTAAAAAGACACATTGTGAGTATCCAGTACATATCAAACTGTAATTCCAGCTCAGAGGAGGTACAAGAGCAGATGCCTGAGAAATACTTTCTACCGGGGGCTGGGAAAGAAAGCAGAATGTAAGATATATTTCATAATGCTCAGTAGCACGGTTTTAAATAAATTGTTACTTTGATCAAGAGCAATGAAAATACTGTCATCGTACATGAAAATATGCCTAATTTTTTGAGACACATAATAAAGTATGTAGAAGTAAATTATATATATAATGCCTGGGATTTCCTTCAAAATATTTAGGCAAACTAGAAAAGGAAAGGAAAAAAAAAGAAAAGAGAAAAAAGAAGTGAGATAAATAAAGCTAGCAAGCTAACATGAAAAATCTTGATAACTATTGAATCTGGGTAACGGTACACAGGTAGTCATTATACTATTCTACTTCTGTGTGTTCAAAATTTTTATAATAAATATTTTAAAGCATGAGTTTTAGAGTCAGACCTAGGTTCAACCTCATTCATTCAAGCAATAAATTCATATGGTGTACAGATCGATGCCAGGCCCTATGTTTTGACTCAGCAGTGGTGGACAGAGGGGGTACAAAACAGACCAATCAGGATTTGTAAATGTAGAAAAGGCGCTTAGCTATAGCCAGTGGATAGGCAAGTAAAAAGTCCTCCACAGTAGGGACCCCAGTAATCTGGTGTGGGCTGCTTTCCCAGTGCCCTGAGTATCTCAGGTAGGACCACCAATCCTCATTTCCAGGAGATTCCTGAGCCTCCTTGGGCCACTCTGGAGTCACAGGCAAATTGCCCTCTGTCTCTCTCACCTGTTTCTCTCCCTCCAACCTCTGCACAATTGTGTAATTGAAATTGAGTGAGGAACAAGCAGTCTCAAAATTGACTTGTGTTTCACTTCTGGCTCCACCAGCGTACTACCCGTATGGCCCTGAGCATACCCGTATGGTCACCTCCATGCTCTGAGCTTCCATTTCCTCATCTCAAATCATGATAACACAGCACCTCCCTTACAGAGTTATATGAGGGTTAGTGAGGAAATGTATGCAAAGTGCTTACACAGTGCTAGGTACAAGATAAGCCCTCCCAAACCTGGCCACTGCCATTGCTGAGAAAATAGAGAGGGAAGAGCCTATCTTCTGCCCTGGTGGAAGGTGGAGACTGCAGTTCAGGTCTCTGTGAGTTACAGCCTGATGATCAAGAACACAGATCTCTTTAACAAGGCTCCTGAGGCAAAAGACATGATGCACCTCTCCACCAGGCTAGAGAAAACATAGAGGCTCCAAATGAGGTCGAGACCCTCCAACCCTGGGGTAACCTAAGATTTGAGAAGAGGCCTAAGAAGTTAACCCACCAGAGGTTTAGGGCCAATTCCAACAAAGCAACCCACACATGTTTCCTGCCTTTCAGGCCAAATGCTTTGCCTAATCCCAGCAGTCATCTATAAGTTACCCTTGAATTGAGCAGGTTCTTTGGTCCTGCATTGTTCTAGATCCCAGCCACTAACTCAGGATCTGTGGCTATGAAGCTGGGAGTATGAGCTGAGGTAGTGGGCCCATGCCAGCTGAATGAATCACACTCAGCCCCCACCTGCTCTGCACATGCTGACTGGACTTACAGAAAGATGACCTGCTCTTCCTGAAGGCCAAGTAAAATGTCATAGAAGCAACCTTGTGGTACAGTTTGCAGATTTCATTTTCTAGGTAAAGGAACAGAAGCTACCAGAGGTTAAGTGGATCATCCACTATGTCCAGTGCACACTCCAGAGCTATCAAGGGACTGTGGGCCTCCTCATTCTCCAACCAGCATTCCTGCCCTTGGCCCTCTGCTGTCTCTGAGTGTAGCTTTGTGGGAAGCAGCTCTTAGGCTAAGGTATGCTATGGGGAGGGAGGGTGAGGAGAAAAGAAAGATGATTCCTAGAAGAAGAATCCTTCTTTGAAATAGCAATGTGACTGATTTGTTTGTTTGTTTTAAATAAACACATGGTGATGGTTTTATTTAACTCATTTATGAAGAAACCAGTCAGATATCATAGAAGTGCAAAGGAGAACTCAAAATAGCATGCATATTTAGTCAGTTAAGGAATGCTAAAATGAATTTACAAATAGATGTAACTCAAGAAAAAATGGCCAATATTCACAGCAATAGTCAATTGTATTCCACCAGACACCTATACCTCTAAAATCCCCTGAGCCTTCAGAGTTACATTGAAAGGATATCCAGTGATTTCTTTTATCATTTCAAAATCTTTTAGAATTTTTCCTCCAACTGGAAACTGCAGAGATGAAGGTTCTTGAGCTGGCAGAGGAAACTTCAGAAGCATGGGAAGAGTGGCTGACAATAGTGGGAGTAAGGGAAGGAGTGGCTTGAAGCCGGGTTTCTACTCTTCCTGCTGGTATGGCCTTGGACAGGGTAATTTATCACACTGGTCATTAGCCTCCTTACCTGTAAAATGGAAATAAGCAATTGTAGTACCTGCCTCATATGGTTGTTATGGGGATCAAGAATAAAGATAATGCACCTAGTAATTGGTCAACAATCATAATAGCCAATATTGAAAAGGGACCTGCTTTATGCCAAGAACTAGGATAAGCAGTTTGCATGCTTTAATTCATTTATTTCTCACAAAAACTATGATTAAGTACTGTTATTAGTCCCTTTTATCAATGAAAACAAGTGAGGCTTAGGGAATTACCTGGTCCAAAATTACCCCACTAATTAGTGGTTGTACCAGTGCTTTAACCTAGACAATGGACTTCACAGCCAAAGCTTTTAAGTTCTCCACTGCCTTCCTGTTTTCAAAGGAGATATAGTCTCTGGGCAAAGGCAGCCCCAAGAATAGACAGGCAATGTGCAATTGGTACAATGGTGGTCTCAATCTAAGAAGCAAGTTTCCTGTGAACACATGCCCCAAAATAGGTTTCAGAGGGGAAGCCAAGGCCCAGGCACTTGTACATGTTGTACATATTTCCAGTCTTATGCTTCCTATTCTACCCACAACCCCTGCCCCAGCTCACATACTCACACTCACATATACACATACCACCAAATCTTTTGATTTATGCTCTTCAGTTCTTCTTAGCCCTTTTAATTTCATGGAATACATAAAAGAGTATATTTTTAAAGCCCCAAAACCTTTGCTTTCCAAGGCCTCCTCCCTGCCCCTCTGAGGGTTAAAGCAATCAATAGCTTGGTACATCGCCTACCCAGGTGGTGGTGCTTTGGATAGAGCATCAGACTGGGATGCAGAGGAGCCAGGTTTGAAACTCCGAGGTCGCTGGCTTGAGTGCTGGCTCACCAGCTTGAGCATGGGGTCACTGGCTTGAGCATGGGATCATAGACATGACCTCATGGTAGCTGGCTTGAGCTCAAAGGACACTGGCTTGAAGCCCAAGGTCGCTGGTTTGAGCAAGGGGTCAATCAGTCTGCTGGAGCCCCCCGGTCAAGGCACATATGAGAAAGCAATCAATAAACAACTAAGGTGCCATAATAATAATTGATGCTTCTCATTTCTCTCCCTTTCTTTCTGTCCATATTTGTCCCTCTCTCTGTCTTTCTCACTGTCTCTGTCATACACACACACACACACACACAAATAGCTTGGTATATCAATTGAGTCAGTTTGCTGTAACTCATGGTACCTTTCATATACTTCTGACACAATGATCTGACTATAAATTTTCAACTAAACACAAACAAAAAATTTTTGGAAAGCTGAACTCTTAAATCTTTCACTATGTTCTGGGCTTTGAACCCCATTTCCTTCCACTTATATTTGTAGCTGATAGATGAATAATTACCTGATATTTAATGTGAGGCCATGCATCTTTAAACATGTTATTTGAAATGTCTGATCAATATGAATTCATTTGTCATTCTTTCCTACAAGCATGGCTCATTGTAAATTTATCTGTGATTCATAAGGATGTGAAAAATACTCCCATGGGAATTTTATCTTAATTCAGAATTATTGGTCTTTCAAAGTGAAACATGATATGTTTGCTCTTCTGAACAGAGAGTTCATTGATATTTGTTCATCAAAAAAGAAGTATACTGCCTGACCTGTGGTGGCATAGTGGATAAAGCATCAACCTGGAAAGCTGAGGTCGCAGGCTCAAAAACCTGGGCTTGCCCAGTCAAGGCATGTATGGGAGTTGGTGCTTCCTGCTCCTCTCCCCTTGTGTCTCCCTTCTCTCTCTCTCTCATGAATAAATAAATCTTTAAAAAAAACAGAACTATATATTTTTTTGTATTTTTTCAGTCTTTGACAAAACCATGGATAAAAACTAGCCTTGTTTGCATGACTCCAAAAAATACAGATGAATAAAAAAGAGGAGATGATATTGTTCAATAATTAGGCTGTTTGGTCCATGCACTACTTGCCAACATCTATATGTTTGGTGTGAAAGGGTTGACAGTATTTCCTTTTCATCCACATGTTATGGCTTTGTGTAGAGAGATGGTTTCTCACTAAACAACTTGGATGCTTCTTTTATGAGGGGATATACGGAAGCAGGGAGAAGTTAAAAATAGAAGGGATAGGACAAAGGGAAAATTGTGGGAGAAGACATTCCTAAAATGATTCTGCCAATGCCATGGAGTTGTAGCCCAAGCAAAGAAATTTGCAAATTTTCTACATTAAAGCAGAACTGAGAGACTGCAATGATGATGTAGAAAATTGTGGTTACTACAAAAAACATATCAGAAGGGAAAAGCAAATTATTAATATTAATTCTATTTATCAGACAAATCCAGGACCATGATAGTTGAGGAAACAATGACTTGCCAATAAATTCAGGAGTCTAGGACCTATGTGGCAGTCACATGTGCTATTAATGCACTATTCAATTACAGTTCTGAATTGGACTAGCAGACATTTACAGCTTCAGTGTGAATGCAAAAAAAACAAACAAGAGGATTTAATTTTATAAAAGTAAACTCAGAAAAGTTTGGTAGAAAAACTAAAAAGCACATAGAAATCAGAGTTTTCAGAACACATTTTAAAACTGCATATTAATAGAAAGTAACTTAAAATTGTAGAAAGGAATAGGTAAAGAAAAAAGCTTTATAATGATTCTCTCCATTATCTACTCCAGAGTGAACCACTCTCCTTCTGAAGGTGAGATTAGTCTGAATAACCATGTTATAGTGGAAAAAAAAGTAAATAGAAGAAAGTGGCAACCAGCTGCTGTTCACCACTAAGGCTGGCTCAAGAAATAAATAAATAACTTTCAACAATCATGGGAGAGAGGCATACTGTACAAAGGGTTTACAAGGGAAGCTCAGGAAGCTTCTTTAGTGAAAGACCTTATGGTCAAAATCAATCTAGCTCAGGGGTAGTCAACCTTTTTATACCTAACGCCCACTTTTGTATCTCTGTTAGTAGTAAAATTTTCTAGCCACCCACTGGTTCCACAGTAATGGTGATTTATAAAGTCGGGAAGTAACTTTACTTTATAAAATTTATAAAGCAGAGTTACAGCAAGTTAAAGCATATAATAATAATTACTTACCAAGTACTTTATGTCAGATTTTCGCTAAGTTTGGCAGAATAAATCTTTATAAAACAACTTACTATAGTTAAATCTATCTTTTTATTTATACTTTGGTTTCTCCGCTACTGCCCACCATGAAAGCTGGAATGCCCACTAGTGGGCCGTAAGGACCAGGTTGACTACCACTGGTCTAGATAAACAAAAATCATCTTCTTGACTTAATTGATAAAGTTGTTTGACTCAATTAACCAGGTACTTGACTATAATGACCACACAATTTAGTCAACTGAGCTCAACCCCTCCTGAAGCTAGGCATGATTGAAGAACTCCTCAGAGCCATCTATATTGTGTTGAATGACACCATGTGTGATTTCTATTCAAGCTTTGTGCTTTTGGTGTCTACAGCCATGGGGAGTCCACTAAGACCGTTTGAGTATGTTCAGTTCACCTAGCTTCAAGATATATAAGAGATCTGCCCTGGCCAGATGGCTCAGTTGGTTAGAGTATCATCCCGAGGCACAGAGTATCATTGCTTGTTTGATCCTCAGTCAGGACACATATAGGAACAGATCAGTGTTCTTATTTCTCTCTCTCTCTTTCTCTCTCATTTCCTCTCTCTAAAATCAATAAATAAATAAAAAATTAAATATATATACAGATCTGCTTTCAAGATAAAAGATTAAGAAGCTACTACTAAAAAAACAAAAGAAGCTACTTCTGAGTTTTTACTTCTCAAATATTTTTATTGTTTTTAATTTATTGTGTTTACATAGATTCTAGTGTCGCCCCAAATGCATCCCCCCAAATGTATTAAACTTGTTGGGGTGACATTGGTTAATAAAATTATACAGGTTCCAGGTACATGTTTCTACAACACATCATGTGTATATTGCATTGTGTGTTCATCACCTCAAGTCAAGTCTTCCTCCATAACCATCTTTCCCCTCTCTACCTTTAGTTAAAAGCTATGCTAATGTTCACATTGTCATTCTGATCACAATCAAATAGGTAATCAGAGTTATTAGAATATATATTTTCTATGTCATTAAATATTATTTTCACTTTGAATTTTTAAAAAAGATAGAAAGTTTATTACACTTAGCATAATACTTTCCACACTGTAGAAAAAGGTAAGATTTTCTTCTTTTATGGCTAATATTTCATTGTGTAAATGTACCACAGATTTTCTTATCCACTTATCCACTGATGAACACTTGAACTGTTTCCAGATCTTGGCTATTGTAAATAATGCTGCAGTTAACATAGAGGTTGGGGGGGGGGGGTTGAAGGGATTGGGTATAAAAGGTGAAGAAATTAAACAACCAAAAAACCCTCATAGACACACATAACAGTATGTTCACTTCCAGAGGTAAAGGGGGATGGGAAGATAGAACAGGGTAAAGGGGGAATAAAGGGTGACAAAAAGTGGTAAACGCACAATACCATTTACATATGATGTAGTATAGAATTGTACACTTGAAAGCTATATACTTTTATTAACCACTATCACCTTGATACATTTATTAAACATTTTTAAAAATACATAAAGTTTGTAAAAATTATTTTATATTTAAACCAGAATTGACCTTTGTATTTTTTTTTATTTTTTAGTTTCACATGGATCTACTAGGGAGACCATGTTGCATATATTTATGTACTTTGTAGAAATTCAGCAAGTATTACTGAATCTTAAATCTCTTTAACTACTTCTAAAATAATTGTTTAATTTGGGCATGTATTTTATCTATGCATTGTTTCTCTATTGGGTCAAGTTTGTATTTTTTTCAAGTGAACAACAACAACAAAAAACCCCTCATAATAAATTGGGGAATAGACACACTTTCAGTGCTCTGTGGTAAACAAACAAGTTGACTCAGTGTCCTTGGTAAAATAAAACTTTTTTTTTTTCTGAGAGCCAGGAATAGAATGAACATGGGATATATCTATGCTTCTCAGCTTATTCTTTTCAGTTGGAACATGGTCTTCAATGACCTGCTTTTTCCTTCCTTCCTTCCTTCCTTCCTTCCTTCCTTCCTTCCTTCCTTCCTTCCTTCCTTCCTTCCTTCCTTCCTTCCTTCCTTCCTTCCTTCCTTCTTTCCTTCCTTCCTTCTTTCCTTCCTTCCTTCTTTCCTTCCTTCCCTATTATCAAACTGTCAGAATAAGGCTTCTTACCCTTCTGGCTTTAAAGATTGAATAGTCTTGAGGGTATGGTAAATTACAGATTAGAAAAAAAAAAGGGTTTGAGTGTGTGTTGGTTGGGACTACTAGCTGCCACCATCTGCAAGGGAATGATAAATTCCAGTCACACCCATCTTCATGGAAGCAAGTCAACCTGTGACAGAACAAAGTGGCAGAAACAAAACAAGATCCCAGATCTTTTGACTCCTATTCCAGTGCTATTTTCATTGTTACCAACAACCTCACCCACTGATGAAATCTTTTGGCAATTTGACATAAACCAATGAATGTTTCCCAAACCATATTTTACAGAAAACTAGCCAGGTGTTAATAAAGTATCCTTAGTCAACTTGGCCTGAGAAATATTGTATATTATATCTTCCTTTGGAAATTTTTGGTGCATGCTAGGATTTTAAAGTTTTTAAGAAGATTTGCAGTAATAGCCCTGTTTAATTTTATTTAATGCAAAAATTCCCAATCTTATTTGAATATAGATCTTTTTTATCTCATTGAATGCTTATTAATATCTTGTAGGGTTCCAGAGTGTGTAATTTGGGAAAATCTAGTGAAACAAATCAGGAACATGTGGATTAAACTTTACTTACTATGCTTTGGACACTGCTCAAGAAAATACCACTGGCACTGGAATCCAGCCTCTCTGGTTTCTTTGTCAGTTCATGCTCTCCCCACTCATACATCACATGCATTCCCCATGGTCTTTGTTTCTTCTAGTTCCTAATATTTCTCTAATTAGCTACTCTCTTGAGACAACAGCCTTGTTCATCTAAAGCAATAGTTCTTAAAGTGTGGTCCCTGAATCAATGAGTGGCATCAGCATCTTACGAGAAATTGTCAGAAATGCACATTCTTAGGCCCCACTCACTTCAGATCTACTGAATGAGGAATTCTGGAGCAAGGCACAGCAATCCTGTTTTTATAACCTTCCAGAGAATTCTGATGCACCCTCAGGTTTGAAAACCACTGATCTTCTAAGGCAAAGCTTTAAACGACTTTTGCTACATCTGCTATTATTTCATCTCTTTCCTCTTATCAGTCAGAAAACAGCCAAGATAAAGTAAGTTACATATCAGGGACATATGCCTACATAATAGTCCCCTTCCTAACCCTTCCCTAGATCAAAAGATTAAAAGACACTCACTTTGGCAAACAAATTACTCATTCCCTCCTTTGATATGTTCAGTTTAGGATTAAAAGCTTTGCATGAAATATGTGAAGATTATACTTTAGCCATCCTATGCACACCAAGCAGCTTGCCCCACCAAGTCACTGTAAAGCTGAGGCTTCGTCTTCTTTTTCAAACCATCTTAGATTTTATTAACTAAAACTATAATACTATGCAATTAATTGTTCTCAATGAAAATACATTAGTAGAAGTGCATGCTCACACTTTCTGGTAAGCAAAACTTCAAAGAAAATTATTGAGAAAAGATTTTAGGTTAGTAAAGTCTTTAATAAATTATTTTGAGAACATTGTTTTCTATTCTTTTTTGTTTTTACAAATTTACTTTAATTTATTTTTTACTATAACTTCTTCTTTACACTTTCAATTAAAATTTACATTTAATATTATTCTGTATTAGTTTCAACAAAGGGGTTAGAAAATCATGTGCTCTACAGAGTGGTCCCCCCAATGCTTCAAGCACCTTCCTGGCCCCATACATAGCTTTCACAATATTATTGACTATATTCCTCACGCTGTAATCTATTGAACAATACATCCCATAACCATTCTATAACTACCAATTTGTACTGCTTAATCTCTTCACGTTTTTCACCCAGTCACCCAATCCCCTCCTCTCTGACAACTGTCAGTCTGTTTGCTGTATCTATGAGTTTTATTTTGTTTTGCTTTTGTTCTTTGTCTTGACACATGTAAGTGAAACCATAAGCTATTTGTCTTTCTCTGAATTATTTCACTTAGCATAATACCCTCTGGGTCCATCCATGCTTACAAAAGGTAAGATTTTATTCTTTATTATGGCCAAGTAGTATTCCATCGTGCATATGTACCACAGCTTTTTTATCCACTCATCGATTGATGGGCACTTGGGCTTTTCTATAGCTTGGCTGCAATGAACTTAGAGATGCATATATTCTTTTGAATTAGTGTTTTAGGTTTTTTCAGATATATTCTCAGAAGTGGAGTTGCTGGGTCATAAAGCAATTCCATATTTAATTTTTTGAGGTACCTCCACACTGTTTTCCATAGTTGTTGCACCAGTCTACATTCCTACCAGCAATGCAGGAGGGTTCCCTTTTCTCCACATCATCTCCAACACATGTTGTTTGTTGATTTATTGATGACAGCCATTCTTACAGACGTGAGGTGGTATCTCATTGTAGTTTTGATTTGCATTTCTCTGATGATTAGTGATGTTGACCAAGTTTTCACATCTATTGGTCATCCGTATGTCTTCCTTGGAGAAGTGTCTATTCAGGTCTTCCGCCAAATTTTTTATTAGGTTATTTGCTTTTTTGGCTTTAAGATGTCCGAGTTATTTATAAATTTTGGATATTAACCTCTTTTCAGATGTACCATTAGCAAGTATGTTCTCCCATTCACCAGTTGCCTTTTCATTTTGTTGATGGTTTTCTTTGTATAGTCCTATTTGTTTAATTTTTCCTTTGTTTCCTTTGCCCAAGAAGATATATCAGAAAAAATATATATATATAGTTAAGACAAATGTCCAAGATTTTATTGTTTATGTTTTTTTTTTCCTAGGAATTTTATGGTTTCGAGTCTTACATTTAAATCTTTAATGCATTTGGAGTTTATTCTTGCATATGGCATAAGAAGGTGGTTTAGTTTCCTTTTTTTGCATGTTCTGTCCAATTTTCCCTACACCACTGATTGAATAGATTGTCTTTGCCCTATTGTATGTTCTTGCTTCCATGGTGAAATATTGATTGATCATATAGGCATGGGTTTTTTTCTGGGCTCTCTATTCTGTTTCATTGATCTATATGTCTGTTTTTATGCCAGTACCATGCTGTTTTGATACCTATGGGCTTGTAGTATATATAGTTTGATGTCAGGAATAAAGCTGAAACTTCTGTAAAAGTATCAGACATATTTATCTCTGAACAATAAGCACAATTTAACACACTCAAATTTTGAAGGAAATTTACACAGTGCTTCATAATGCTATTAATCAATAAGCCAACAAATATCTGCTGGTTGTCTATTAAGTGCAAAGCACTGTGCTCCATAAACCCCTTGCACTCTGGGATGTTACAATGTAGTTTGAGAGAGATGACTATCATATCAAAAATTGTCCAACCACATCAAGTAGTGACCAGAAGTGCCAGAAAAATACAATGTGTATCTAACCTGGAAAGATATATTGTTGAAAGAACATTAAGTTCAGAAGCAAAAAGCAACAGTTATCATTTTTCTTATTCTACACAATAGCTCTGTGACTATGGGCAAGTTGCATCCTCTATGAGTTTTAATAGATATTCAGTAAATTAAAGAAAATAATACCATACATATCCAAAGGCAGTGGATAGAAACAGATGCACTTTTGACATAGAACCTCTGATTCTAGGAGAGCTCAAACTGAAAAGCCTGCAGCTATAAGCAGGAGTGAAATCAGCCATGGTCTTAAAGAGTACATGCTCCAACTCAAGGTTGCAAGGTCTTCTGATTTTTCTGCAGAAACAGAGTGCATATTTTATGTGAAATTTATCCACTGCAAATTTTGCAGCTAATTTTAATTTTGGGGGACCAAAAATATGTGCCTGTGAGTCAGATCTGGCTTATTATATTGCTGACTGGTAACCTGAGAACTTAACAAACGCCATAACTCTTTCTAAAGAAGGTGGAACAGTGGGATTTTTGCCCAGTTTGAAATGAAATGGTATTATTAGTTTAATCATTAAATCGCCTCACTTCAAGCAGAGTCAATATATTTTTATTTTCTCCTCAAGTCTTTGTTTAGTATTACATAGGCATGGCTGCAGTCAATTATAAGACACTTAGATCCCTCCTCCTTAAAGCTTCCCTTGACCACCCTAGCCCCAAGTGCTCTCACCCTCCTTTGAGTTCCCATAGCAATTATTTTCCATGCAATTCATTTGGCAATTAATCACACAGTGCTTTGTGGCATCTTTTCTTTGTGGTCTTGAACTGCTATTTAAACATATTATAATTATTTAAACTCCTAAATGTTTGCATCTTCTCTTCCCTCTAAGTTATTAAGCTCTTTGAGAATAGAGGCCATTCCTTAAAATTCCTGGCACAGAGTAGAAGATTAATCTGCTTTGAATTTACTTTCAAAGAAGAGGAATAGTGAAGAGTAGTGTATGTAAGGATAACTCTCAATTGCTTTTTGGATCTTATCCTCTCCAATACAGTTTGTGCCTTTTATCATATGTGAACTTGTAAATTTCTAGTTGATAACAACAGTGGCAAGAAAGTGAAAAATAACACACAAAATGAGAAAAAAATTGCAAACATATATTTGACAAAAGACTTGTTTCTAGAAAATGTAAAGAAGTATTATGACTCAATAATAAAAAGACAACATAATTTTAAGATGGGCAAGATATTTGAATAGGCAGTTCTCCATAAAAGAATAAGAATGAACAATAATCACATCAAAAGGTATTCAACTTCATTAGTAATCAGGGAACTGTGAATCAAAATTGAGATACCATTTCACACCCTCTTAGATGACTATAATAAGAACACAGATAATAACAAAATAAAGATGTGGAGATATTGAAATTCTCATTCCCACCAATGGCAAGGATGTAAAATGATGCAACTACTATGTAAAACAGTTTGGCAGTTCCTCAAACCATTAAACATAGAGGTATCATATGATTTAGCAATTTCACCATAGATATATACCCTGTAATTTAAAACATATCTTCACGCAAAAACTTGTAAATGAATGTTCATAGCAGCGATATTCATAATAGCCAAAAAGTGAAAAGCAACCCAAATGTCAACTAACTGACGAATAAATGAAATGTGATATATATGTATTATGTAACATTATTTAGCATTAAAAAGTAATAAAGTGCTGATACATACTATAACATGGATAGATGTTGAAAACGTTACAATAAGAGAAAGAAGCTAGTCACAAAAGACCACCTATTGTATGAGTCCATTTATATAAAATGTCCAAAAGAGATAAATCTACAGAAAGTTGTTACCTGGGACCTAGGAAAGGAGGCGGGGATGGAAATGGCTGTTATTGGGTGCAGGGCTCCTTTTCGGGGTGATCAAAATGTGACAAAATTAGATTGTGGTGATGGTTGCACAACTCTGTGGCTATATTAAAAACCACTGAACTGAACACATTAAATGGGTAAATTTTGTGTTTTTATAATGTGTGAATTATGGCTCAATAAAGTTGTTAAAATAATAATAATAGCTAATATTTATATAGCAGCCACCATGTGACAGACACTTTTCTGAGTGTTCTGATGTATTAATTCATTTATACTCACAAAACCCTTAAGGAGGCAGGTACTTTTATTGTCCCTATTTGGCCAATGGGGAAATGACATTACACAAACATTAAGTGATTAGCCCAAGGTCTCACAGCTGTAAGTGGTGGAGATGAGCTTGTAGTGGAAGCCATCTGTATCAAGAGTGTTATTTTCATCAACACAATGTTATATTCGACCTAAATAGTAGATACTTGCCATTTCTTCATAATTCTGCTGGAGCTTTGATGGAGAGTCTCCACAGACTTAGGCTACACTTGAAGGAGAAGTAGGGAAAATTAATTAGCAAATAAAATAAAAGAGGCTACAGAAGGCTCTGCAGTAATTTTGCAACTCTTTCTTCTGCTCACCACAGGAAGAATATGCAGGTTGTATCTAGTATGTGAAAGACTGTGTCAGATAGCGATATGGGGGATGGGTGGTGTTAGGATAATCTTTACAGAAAGGATTTTACAGTGATTCAGCTGGCTATGTCTATTGCTTTCTGGAGGATGGTGCCCCAGTTCAACACGACCTATGAAATAAAATGGGGATGACTCACATTGTCCTCTTGATTCCTAGGAGTATATGCAGTTATCCTGTCTGCCTGAATCCCCTAGATACCCAAGCTTTGGAAGATAGCTAGGTTCATTCACTTGAATGCAAGTATTTATAAAGCTAAATGCAAGGGGATACAAAGTTGATAACACCAACAATTTAGTGAACGTTTAATCTGTGCTATGCTTTCATGTGTTGTTTTATTTAATCCTTAAAGCATCCCTATGAATGTCATACCAATAAATTCAATAAATAAAAAGGGTTCTTTAGGGAGAATAGAAATTATAGGGGAATTTTTCCAGGCAGATATGAAAAAGAACCAATTGTAAAATCTTGGAAGTGACAAATGATACTGAAATAAAATAAAAATAACTGAATAAGCATGGCAAAAAAAAGTCCGTAGTCAAAAAGATTAGTCAATTTGAGAAGTACATCTAGATTTCTGTAAAGAGAGAAAAAGAAATGAAAAAAGAAGTATCAGAGTAGTTAAGATCCATGGAGTATATGTTGAATATCTAAGAGGTAGTCATGGCTCTTTAAAAAAGAGGATTTACAGAGAAATGATATTAGAAGGGATAGCAGCTGAGACTTATCCAAAAAGAAAGGACTTTAGTTCTTAGGTCAAAAATGTATAAGTCATTGACTAGCATATAAAAAGAAATCTATACTTGGATACATTGCAATAAAATGGAAAAACAGCAAAGAAGAAGAACATACTAAAAACTACCAAAGGGGGAGAGTCAATTAGCTTTCAAAGAATACCAATTAGTCTGCCAAAGAACAATAGATTCAGAAGATAATGGAACAATGTTTTCAAATGAGGAAAAATTAACTTTTACCCAGAATTGACATATAACTGAACTATTATTTAAGAATAAGAACTTTCCTGGACAAGTGGCTCAATAGTTAGAGCATCATCCCAACACTTGGAGTTCCCAGATTTGATCTCCTATCAGTGCACATACAAGAAGCAACCAATGAGTGTACAACTAAATGGAACAAGTCAATGCTTCTCTCTTTCTCTCTCTCTCTCACTCTCTCTCTCTCTCTCTCTCTCGTGCTCTTTCTCTCCATTTTTCTCTCTCAAATCAATGGAAAAATAAAGTTAAATATTGCTTTTTTAAAAACTGGGAACAAATAAAGATATTTCAAGCTATACCAGTAATAAAAATTTTTCTGCCTTATAGATCATCACTAAATTGACTAACAACAGATGCATTTTGTCATGAAAATGAACCCATAGAATGTCATAATTATGCAAGTAAGCCCAAAACAAAGTCAAAGCCTAATAACCAAAACATTTCAGATTAAACCTTATTCATTATATCATATTTGGACTTATTTGAACATCTCAGCACCATAAAATAGTTTTGGTTTTATGGCATATGTATAACTGTTTAATAATCAACCCAATTCAGCTTTTTGTTTCTCAGTTTTTCTGAAAAATACATAAAATTTATTCTTATAAGAAGACATTACCACAGCATGGTTTAAGGAAACATTGCTTTTGTGAAGAAAAACCTGAGTTCATCAAAAGCCATCTCTAGGCTTCTCAGATAAGGATTAATGTCTATGTGTTTATATAGACTTCATATATTTCTTCTTAGCACTTCTAAGAAAATTCTTAATGTGAGCTTAAAATATAAACAAACAGTTTTGCAAAAAAAAAAAAAATGAATTCCACAAGAAGAAACAACAGTGAGTTCTTAATAAGATGTTAGTATATCTGATGAATAAATGTAAAATGAATAATATAACTAATTTTTACTAATGAACAAAACCTGAAATTCTAGACAGAAAAAGCAAGATGGAAGGGATCAGGGTGTAATTAGAGTGCGTTATGGTCTCTATTGTGTGGAAAGGTTAAAAGAAACAATAAATAATGTTATGCACTGTTATACTATGGCTAGTTGTGTATTGCATTAAAAAATAAAGTATCCCTATAAGGTAGGTACCATTATTATTATCCCCACTTTACAGAGGAAGAACCTGTATCAAGGAAGATCAAGTTCATACAATAACTAAGAAGACAGTAAAGATTCAAACCCAAGGCCCTCAGATTCTAGTGTTTTTCCCCCTATAATCTAGTGCCTCCAGCAAATATTTAACAAACCTATTCTTACACAAGGCACTAAAAGAAAGAAGGTACTACAAGTGTCCTATCTTCAAAATACGTGTAAACCAGCAGGGGAGATGAGATATAAACACAGTAAATGTTAAATAATACTACAATAATAATAATTAAATCATAATATAATAACTATATTATATATACAAGTAAGCCATATATAGTAACATCTGAACAACATCTGAAGGTAGGATGATGTTTACTATTTATTAGCATTTACAATTTGACATGCTCTGTTTTAAAAGCTTTACAAATATTACCTCATTTATTCCACTTTATAGGTAAGAAAACTGAGGTAAAAGGTGAAGTAATTGCCCAACACTATATAGCTTATAAGTAGCAGAGTCAGGACTCAAATGCAGGCAGTATACCTCCAGAGCATAAGCCTAGTTATTACATTGTATTTCCATGATAAGTATGATACTTTAATAAGGGTATAAAAATGCTATGCAAGCCCAAAGAAGAAGGCTATTAATTCTATCTAAGGAGGTCAAGAGAAGTTTCCCACAGAATGTAACAGTTGTCTAGGGTCTTAAAAAAGGGTAGGAATTTATTAGCAAGATAAGAGGAATAAGGGTGTTCTGAGCAGAGGGAAGAGCATGTGTACGTGTTTCTGCAAAGGCTTAGTTTATCTGAGGAATGTTGAAACTTTCAGTACGACTGGAGTCTAGAATATGTTAAGATTGTGGAAAGTAGGGAGACGTGGTGAAAGCTGAAGATGACTCTGGAGGAATAGCCTGTGTAATCAGAGAGTGAGGGGCCTTATGCACAGTAGAAAAATTAAGGAGAAAGAGCTCAAATATGTGTATTGAGCATATTCTCCTTCTTTTTACTTCATCCTGATTTTTTAAAGGGTCTCTTTTTTTCTCTCTAAGCTTGGGAAATGAGTTTTGCTGAGCAAGGCTAAGAGTTCTGGGAGGGAGAGGATTTGAAGGGTGTACTCTTTGGAAAGTAGGTGGGGCATGGTGCAAAAGAACATTGTAATGAGTAGGTTTCCTGGAAGAAAAAGTCTCATCTATTTAATTGAGAGGGAGACAGATACCCTCCCACAATCTACCATTAGGTTGAATGTATGCAAGCATAACTTACTAAGCACCTACTCAGTTCCCATATATACAGACACTGGGAAAAGGGATAGTCCTGAAATCAGGAGAGACAAGCTACGAGTTGGTTTATTTCAAGAGATTCTCATGTCAGACATAGCTCCTCCCTCATTCATCCTTTCATCCATGTGTCTTCGGGAGTCCTTTGGCTCTTTTGCAACTTCATCGTACAAAACTAAGGGTTTTTTTTTATAAGCCAGTGGTTTTCAACCCTTTTACATTTGAAGACCAGTGAAAATAAGAGAATTATTTCAGGGACTGCTAAGGCAGAAATCACTCTGACCAAAAGTGAACTTGACCAAGATCAGTGGGTCTATTATCTTTATACAACACTTGGGTGGTTAGCTCTTTCATAGACTGGCACATTTCTGGTGAACCATTTGTGGACCAGCAGTTGAAAAACACTGCTATAGGCAGTGGTCCAACCATAAAATTTATTTGTTTTTTTTTATTTTTTATTTTTATTTTTCCAAAGTTAGAAGCGGGGAGGCAGTCAGACAGACTCCCACATGTGCCCAACTGGGATCCACCCAGCATGCACACCATGGGACAAAATCGGAGCCATTTTAGCACCTGAGGCAGAGGCTGTGGAGTCATCTTCAGTGCGGGGGGTGAACTTTGCTCCAGTGGAGCCCTGGCTGCGGGAAGGAAAGAGAGAGACAGAGAGAAAGGAGAAGGGGAAGGGTAGAGAGGCAGCTGGGTGCTTCTCCTATGTGCCCTGACCAGGAATCAAACCCGGGACTTCCACAAACTAGGCCGAAACTCTACCACTGAGCCAACTGGCAAGAGTTTATAAAGGTTTATAATCAGGGATGAATCAGAATGTTCAGTCTTGAGGCAGATTGAAGCCTGAACTAAAGGGAGGAAGAAACTAACTAGAAACAAGAAGCCTGGTCCAGGTGCGGAAGTCTATGGAACTTAACACAGTGATCGTGTCAGTTGGTGTCAGGAGAATGTCCTTGATTCAGGAGAGCCTTCTAAGGTAAACTCACAGTGACTTGGGGGCCAACTGAATATAGAATAAGACAGAGAAGGAAAGGGGACTCTAGGAGATAGCAAGCTAATTTGACAAAGGAGCTACCAGCAGGAGTTTTTGTTTACAACATTTATCCACTTTCATTATGGCCTTCTATTGCTAATGAGTTTGTTTTGTTTACCTAACTGGGTTGATACACCAAAATCAGCTATGAGTTACACACTTTCTCCTTATTTATCCTCAGCACTGAACTTTATGGTTCTTCACTACTCTTTTGTAGTTTCTCTTCTGCTCTTTTAACAAAAGGAATCAATGTCTGAAGGGGCCATTTCCACGACCCTCATGTATGCATCTCAGATCTTGAAAGCCTTTGTTCCTTGTTATTGATGGTGCTTTGGTTGCTTTTTCTTTTCTTTACAATTGGGACACTGTTTAATCCCACTCTGTTTAGTAAATTCAACATGACCCACTGTGCTCTTTTTTTCCAGACTTGTACATAATTATTTTGTGTTCGTGTATATGGTTTATTTCTTCTTTCTATGTTTTTTCTTTCCTACATGGCCTTCTGAATTCTCACTGCAATATTTAAAAATAAAGAGAGAATTCTGACCAAAGCATAGTCTTGGAATGTGAATAAAGAATTCTTAGCTAAGATTGTTTGTTAAAAATACTATCAGAAGAGGAGCCATGGATTCAAACCTGAATCAGATTAATCTTCCTAAAGCACATCCTTAATTATGTCATTGTCCTACTCCAAAATCTTTCACTGTTCCCTCAGGTTGATAGAAAAATGTTCAAATGTCTAAACCTTGTATGTTCTGTCCTGTCCCCAACATAATTTTGCAACCTTAGTTCCTACTGTTCTGCATGTAGGTACAATTTCCCATGTTTGTACCTCTAATCATATTCATTCTAGCTTTCTCACACTGCCTCATTCCAATCTGTTGAAATGTAACTGTTCCTTTGTGTTTGGAATACATAATGATGATAGAGAATTAAAACTGGCTTTCAAATTCATATTTACTACTTACTGACTGAATGTTCTTGGGTAAGTCATTTTCTCTTACTAAGCCTCAAGTTTTACACCTGTAAATGCAAATTATAATAATCTGTTCTCAGAGTTGGACTGAGGGATAAATTATATGGCATATGTGGGTACATCTACCAGTGTTCATCACATAATAAGTACTCAATAAATTATTGAATGAATAAATTTCAGGGGGGCTGCAAACCACCTTAAGGCCATCCATAAATTTCAAATTACAAAATTTTGAATTTTAATTCACCAGGATTGGTAAATCTGGCTAAATAAAAATTAATATTTTTGCTTCCTCGTTTACCACTATTTTCCTCATCCCTCAAGAGTACATCTGTGTGTGCATGTGTGTGTGTTTCAGGGGATTGCTTATTTCAACAAATACATTTCAGGAAGAATTGAGAAAACAAGACTTATTCAGATGCCAGGGAAGTTGTGGTACTCTAAAAAAAAAAGGCCCTGAGTGAACCCAGAAGAGAAAAAGAAGACTGTAGAAAAACCATGAGAGGCTGCAATGTTCTCTAGTTCTAAAGTCATAAGTTGCTACTGAGGGAAAGTGTATACTCTTGAAGTGAAGGTGTCAGCCTGACTTACAATCTAAAAGAACAATAAAAGAAAAGCTGAAAGCAGATCCTCTTTTATCCCTCATGGAGAATTAATATCAAATGTAAATCAGAATCCTACCAAACATTTCCTAAGAGTGTAGGCCACATAAAGACTCTGCTATCATAGAAAGGGAAAGAAATTAAAAAATGGGACATTAGAGAGCAATTCAAAGGTGCAATGATAAGGGGATGATACAGAATATCAAGAAAGAACAAGATTGTTAAAGAGAAAACCAGAAGGGGTCTCAAAATATCCTAAGAGAGGTGAGCACAGTGATGGGAATGGAGAGCAAGAATGAGCAAGTCATGTGAAGAAGAAGCTGTGGTTGGTGTTGAGAGGTCTACCCTCCATTAGATTGGCAGAGCCAGCAGTGGTGGGCAGCAGCTGCCATTTCAGTGTTTCTCAGGACCACTTAAATGTGACTCCCCAGAGACCAATTCACAGAAGGGAATTGGGTAGCTAACAGGGCACACCCAACTGACAGTTGATTGGCAGTTGTTGACATAATCATACCCACAATGGGGTCCTCATAAGTATTATTATTCACGGAAGTGGAATTGCCTGAGGAAACTATAATTGCTCCAATCAGTACTACTATTTAATTCAATAAATTCAACATAAGATCCAGCCACCTGCTATGTAGTGTGTGCTGCGCTAGCTCATACAGAATCATTCATTCATTTATTGAGCACCTACTGTGTGCCAAGCACTGTTATGGGCATTAGGGATATAGCAGCAACTGAAGCACACAAAAATCCTTGCCTTCCTGGAATTTACATACTAACGAGATCAAAGAAGAATAAAGCAAACTAACTGCTACTGAGCAGTATCTTACACATCAGGTACTTTACATATATAATTACATTTAATCTATACAACTTATAAGAAAGATTATTATCACCATTTTACAGAAAAGGAAACTAAGACTCGCAAACAAATTAATAGCCAGACTAAGATTATACAGCTAAGTAGAGGCAGAACTGATATTTGAAGCCATCCACATTTGTCTTATTCTAAAATCCTTAAATTTCTCTTCTCAATTTCTGACCTTCCACAGACAGAGTTAATTTCATCACCCTCGAGATTTAATTTTTGGAAATTGCTGCTTAATGGCTAAGGACCACTCATAAATGCCAGAATTACTCAAAATTCTATGGGTCAGAGTCGGACCTTGGGGATGTAGAGATGGTAGGACATAACCTTTACCCTTAATTTCTTTACTGAGTATATGGAGAGGCAGTCTAGCAGAGTACTTAACAGTATGGGTGTTGAAGAAAGACTCAGTAACTTCAAATCTTAGATCTGCTTCTGCTATACAATTTGTATAACCTTGGGAAGTTACTTAACTTCTCTGTGCCTTAGTGTTCCCGCCTGTAAAATTTGGGACAGTAGTACCCGCCTCAGAGGACCTAATCAGACACCTCTCCATGGAAGACATACAGATGGCCAATAGACATATGAAAAGATGCTCAACATCACTAATCATCAGGAGGCAAATTAAAACCTCAGTAAGATATCACCTCAAACCTGTCAGAATGGTTATCACCAATAAATCAACAAACAACATTGGTGTCAGGCACTATTCTAAGCTCTTTTCATATGACTGTCTAACCACTATTGGTGAGGATGTAAAAAAAAAAAAAAAAAAGGGAACATTGCTGCACTGTACGTAGAAATACAGATTGGTGCAGCCACTGTGAAAAACAGCATTGAGAGTCCTCAAAAACTTAAAAATAGAACTACTGTATACATTCAAAAAATTAAAAATCCCACTAATTAGAAAGAATAGATGCACCCCTATGTACATTGCAACTTTACAATAGCCAAGATTTGAAAGCAACCAAGTGCCCATCAATAAACAAGTGGATAAAAAAGTGGTGGTGCATATATACAATGGAATATTACTCAGATTTTAAAAAGAATGAAATCTTGTTATTTGCAACAGCATAGATAGACCTAGAGCGTATTATGTTAAGTGAAATAAGTCAGTCAGAGAAAGTCAAATACCATATGATTTTACTTATATGTGAAATCTAAAGAGCAAAATGAAAACAGACTCATAGATACAGAGAACAGACTGATGACGGTTTCCAGAGGAGAGGGAGATTGGAAGGGCTGGGTGAAAAAGTTGAAAGGATTAAGAAGTACATATCGGTAGTTACAGAATAGTTATGAGGATGTAAAATATTGTATAGGAAATATAGTAATAATATTCTAATAACTATGTATAGTGGCACATGAGTACAAGATTTATCAGTATAATCACTTAATAAGTTGCATAATGTCTGATCACTGAGTTGTATACCTAAACTAATATAATATCGTATGTCACTGTAATTGAAAAGTAAAAATTATTTTTTAAAAAGTACAAGTTGGTAGTTACAAAATAGTTCCGGGGATGTAAATTATTGCATAAGAAATACAGCCAATAATATTGTAATGACTATCTACGGTACCAGGTGGGTACTAGAAATATCAGGGGATCATTTTGTAAAGTATATGACTGTCTAACCACTATTCAGTACACCTGAAACTAATACAAAATAATATTGAATATAGACTGTAATATAAAATTTAAAAAATTTAAAAGAAAAACTGTAAGATAACTTCTCTGTGCCTTAGTGTTCCCACCTGTAAAATTGGGGATAGTAGTACCCCTCCTGTGGTGGGGGGTTGTGGGGATTGAAGAAGGTAATAGAAAACACTTATATACTGCTTATTATGTGTCAGGCACTATTCTAAGCTCTTTTCATATATATTAGCTCTTTCATGTTGAACAGCTGTTCTCAAAGTGTGGCTCAGGGACCCCTGGAGATCTGGGAGGTCAAAACTATTTTCAGAAAAATACTAAGGCTTATTTAACTTTTTTTCACTTTCATACCCTCACAAGTGTATAGTAGAGTTTTTTCTTGTTGTTGTTGTTGTTTGCAAGGAGAGGTTACAGGATGTGTGATATTACAACAGATTAAATGCAGAAACGGATGTGAGAATCCAGCTATTTTCTAATTAATCCAGATAGTTAAAAGATTTGCAAAAATGGAAAACAGTGTTATTATTCTCACTACTTTTGGAGAGGTTTTGTGTTTAGTTATTTATTATTAAAAAGATATTATTTATATTAACATAGGTTTAATATTTTTATTTTAATAAATTTGTAAATAGATATATATTTTTTAAATTTCTCAGCTTTAATTTATGAGGTAAATATTGACTGATGAACAAAATAAACAAATATCTTTGGAATCCTCAATCACTTTTAGGAATGTAAAGATACTGAGCAGAAGATCCTTTGAGAACCTGATACACATAATACCTGAAATGCATTTTGCTCAATGTCTGGTATAGTAAGCATTCAACAAATGTAAGTAATGATTATTAATATGCGTATGACCATAATAGCAAGTGTATGGTCAGTGCCTTAAAATAAATGCTGAATGCTGAGGAGATTCACAGAAATGAAAGGTCACATCCAGCTGAAGAATCCTGGGAAGGTTTGATTTAAGAGGTGGCATTTGACATGGGCCCTAAGAATGAATAGAATAGTGAACAAAGAACTCTATGGAGGGGAGTTGATTCTAGGTGAAAGAAACACTGAAGCAGAAGGCTATAGGGCTGTGATGGCGAACCTTTTTATAAAAACCGCCCACTTTTGCCCTGGCCGGTTGGCTCAGCGGTAGAGCCTCGGCCTAGCGTGCAGAGGACCCGGGTTCGATTCCCGGCCAGGGCACACAGGAGAAGCGCCCATTTCCTTCTCCACCCCTCTGCCGCGCTTTCCTCTCTGTCTCTCTCTTCCCCTCCCGCAGCCAAGGCTCCATTGGAGCAAAGATGGCCCGGGCACTGGGGATGGCTCTGTGGCCTCTGCCTCAGGCGCTAGAGTGGCTCTGGTCGCAACATGGCGACGCCCAGGATGGGCAGAGCATCGCCCCCTGGTGGGCAGAGCGTCACCCCTGGTGGGCGTGCCGGGTGGATCCCGGCCGGGCGCATGCGGGAGTCTGTCTGACTGTCTCCCTGTTTCCAGCTTCAGAAAAATGAAAAGAAAAAAAAAAAAAAAACCACCCACTTTTGCAGTGCTGGTCAACCTGGTCCCTCCCGCCCACTAGTGGGCGTTACAGCTTTCATGGTGGGCCAATCGCAGCGCTGTATGGTTGCTCTGCTACCGCCCACCATAAGGTGTGCTCTGGAAATAGGGAGTGGTCAAGTTTGGCTGAAGCCAAAACTATGTGCACAAGAGTAGAGGGAGTGAATGCTGAAGGGAAAGATCAGTCAGTGAATGCTTAACTGTGAAGAGCCTTGAATGACAGGATGAGGTTTAAGGAGGTGACTGGTAGCCATATTTAGGATTAGTTTGAGAGCAAGAGTTTGGACATTGATTAGTTGGGAGGTTATGACAGTAGTGCAGGAGAGAGGATACAAAGAACTGAGCTAGGTTAGTGGCCCAGGGTAGGAGGAGGAGAAATATGAAACAATATGAACATCTATTACATAAATAATTATTCCATGAACTCCAACATATGACCTCCCCATCCTCAAAGATCAGTCATGATGCAGATATTTTATACCGTGTTTCCCCGAAAATAAGAGTGTCTTATATTAATTTTTGCTCCTAAAGATACGCTAGGTCTTATTTTCAGGGGATGTCTTCTTTTTCCATGAACAAGAATTCACATTTATTGTTGAACAAAAAAAAATCAACATTTATTAATATACTGTAGTCAAGTCATCACACACATGAACATAACCAGCCAAACTCTGAATTCCATCAAGAATTTCTTGTGACTCTATTTCCATGTACAAACAACAATCTACCTTGTTTCTCCGAAAATAAGACTATCATATTAATTTTTGCTCCTAAAAACGCACTAGGTCTTATTTTCAGGGTAGGCCTTATATTTCTAAGCTTGAAAAAAATTGCACTAGGTCCTATTTTCTGAGGATGTCTTATTTTCGGGAAAATGGGGTATTTATAGTCCCAAAGCTGTGCCACACTGTGAGCAAAGAAATTAGGCAGAATAAGTATGTAGTGTTTCAGAATGAATGTCCACAAGAAATCAGGGTCCTGAAGAAAAGGACAAAAGTGAAGCAGTATTGGAATTGAAGGTAGATATTAAAATCCCGACTTCCTGTACCAATCAAGATGTGTGCAGATATATGGTTTATGCGATCTAGTGGAAAGATAAGTTATGAGATGAGTCGAAGACCAAATGAAAAGCATTTTTTCAAATGAAAGCAAAATAATAATAATATTAATAATAATAATAACAAAGAGTCCACTTCTCCTGAGTAAGAAATATTGTGCAGCACGTGGACATAGTAAGGTAGGGATTAACATATAACAGTTCCAGCCTTTTAGCAAGTTAATAAATAGTTTGATTTGGGTGTCTTGTTTTGTTTTGTTTTAAGCCAAGGTATTCAGTGATTTACTGCAATGCTCCCTTAGTTTTCATACCAATCTTTCTGTACTGCATAAAGGAAAATGAAGTTCCTGGAAAACTGTTGGCATCTGTGCTCGGCTATGCAGGTTGTTTTACAGAATTGTGAAGAGATGGGACATGGGTCTTGCTGATAAATAAAGAGGTGCTAAAGTTCTTGATTTTTCAACTGGCTAATGCATATAACTTTGCTGGACAGTAATAAATTTTATTCTTAGTTCTGATCCTGTGAAAAGTGAGTGCAGGTAAAATATTCTCCTGGCAGGTTCCCAGGATTGGATTTAAACAATCCTCTTTTGTAAGGAGTGTCTTTAGGGCTTGAAGAAAACTTTGTGAGTCCTATTCTTCTTGACTGTTCATTGTCATTTTGAAGGTCATCATCAACCTTCTTGAAGGTTCATATCATTATCATTATATTCACTATCCACTAGTGGCTCCAATCCACCTTCACCCATGTCCCTCCACCAGAATCGTGCTCTGATTTAAAGACTAGAGTGAGAAGGAGTTTCTGTGTCCATGCATGGGTCTGGAAAACTTTTCTACTAGGCTATTAAGTGCTCAGGGAGAAGCAAATGACCAAATGCCTACCTTCCTCACTCTAATAACAGGAAGAAAACAATGGTTAACATTTATTGAATGCTCACCAAGTGCCAGATGTCCTTGACATGAGTCATCTCACTGAAACCTCACCACAACCCTGCAAGGCAGAAACTATGATCATATTGTAGGTGGGAGAACAGTCTCAGAGAGGTTTAAGTGATGTGTTCAAAGGCTCACTCTAGCTAGATAATGGTGGAGTAAGGATTTGAACCCACATCTCTCTGACTCTTACCATTTTGCCTCACCACCACTGAAAAAATTTTCTTTTTTTTTTTTTTTTTTTTTTTTTCTGAGTGCTTGTGCTGACTCACAAGGCAAGCTTGTTCTGGTGCTTCAGATAATCATAGCATTATGGATCTCTATGAATCACCCAGTAGAATTATTGCTCATCTAAAGGCCTCTGAGGTGTCATGTCAGTTACCGTGGGAGGCTACCATAACCCACTGGGCAAACAGAATCTTTGATTAAGGTCATCTGGCCCAGTGCCTCAGCTCATATCAACTCTTCACTCTAACATCTCTTTCTAGTGGCTATCTAACTTGTGCTTGAAAACTTCCAGTCAGGGCTGGCTTCATAAGTGTACAACTATTTATTTTGCACTGGGCCCTGCAGATTATGTACTGATCCTGCTTCCAGTGAAGAGAAACTCGTTATCTCAGGAGGCAGGCCATTCCATACTGTTCTGTCTCTGAGCAAAGACATCCTTATGGTGTGAGGAAATCTGTTTATCTACAATTTCTTCCCACTGGCTTCAGATACAAACAGACTTCAGAAAAAAATTCTAGCTCTGCAAATTCCTCACCATGGCTGTAAGCAAGTCATTTAAATTCTTTGAACTTCAGTTTTCCCATCTCTAAAATAAGAATATTATAACCTTCTTTGAAGGTTTTTTAAAAAGACAGGACATGGTACATTGTATGTAGTCAATGAATGTTAACTAACATTATCATTACCTCTACAATGAACATATTGAGTGCAAATGACAGAATATGATACAGAACACAGATGCTGATGTGTCCTTTACATAAATTGGGGAAATAACTTGAAGTGTCTTATATTTTCACTACTCTTCTTACTTTCCATGCTAAGAAATCTTGATCTCACTAGCCCACTTATCATTTCATCTTTAAGGCACCACAGCCAGCTTTCTAATTTAATTAAAAATATTTACTTCTCAGTAGTAGCTGTAGTATTTTACCATAGGATTGTTTAGTGTTTTAACTCCATGTAATGTTTTCCCAACTCACTTGAATCTCACAATAACTCTGAGGCAGGCAGAGCAGGCATTAGAGCATTCATTCACTCATTTACTCACCTATTCAAACACTATTTACTGAGGCTCTACTATATTCTGAGCTCTGTACTGGGAGCTAGGCATACCATGGTGAACAAAGCAGATCTGGTTACAACCCTCTAGAGCTGATATTCTAGTAGATTTGAAGATGAGGAAACTCATCTCAGTGTTTCTGTAATCTGCACAAAGTCACATAGTTAGTAGGAGTTAGATCCAGGATTAAGGTTTTATAATGTTCATTTTAGTGTGCACTGCAGTCTCCTGTTCTGTCTCTTGTTCCCTTGCATCCATTGTCTTCCTTTCTTATACTTCCCCCTGAGCTCTAAAGAATCTTGAGTTTGTTATAGACTATTCTTCCTAAAAAACACTTTTAGTCTTGCCATTTCAGTTTTATTACACAAGGTTCTCACTAGTCACGCGTTTCAACATCAGGTCATCCTAGTGTCTCTGTACTGTTTGCTGAGCTTGAATCATTATCTGGATAACCTTTCCAGTAACCCAGAAGCTGGAAGAATAGGGACCTGCAGTATTTCACTCAATCTCCAAGCTTCTTCCTGGGTTAGTTAACCTTTGTTTGGCTGATCAGGTAATGCAATTTCATTTTTTAAAAGCCTAAAGTGGTTCCTAGTTAATAGTGTATGGTATCAAATGCAAACACTGCCTGGTTTTCTAAATCCTCCATGATCTCGTCTCACCCTACCATTACACCATATTCCTTTAGTTCCCTACCCTTCACAGATCCACCCCAAGCTCATTGCCTAACCTATGACCTGTTCATGCCCTTTATCACTCTTATTACCTCCAGCCTAAAAACACAGAAGCTCTCCTTTGTTCCCTCGATCTAAAATAAATCCTAATCAGCCTAAGTCTTACTTCCTTTATGGTTCTAGCTATCAGTAATCTCTCCAATATCTGAGTCGTCTTGCATCTGTGTTTTAAAATTTAATTGCTCAAGTACATGATAAAGAGAACTTCATTTGACAACCTCTCATTTGAAAAAGTCCTGAGGATTTTAATTGGCCTCGTGCTCAATAGTAATGATGCGGTTCAAATATATAAATAAATAAAGGATACAATCTCAACTTGTACCTAAAGAAATATCATGCTTAAATTGAGAATAATAATTCTTCTACTGAACTCATCAATTCATTCATTAATTTTAAACACATTAACTTTTTTTCAGTGTGTGATCTTGTTTTATGGGTATACAACATAATCAATAGTTCAAATGCTATAGAAATGTTTACCTGAAACTTATGGACTCTTATTGATTAATGTCACCTCATTAAATTATTTTTCTAAATACAGTTTTTAAAAATGTATATATCCTTTATCTCAGAAATTCCACTTTTAAGAAACTATGTTATAGATATATTTTGCAGCATTGCTTGTCTTTAGTATATTTAAGACTTCCCCTTTATCCTTGATGTCTTGAACTTCCATCAAGATGCATCTAAGAGTTATCAATTTGTCTTCATTTATTCTGTTTAAGACTATGTACAGGATTTTAACCTGAAAAATCATGTCTTACCAGTTCTGGAAAATACTCATCCATTTCTCTTCAAACACTAACTCTTCTTAATTTCTTTTTAACTTCTGGAATTTCTATTAAATGTAGACTGAGCTTCTTGTTCTGTCATCTGTATCTTCTAATTTTTTCACAATTAGCATTTTTATAATATTGTGCTACATTCTATGATTATCTCAGCTCTATTTGTTATCTCACTAATTCTCTTTTTATTCATGCTTTATTTGTAGTTTAATTTGTCAGCTGATATTTTAACATTTCCATGGCACTAGAACTAAGGTTTTCCAACTCATCTCATAATTTCTATTATTCATTTCTAGAATTTATATATAATCTTGCTTTATGCATTCTGTTCTTTTAAAAAATATTTTTAAATTTTTAAGCATACAATATTTTAAAGTCTGTTTAGATTTCTGTATTACCTGTAGTTCCTTGAAACTGAATTCTTCTACTTCTTGTACATACTGACTAACTCATTATGGTGGGTTTCTCCATGTGCTTTATACTTTTCCATGTGAGTTTATTTTCCATAGGAGTTGTCTGATATGAGAATTTGACTTTAAGTTGTAAAGTTGCCCTTATGGGAAGTCTTTTATTTGCCTTTACTGAGTACTCTGGTGTTCCAGTTCTGGACCAGTTTTTTTGTTTTGTTTTATTTTGTATTGTATTTTTTCTGAAGTGAGAAGCAGGGAGGCAGAAAGACAGCCTCTCATATGCACCAGACCGGAATCCACCCAGCAAACACACTAGGGGGCAATGCTCTGCCCATCTGGGGTATTGCTTGGTTGCACCCGGAGCCATTCCAATGCTTGAGGTGGAGGCTATGGAGCCATCCTCAGTGCCCAGGCCAACTTTGCTCCAATGGAGCCTTGGCTGAAGGAGGGGAAGAGAGAGATAGAGAGAAAGGAGAGGGGTAAGGGTGGAGAAGCAGGTAGGCACTTCTCTTGTGTACCCTTACCAGGAATCGAACTGGGGACATCCACACACTAGGTTGATGCTCTACCATTGAGCCAACCAGCCAAGGCCTGGATGAGTTTTTATGTTCAGTTCTGAGCTTAAGGTTTCTGAACTATGTAGTTACTATGAATTTTAGTCTCATACCTGTGTGTAGCTCAAGTTTAGATTTTAAACTTCTTATAGGTGAGTTCATTTCTACCTCATCTTAAGGAAGATGACTTATTATCTTCTATGTAGAGATGCAGTCTAACATAATAGTTAAGAGCATGGACCTTGGAGTCAGTATGTCTAGGTCTGAATTTTTTTTAAGATTTTATAGAGAGAGTATATATAGAGAGGAAGGCAATGGGTAGAGGAGGAAGCATCAGCTCATAGTTGTTGTTTCTTGTATGTGCCTTGACCAGATAAGTCAGGGGTTTCGAATAGACAACCTCAGTGTTCCAGGTCGATGCTTTATCCACTGTGCCACCACAGGTCAGGCCGAATTTTATATTTGTCATTTCCTAGCAGTGTGACCTTAAACAAGTTATTGAAACACTTTATTCCTTATTTATAAAATAGGGGTTATAATAGTACCTATTTTGTAGAGGTTTTGTGAGGATCAAATAAACTAATGTATGCAAAACATGTAGAACAGTACCTGGCATTTGCAAGTACTAAATAAGATTTGTTATTTTTGTGTCCTTGGCTATTTGAAAAATCTTGTTTCAATTCATAGATGAGGCTTCTGCTCCTTGTTTTGTGCAGAAGTCACAATTATAACTCAATTCCAAACCCTTTAAACAACTGGAACATTAGCCTTTAAGGTACATATTTGGTGCTATTATTCTCATGAGTTGTGAAACTTCAATCCATGTTCAATGCTGTGATTCTGAGTTCCCTTCTTGTTTCTGTAATCTGAAGGTTTTCTTTCTTTTTTTAAATATTTTTAAATTTTTTTCAATTACAGTTTGCATTCAATATTGTTTTGTGTTAGTTTCAGGTGTACAGCAAAGTGATTAGAAAATCACATATTATACAAAGTGTTCCCCTTGATATTTCCAGCACTATTCTGGAGCCATACATAAGTATTAAAATAATTATCCTTATTTCTTGAATTCAGCTATATATAATTTTGTAATTAAATTTTTATCCAGTGTGTCTCTGTGTTTTTTACTGTAATAGTAAACAGTATTAGATAACATAGCTGTGCAATAAATAGGGGACTTGTTAAATAAATTATGGTACATTATTCAAATAGAATAAAGATAGTCCCAACATAGTTCAACTTAGTTGTTTTTTTTTATTTTAAAATGTTGCAAAAGCAATACATATTCAGAAGAAACCATAATTCAGATTTTGACTTTTTATCTTTCTCCAGGCTAGCAATACACAGTATAATACTCTGTCATGATGCTGGACAATAGCAGCAAGATGGTTTTGCCCAACTATGTAGGTTCATGTAAATGTTCTGAACACATTTAAGGTATGCTAGGCTAAGCTGTGATGTTTGGTAGGTTAGGTGTATTAAATTTATTTTTAATAGTTTTTTTGTGACAAGGACAAAGATAGACAGAGAGAGGGACACACAGACAAGACGGGAGAGAGATGAGAAGCATCAATTCTTTGTTGCAGTACCCTGTTGTTCATTGATTGCTTTCTCCTATGTGCCTTAACCAGAGGGCTACAGCAGACCCAGTGACCCCTTGCTTAAGCCAGCGACCTTGGGCTCAAGCTGATGAGCCTTACTCAAACCAGATGAGCCCGTGCTCAAGTTGGAGACCTCGGAATTTCAAAACTGGGTCCTCCGCATGCCAGTCCAATGCTCTATCCACTATGTCACTGACTGGTCAGGTTAAGTGCATTTTGACATACAATATTTTCAATTTACAATAGGTTTATTGGAATGCAACTCCATCACAAGTAAAGGAGTATTTGTACGATTCGGTCATGAAAAATTATGAAGTAGGTGTATATGTCCTATATAGATTGACATAAAATATAGCTATGTCGTATTATTAAATGAAAAAGCAAGAGGCAGAAAAATATGTGTATACAATAGTGTGTATATAAATTTATGCACTTTAATGCATAGAAGAGGTACTAGAAGGATACACACCACAAATCATCACCATGGTTACTTCTTGTATGAATGTGAGGGACAGACTTTTACTTTTACTTCACTCCTTTCCCTTTAGTTATTTTTAAAAATAATATGCAAGCATTTTAAAAAATCAACTAATTTGAAATAAATAGCAGAACAAATACTTCTTCCAATTTCATCCCCTTCCAAAAAAAACAACAACAACAAAAAAAAAAACTAACAAACATGAATCGAGCATCTACTTGGCCAGGAGCTGAAACAATAATGATAATTAAGCTCCATTACCTGCATTAAGAAATCCAACTTTAATGGGAGAGACATATATAAACAAACACAGGGTGCTGTAAGAAATGTTTTCAAGGAGGTGAGAGGAAGGCTAACTTTGTCAGAGGGTAGGCTACTCAAAGAAGCCTCACAGAATTGCTGGAGTCTGAACAATGTGAGGTTTACCAAGTAGACAAAAAAGGAAAGAGCATGATAGCAGTCAAAGGTCCAGTAAGGCCTGACCAGGTGGTGGCACAGTGGATAGAGCATTGGACTGGGATGTGGAGGACCCAGGTTCGAGACCCCGAGGTCGCCAGTTTGAGCATGGGCTCATCTTATTTGAGCAAAGCTCACCAGCTTGGACCCAAGGTCTCAGGCTTGAGCAAGGGGTCACTCGGTCTGCTGAAGACCCGTGGTCAAGGCACATATGAGAAAGCAATCAATGAACAACTAAGGTGTCGCAATGCGCAACAAAAAACTAATGATTGATGCTTCTCATCTCTCTCCATTCCTGTCTGTCTGTCCCTATCTATCCCTCTCTATGACTCTGTAAAAAAAAAAAAAAAAAAAAAAAAGTCCAGTAAGAACCCAATAGCACAGATAAAGTGAAGAGTTTAATGAGGGAATGTTAACAACAGTGTGAGCAGGGATAAGGGAAACCAACAAAGGATGGTGAAGCACCCCGGAGACCCTCTGCAACCTTTACACTTGAAGGGCCAAGTTACCAGAACCCAGAGGGAGCATTTAACAGAATCTAGAGAGAATAGGTGTAGCTATATGACATGGTTGCCAAAAAAGTAATATGCTGAAAAAAAAAAAAAAAAGTAGTATGCTGCAGATTTCCAATCCCTTGCTAGTGGCTCCAATTGGCCATATCCAAGAAGAATCCAAAGGACAAGGAAGCCAGTTAAGATAGTCCTTAATGAGGTTAATTTCTGGGGATACAGAAAGAGAATGGAGAAGGGTGAAAAGTAAATTTGCAGGGCATCTGTAGGGATTTTTCTGTGAATCTGAAACTGCTCTAAAAATAAAGTTGTTTTTTTTTTTTTTTTTTTAAGTGGATCTAGATAGGCAAATAGAGAATTTTCCTCACAGAAATTTTCTGCAGAGAGAGCCATATAGGTACAGGAATAAGAGCAAAAAATCATAAGGTATATGAGGGAAGTAGAGAATATTTTAATGATGTAAATAAATTATTGAGTTTATGAAGAGAACAAAGGTGAGATGATAGGGTGTTGAAGATGTGAAAGGACCCTGACCTGTGGTGGCATAGTCAATAATGCATCAACCTGTAATGCTGAGATCACTGGTTTGAATCCCTGAGTTTACCCAGTCAAGGCACATACAAGGCGCATGCTATGAGTTGATGCTTCTGACTTCTCCCCTCTCCCTTTTCTCTCTCTCTCTCTCCTCTCTCTAAAAATCAATAAATAAAATAGTTTTTAAAGAAAAGAAGATGTGAAAGGAATATTGACAAGTTGCATGAAATCCAAATTTTATATTTCCAAATTTCCAGCTTATGCTGCAAAATTGGCCTGCAAATGTCTTTTGTCTTGAGTTTGAATGTGAATACTTTTAGACAACTACGTGTCTCCATAGGTCTCACCACTTGCTACTGTCTCCAACCTGGTCTAACTCACTTTTATCTTTTCTTCTCTTTTTTCTTTCCTTTCCCTTTCCTTTCTTTTCTTTCTTTCTTTCTTTCTTTTTTTTTTTAATCTACTAGCTCCTGAAGAAATTTCAGGAAAAAGTCCATATTAGAGCTTGTCCAGGGGAAGCAAAGCATATGGGTTTAGAAACCATGTCAAATTCAGAGTGAAGGAAACTAAATCATTAAGCTTTGGAAACAAGATGATTTGGAAGGACATGATTGTTTTCTTCACCCCAACCAAAAGCTAACGCAGAGAAGAATGAGTAGATTTATTTTGTGTTGGTTTTTCATTTACTTAACAGATATTTGCTGTATGTCCTCTGTGCACCATGTTCCAACAAAACTGCTCCAAATAGCAGAATTAGGTTCAAATAATATAAGTTGCAGAAAGGTAGATTTAGTCTCAGGATAGTAATTCTAACCCATTTTGGTGTTTAGACCGCTTCAAATCTGATAAAAGGTGTGGGTTCTTTCTGTTAGAAGATATACCCATATTCATGCACACAAATATCCACACACAATTTCAGGAGAGTCATAGACTGGTGTAGCCCATACATGGACTCCTAGCTAGGAATATTTGAAGAACTTAACAGCCACACAATGGAGAACTACGCAGTCATCAAAAAGACTGACATACATAAGAAATGATGACATATTGTCATTTACAACCACATGGATAAACATTGAAAACATTATGCTAAGTGAAACAAGTAAATCAGAAAAAGCTTAGAACTACATCTATCACAGTGATTAGGTTCCAGAGGCCCCTGCAATAAGTAAAAGTCCACAAAGTAGTGACCTTATATTTATTTTATTATTTTTAAGGTTTTATTTTGATTTAATATTCTTTTAATATGTTTTAATAATTTTTTATATTTTTATATTGTTTCTAATTTTTTAGGCTAAAAAATGTTTTTTTTACTGCAAAAACAATTAGAATAATAAATATATAAAAATACCTCTATACTGCAAAATCCTGCAATATAGCAAAAAATCCATGATACAAAACTAGATATATACAATTTAAAAATCTGCAATACAGTGACACCATGAAAATTGAACTGCGACATGGCAAGGGACAACTGTATATAATTTCACACATAGGTGGGATATAAAAATAAGACCCATAGACATAGATAAAAGTGCAGTGGTTACCAGGGGGAGGGAATTGGGAAGAATGGGGTGGAGAAAGGGAGTAAAGAGTGACAAATATACTGTGACAGAAAATGATTGGACTTTGGGTGATGGACACACATGCAATCAACAGTTCAAAAACTACAGAGCTGTTTACCTGGAACTTTAGTACTCTTATTGATCAATGTTACCCCATTAAAGTTAATTTTCTAAATAAGATTTTTTAAAAATATTGGCACAGACTGACCTGTGGTGGTGAAGTGGTTAAACTGTCAACCTGAAACACTAAAGTGGCCAGTTCAAAACCCTGGGCTTGTCCGGTCAAGGCACATATGGGAGTTGATGTTTCCTGCTCCTCTTTCTTCTTTCTCTCTCTCTCTCTCTCTCTCTCTCTCTCTCTCTCTCTCTCTCTCTCTGTCTTTCTCCAAAATGAAAAAAATAAAATCTTAATTTTTAAAAAAGAAAAATATTTAAAATAAAAGAGTGGCATACACATCAAGTGAGAAATAAGTATAAAATATATTTTTAAAAAGGATTACACAAACAGAGACAGGTATGTATAACATATAGGATTTAACTCTAGAAAAATATAGAATAAACTCATAAAAGTGATTGCCTCCAGAAAGGGATCTTGGTGGCTGAAAGCAGAGGGAAACCTCAGCTTTTGCTTTAAGAAAAATGAGATACCTTGGGCTAAATTTAGCAGAAGATTCACAAAATCGAAAGGCTTTGTGCAAAAATTCTGGTTAAAAAGAGAGACAAAGAGAAAGAGAGAGAGAGAGAGAGAGAGAGAGAGAGAGGGAGTCCTGGCCAGTTAGTTCAGTCAGTGAAGAGTGTCCTCTCAAAATGAAAAGGTTGTGGGTTCGATCCCCAGTCAGGACATATACGGGAAGCAAACAATAAATGCACGACTAAGTGGAACAACAAATGAGTGCTTTCTTTCCCCCTTCCCTTTTTCTCCCTTCTTCTTTCTGTCTCTATGTAAATCGATCAATAAAAACAAATTAAGTACTGGCCGGATGGTCCAGTTAGAGCATTTAATTGGAGTTCAGAGGTTGCTGGTTCAATTCCCCAGTCAGGGCACATATGAGAATAGCTCGATGTTCCTGTATCTCTTTCCTCCCTCTCTCAAAGAGAGAGAGAGAGAGAGAGAGAGAAAGGGTGACTTACAATAGGGTGATAACAGGAGGAGGTGGTAGAATACACTTTTCACTAGTTGTATTTTGAACATTTGGCATTTTGTATCATATATATCTAATATCTATTAAAAACATTATGTATCAGCAAAGGACCCTTGACAAATAACTTTCTAAGAATTAAAGACCTCCAATTATGGTGCATTTTGCTTTAGACTGTATAAACTTCTTAGAAGTTCTCATGCAAACACTAAATTTAACACTGGGAATGTGGTATTGAGGACTCCTACATTTTTAGCAGGTTGTTTTAGATGTAAAAGGTGATCTGTCCCCACCTGAAGATGTCAGGAGTCTAAGAACCACTGCTACACTTTTAATTATTATTTATCTGACAGATATTTATTGAGTACCTTTTATGTGTCGGGCTATGCATTAGGTATCGGGTCTATACCAGTGACACAATACAATCTCTGCACTCTTGAAGCTTACATTCTGGTGGTGGAAATAAACAATGAACAAGCAAGTAGATATTAATATATCAGAAAATGAGATGTGTTATGGATAAAAATAAAGCAAGATAAAGTGGCATGGAAGCATGCAGAGAGAGAGAATTTTTAAATAAAGTGGTCAAGAAAATATCCCTGGCAAGATTCATTTGCACAGAGATCTGAAGGAGGCAAATGAGTAAACCTCTGGCTCTCTGGATAAAGAATATTCCAATTAGAGGGAACAGCAGTGCCCCATTGGGAGTTATGTTAGAGTGCCTGAGAAACAGCAAGAAAGCCATATGGTTGGAGCTAATCAAGGAAGAGAGTGGTAAGATCTGAGGTCAGAGAGTAGCCAGTGAAGTAGGAGGAGAACCAAGAATGTGTGATGCCCCAGAAGCCAAGTAAAGAAAGTATTTTCAGGAGGGAATGCTCAACTGTGTCAAACGCCACTGTTGGGTCAAATAAAATGAGAACAGAAGTGACCATAAGACTTAACCATTGAGAAGATATTGTTGACCTTGACATGAACCATTGTGGTGGAGTGATGAGGGCAAAAGACTGATTGGAGAGGATTCAAAAGAGAACAGGAGGAGAGAAATTACAGCTAATAACCAGAGACAACGCTTGTATGTTTGCTCTGAGGAGGAGAGTTGGGACTGTAACTCAGGTGAAGAAAACAGTTTTGGTTTTTCTTAACATTGCAGGTGTTAGTTTGGTGAGAGACAAATTGTTCATGCCTCACAGGGAGGGGAAAATGGCGAGAGAGATGATATTGATTAAGCCAAAAAGAACAGGATCTAGTACACAAGTGGAGGGCGGTTGCAGTGGAATTACACAGTTAGTTCATAGTGATAAAAGGAAGGCATGGTATGTAGTTAGACACAAGTAGGTTTTCAGATACAGTGGTGGGAGTCTGCAGTTGTTCTTTTCTGACTGCTTCTATTCTCAGTGAAATAGGAAGCAAGATCCGCAGCTGGGATGGAAGATGGGAAAGGAATGTTGAAACTTTGAAGAGAAGGAAGATACAAAACAGCCATCCAGGAGAGTTCAAGAATGACTGGATTAAGAAAACAGTGAAAGGGAAGGGCATCACTAAGGGCCCACTTGAGGTTAGTGGTCATGAATCTAAAGTGAAATTAGTCAGCATGCTGGGGCAGGTTTGAAATAGATGGAGCAGGATTTAGTCAAGTTTAGGTATCTGTCACTCAAATATGATGGGGGCAGAGAGAGGCAAAAGATGCTTGGATATATGCAAAAGAGGGAAAATTATGATGGACAAAGACTCTGAGCTGTACAAAATAGAAAGTGAGGACACTATGGGGCTGAGAGACAGTACTCTACACTTTAGCACATAATTTTTCTGTTGTTACTTTTGTCACATAAGGTCTAAAATGAGTCTGTTCCTGTTAGCAAGTAGGAGGACACCAGTGACCTTGGTGCAGTGTTCTTACAATTGTATTTCCTCAACACCACTAGCCCCTCACCATCATCCCTGTGACTAAAGTCACAAAACTCCATGGTCCTCATCCCGCTCTTGGAGATGCACTTGACTGTTAACATATTAAAGACTCGGAACATTCTTGCAGTTGGGAAACCATACTTGACTAATCCAGAGTTTTACAACAGTATGTGTTCATGGGGCTCTTGTGTGATATTATCAATGTCCATCCCCAGGGACTAACACTCCCTAGAATACACTTTTAAAAATAGTAATTTAGGAAGCACGTTAGGGATTGAAGCTGAGATTTAGGCCAAAACTTCACTGTAGCCTTTCTCCAAGCAGGGTGCATGGCAGGAATGTACATCCTCCCCACACCATCTCACTGTGCTGCAGCTGAGCCAGTCTTTGGAGACATGGGTTCTGTCCAGTTCCCCTAGAGCCAAATAAACCCAATATCATCAATATAGAAATACAGCTGGTTCTCTAGTTTTCATTCAGCTGCAACTCTCTGATCTTGTATCTTCAATAATTCAGAAGATATTATTGTAACAATCAATGCACTGGAACCAGCATGAACATTCATTAACCACATCCTTGTGTCCAGCACTGTGCTGGGCATTTCACATATATTTTCTCACCCCTTCACAACAATACGATGAGAAAGTGTTCAATATTAAAAAAAAAAAAAATCCAGGAAATTCACAGGCAACCAGTCTTCTTCAAAAACTTGTTGCCTGAGAGAATGGAACTAGGCTTAGATTGTAACAGGTAATGTGTTTGTCACAAACAGATTTGAAGCCTTAAGAACATTCATAGAATCAGAATGTTGGAGACAAAAGAAACCTCAGAGATCAATTGAAGATATTAGGGAGAGGCTATTGCATTCCCCTCAAAAGTTATTCCATAAATTGTCTCAGGAGAAAAGGATTAAGAAATCTTGCCATAACTGCTTTGATTTAAATCAAGTCGTATAAAATGATATTGCCACATAAATTAAAGCCTACAAACCATGCTGTAAGAATGCAATATTGTAATTGGTTATCGGCTGGAACTACAAATGAATATTTGGAGTTTAATATGTACTTCAACATTGTGGATGCCTGATTTCACCAGAATGCAGTGGTTCTCAAACCTGAATATATTATCAGAATTATCCCAAGTAACTGTTTTAAAATTCATCTAGACTCTATATTCAGAAATACTAATTCAATAAGCCTAGAATAATGGCCAGGAAATTTGAATTTTTAACAAGCTCTCTGAGTAGCACTCAGTGATCCACTGCTATGGGTGGTGGTCCACAGACTAACCACAATCTGAGAAACATCCTTAAGGATATTCTCTTCCTAATAAGCTGTGAGCAGGCCAATGTCAACTAGTTAGCTGGCATAGTTGCCCTGCCCCCCCCCCCAAATGATTAGGAGACATAGGAAGTCTCTACTGTTTCTAGATTCTCATTTTTCTACAGAACCTCATCCTAATGTAGTAATAAACTCTTAGAGACATCTCCTCCTTTGTGATTTGATGATTGAGACTTCGGATTTCTGACCTCCAGAACTGTGAAAGTAGGTGCCCAGAGGAAGCTTTTTGAGATATAACATTGAGTAGGAATAAAAATTCCTCCTGTAAGCTCTTAAGTAATTAGAAACTCTTTTGTACACCCAGAAGTGTTTGACATATAATTATACTGTAGTCGCTTACATAGTACAGAAACAGGTGTGGCTTGTAGCCTGTGAGGTGCCTGTACCTTGAAGGGATCTTGTTCCTTAGCCAAGATCCAATCTCCAGTTTTGCAAGTTTCAAAACTAAATTTTGTCAGATTTAACCAGGGTGTTATTAGGCTCTGGGAGACAAATTTCACACAATTTAAACTCATAAAGCAATGTTTTAGAAACCAAAATGTTAAGTTGTTAATTCACCTTGATAATTAAATACAAAGCAAACTTATGTCAATCATGGTATCCTCTTGCCAGTAGAAAATCTACTTAGGAAACCAAATTAAGGCAGAAGACTGTATGGTAGATGCAGCCCGATTTAGTAAAGAGAGTCAAAATTTTGGGATCAGATAGTTCAAGTTTGGAATCCTAGCTAAGCTACTTCTAATGGGTTGAATGATGCTCTACCAAAAGATATGTCCAAATGGAACTGCAGAATATATTACCTTAGCTGGAATAAGGGTATTTGCAGGTATAATTAAAGATATCTATGAGATTGTACTGGGTAAGGGTGGGCTCTAAATTTAATGGTGTATGTCCGTAGAAGAGACAGAGAAGACTGAGGCACAGGGCAGAAGGCCATGTGAAGACAGAAGCAGAGATTGGAGTGATGCAGCCACAAGCAAGCAAAGTCTGTAGCCACCAGAAGCTAAAGAAAGTAAGGAACAAAATCTCCCATAGAGCCATCAGAAGGAGCATGATCCTACCAACACCTTGATTTCAGATTTTTGGCCTCCAGAACTGTGAGATAATATGATTCTGTTGTTTAAAGCCACTAAGTTTGGGGTAATTTTTTAGAGCAGTCACAGGAAGCTAATGCCACTCTTTAGTTTTATGGGCTTGGGTAAGGCACACAACCTCTCTGAGTCTCAGTTCCTCCATTTGGAAATGGGGTTAGTAATAGAATCCTATGAGATCATAAGATTACTGTGAAGATTAAATACGATAATTAAGTAAAGTGCTTGACCCAGAGTAGGTGCTTGCTAGATGGTGGCTGTTGCTACTGGTGAGTGCAGAGATTAGCAGAGGATGTGGGATGGTTTGAAAAGGTCAAGTCATATAGTTTACGCAGTTTGATGCAACCATCAAATCTCCTACCAGAAAGACAATAATAAATATATCAGTAGGTCAGGGCAAGCATGGAGTGAGAAAAACAACTTGTCTTTATAATGATTTTTATTTTTGTTTCTATAATGGTCAAATAGCTTGCTTACATGTGTCACGACATTGTGAATCCCTTCCTAGTTTTGATGAAAATTCCCAGCCATAGGATTTACAAGGGTACAGTAGGGTTTTCCACTGGCTACATTTTGGAGCATCACTTCTTAGTGACATATAGGGAAATCCCTTATCTCATTAGTAAACACTTTTTTGTGTGTCTGCAGCCAACCCCATTTCTACAATAGACAACTTTCATGTTAGTTTAAGTCCCTGAAAGTAGCATTTTTATATCCTATAGGTTTACCTGAGCTCTAGAATTGGGGGCACTCTTCCCTTTCACCATGTAGCCCTCTGTCTCCATTTTTCACAACCCTATGAATTTATAAACCTATGTCTACTTTCTCATCAACCTGTTTGTAAACAGAAAGTTCTTTTTTTTTTTTTTTTGTGACAGCAACCGAGAGACAGAGAGAGGGACATATAAGGACCAACAGACAGGAAGGGAGAGAGATGAGAAGCATCAATTCTTCGTTGCGGGCCCTTAGTCTCTTTAGTCGTTCACTGATTGCTTTCTCATATGTGCCTTGACAGGGGGACTGAAGGAGAGAAGTGACCCCTTGCTCAAGCTAGTGACCTTGAGCTCAAGCCAGTGACCTGGGGCTTCAAACCAGTGACCTTTGGGCTCAAGCCAACGTCCATGGGGTCATGTCTATGAAGCCATTCTCAAGCCAGCGACCTTTGGGCTCAAGCTGGTGAGCCTGCGCTCAAGCCACATGAGCTTGTGTTCCCACAATCACAGGTTTCAAACCTGGGTCCTCCGCATCCCAGTCTGATGCTCTATCCACTGCGGCACCTCCTGGTCAGGCTGTAAACAGAAAATTCTTTATTCTCTTCATCTGATAGCCTCCACTCTCACCTACACAGCCCCAACTAGTGTTACTTCTGGGAGGCCAGGGGGATCATGTTCTATTCATCTATGTAAGTACTGCCTAATGTACTGCATGACATATGGTAAATCATTGTTAAGTTGAAGGAAACAATGACTATATCTTGTCCCTGAAGTCAGGCAGACCTAGGTTCAAACCCTAGCTTCCCTTCTTACTAGTTATAGGGCCTTGAGCAAATCACTTCAGCTTTTGAAAC
Organism: Saccopteryx leptura; assembly: GCF_036850995.1. Classification (NCBI taxonomy): domain Eukaryota; kingdom Metazoa; phylum Chordata; class Mammalia; order Chiroptera; family Emballonuridae; genus Saccopteryx; species Saccopteryx leptura. The sequence continues at coordinate 100,787,312 of NC_089516.1, read as the reverse complement.
TTCAGTTCCCTCATCTGTAAAATGATGATAATAATAGTGCCTACCTCCTAGGTGTTTTATAAGAATTAAATGAGTTACTATATTTAAAGTCCTTAGCAGAGTACCACGTACATAGTAAATGTTTGGTAAATGTTAGCAATGTGTGTAGAACTGTATGGAATAGTGAATGAGTGAAAGTACATTTTTCACAGTCAGGCATATAACACCAGGGAAACAATAGTGCCTGTAAGAGACTCAGGGAAGGATGAGTGAATAGTCAGTAAGAGCTGGTGAATACTTTATTTATCATATCTCTTACCATGTGATTTCTACTATTGGGAGTACTTGAAAGCTGAAGTTTATCAGAACAAACCATTCACATCAAATACATGAAAGGAAAATAAGGTTTCATATCATAACAGTAACAGTTGCTCAATTTCAAAAAGTACTTCAAAATATGATAAAGTGTTGAAAAGTGTAGCATTTTCAATAGAATCTATTGCTAGCAATTATTTTAATTAAAATACTGATTTTCTGGTTTTAATGCAGAGTTTTTGAGTTATTGTTGTTATTAGAGAGTCTGAATCAGGAGGGTTGCATAGACAAATGACAACATTAAAGGAAGTCAGATGAAATTTCACACATCAGGAGAGCTGCACAGGCAAAGGAAGTAACTTTTACATCATGTGACACTCTTTAAGCATTAGTGTAGAGATGATGGGGGAAGGGAGGAAGGAGAATTGATACATTGCAAACCTAGCCAAAATTAGCTATTGCTCAAGATTCTGCATCATCAATTACTATAGTATATTTCTCCTGGTCCCTCATTCTTCCAGTCCTCCGTTGATTCATTCCTTCAACAAAAATATATTAAGCACCTACTATGTACCAGGCATTGGCATGTGTGTTAGGAACATAGCAGTTAATAAAAATTCTTGCCCTCCTAGAACTTACATTCTAGTAGAAATCAGCACTCTATGATGGAACTTACATTCTAGTAGAAATCAGCACTCTAAATTGTATGTAGCAGGAGATATACAATTCAAAAATAGATAATATATAATGTAAAATAGTGTTCAAAGTATTGAAAAATAAGACAGGGAAGGCAGGCAGGGAACGGGGAGGGGGAACTTACAACTTTAAACATGGCAGCCAGAGCAGATCTCACAAATGGAGGGCATTTGATCTAACACGTGGAAGAGGTGAGCAAGTGAACTGCTTTGATATTTGGGTTGTATACACCATTGTGGGCCACTGTAAGGAGTTTTACTGTTAATATGTGTGAGATGGGATGCCATTGGAGGAATTTGGAGCAGAAGAATGACGTGATATGAATATCATGTTAATAAGATTAGTCTGAGCTTCAAATCAATATAAAAATAATAGACTTGGTGAGGGTAGCAAGGACACAAGCAAGAAGAATAGCCGGAAGGCTAGTGATAGAAAAAGTGTAGGATATGAGAGAAAAATGAAGAATAATCCCAAGGACTTCTGCCTGAGCAACAGAAAGAATAAAGTTACCATTTAGCGAGATGGGAAACACTGTTAAGAGCAGGTTTGACCAATGGCACAGACTTTGGGTGGGGGAGGCTGAGGGGAAGGGGTGAATTAAGAGTTCAGTTTTGGTTCGGTTGCTTAGAGGGGAGAGAGTTGAAGGACTTTGAAAAAGGTGAAGGGATTAAAAAGTACAGATTTGTAGTTACAGAATAGTCACAAAGATGTAAAGTACAGCATAGGAAATATAATGAATAATGTTGTAATAACTAGGTATGGTGCCAATTGGGTACTGGAAATATCAGGGGAAACATTTTGTAGAGAATATGATTGTCTAACGACCATGCTGTACACCTGCAACTAATACAAAATCATATTGAATGTAATCTGTAATTGAGAAAAAATGTTTTAAATATATTAATAAATTAAAAGCTTGAGATGTCTGCTTGGCATCCAAATTGATAGGTCAAGCTAGCAGTTGGATATAAAAGTATGGAGAAGTCCAGGCTGGAGATACACATTTAAGAGTCATCAGCATATACAGTATATATATTTGAAGCCATGAGAATGGAAGCATTACCAAGAAGACAGAGAACAGAAGAGATCTAAGTCTTCAAGCCTTCCTCTACTTCTCAACTCCAGAATCAATCCAAACAATATTCTATCAATTCTTCTTTCATAATGTATCTCAATCCAACATTTTATTTCCAGTACCCCTGCTTCCATCCTAATCCAGAATCTCATTCTGTCTCACATGGCCTTTTGCAATACCCTCCTAACTGGTTTCTTTGACTCTAACGTCAACTTGAAATTCATTATCTCACCTGTCCCTCCCTTCTACAAATTCTACTTCTTGGCTTCCTATCTTAAATAATAGCACCACCATTTATATCTATTTTTTCAAGTTTGAAACATAAAAATCATCCTTGTCTCCTTCATCTCTCTTTAGTTTTACATGCACTGTCATGTGTACCTCCAAAATATAATTTAGTTTTGCCCACCATAGTCCAAGATGCCATCACCTTTCACGTGGAGAATTGTAGGAGCCTTCTAACTTTTCCTTCATTCCAATCTATCCTTCATACTGATGTCAATGGAATCTTTCTAAAACAATACTATGAAGATTTTGCCTACTTATTTTGTAGGTTAACAGGATAAAATTCAAAGACTTTTCATCATTTGGCCATAACATTTCTCTCTAATGGTATCCTATTGTGGTTCTGGAAATTCACTCCATTTCCAGCCTGTGAACTTGCCAATGGTCTTTAGACCCACCATTACCACAGTGTACCCCAGGATCTTACTGAAGACCTTCCTAAGAGTATTACAAGTGTCTAAAGCTATGAATCCTGAGCCCAAGATAGTGCAGTTGAAACTCCTGGGTCACTTGCCTCTGTGCTGAAGCTGCTTCCTTTGTTCAACCCAATGTACTTTATCTGCTTTACAAATCCTTTGCTTTTCTCTGTGTGCCGTGATATAAGGGTTGGGAAGCACTGACTTACTGCACACCTTTCCACAAGCCTGGGAAGTGCTGCTACTTCCTCTTCTCTAAGTTCAGTGTGCTCTTCCACGCCAAGTTCAACACCTATCTTTTTGATAAAGCTGTCTGTCTTTGATGCTGCATACATTCTTGTGTGACCTAACTAGACTTCTCCTTCAGAACTTAATATTTATAGCTCTGTGTTAGTCAATTTTTATAGTGGCACTTTACCTCAATTGTGTTTTTAGCTCCTTAAAAACAAGGGTTTTTATACCTACTTTCTTTGCCACCATACTGCCTTAGTATATACGAGGCACTTAATATCTTATTATAATATGAATAAATGGACAAATAGTTAAATGAATGACTGAATTGATTTGTAAAACCCATTAGATAATATAATGGAAAAGACTATTGGGTTAACAATCAGAAAACCTAGATGCTAGTCCATTTTGCCACTAGATGGTTGTAAGACATTAGGCAAGTTGCTTGCCTTCTTTTCTTCATTCACAAAATAGGAACAATACTTTCCATCTTCACTTCCAGGTTGAGGTGGCATAATTTATGGAAAAAAATATTTGGCAGTGAAAAGATCATGTTGTTCATGAGTAATGCCAAAGGAGGCAGTGTGGAATATAAAGAAGGATATTTTGAAACACACTGCCGAAAGCTGTGAAAGGAGGAAAAGCCAATGATGGGGTAGGGGAAATTTGCTCGCAAAGTAGACTTGTGCAGGCGTGGTTGAAAATGAATGGCAAGCACAAGAGACAGAAAAATAAAAAGATTCTCTGTTGAGAGGCAATACAACACAGCCATTATAAACAGACTGCCTAAGTTCAAAGCCTGGTTCTGGCACTTACCAGCTTTGTTATCTTAGACAAGTTACTTAACATTTCTGAACTTTACTCATATTTCATATGAGAATAATAATAGTACTTATTATTTCCAGGGACTTCTGAGACTTAAATTAGTTAATGTTTGTAAAGTGCTTAGGGGAGTATTGGCCAGTACCTTGCATATAGAGCACTGTAGAAGAGTATGTTAGATAAAGTAATGGCCTTGAGTCTCCCTGCCAAGCAGTACTTCAATTCCCATGGCTAGAACTTCCTCACTGGACCTGAAAGCAGGGCCCACAGAAGTTTAGAGTTGCTTCTTAGAGGGCCTGTCTGCTTTCTGAGTTCCAGCACTCAGTCTTATAAGCTTCACCGGTTTCACTGTTTATAAAACACTGGCCACTTTCGCTAGGTTTTCAGCCTACAAAGTTTCTTTCACATCCTTCAGCTTTTTTCAAAGCTCAATAAAATTTATTGAGGACAGACTGGAGTAGATTACATGACCTTTCAAAAACAAATAGTCAAAAGAGCTTAATCTTTAAGAAAAATGGCTTTGTAATCAAGCTAATGTGACCTTGAATAAGGGCTCTGCAAATAAGCAAGCGGATGACCTTGGATAAATCAACCTCACTGAGCCTTAGTTTGCTCATCTGTAAAATGAGGCCTCCCAGGTGGTTGTCAGATCAAATGAAAGAAATGAACATGAAGCATTTACACAGGACCTGACATATGGTAAGGACTTAAAAAATATTAACTCTTATTAATAATTCTTAGAATTTGGGGTTTCAAATTTTCCAGCTCTTGAATGTAATTTAATAACACCATAGCTCCCATCCATTATGTCTCTGTCATCCCAATTTTTCCCTTCCAAACTAAAATGGTGCAAAAAGTTAAGAACACTCTCTCTGTATTTTGTACTTCATTTGAGGTTTCTGCCCAGTTCCAAGGAATTGTAGAGAAAGAAACAGAAACTAAGTATGACACAAATTTCAATGTCTGCAAATGCCTCAAAGATAGTGGGGTGCTCCCAGCCTAGGGTGGACATCAAACTTACCAATTTTTAATTTCATTCAATATATTATTCTTGTAAAACAGCAAATGAGCCTGGTCAGGTGGTGGTTCAGTGGATAGAGCATTGGACTGGGATGCGGAGGACCCAGGTTCGAGACCTCGAGGTCGCCAGCTTGTGCGCAGGCTCATCTGGTTTGAGCAAGGCTCACCAGCTTGAACCCAGAGTCACTGGCTTGAGCAAGGAGGCACTCGGTCTGCTGTAGCCCCCCAGTCAAGGCACATATGAGAAAGCAATCAATGAACAACTGAGGAGCCGCAATGAAGAGTTGGTGCTTCTCATCTCTCTCCTTCCCTGTATATCTGTCCCTATCTGTCCCTCTCTCTGTCTCTCTCTCTCTGTCCCTCTCTCTCTCTCTCTCTGTTTCTGTTACAAAAAAATGGCAAATTAGCCTGACCTGTGGTGGCGCAGTGGGATAGAGCGTCGACCTGGAACACTGAGGTCACCGGTTCGAAACCTTGGGCTTGCCTGGTCAAGGCACATATGGGAGTTGATGCTTTCTGCTCCTCCCCCCTTCTCTCTCTCTCTCTCTCTCTCTCTCTCTCTCTCCCTCCTCTCTCTCTAAAAATCAATCAATAAAAAAATGGCAAATTATATATTTTTTTCAAAATGCTAATACTTGGATTTCTCTGGAAACAATTCTCCTATTGAAACAAATCTACACTGAGGAGACAAGTGACCAGGAAAGCATGGTTTGCAAAAGCTATTCAAGTGAGTCGGTCTGGTAAGCACTTCTGCAGTGAGAAAGGGACTAGAAAGTGAGTTTGGAGGAAGAGCCCAGGGCCTCCCTTTGAGAAAAAAATAAAAAAAGGGCAAGTATATCCATTTTGCTCCCCACATAAAGTGCGTGTACACAAACATACTCTGTACCCACTGGGACAGAACTTAGTGTTCTCTCCTCCATGCATTAATCGCAGAGGACTTGCCCCTAATACAAGCATCGTCTTTGACACACCAATAGGAGAATTGTGCTCGGTAAGACTCCAAGATTTTCCCCATGCTCTCAAAATGCAACTATATTTCATGACTGAATTAAATATATGTCATGCCCAAAGATCAAATACTATTTAATGTCTAAAGCGAGGAAAAATTATCACTAAATAATCCAATTATTTTTTGTTTATACATCTGTTCCCAAAGCTAATTGTTTGCTGGCAAAAACTGTTTGGCCTTGATTATGATCATTAATGAGTGTGCTTGCATTTCAAATCAAGGAATCAGTCTCTCAAACAGCTCTAATCAAATCAAATAAAAACAGTTTTCAAAATAAAAATGTAAAACAAAAAGAAAGTATAACAAATAATCTATGAAGTTATTACTTTTTATTCCCTGATATATGCATATTATAAATTATAATTTTTAGTTTGAAATATATAATTTTTAGTTTAATTTGTTTAAAAAATTGACTTAATATTTTAGAGCAGTTTTAGGTTCATCATCTTATACATTTTATACAAGCTATTTATATAAATGTATAATATATTTATATATTATTTTAATTTTAATATGTAAATATATATTTTATATAAGTGAACACATAATATATAACATATTTAGATACACATATTATATAAATATATAATTAATTTTATAATAATTTAAAAATATAAATATATATATTTTAAATGCACCTACATTACCTCGGAGATCCACCAAAACATTAGATATTTCCCATATAACATCTGAAATCTTTTTTTTTTTTACAGAGTCAGAGAGAAGGATAGACAGGGACAGACAGACAGAAACGAAGAGATGAGAAGCATCAATCATTAGTTTTTCGTTGTGTGTTGCGACACCTTAGCTGTTCATTGATTGCTTTTTCATATATGCCTTGACGGCAGCCCTTCAGCAGACCAAATAATCCATTGCTCGAGCCAGCGACCTTGGGTCCAAGCTGGTGAGCTTTGCTCAAACCAGATGAGCCTGCGCTCAAGATGGCGACCTCGGGGTCTTGAACCTGGGTCCTCCACATCCCAGTCCAACACTCTATCTACTGCACCACCGCCTGGTCAGGCTAATACCTGAAATCTTTTTTTTTATAAATAAATTTTTATTAATGTTAATGGGGTGACATCAATAAATCAGGGTACATATATTCAAAGAAAACATGTCCAGGTTATCTTGTCATTCAATTATGTTGCATACTCATCACCCAAAGTCAGATTGTCCTCTGTCACCTTCTATCTAGTTTTCTTTGTGCCCCTCCCCTTCTCCCTCCTTCCCTCCCCCACCCTGTTACAACCACACTCTTGTCCATGTCTCTTGGTCTCGTTTTTATGTCCCACCAATGTATGGAATCATGCAGTTCTTGGTTTTTTTCTGATTTACTTATTTCACTCCATATAATGTTATCAAGATCCCACCATTTTGTTGTGGCACATGTACACTATGGTATACTATTCAGCCATAAGAAATGATGACATCGGATCATTTACAACATCTGAAACCTTAAAAATAATTTTGTGCCTGACCTATGGGGGCACAGTGGATAAAGTGTCAACCTGGAATGGTGAAGTTGCCTGTTTGAAACCCTGGGCTTATGTGGTCGAGGCACATACAAGAAGCAAATACATACTATGAGTTGATGCTTCCCACTCCTCTCCTACCACCTTTCTCTCTCAATAAATAAAAATAAACAAATAAATAAATTTTCATTTAAATAAAAATAGAATACCATATTTCATATACAGTGTGTCCGTAAAGTCATGGTACACTTTTGACCGGTCACAGGAAAACAACAAAAGACAATAGAAATGTGAAATCTGCACCAAATAAAAGGAAAACCCTCCCAGTTTCTGTAGGATGATGTGGCAGCATGTGCGCATGCGCAGATGATGATGTAACACCGTGTATACAGCGGAGCAGCCCACGGCCATGCCAGTCGAGATGTGGATGGTACAGAGGAAAGCTCAGTGTGTTCTGTGGCTCGCTAAATTCAAATCCATGACCAAAGTGCAACATGAATATCAGCGCGTTTATAACGAAGCGCCACCACATAGGAATAACATTACTTGGTGGGATAAGCAGTTGAAAGAAACCGGCAGTTTGGTGGAGAAACCCCGTTCTGGTAGGCCATCAGTCAGTGACAAGTCTGTAGAGGCTATACAGGATAGCTACCTAAGGAGCCCTAAAAAAATCTGTGCATGAGCCCACATCGAACTGCACCAAATAGGTATGAAACTGGGAGAGTTTTCCTTTTATTTGGTGCAGATTTCACATTTCTATCATCTTTTGTTGCTTTCCTGTGACCGGTCAAAAGTGCACCATGACTTTACGGACACACTGTATATATATATGTGATCTATACTGACAGATCTATACTAATATATAAATGGTCAGTTCTCATTTTTCTAGTGGTAAAATTCTTACTAACAAGTTATTCAAAGAAATAAAGACTTGCAAAATAATACTTCAGAAACAAATACTAAATTCATGGAACTATTGTTTCTAATGTTTCAATACAAGGATTCAAAATTTATAATGTAGTTAGGTGTACACGCTGAAAAATCAGGTAAAACTGACTCCGGTTTCCATCCAATCTCTTGCAAACTATATGGCATTGCACAAGTCAATGCATTTCTCTGAGGTTCAGTCTGCAAAATAAGGATACTAATAGTACCTATATCTTAGTGTTGATGAGAAGATTAAGTAAGATAATACATTTAAAATTTTAAAACACTCTCTGGCACATGGCAGGTGTTTAACAAATGTTATGATATTTTGTTATCATTTCTACAAGAATGCCAGCTCCATGGTGGCAGTTACTTTCCTATGTTCTTCTCTATTGGATTTCTAGTACCTGTTTGTGGGGTAAATTGACTTATGTGAAAGATATCCAAAGGTCTACAGAAGTGCTTTACTGATTTTGACACAGCTTCTAATTGCATTTGGCAGCTGCACAGGTACCTCAAGGTGATTTTTAAATTTTTTTTTATTGAATTTATTGGGGTAACATTGGTTTAAAAAACCATACAGGTTTTAAATGTGCAACTCAACAAAACATGATCTACACACTGCATCGTGCACCCACATTCCAAGAAAAGTCTCTTTTCTGTCACCATCCCCCCCCCTTTGCACACTTTCACTAAATCCTCCATTCCCCTTTCCCTCTGGCTATCAACATACTATTCTCTCTATCTATGTATTTTATATGTATAAATATTTTTTCTTAATCCCTTCACTTTCTTTCCTCCAGCTTCCTATCTCCCTCCCCTCTGACAGCTGTCAGCCTGTTCCATGTATCCATGTTCTGTTTCTATTTTGTTCATTAGATTTGGTCCATTAGAATTCACATATATCATGACCTGTGGTAGTGCAGTGGATAAAGTGTCGACCTGGAATGCTGAGGTCACTGGTTCGAAACCCTGGGCTTGCCCAGTCAAGGCACATATGGGAGTTGATGCTTCCTGCTCCTCCTCCCTCCTCCTCCTCTCTCTCTCTCTCTCTCTCTCTTCTTTAAAATGAATAAATAAAATCTTTAAAAAAATAATAATCCACATATAAATGAGAACATATGGTACTCATCTTTCTCTGTCTGGCTTATTTCACTTAGCATAACAATTTCCAGGTCCATCCATACTGTTCCAAAAGGTAAGATTTCCTTTTTACAGCCAAGTAGTATTCCTCCGTGTAAACGTAACACTGCTTTTTTTTTTTATCTGCTCAACTACAGATGGACACTTAGGCTGTTTCCAGATCTTGACTTATTTATTTATTTACTTTTTAAACAAATTTTTAGATTTTTAAAAATGTTTCCATTGATTTGAGAGAGAGGGAGAGATAAAGAGAGAAGCATCAACTCGTTGTTTCACTTAGTTGTTTTATTTAGTTCTGTACTTATTGATAGCTTCTTGTATGTGCTCTAGCCAGGGATCAAACCCGAGACTCAGCCTGACCTGTGGTGGTTCAGTGGATAAAGCGTCGACCTGGAACACTGAGGTCGCTGGTTCAAAACCCTGGGCTTGCCTGGTCAAGGCACATATGGGAGTTGATGCTTCCTGCTCCTCCCCCTTCTCTCTCTCGCTCTCTATTCCTCTTTCCCTCTCTTTCTCTCTCCTCTCTGAAAAATTAATAAAGTACTTAAAAAAAGTTATATTAAAAAAAAAACCGAGACTCCAGTGTGCCAGGATTATGCTTTACCACTGAGCCATCTGACCAGAGCTTGGCTATTTTAAATAACACTGCAATGAATATAAGGGTGCATATATTCTTTTCTTTTTTTTTTTCAATTATTTTTATTTATTCATTTTAGAGGAGAGAGAGAGAGGGGGGGGGGAGGAGCAGGAAGCATCAAGTCCCATATGTGCCCTGACTGGGCAAGCCCAGGGTTTTGAACCGGCAACCTCAGTGTTCCAGGTCAATGCTTTATCCACTGCGCCACCACAGGTCAGGCCATATATTCTTTCCAAATCAGTGTTTTGAGTTTCTTAGGATATATTCCCAAAAGTGGGATAACTGGGTCAAAAGGCAGTTCAATTTTTAACTTTTTGAGGAAATTCCATGCTGTTTTCACAGTGGCTGCACCAGTCTGCATTCCCACCAGCAGTGCACGTGTTCGCGTCAGCACTTATTGTTTGTTTATTTATTGATGATAGCCATTCTGGCAGACAACATGATATCTCATTTTGGTTTTAATTTGCATATCTCTGATGATTAGTGACATTGAACACTTTTTCATTTGTCTATTAGCCAACTGTATGTTCTATTTGGAGAAGTATCTATTTAGCTCCTTTGCCCATTTTTTAATTGGGTTGTTTGTCTTCTTGGTGTTGAGCAGTATAAATTCTATTCAGTGGGTTCCATTTTTATTTTGTTGAGGCTTCTTTTTTTTTTTTTTTTTTTTTAAATATTCTATTCACTATTTTTTTTAATTTATTTATTCATTTTAAAGAGGAGAGGGAGAGACAGAGAGAGTGAGAGAGAGAGAGAGAGAGAAGGGGGGAGGAGCTGGAAGCATCAACTCCCATATGTGCCTTGACCAGGCAAGCCCAGAGTTTTGAACCGGCGACCTCAGCATTTCCAGGTTGATGCTTTATCCACTGCGCCACCACAGGTCAGGCTGTTGAGGCTTCTTTGCTGAATGAAAGCTGTTTAGTTTGATGTACTCTCATCTGTTTATTTTTCTTTTGGTTTTCTTACTCAAAGAGATGTATCTGCAAAAATATTGCTACAAGAATTGTCTGAGAGGCCTGAACTGTGGTGGCGCAGTGGATAAAGCGTTGACTGGAAATGCTGAGGTCGCCGGTTCGAAACCCTGGGCTTGCCTGGTCAAGGCACATATGGGAGTTGATGCTTCCAGCTCCTCCCCCCTTCTCACTCTCTGTCTCTCTCTCCTCTCTCTCCCTCTCTGTCTCTCTCCTCTCTAAAAATGAATAAATAAAAAAAATAAAAAATTAAAAAAAAGAACTGTCTGAGATTTACTGCTTATATTTTCTTCTAGGGTTTTTATAATTTTGCAACTATAGGGTTTTATATTTAAGTATTTAATTCATTTTGGATTTATTCTTGTGTATGGTGTAAGTTGGTGGCTGAGCTTCATTTTTTTTTTCATATATCTGTCCAATTTTCCCAAAACAATTTATTGAAAAGACTGTCATTGCTCCATTGTATGTCCTTGCCTCCTTTGTCAAATATTAATTGACTATATAGGCATGGGTTTATTTCTTGGCCTTCTATTCCAGTCCATTAATCTATATGTCTGTTTTTATGCCAGTTTCATGCTGTCTTGATTTCTATGGCCTTCTAGAATAGTTTGACATCAAGTAGCATGATTTCTCCAACTTTGTTGTTCTTTCTCAAGATGGTTGAGGCTATTCAGGGTCTTTTGTGGCTCCATATAAATCTTTGGAATATTTGTTCTGGATCTGTGAGATATGCCATCATTATTTTAATAGGAATTGCATTGAACTTGTAGATCACTTTGGGTCATAAAAACATTTTAATGATGTTAATTTTTCCTATCCGTGAACACAGTATATGCTTCCACTTATTTGCACCTTTCTCAATTTCTTCAGTATTTTATAATTTTCTGAGGACAGGTCTTTTACCTTCTTGGTTAATTTTATTCTTAAGTAATTTATTTTACTTGTTATGCAATTATAAATGTGATTGTTTTATTAGTTTCTGTTTATGATAGTTTATTATTGGTGTATAAAAATATCAGTAATTTTGGCCCTGGCCGGTTGGCTCAGCGGTAGATCATCGGCCTGGCGTGCGGGGGACCCGGGTTCGATTCCCGGCCAGGGCACATAGGAGAAGAGCCCATTTGCTTCTCCACCCCCCCCCTTCCTTCCTC